>NC_044991.1:81534165-82226169 GCF_008728515.1 Papio anubis | reverse complement strand
AACCGTTGGACCAGCATTTCCATATCACAAATGAGATGACAAAGGCATATAGAGCAACTGGGAACAGAGGAGCCACTGAAATGCGAAGTCTGACTCCAAAAGCTGTGGAAACCAACTCCGCTCTGCTGCCTCCATTTTTATTTTATGTGAATTGCTGAAAGTTCAAAGCCACCCCATACACACAGGCAAGGATGGTGGTATTAGATCCGAAATTACCCTGCTTGATTGAATTCAGAAGCTCCACATAGGAAAGCAAACTTACAGAAACAAGCACACCAAGCAGCAGCATAAAATAAAATGAAATAAAATAAAATAAAATAAAATATAAAAATTGTGCACAAGCTGTGCCCCTCCTTGTGCCCAGAGCTGCATGATGTACAACAGATGTGTGAGTCACTCATGCACTACCCTGAGCATCAACATAAAGTGACATTTCTTTGCGTTTAAGGGTGGTTTCCTTTTGTCACTTACAGAAATCCATTTAGTCTCTCTCTCTCTTTCCTCCCTAGCCCTATTTTCAATAGCTCAGCCCCTGCCACGTACAAGGAGATAGAAAACATTTGGATAACCAAACGATGATCCCATCCAGGTCACCAAGCCAGGGTGAACACAACACAGTCTAGGAAACATCTCCCTTAAAATTCTAGACCATACGCTGCCACACTTGCTTCTAGGTGATCATTATAGAAGGTGGGGTTGAAACAGTGCAGCTTAACCGAGTTCATTTTCAGAGCACCACAAGGTCTTGTTTTGATCTTGGGCAAGCCTGACAGGGTTCTACAAGTGGGAAAATTGTTTTCAAAGATGAATGTGAATTTATCAATATGTTCTCTAAGACGAGCGTGTTTTCACAGGTAGTAGTTTAGATGGGGTGGGGCAAAAGGTTGAGGGTTCAGCAAATGGAAAGGAAACGAATAAACAATAGACCAGGAACATAATTTACAATTTTTTTTCAAGTCACCATTTGACATTCTTTGCTTCAGATGATATGAATAGAATGGTGACCCCATTGCAGAAGTGTTTTATGTTTGGGGGATGGGGAGTTTTTGTTTGTTTGTTTTTACTCCCTATGTAGATATAAAATTCAAACAAAACTGGGAGTTAGTGATGTAGAATAATGGATCGCTTTTCCGTGGACTTCTCTGTAGCCAGAGAAATGTCCCTGGTGCTGCGTGGTCCTGAACAACCTTTCTGTCTACATTATTTCCTTCCTCTGTTCTCTTGGTATTTCTCCAGGAAATATCACTATTTCTGCCTGCTTCCTTCTGCCTCTTTCCTTATCGAATATGCTTAATTTGTGGTCCAAGTCTGCTTTTGTGGGCCACATTTTCCCCCAAAATCAGTCAAATTATTGCTTTCTTAAAAGAGCCTTCTGCTACAAAAAGAGCTCTTCCCGAGCTGACCCTTGAGGGAGAGACAGAAAAGAGTGGAAAAAACCCTGGGTGTCAAGAGTTCCTCAAATCAGGTTTTTAATATTAACTTGCCAAAAGCGATACCTACAATAATGGCTGATTTCTTTAATAATTTTTGCTGCATAAAAATTTTAATGTAAATATTAAATAATGTTCATATAAATATATTTATATAATTAATATGGAATATAAATAACTATAATATATAATTTAATAGAAATACATAATACTAATACAAATATAAATTGCCACATATTGATCTGGTAGGCATGTGCTAAATCCATCATACACTTTATTTTATTTACTCTTCACATACATTCTATGCCCTTGCTTTCCACATTTAATGCATAGGGAAATTGAAGCTTAGAGACATGAATTTATCCTTGTTCATGCAGCTGCGAGATGGTAGAGACTAGATTCAAAATCAGACAGCATAACTGAAGCATCAATGTTTTTACCATTGGGATGCAGGTCTTATGAGGTTGGAAGGTTTATAAGTGCTATATAAGTTTAAAGAGAAGAGGGAAGCAGAAAAAGATACATATATAAGTATATATAATTTATATAGGTATATATAATTTTATATGTATACATAATTTATATATGTGTATATATCATTTATGTGTGTGTGTGTATGTATATATATTCTTTTTAACTGAGCACCTACTATGTTCCCAGCATTGCACAAGGGACTTCTGAAATGATGATGTTATTGCATGGAATACCACAAGCCTGGGAGAAAGGAACTATTGTATTCACTTTTAATACATGAACAAACCAAGGTTGAGAAATGTTAAGAAACTTGACCATATTACATAGCTAAGAAATATTGAATATGGAAGTAAAAGTCAGTTCTATCTGATTCCAAAGCACAAACTTCACTTTCTTTTTCTTTTCTTTTCTTTTTTTTCTTTTTTTGAGACAAAGTCTCACTCTGTCACCCAGGTTGGAGTGCAGTGGCGTGATCTCGGCTCACTGCAATCTCTGCCTCCCGGGTTCAAGGGATTCCCGTGCCTCAGCCTCCCGAGTCGCTAGGATTATAGGTGGCCGCCACCAAGCCTGGCTAATTTTTCTATTTTTTTAGTAGAGATGGGGTTTCACCATGTTGGCCAAGCCTGTCTCAAACTCCTGACCTCAGGTGTTCCACCTGCCTCAGCCTCCCAAACTGCTGAGATTACAGGTGTGAGTCACGGTGCCCGGCCACAACCTTCACATTCTAATCTGAGGTAGACTAGCATGGGGGACAGTCAGCCCCTGACATGGCCCCCAGTGATCCACATCTCCAAGTACTCATACCCTTGTTCAATTTCCTCATTTTGAATGTGAGTTGGACCTAGTGACTTACTTCTAATGAACTGAATATGGAAAATGTTGTGGGATGTCACTGGAGGGATTAGCTTACGAAACAGACTATGACTTTTGTCTTGCTTTCCCCTCTCATGCTCTCTCTCTCCAAACCCTTGCTCTGTGAGGAAGCACGTTTCTGTGTTGTGAGCAGGCCTGTGGAGGGGCTCACATAGCTGGGAACAGATGATGCCAGGTAACAGTAAAAGAGAACCTGAGATGGGCCAAGAGCCACATGAGTCAGTTTGCAAATGAATTTTCTTAGTTTTCAGGTAAGTGAGCTTGGAAGCAGATTCTCCTCAAGCCAAGCCTTAAGAAATCTGTAGCCCCAGTCAACTCCTGATCACTACCATATGAGATGTCCTGAAACAAACACCCAGCTAAGTTCTGCCTCAATTCCTGACCCAGAGAGACTGAGATAAGAGCTGTTTATTGAGTTAAGCCACTACAATTCAGATACAGCTAATTTCTTAGACAGTAATAGATAGCTAATATATATGATGGGGTCGGGGGGAGTGAAGGAAAGGGTTGGGGCAGGCAATGCATTCTAGAAAGTGTCCATTCCTTCTACTGGATACTCTGCATTAAATTCCTTCTGGTGCAAGTCTGGCTTTTAAAGACCAAAACACCCAATAATCAAATGAATAATTGAATATTTTGTATTCATTTGGGTTCTCTAGTATTTTATTAGAATTCTAACACCTCTGGAGGAATTAAAGCTTTGGGTCAGTCATTTTAATCAATTCTACAAAGCAGAATTTAGCCTCAGAGAATAGAAGTTCTGAATTTTGGAGAGGAGATGTCAAAGAGCAGCATGTTTAAAGTTAATAAATTGATCTGAACTTCTGCAAGATAGATTCTATGTTATGTAACTAAAACTTTGTATTTATTGAGTACTTTTACCTTAAATAATGTACTATTTGCTCAATACAGAGCCAGAAGTAAACTATTCAAATATTAAAATTATATTTGATTCACTGTGCATTTATTTATTTTAATTTATGATTGTGACACCATCCTACTTTGCAAGTGAAATGTCTGTATGAGCCAGATCC
Organism: Papio anubis; assembly: GCF_008728515.1. Lineage (NCBI taxonomy): Eukaryota > Metazoa > Chordata > Mammalia > Primates > Cercopithecidae > Papio > Papio anubis. The sequence goes on along the minus strand of NC_044991.1, from coordinate 82,222,358 downwards.
CAAATCAGTCAGACTTCTCACAATATCGGACAAGTTTGCTACAAACTTCCAAGAAAGTGGAAAATAATAAGTAACCTACTAAGAATGTTATTCATGTGGTATCAAGGAGACAATTGAGATCCATTTTGAAAATATTCAGATAATTTGGCAGAGCACAGTGGCTCACACCTGTAATGCCAATAGGAGTTCAAGACCAGCCTGGTCAACAAGGCCAAACTCCATCTCTAAAAAATATACAAAATTTAGCTGGGCATGGTGGTGTACAGCCGTGGCCCTCGTTATTTGGTAGTATGAGGCTGCAGCAAGCCAAGATTGTGCCCCTGCTTTCCAGCCTGCGTGAAAGAGTGAAACCTAGTCTCAAACAAAAACAAAAAACCCTCAGATATTGATACGCTACAATTTGGAGAGTTACTTTACAAAAAGGAATGCAAATCATGGTGCTTATGCCAATATATCGAACCAGTGGACTGCCAAATCCAGGTCTCTTCAAGATTATTGACCTGAAGCCTATAGCCACTTAGAAGACTAGGTAATAGCATCTAAGGGCATTTAAAATTTTTTTAGTACAAAGGATTGACAGACAATGAGATCAGCAGACTTGACCTGTCTGAGATTGAACTGGAGATTGGGAAGAGGGAATGTTCCTTTAAGAGGCCTATTACCCTGGAAAACTAGATTTGTCTGGAAGAACCATGAGTTGGGAAGCAGTGGTGCGCACACTACATTTAAAATACTAGGTTAAGGTCTGCCTTAGAAAACTACAGAAATTCTAAGATGCAGATTATTTGGCAGCCCCAAACACTGTCAGTATCACTTTCATTTATCTTTCCTGCCAACCTCCATTTCTCCTTTCGAATCAAAAGCTAAAGTAAGACACACATTTGGGGGAAAGTTGTCAAAATTCATTTTATGGAAATGTGCTACTCACGAGTATCCTTTGATCAGCAGCAGCATCTTTTGAAATTGAAATTGAATAGATTATATGGTGATCCGCTTCTTCCCTCCTTCTGAGTTAGGCCTGAAATAAATTGGAAATAAGGTGAAAATACAAATTTCTTTTTGGTTTGAACTTCCCTAACACTAGTTTCACCCCATCTTTGAACAAGAAATGTGACAAAGCTGCTGCCAAATGTGGCTTTAGAAATAATGGGCATGCTTAGCTACAAGAGAGAAGTTGCATTCATAAACTGTTGCTATAAAATTTGTAATTAAACTAAAAACTTTTGGATGTTTTCGAAATGTGGATTCCAAGACTAAATCATGCCAAACTTCTAAAGGATTAGACAGCTATCTTTGGTTTTCGTATTCCCAACCCTAGCAGTCAGCAAATTTTTAGAAGCATAAGTCAGACTATCTAAAGCAAAAAATAAAATAACTGAAATAGCTGCAAAAGGCTAGGAGGGTAGGCCTACCCTTCAATATAGCTAGGTCTAGGATGGAAACATTCTTATCAGACGCCTAGCTCAGATCCTCTTCTTTATCTCTCTCCCTCCATCTTTCTAATCCCCTTTCAGTATTGTTGCCTTTGCTTTCATGCAAACTCTTCCCATCTTACAGAAGCTAATGCTCCAGAGTGATCTCGTCACAGCTTCTGGTCTAGTAGAATGAACAGCCTTCTTCCCGGTGGCTTCGGCAAGCACCAGGAGGTCTAGGCTCCCTGGATCACCTTGCCTGTACCTGAACCAAATCATGTAGGCCTGGGATTAGCACATCGCTGATGAGCCTGCCTTGATAGCATACCCACCCTGAAACTAAAGAGAGAATGATAAAGATGGTCACATCTGAATCACATTGACGGGGACTGGGGGCAGGTGGGTCATCAAAGAAAAACTGAAGAGATGTCCTAGAATGGGAAACAAAATCTGAGCAGGAAAGAAACAACAGATGTCCACTGCACCGCCCACCAACCCAAAATTCTATTAAGCAGCGTGCATTTAAAAAATATAAAGTGTATTTTAAACTCCTCACTAGATGTGAAAATATTGTGATGCCCTCTCTTTGATCAAAAGTGATGACAAACTAATTGGTAGACGTTCATCACAGATGGCAAATTCCATTCTAAGTGGAATGATTTTTATTGCCAACATACAAAGTGCCAAAAAGTGGACAAATCACTTAGAACTGATTCCTAACACCCATCTGATTGGCAGTGAAAAATAATTTGATCAAAATCTGTGATGTGCTTGAGAAACCATTCTGTGGAAGGAAAAAGGAAAGAAAAGAAAAGTCAAATGAATTTTCTGAAACTGCATCCATGTGGCTAGAACACAGCCACGCTGTATCGGAAGCACATAAATTCCCCTTCCAGAGACCCTCTTTTGTAATCTCTAATGTTTGACTTCAGCACACCTGGGCCTGACAGCGCAGGAAAAATCCAGGTTTCCTTAAAGCTCGACAACAACCCACATCCTAAAACAGAACCTCCATGAAATGAGAAAATTGCTTTGAAACAGTCATTGTGGACAAAGCATTTGATTTATACGGGAGCGTCTGAACTGAATAATTGGTTCAGTCTCTAAAATGAACACACAAAAAAAGGCCATTGGCAAAGGATGGTAACAAGTTCTGCCATGTCTTCTCGGTCATGTCTATAATTTAACACCCATCTGCAGAAACAATTACAACTGCAAATTAACAGATGGCCCTGTCCATGTATACAGAAAAGAGCGATTCAGACTGAAACACAACAGTTTTATGCAATAATTGTGTGCAATAACATTGACTTCAGAAAAGTTAATATACATTATTTTCTCAGCTGTTTAAGTCCATTATATAGCATTAGTCAAGCATGATTTATTGAGTGCCCGGTGGGCACCAGGCATTGAAGTCCTAGCAATTTAAGACAAAGACACTTGCTACCTGGGTTTGCATATCAGTGAGAGACACAGGATAAACCAGTAACCAAATAAACAACACGGAAACTTCAGATAGCAATAGCACCCTAAGGAAGAAAGCACGGGTTAGTGGGAAAGAGAGGTAGTGTGCGTGAGTGTAGGTATTGGGGTGGAGGAAAATTACCTAACGTAGAACCCGTGAATAGGGACAGGCTTTTTGATGATGTGATTAGAATGGAAGGAAGGAGCAGAATCAGAGAAGTTTCAGGGGGAAATTATTTTAAGAAGAGGAGTGAGCAAGTGCCAAGATCTGGAAGGCACACTGAAGGAAATAAATGCATTTTTATTTATTTAATTACCTTTATTTTCAAATCAGAATAAACCATGTTAATAGATTTTCATTTTTTACATAAAGCTTTAAAAGGAGATTTGTCCTTTTCTTTGCAAATATGTAGGTCACATTTGCCAATCTTTAAATAGTTTCATTTTTGCATCAGAATGTACACTCCTGGTATATTTTAAATGTTCATACTAAAATATGATAATTATGTGGGTTAATATTTAATTAGCTTAATTTGCCATTCCACAATGTATATGTATTTTAAAACATGTTTCACACCACAAATACATATAATTTTTGTTTTTTAATTAAATCACTAAAGTAAATTTTGTGAGGTCACAGATTCTTTTTAACTGTTATTCTTTTTCTGTCAACTACTATATTCCCAGATCTTAGTAATTCTCAGCACATAACAGGCATTCAAATACCTATTGATTGAACACATTTCAAAGTATCAAATATTGCAAAGTGGTTAAGAAACTAAAACCTATTTTTGTGATGCGTGTGCAAGAGTGTTTTATTGACAAAGGAAGAAAAGAGAAAAAAAGAACTGTAAGCTCTCTTTGGTTACATGTTGGGTTTTACACTTCATTTCTGATGCCAACTTCAGTACTGAAGTAGATTAGAAATGAGCTGAAGAGCCCACACATGCAGCCTATAGAAATTCCCAGTGATAGAACTTTCCAGCCTTCCAGCACTCACTGCAAAATATCGCTTTTGTTTTGCAACTATTTTTTATTATTTGATATCCCAGAATGCACTTATTCAACAGATATTTGAGTGTCTTCTATGCACTGGAGCTTTCTAAGGCCTTATAATGTAACAGCTAACAAACAGTGGAAAAGAATCCCTAAACTCAAAGAATTTACATTTTGACATGAAAAAATGGAATTATTTGCAGATTGGCAAATGTGATCCACAGGTGTGCATAGGAAAATGCAGAGCTGAGAGACAGGAAGTCAGGACAGATGCTGCCTATCTATACTGACTTTCAGGTGCCCTGGGTACCCCATGAATGCCCTCCCAGTGTCCCTGAAATTCACCCTTTAGACTGAGCAAGGGAGAAGTAATTCTCACTATGCCTCTCCCTTTATTACCCGGGATTATTTCACCATTCAGAAGAATGTGCAGACACAATTGGCGCGCTTAAGTCGAGTTCTCTGAAGATCTGTGGGGAGGTGATCTATTAAATGTGCCCCTGGAAAAAACTGGTTGTGAGGAAGCTGAACTGGGAATAGAAGGAGCGGGCAAATGGGCAATATCAAGTAAAGTCCCATGGAAAGTAGCTTCAGCTTAGTCCTGCAGGTCACATCTGAGTCCCTCTAATGGGGATAAGGCAGACTGACCTCTGCACCATCAGCCACTGGAATAATGAGATTCCAGCTCATCCTGCATTCAGGCAGGGCAGGTTCTTGATGATGAGAGTAGAAGCACACCGAGAACTCTTGTGCAAGAATACGGTTGAGAAATCCAAAGGGTTACAGGCAGAGTATTTACAGCATCTCCTATGGCAGTGGTTCTCAAGGCACCAACAGCATTAGCATAAGCAGGGGACTTGTTAAAATGCAAATTCTTAGGAGTCAGTCCCACATCTACGGAATCAGAAATGTTGAGGATGGGATGCAGCCACAGTATGGAAACCAGTCCTTCAGGTGACTGTGATGAATGCTCAAGTTGAAGAGTGCCTGTTTTGCATGCATTGGGTCTTTCTTGCTTGTCTTCATCGTGATGGGGGTCAAGTAGAGTGATGTCCAATTGCAGCTGAACAATATATATCCCCACCCACACCTGCCCCAGCTTCCCAGTGTTCAGACAAACTCCCCAAGTCAACCTGGTCCCTAATTTAACACCTTTGCCACCTGAGTGTTTCTGATGCAAAGTGCACTCTGAAAATCATAAGGACTCCCTTGTCCCTGCAATTAAACAGCATCTCCTTGAGTACTGACCCATTTTCCATGCCCATTATACTAAAATACTGTCTGAATGCTATGCCAGGAATTAGAATAATGATTCTTTAAAATATAATGAATATAACCTGTATCCCCTTCCTGAAGTGCTAGTCATTCCATAAGCAACTCTAGATGTAGTTTAAAATATATTGTCATTTACAAATGCAAGAAGTCTTCATTTCCTTAAGATGTCTGACATCCATAGATATTTTTATACATTGTAATGAAAATCAAATTGTGAAGCAGTAAAACATAGGAAATCATTGTATGGATTCATCCTCAGACAATCTGAGCTTGAATCATGCCTCCCATCTACCAGCTGTGGACTTTGGGTTAGTTACTTAACCTCTCAAGACTGCATGTTTCTTATTTCAAAGAAAAATTAGGCCTACCACATAGGACTGTTAGGAAAATTATGAGAGGTGATATTTATAAATTCTGATACCTAGATCATAGTAAATATCCCAAACCTATTCGTTTTCATTATTATCATAATATTGCCATTGCCAGGTAAATTATAGTATCTTCACTTGAGTAAAATGTATTAATATTTGTTACTGGAAGTTGATAACATGGGCATTCTGAATCTGTTAACCGTTATCACTATGATACTTTTCTTAGAAAGCATTTTCTGTCCTTTCTGACAATATGGTGTATAAGAAAAGAGAAAAAAATCGCAGCAGGTCAATTTCTAAGTAATTACTTTGGATCATTTCTTCCAATGATCTGTGCTAATTTTATTAGGCTGTGCATCACAAAGTTTTACAATTTAGAAAATAATGTCTCCTCCAAACTCTTCTTAGGAAAAGAAACCAGAAGAGGATCATCTGCCCTTGGTGGAGTCAGGGAGCAGCCTTTGTGGATAACAGGGGCCATTCCTAATATCTAATTCCAAATGGGGTTAAGACCTTCTCCCTAGCCCATAGTTGTTAGACTCCTCAAGGAGGCAAACAGGGGATAAACTGTGCATGCCGCATTTGTTAACACTGGAAAGACCTTTGAGTTTTGTTCAGATGTCAGATGTGGTGAGAGAGAGAGAGAGAGAGAGAGAGAGAGAAGCTCATTTTGATTTTTGCCTAACGGAGACAATGGGAAACCAGGACTGAGTCTTTGAGTGACTTCCTTGTATGAGCTTACATTACGTTTTGATCCCTGTGGCTTTTTTCCATTAATGGGTTTGGTATTACCCAGCTTTTGATCTATGCTGGACTTCTTACTGTTTTTCCAAATAACAAACCTTCCCAGTTTTATTACTGTCCAGCCTATCCATAATGCATTTAACATCATTTCCCCATCCACACCTCTACCCATATTATAGTTTCATAGAGAAGTGATTTTCTGTCTCTAAAAATAAGGCTCCATACTTAGAATTACATTTTTCAGATGACAGTAATCCAGTAATCACTTCTAGGAACCCAGATTTGTAGGGCAACTTAATATCATAGTTATTATATAGTTAGATAGGGCGATGATGAGAAGGAATGCAAATTTCATCATTTCTGATAGCTCAGTTCCAATACAAGTTGACATAAATTAAAGGTGAATCTGAAAGGAAAGCAATTTGGGTCTTTTATCTCAGATCAAGTTCTCTCCGATAGAAAAAAAAAATTACCTAAAAGCTTCAAAAATTAAGAAAATGTTATTTTATATATATTGCATCAAAGTTCCTTTCCCCTCCGCACTTCACTTAAAAATAACCCAGACAAATCATTTTTTGGTATTATAAAATGACTTCAAAGAAGGCAATCATTTTCTCTCCCCATTCCACCTCTATTTTATGTAGGCTAGTATTTATCATAAGGTGGTTTTCTTTATCTCCTGGAGGATGAAAAAAGGAAAGTCTTTTCTTCATTATTGTACTTGTCCCTATCCTTTTCCTTTTTTTTCACTCACAACAGACAGCAGCTTTCTTTGCCTGAAGGAGGTAGGAATGCCAAATGCCCTTGGAGTATGGTATCTGTTAAATTGCATCTACTCATCAGTTAGAGCAAGCACAGGCATCATGCATCGAGATTAAAAGTTTCACTCTAAGAAAACCTTTCTATCTAAATTCTTGAGAAAGAGAGAAGAGAGAGAGTGACAACAAGAGGGATAGAAAAAGAGAAACTGCCAAAGCATAAAATGTATTTGACTAAAATATAATGCAATGTTTTATGTGACCGTAAAATTATATCTTGGGCTGCTTCCCTAAGGACAGTTCACTTAGAAATAGTGCTGAAAAGTCAGTCACTAGGAAAAATATTTCCATCTTTATTTGAAAGATTAGCACCTTGTTCTTTTTTGTTGCCAAATTGGAAATAAAACCAGTTTCCTTGGTTTGCATAAGGTACGAAGGAGAAGAAATGTGATTTTATGTGCTGTATCCCGCTGACACTAGCTGTGTCTCTGATGTCAAACCAGCTCCCTCCACTGGGCTAAAAATGACCAAAATCACTGGCATGGTAGGTTTTCTATCTGCAATGTTTCTGATGTGCTCTGACCTGGTTAGTCTCAGGGCTAACAGTGTTATCGGCCTCTGGTGTGTGTATTTGGACAACAAAATGCATTAGACAGTCCAGAAGCAAGCACATTTCCACGCAAGGTGGTGTACAGGATACAATGCATTTTTCATTCTTTCCACATCTGGGTTGGTTCATGTTATGGATAAATATAAGCATACACAGAAAAACTGGAAAATGGATTTAAAATCAAGATATAAGAATGTACTGATTAAAAAAAAATAGAAAAGCTAGGCACAGGAACGAAAATAGTAGATGTTGGCTTTTTTTTAAATTTATTTATTATTATTATTATACTTTAAGTTCTAGGGTACATGTGCATAACGTGCAGGTGTTACATATGTATACTTGTGCCATGTTGCTGTGCTGCACCCATCAACTCGTCAGCACCCATCAACTCATCATTTACATCAGGTATAACTCCCAATGCAATCCCTCCCCCCTCCCCCCTCCCCATGATAGGCCCCGGTGTGTGAGGTTCCCCTTCCCGAGTCCAAGTGATCTCATTGTTCAGTTCCCACCTATGAGCGAGAACATGCGGTGTTTGGTTTTCTGTTCTTGTGATAGTTTGCTAAGAATGATGGCTTCCAGCTGCATCCATGTCCCTACAAAGGACACAAACTCATCCTTTTTTATGGCTGCATAGTATTCCATGGTGTATATGTGCCACATTTTCTTAATCCAGTCTGTCACTGATGGACATTTGGGTTGATTCCAAGTCTTTGCTATTGTGAATAGTGCCGCAGCTCATCATCACTGGCCATCAGAGAAATGCAAATCAAAACCACAATGAGATACCATCTCACACCAGTTAGAATGGCGATCATTAAAAAGTCAGGAAACAACAGGTGCTGGAGAGGATGTGGAGAAATAGGAACACTTTTACACTGTTGGTGGGATTGTAAACTAGTTCAACCATTATGGAAAACAGTATGGTGATTCCTCAAGGATCTAGAACTAGATGTGCCATATGACCCAGCCATCCCATTACTGGATATATACCCAAAGGATTATAAATCATGCTGCGATAAAGACACATGCACACGTATGTTTACTGCGGCACTATCCACAATAGATGTTGGCTTTGAAACATTCAGTCTCTATATGTGATTATGTTTACATCATAAGATTGTTGCCCCAGACTAAATTATGCATTATTTGAGTAAGCTGCTGATATAAAAATGGGAGAGAATTGAATGATTGGAGGTGGTTTCCCCCATACTCTTCTCATGGTAGTGAGTAAGTCTCACAAGATCTGATGGCTTTAGAAACTCCTTTTGCTTGGTTCTCATTTCTTCTCTTACCTGCCACCATGTAAGACATGTCTTTTGCCTTCTGCCATGATTTTGAGGCCTCCCCAGCCACGTGAAATTGTGAGTCCACTAAACCTCTTTTTCTTTATAAATGACCAAGACTCGGGTATGTCTTTATAAGCAGCATGAAAATGGTCCAATACATGTAGCCTCAGATCCTAGAAACTTGGCAAACCCTGTTTGAAGGTGGGAGTGAAGATGGTAGGTAACTTGACTTTCCCTGTAATTCCAGCATAAGTCTGGAGACCAATGTCATTGGATCAGAAGCATCATATGTTCCCTTGAACCAATTACTGTGACTCTGACTGTCCAAGACTTCCTCCCACGACCCTGCCTAGAACTAGGGGCTGATCACTCCCCAACACGCAATGGACAAAGGGTGAGAAAGGGAAACACCCTCCAAAGAAAACCGAACTACTGTGATCGGAAGAAAGGAGATAAATGCTGGTCAGGGCTCCATTACAAAATGGCTGCTGGAATAAAGAAGAAAGCTCTGAACAGGTCAAGAGACACAACTTAGTGGTGAGTAGAAATCAGAACATCTGAGGTAGAAAGAATAACAAATGCAAACGCTGGGGTCAGAAATGAGCAGTCTATATGCAGGAGGTGAACAGAACAGCTTGAAGTGGCCTGTTTGGGAAAATAATGAGGAATTAGGTTGATTAGTTGTGGGGCAAGAGAAAAACTAATTAGCATCAAGACATAAAAATGAGGTTAAGGAATCTGGATTTAACACAATTAGCTATAAAGAGTATCTACATATTTTAGCAATGGATTTAGGCAAAAGAGAGAGGCAGGGCTGAAAACTGAACTTGTTTTTAAGAGAGTCCCTAGCAGTGAGGAAACTCCCGCAGTGAAGCTTGTATGAGCAGACAATAGATGAAGACATTTTAAAATGATGGCAGGGGAACAAACAACAAAGAAAAAGGAGGCTGTGTTAGTCCAGAAGTCATGGAGGCGAGCTGGCTGGATTTGAGGCTGAGACTTACCTAAAGTGGAACCTGGAACCTACTCTCCATATCACTGTCATCCTCTCCTCTCTCTACAATCTGCTGAGCTGCCTAAGACCCTTTGTGTAGTGGTCCAAAAACACACAAAAGAGAAGTTTCACTTCAGCTAAGGCTGAGAATGACAGTTTTATTTCTCTTTTCTTTATTTAGTATTATTATTATTTTTTTTTTGAGATAGAGTCTTGTTCTGTCAGCCAGGCTGGAGTGCAGTGGCATTATCTTGCCTCACTGCAACCTCCATCTCCCGGGTTCAAATGATTCTCCTGCCTCGGCCTCCCAAGGAGGCAGGATTACAGGCTCCCGCCATCACACCCAACTAATTTTTGTATTTTTAGTAGAGACAGGGTTTCACCATGTTGGCCAGGCTGGTCTCAAACTTCTGACCTCAAGTCATCAGCCTGCCTCAGCCTCCCAAATTTCTGGGATTACAGGCATGAACCACCATGCCTGGTTGTGAATGACATTTTCATTCTCTTCTATTCACCATCATTCTCTCCATCAATTTGTGGAATTTTCTGGGTAATGTTTTATTGTCATCGTTTAAGAAGGGAGGAAACAGTATGCATCTATTCCCCCTTATGAAGCTCTTAAAAATTATGGTTCTAAAATTCTTTTGAGACTTTTCATTGGCTTTCTCATATTTTTAAAGTGTTTAAATGTTTTAGACAGCTATTTAGCAATAGAAATGTAGTTAGACTCTATTTGAGTCAAGGTAGGAATAACAAGCTTTAAAAATATTGTATTGGGATTAATTTCAATGCTTTGCCTAAATTACAGAAATGTGTTTTCCAAGGTGTGTTCTGCAAAACACCACCTCCAAAATATGTGAATAAATATTTTATGATCATAGAGCTCTGTGGTTCAGTACTACATTCATTCAAACTTTAAACATTTCTCTAGGTTGCAAAAATTTATATTCATTATGAATATCCAAGTGATGGGCATGGTTTGTAGCATTTTTTTAAATGTATTGCTCCCCAGGATCCTAGTCTTCCATAGAGCACCTAATGTCACTAGTGTTTCCACAGAATATGCCTTCAAAAAATGCTTTTCTAGAATATTGTCCCTCCTATGTATAAAAATTATACAGAATGTGAAAATTCATAAAATACCATTTTATCAAGAATCTTTGGGCAAACAAGACTAAGAGGAAAATCTCACACTAGTCTAAGATTACATTTTTTTAATGTTCTAATGAAGTAGTGGTTACATTTTCACTCTTTAATGAAGTCATTCCTAGAATAGTTAGATATATGGCAAATGTCTAGGCAAACTAGAGTTTTAATGTTAGAATCCAATGGCATTAATCTTAAAATGATCATGACTGTAAAGCAGTCAAATTACAGTCCTGTCCAACGTGCCAAAAAGAGTTACTAGACCTTAGGGCAGTGTCATAGACTCTATGCCAGCTGAATATACAGCAAATGAGACTTGACAAAAAACTAAAGACATTTCACATGTGCAAAATTTTAATACAAAATCAGAAATTATTTTTGGTGAAATGAAAGCAAAGCAATGCTTTTTCACCCATTTCAAATTATTTTACACGATTCCCTTCCTTATATAGGTGTGTGTAGAGAATTGGACAAATGGTGATTTGGAGACGGAATGCAAATGACTAGTCCGCTTCAGATAATGTGACAAGTTCCTCTTGGCTCCTTCTCTCCTATGACTCAAAAAATTGTTGTGGTTTTTCTCTAAGAGAAAAATAGAGTTCCACCAAGGATTAGTTTGTAAGTCAACACTCACAAGGATTGAAGAGTGGTTGTCTATTGTGTATCCTCATTATCACATTGTTTTTTTAAATCTTATTCTCAAAACCATAAGTCAAAGAATCAATGGTAGAACCTCCGACGCCATTTCATAATGGGAAAGCAGAAAATTTCTTTTTCTATTTGTAGAAATATAGTGATTTACTGTGTTTGCAGTTTTATATGGATTAGGTTGAAAACATTCATGTGATCTTTTGGGAATGAAGCTCTTCTTTCTGAAAATGGGTTTCTTTTCAACGTAATTGTCTGAGTTGGAGGGTGAAGAACAGAAGCTTGAGAAAGCAGGCAAGGGTTAAAGCAAAGTCAATGGGCAGAACCAGACATGAAAATGAGAATTGGGAGTAGAGGTGAGCAAGGGTTAGAATGCTCTAGGAATCAAAAGTCATATTGATGCATGTTATGCACATGTACCCTAGAACTTAAAGTATAATAATAATTTTTTTAAAAAGTCATATTGATACTCTCTAAAACATCTTATTGAATATGAAATATGCATAAAATTTAGACTTCAACCTTTGAATAGGCAACAGAATATGCTAGAATAAATAATTGTCTTATCAGCTCCCTTACAAACCCTGTAATATTCTAGTTCAGTGTTTCAGTGTTTTCACAGTATTTATGTTTACTGAAAGTTTAAAAAAAAAAAAAAAGAGCCTTAGGATACTACGAGTTAGATTTCAGGTTAGATCTGTGTTCCTCTACAAGCATGCAAAGTTAAGCACAGATGTTATTCAAGAATTGAGGGGAGGCCCAGGCAGGCAGATCACCTGAGGTCAGGAGCTCGAGACCAGTATGGCCAACATGGTGAAACTCCATCTCTGCTAGAAATACAAAAATCACCCACAGGTGTGGTGATGCATGCCTGTAGTCCCAGCTACTTGGGAGGCTGAGGCACGAGAATCCCTTGAACCTGGGAGGCAGAGGTTGCAGTGAGTCAAAATTGCACCATTGCACTCCAGTCTGGGTGACAAGAGTGAAACTCTCTCTCAGGCAAAAAAAGAAAAAAAGAATTAAAAGAGCATAACAGCCTGCATGCTCTCTTATAGATCATATTGATGAATAAGACACAGGTTGATATATCATATTGTGGCAACCATAACTAGTTGCCAATCTAATAGTCATTTTTATCTTTCTTTCACTAATAATAGATTCCCAGTCTTGCTCAGGCAAATATTGTATTGATGAACAAAAGAAAATTATTTCCTAATCCCTCCTTGAGGTGTCAAAGCACCACAGTTCCGTCCAGTAAAATAAGTAGATGCCCCTATGACAACATCCCTTCCCAAATAAAGAAGAGTATCCCATTTTACCCTGTTTACTTCTCTCATCCAGGGTCATGGAAGATCAGTACATACTGACATCTACTGAGAGTACATATCAGTACATACCAATGTCTAGTATCAGATTGATTCTGTGGCTAGAAACAAAAAATGTAAGGTGATTTTTTAACACATTTCTGTGCCGAGAAGTAAGAAAGTATTCAAAAACTGATGAGAACATGCCAAAAGCATATCAGAACGAGTTTGATGTCAAATCTGGAAAATTTTGAGCAGAGCAATGAGTGCTGGCAGAAACGGACTGAAATATACTAAACAAAAATGAACCTATGCATGTACACTAATACATACACATACATATGTACTTTCATGAAGGAGGAAAGGAGGTGTTTTTTTGGCAGTTTTGTTTATTTGTTTTCCAGTAGAATACTTACCCTGCTAACACATATGTTAGTAATGAAAGAGTTAGAAATAAACCATTTTGCAAAGACCATAACAATAACTGATGCAAGCAAAAATCATCATTGGAGGTCAAACTCTGCTGTGGAGAGGATATTTATATGAGTCAAAGGATCTTCCATAGATTACTTAGTAATTACAATAAGGTATGAGAAGTAACTTTACAGTATAGAAATCTGGCAGGCACCATCTGAAACAGGTGAACAAAAGTAACCTACTCAACAAGGGCTCATCGCATGCTTCCTGATGTAATATATTGAGGAAGACAAAACTTCACTTATACCATATATCTGCTTAAAATGCACCACCAAAATCCAATCACAAAAAAGAATCAGAAAAATAAAAATTAAGGGAATTCTACAAAACAACTATCCTATAGTCCTCAACAGTCTATAAACAACAACAACAAAAGGTTGAGAACTGTTTATTAATGAAAGGAAACTACGTGGACAATACAGCTAAAGGAGCTACATGACCACGGATTGGATCCCAGAACTGGAAAAAAGTATTGCTCATAAAAGACATTATTGAGACATTATCTCGAACATTTAAACATGAAGTGTGAGTTAGATAATAGAATCCAAACAATGTTAAAGTTCTGAATTTGGTAAATGTACTGTGATTTATGTAAGAGAATGTCATCTTACTTAGCAGATACAAGTTGACCATGTAGTTTGGAAGAATCATGATGTCTGCAAATTACTTCCAAATGGTTCATAAAAGAGCAAGAGACAGAGCAAGAGAGAGAGCACACTAGCAAAAATTAACAATTGGTAAATATAGGTGAAGGATAATGTATGTGATACTTATTACGCTACTTATTTTTTAAATAAACTTGAGACAAATTTTAATGAACAAGATATTAAGAGGCATATTATGGGTTTAACTGGCTTTTATTATAAATGGAAAAAGAATTTTAAAAGAATAGATTACCTAAAGAGAACAAGGAAAGGTAATAAAAATAATCACTGATTACTGCATTAGAAAAATAAATGATATATAAATTTAAAGGGTGATTTCAAAAAACTATTTAAATGTTTTTTGACATAAAAAAGGGAATTAAGGAATTGAAGGAACTTAAATTTGATGTAAAATTAAATATGTGGGAGCTCTTAAATGTTATGGAAAATATCCAACTCTCTGCTAATAAATTTGAACATAGTGGTTTCACTCATTCATAAGATAATATAAATTACAAAATTCACATTTTTGTGATATAACAATTTATATTATGATGTAAATTATAATGTACTATATATAGACAAATATACAAATATGCAGGATAATATAAATTACAAAAGAACATTGATCTCCATTATAGGGGGTATTCCAGAAATGTTTGAAAAATATTTATTCAGTCATACATAAACATACTCCCTATATGAAACCTGACAAAAATGAAATAAGAAAAGCACAGACCCAACTCAGCTGTAAATACATTTAAAATCCTAATAAATCCTTGACAAATTAGATTTAGTAGTATTTTAGACAATAATAAATCATAACCAGATAGGACTACATTGAGGAGTCATGAGTGGTTTAGGATTAAAAATAAATTTAATTTTACATAAATTATATCTCAATAAATATAACAATTTTAAGGTCTGATATACTCTAATATTTGAAAATATATACTGTCAGATATGCATATATAAAAATTATACATTATATAACACATATAGACAAATAGACTACAAGGAAATACAAATAAATGTTTGGTGATAATTTATGAGTGATGTTTATTTTTCTTAGTGCTTTTTTTGTAATTTTCAAATCATCTACCAACAGTACAAGACAGCATCATAATGCCATGAAGAAAAATGTTCAGATCCTATTCAGATCATCAATAGGAATTAAATGATAAAAGAAGTATGGTTTAGAAAAGCAAGCCCACAGTTTTCACCAATTTTGTTTTGAGGGTGTTTCGGTATATAAGCCTCTTTGTGAATTTGCCTCAAGGCCAGAAAATGTTACCTGATCATTGGCAGCATCAAAACCATAAAATGAAGTAGCAATCTCAAAACTGCCACAAATCTTGTCTTACACGTTGTCTTTATTTAGTTATATTTGGTGCTTCATACGATCTTCTAATGACAGTTAATTACAAGCTGATTCAAGTGGAAAAATAACATCAGCGATTATTTTCCCCAAAAGCTTCCCAATTATTTGTATAATGCTTAACAACTTATACTCTGATATCTCAAATTAAATTTTCTGCTTTTTACAAAGTACATTTTCTTAATGAATTTGGGGTTACATTATTCTGCCTGAAACAAGTCCTATAACATTTGACAATTTGAATTTAATAAATCTTGTCTTGTCATAAAATTGATATCCCCTTCATTTAAATTTATAGATTTGGTATCAGACATCAATTCTGATAGGTAATTAAGAGGAAAAACTGAGGTTGTTCTTATTGAGATCCATATTTTATTGATTGAGTTAGTGTTATGGATACATGGCTATTGAAATCTCTTTAGAGCATATATGTATTATATATTAGCCACATCGAACTTATTTTTATAGAGAAAAGTAACATTTAATATTACAAAATTATTTATAAAATATTTCTGATTTATGGATGTGAAGAGCTTGTTTGGAAGTTTACTGAATTGGAATTAATTAGTATTCTGATTTCATTCCTAATGTGCTGCTGCTCTTTTGTTTGAAAATAAACGAAGAGAAGAGAAACTGAGCTTTTAAGACTGAATGATCTATTGACAGTCTAATTAATGTGCTGGGCCATTTCATTAGCATTCAGATGTTTTATGCAGACTGACAAAGCTCTTGTGATTGCATGATCTGCTAGAGAATTGAGAATTTAGATGACCACCATTACAAAGAAGCCAGGGCAGTGTCTGAAGGTCCAAGACTTTAAAGATCCTAGGGAATTATAGCTCCCGGGTGCTGAGCGGCTGCCATCCAAGGCAGGTGTCAGTCACCTGAAAGTCATCCTGAGGACAGATTGTGGCCTTTCTTAAAGAAAATTAAGAACCATTGTTGGTGATCTGTGGTGAAAAACTGAAAGGAGTTCTAGTTAATGCCTTCTTATAAGGATAATCTGGAAATGGCTGGACTCACGTCACATACAATTAGATATTATTCATAGGAAACACACAGAGTAGAAGCCAGGTGGCAGCCCCTACATAGTCTGCCCTGGTGTGACTTACTACTTGACAACAGCTGAGACAACTCCCCAGCCCTCGCCTTCACCCCGTGCAGACATAGCAAGTTCACAAGATGTGATTCCAGTTTACCTTCTACTTCATTCTCTCCTCTAATGTTTCCTCCTCCACCTTCATGATAGTTAATATTGCTTAAATATATCATCTAATAGGATGTCTTCCAATGATTCTATATCTAATCTATTGATTTTCATCCTGCAACAATATTTAGCCAAGCGTTACTGTGTCCCAAGCACCAAAGTCACAGGAACAAACAAAGGAAAAAAATCTCTGCTTTTCTAGACCTCCAATATAGCTGGTAATATTGTCAGCAAATTAGTAAGCAGTACCAAAGGAATCACAAATTATCTTATGAGCAAAGAGGAAAGCAAATGGGTTGTTATGCAGAGGATAACAGCTTGAACCTTTACATAGGCTCTCTTCCCTGAAGGGTTGACATTTTAACCTACGACTTAGGATGACAGGAGGCTCACCAAACAAAGATCCAGGGGAGGTCTTCCTTTAAGAGTGAACAAAAGGAAAAGGGGCCATGGGACAGCAGAGAGCTTAATGTGCTCAAGGAAGTGGCAGAAAGCCAGTGAGAGCCAATGTGTTTAACAAGCAGCAAAGGGCTGTAAGATGAGGCTGCAGAGGAGCCCCATCAGCACCTGCAGAGATTTGTCAGCCACAAGAAGGTGTTAGGATATCATTCTGCGCACCATGGTTTTATTCAGGGAAGTTATTTATATATTTAATATTTGTATATTTTCTTGTAAAATATAATGCATAGATATTTATATACAAATATACATAAATATCTAACACATTTATATACTATCTATGGAAAGATAAACGGAGCATCCAAGTACAGAATAATTATTATAAAGTATGCATTGTAAAAGCAAATGCAAGGCAAGAAACAGAACCCTGCTCGCACCCCAGAAATGCCTTGCCTGCTTCATCACACTCAAAGCTACCTTCCCCTACTCTGAGATTTTGGCCACCATACCAAAAGACAGACTCCTGAATGCCATAATCCCAAATGTTGAAATCCCAAAAGATGAAAATTTCTATGGTCTAAAATCTCAAAAATCACCATCCCAAAAGATCAAAATCCTAAAAATATAATTCTGGAAAAAACAATTTTAAAATTCTCTAAACATTGATTTACATGTTTTAAGGGAGGAATTGTTTGAGAAACATAAAAATATGACAGGACAGTCCACAGGCCACTTTACACAATAAAATAGGCAATAACAACATATATAGTTTTCCAAACACAAACACTCAGATACACTAATGACAGTTGCCCACTTATAAAAGTTATGAGTAGCTGAACCATATTCATAAACAGGTCATGGAGGGAGGCTGGGTGCGGTGGCTCATGCCTGCAATCCCAGTAGTTTGGAAGGCCAAGGCAGGCAGATTACCTAAGCCAGGAGTTCAAGACCAGCCTGGACAACATGGCAAACCCCATCTCTACTAATAATACAAAAATTAGCCAGGTGTAGTGGTGTGTGTCTGTAATCCCAGCTACTTGGGAGGCTGAGGCAGGAGAATCGCTTGAACCCAGGAGGTGGAGGTTGCAGTGAGCCAGGATTGCACCACTGCACTCCAGCCTGGGCGACAGAGTGAGACTTCATCTCAAAAGAAAAAAAAAAAAATACCACGAAGGACAACCTAAGTATTTTGAGGGGATCCATCAACAACTGTGACGGGTCCCCACAGCACAGGCAATCGATCACCTAAAGAGCTAAGATCTTGAAAAATTTTATCTTTCACAAATGTGAATGTACAAAAAGAAGACATCTTCATTTATTGGGAAAGTTCCAACATTTTTACGTTGAGAACCGAACTCAGAGTGATGTAACTCTCAGTCCAAGGTATAAGTCCAAAGACTGGCAAGCCTGGCATTATACTGTCCAAGGCAGCAGAAGAGAATTGGTCCCCGCTCTCAGAGACCAAGTTACTTTCTGTGTTTGTTATTTTTAGGGCCTCTACCAGTGGGATGGTGCCCACAAACACTGAGGGCAGATCTTCCCCACCTAGTCCACTCACACACTAATATCTGGAAACACTGTCTCACACACACCCCAAATAATGCCTTACCAGATTTCTAGGTATTCCTTAATGCATGTGAGGTTACACCTAAAATTAAGTCCACAAGTCTACCCCTTGTCAGCTTGGCACCCATGTGCATCTCCTTAAACGATACTTAATTTTCAAATAAAAAAAATAACAAGGTAATAGTTTCCCTTAACATCAAATAGCTAACATGATGCAACTATCCTGGTGACCCCCGAAAATGCACTAATCCCTTGCTGAGAATTCATCTTTTATGGTTTCAATGTTCAAAATTTTAATCTTTTAAAATTGTGATTTGGGGGGATTTAGACTTTACAGATTTCAGCATCTGGGATTATGATGTTTGAAACTGTGTCTTTCAGAATTATGACGGGCACCACCCTCCCCCCATGAATGACTGGTATTTTGACTTTTATGGTAATAGTTTTATTTCTTCTTCTTCTTTTTATACTTTTCCCATCTACGTTTAAATTTCTAAACACTATGACTTTGATTTCCAGGTTATTAAATGTTACATAAATTATTCTTTGTTTCATTTTTTATCTAGCATCTTTTGCTAAATACTACTGATACAACTTTAATATCACTTTAGAAATTCATCCACGTTGTTTCTTTCATGTACCTGTAATTTGTTCATTTGTTTTCTTTTTGCTTTATAGTATCTATTGTGTCTATTCTCCAGTTTAATGTTTGTTTTCATTCTGTGGTCATCGTGCATTGGTTTGTTCGCACGTGGAACTATTGTGAACATTGCTGACATGAACATTTTTGTGCATGTTAACTGTTGCTGTTGCATACACTCACTCTTTGTTATTATGATTATGATTATGATTATTTTGAGACAAAGTCTCACTGTGTCACCCAGGCTGGAGTGCAGTGGTACAATATTGGCTCACTGCAACCTCCATCTCCCAGGTTGAAGTGATTCTCCTCCCTCAGCCTCCTGAATAGCTGGGATTATAGACATGAGCCACCATGCCGGCTAGGTTCTGTATTTTTAATAGAGATGCAGTTTCACCATATTGGCCAGACTGGTCTGAAACTCCTGACCTCAGGTAATCCACTCATCTTGGCCTCCCAAAGTGCTGGGATTACAGGTGTAAGTCCACTCATTCTTGTTGGTAAGCCTCTGGAAATAGAACCACTGCATATCTTTAACAGGCAATGCCTCTTCAAAGTGGTATTGCCAATTAAAATTTACTCTCCCAATATCTGAGATCTTATTGTCCGTAGCCTCCCATCAACTGGTATTGCCATTCTCTTAAATTTCAGCACTTTTAGTGAGTTAATTTTATTTCTTAAAATGGTATTATAGATGTTGAGCAATAAAACAAAGTAAAAGAGGTATGAGAGATAGGTTCTAAGGATGGAACTAACTTTCAATAAATTGGATATAAAAAACTTTAAAAAGGGAAATGCCAAAAAATGGCTTCCATATTTCTAGTTTTACATAATGGATGATGATAATGCAATTTCTAAGATAGAGGGATTGGAACTGAACAGAGTTGAAATTGGGGGGATCATCTAATTTGTTTTGATGTTTCATGGGTGAGATGTCTATTAGATATCTACGAGATGTCAAATGCATCTTTCAGTAGATAAGCCTGGAGCTCAGAAGAGAGATCATCAACAGATACATGTGTTGACTAATTGGGGTAAGATATCATTAGGGATAAATATAAACAAACAAGGAAGAGGGATGAACACCTAGCCTTGAAATTTTAATATTTTGAAGATCTTATGGAAAAGAAAAAGCCAGAAAGAAGTAGCAAGAAAAGAAGGGAGAAAAACTGAGAATGTAGTTTTTAAAAACAAAAAAATAAGAAGGCATTACAGGGAGATATTGGTAAACTATCTCAGTTGTTGCCAACAGGCAAGTAAAGAAAAACAAATATTTTCCAGTGGATTTGTCTACACAGAGATTGGTGATTTGGGGAAAAATGATTTCACTGGGCTGGCAGGAAGATAAGCATAATTGTAATGGGCTGGAGAAGGACTTTAGAAAATGGAGAGAATATGTGTAAAACATTTTCAAGTCTGACTACAAAGGAGAGGAGAGAAATGGGTCAGAAGCTGAAGGAGAGAGCAGGTCAAGGCAAGTTTTTATAAAGATGTTCTGATATAATGATCTAGTGGCAAGTGAGAAATTGAAGATGTAGAAGAAAGAGGAGAAAATAAAGAAAAATTGTCATGGTGAAGGGCAAAGGCCATGAAGGTCCAGACAGGAAATAGAAGACTTGCTTAAGAGGAGCAGGGGCACATTTTTTTCTGTGGCCAGGTGAAGATGGAGAGTCATAATGCAGAAAGAGGGCAGAGATGAAGGAGACAGGGGAGAGCATTGCCGAGAGGTTCCACTTTCTGAACAAAGTTTGAATGAATTTTTCAGGTTGTTGAGAGGAGATATGAGACTAAAGACGTTTACAAAACAAAACAAAATTTTTACCTTAACCAGGAAAGCATAGTAAGACTGAAAACTGCATCCTTATGTTTTCTGCAAGTATGAACTAAAGATCAATCGCAAAGATTGATCCTCTCCAACAATGTTCAACTATTAATGTTCTTGTAGGAATGTGGTTAGCTATGTTAGCTACTCAAAAAAAATACTAATAACTGACACACCGCAGGTGCAAAAATAGAGATTTCTTTTTCTCTCATGTAACAGAGATATGCACTTGCCGGTATTGATTCACCTGCTAAGTAACAGCCTCAGGTTGCAGACTTTTTGTATCTTTTTCTGCTGCCATGCTCAGCAAATTGGTTTTCGTATTTATTACTTCCACATTCAGGGCCAGAATAAAAAAGAAGCGGCCTCACCCGCTTCAGTAATTATCTTTTAGGAAAGCAAAAGATTTCCAAGAAACATTCACTGGATTTCTACTTACATCTTAGTTGTGAGGCCTGTGGCACATAGCCAACCCTAGCTGCAAGGGAGCCAGGAAAGCCAGCATCTGAAGGTTGTTGTCCTGAACAAAACCACAGTTAAGTTAGTAAACCAAAAACAACAAAACAACAATGTATTTAAACAATGTATTTAAACAAATATCTGTGTCTGCTACATGTGAAGATAGTGAATATTTGGATTCAACCACAATGGGGTTTACTAAGTTAATTTAATAGAGGAAAAGAGAGAAAGGATTAATGATCTTTGCAAGACAGTGATTATCTACACTAAAAGGATAAAATTGGCCACTACAGAGGGTATTGAAAATAATAATAAAACCTTCTGGAAGCTGACAGCAATTTGCAAAGAAGAATTTATAGACAATTTTTAGTTAATGCCTCTACTTTCAATAAGAATAAACTTACTTGCCTATGTAATTTCTAGTATTTGTTGTTTTTTAAAGAATAAATCTTCCAGAATATATTTTAATCCAAAATAATGATCAATCTAGTCTAATTTAGTCTAATTTAAAAATTAGACTAATTTTTAACTGCATTTATCTGAGAGATTAAAATATATGCCATCATACTATAATTTCTTTTAATTAACAAAAATGAAATATAGTATTTACCTGCCTTCAAGTTGTCAGGACTTCTTTTGGTGACCCAGACTGTTTTTATGACTGAGGCTGGCTGGATTTTTTTTTTTTTTTTTTTTTTTTTTGAGACAGTGTCTTGCTCTGCTGCCAAGGCTGGAGCAGCAGTGGCATGATCTCGCTCACTGCAACCTCTGCCTCTAGGGTTCAAGCAATTCTCATGTCTTAGCCTCCTGAGTAGCTGGGATCACAGGAGTGTGCCAACATGCCTGGCTAATTTTTATATTTTTAGTAGAGATGGGGTTTTGCCACATTGTCCTGGATGGTCTTGAACTCCGGGGCTCAAGTGATCCACCAGACTTGGTCTCCCAAAGTGCTAGGATAACAGGCATGAGCTACCACACCCAGCTCTGGGTGGATTTTTGTACACTAAATAATACAGAAGTTCTAAACTCTGTCTAGACAAAACCAACACTACCAGTAGGCAAGTGAAGAGCTTAAGTGAAAAAGAAGAATAGCATTTGATTATCTTTACTGGATCATCTAATTGCTTGAATCCATTCATGAATACACAGATTATCTGTGCCACTCACAACAGTAGTATCATCTAAGCAAATGCTGAGAAGCTCTTTAATATCCTGTGTATTTGTTTCTCTTTGACTTATTATTGTGACTATTCCTTGAATAATTTGCCGCCAAAATGGTTTTAACAACAGAGGCTCACATGAAACTTGTTCCCTCTCACACCTTATTTATAGGAAACCTCAAACTCAGCCAGATAAACACAAATAAGTAGTAAAGAAATTCCAAGTTTTAGGAAAGTGATGATAGTATTTTATCCATGGTACCCACATTCTAAAGAGTTGCTTCTACTTCCCTCAAAGAACAAACACATATTGCCACAGACTGGGTCTACAGATGGCGTAATAATAGTAATGTTAATGATAGAAGCAAACATGTATTGACTACGTCCTATGTACTAGGTACTCTGCTGGGCACATTGCATGCTTGTCTTATTCAATCCTCACAACAACCTTTTGCAATTCATATGAGAATCATTCTTGTTCTACAGAGAAAGATGAGGCTGGTAGAGATTGACAAATATTCCTAAAATGACAATAACTAAAATGCAATGAAGCCATGATTAAAACTTGAGCAGTCAAATTTCAGAACCTATGGTTTTAATCACAATTTTGCCCCTACCCCATCCCTCAATATATAGGTAAAATTTCCATCTCCAGATCATTTTTCTAATCTGCATATGTCCTAATTAATTTTCTGCTGCTATAATACCACAAACTGGGTAATTTATAAAGAAAAGATGTGCATTTAAGTCACAGTTCTGGAGGCTGGGAAGTCCAAGTTTGAGGGACTGCATCCGGTAAAGGCCTTCCTGGTGTTTCATGATGTAGTGAAAAGCATCACATGGCAAGGGAGCATTTGAGAACGCAAGGAAATTTGGCCAAACATACCCTTTTTATCAGGAACTCATGCCCACAATAACTAACCCACTTGACAATAACAGCATTAATCCATTCATGAGTGCAAAGCCCTCATGACTTAATCACCTCTTAAAGATTCTGCCTCTCCACACTCTTACAATGGCATCTAAGTTTCAATATGAGTTGTGAGGGGATATTCAAACGATAGCAGCACATGTTTTAAAAAGATAGACAGTGAGTGAGATTCATTTAGCTCCACATCCAAACTCCCCATTGCCCAACCAGGAGAGAATCACACACTTCCTGAATTACTCAGCTCTCTAACCTGCTAAAGTCAGCCAGGGATTCTCAGACTCCTGTTTCTCTGCTGTCCTAGAAATAAATTCTCAGAATATGTTTAAGGGAGAAAGAAAAAAACCCAAAATCTTGCTGAAACTTAAACCTACACAGATTTACAAATTTAACATATACAGCATGGCATTCCAGAAGTAACTTCGTTCTTAGAGGAAAATGCTAGCATTCCAAGTTACTTGCCACCACTTGACGATGATGATAACATGCCCCTTTTAATTTTTCTTCCTTTTCTGTTTTAAGAGACAGGGTCTTACTCTGTCATTCAGGCTGGAGAGCAGTGGCACCACCAAAGCTCACTGCAGTCTTGAACTACTGGGCTCAAGCAATCCTCATGCCTCACACTCCAGAGAAGCTGGGACTAACAGGCACATAGAACTAGGCCCAGTTAATTTTTAAAGTTTGTTTGTTTGTTTGTTTGTTTGTTTGTTTTTGGATAGAGACAGGGTCTCATTTTGTTGCTCAGGCTGATCTTGAACTCCCAGCTTCAAGCAATCCTCCTGCCTTGACCTTCCAAAGTGTGGGTTTACAGGCATGAACTTTGGGCACCTGGCCCCCTTTTAATTTTTCTAACATCCCTTTATTTGTATTTTTGTGAGTTCTGTGCATTATCTCCCTCTAAGGGAAAGGACACATAAATCACATCATATATCCCCCACATACTGATGAAAGGATATATATCACTGGTAAATTCTAGCATTGCTTCATAATATTGGATTAAATGACCAAATGCAAAGGTAGGCATATATTTCAATAGTTCTTCATCCCTTTAGCCATTTGTTTCCAAATTGGATATGCCATTTACATTTAGACTAGCTGCCCATTTTCATTTTTCTTCAAGAGCTATTAATGGAACAGTCCATATAATAGAGTAACTTTGATTTTTCCTGAGGATTGATCTTTACTTGTTAAGGGGTAAAGTTGCCAAAACCTACTGCATTTTAAATTAGTGTCCGAGATCTTATGATAAATTTACACTAGATGAAATTGTTTTATTTCCTGTTATTTATCTTAACACAATATTGTATAAGAATGGTAGTGTAAAATACTCAGAAAACCCCACTATCAAAAGAGCAATTTTTAAGAAAAATAGTAATCTATTCCTTACCTAGTTTAACAATTTATATTCTGACTCAAACAACCAAATCACATAAATAAATTTTTATGAAACCAAAACACAAAGGATTTTCTATTATTAAAAGCATCCTCTCTTTGCTAATTACTAAACATCATCAAACCTGTCAATTAGCAGGATATCTATTATGAAGGTTTGTAAAGGCAAAACTGAGTGTCATACAACGAAACAAAAGCAAGGTAATTTAAATTATAAATTATGTTTATAAAAACAAAAAAAAATCTTTGTTTATTCAAGATTTTTCACTTTCTTTGGAGAGGTGGTTGGGTTAGTGCCCTGAATCACCCACACATATGTCATATTAAAAATTGTAGTCTGTTTTGCAATACTTGTCTCTGTGAGGTACATGAGCTTATATGAGGATAGTAAATAAAGGTGTGATGCTAACACACAGCATCAGTGTGAATTACACCAACAAAACTGCACATGAAAAGTTGCAGAGAAATACGAGATGCCATTCAATCCAAGTTATTCTGTATCCTCAATTAAATTTGGAGAGTTGTCTTGGTAATGATTGTTACATGGTCCTCCCTGCTCTTTATGCATTTCCCTATTTATTAATTTTGCAAATCCTTTCTTACACTTTCTTCCAATAAGCTCTCTTCACCGTGTATAAAAGTTATAAATTCCTATACTTACTGTATTTTTCTTTATTAAGATGTAACATTTTTATTTATGCAAGCATTATTTTTAGGATTGTTGTTATTTTTATGGTCATTCTGACTATGTAGTTGCATGGTTTGAGTGGTTTGCCTAACATTATTTTTCCCGCAAGCCCTGTTATTTTTACCAGGTAATTCTGTCAGGTTTTTCAAGAACATATATATTGCCACATAGCAATATAGATGCACACTGTGTGTTGCATATCGATTATATAAAGACAAAGACTTTTGTGAGACATTTGCCCTTTCTCCAGTTTAGAAATACTGATACCTTTCATAAAGAATCAGTTTGTCTTTAGCTTATAAGCACTGTAAACTATGTAATTTTCCTTCTTCTATAAGATGCCTGTAGAGAATTTGGGGGTTCACCCTATCAAGTGTGTGGAACTTGATTGTTTTCATATTAAACGTATCACTGCTTCCCTCCAGTTCTTTTGTGTTAATGATGGTGGATGTTGGTATCTCACCTTTCTTCTCCTATTCCTTTTATAATCCTGATGCTAATTATGTATCTTTCTAAACTGCCATTAATATTGTCTAAGAAGTTTTATACATACACATACATAGCTACACATTTCTATATACACACATTCACATATGCATGTATACTAAAAACCATACACATATACAGATAACTGTGTTCTGTATTTAAAAGTATTTGCTTATTTAAATGAAAGTGGAATGCAAGTAGCAGGTAGAAAAAGCCCAAAATAAATTACTTGAAATTAAGTAGATAAGACCGATGGATTACCTGCCTCTCTACATCTTTTACACTGGTTGTTTTGGGGTTGTGGAAGGAATGTCTCTATTGCCCCACTAGGATACCATTTGTCACACTGGAATAGTACCAACATTTCCTACAAGGCATTCCGGATTCATTAAGAAGTTAGTGCAGCCTCTCAAAGTCCCTAACTCACCCCCAGCGAGCATTAACAGGCTGAGAGAATCTGAGTCAGCAAGTCATAAACTTTGTGTATACACAAATAAGAAAGAACAGTGTGTTCTAGTTGTAAAAAGCTAAAATATTACCAAAGCGTATGATAAAAGAGCTTAAGGAACTTGTATCATCTCCGTTACACAAAAGTCCAAAATGCAAGAGGTGTAACTTGGGCCATGTTAACATGGGATGAGATTGTAAATTTCATCATCTATTTTACTCATTCATTAAACATGTATTTATTGCATGCTGTAATGGTGTACACACTACTCTGTTGGTGCCTCACCTAGATTCCCTTTTCCAGAAGGTGCACCCATCCCCCAGGTGCTGTGAATTTTGCCTATTAATAGCTCACAGCCATTGTTGAGAATTACCCTCAGCTGATGGGAGCCACCTCCACTGACTCATACCGAAGGAAGGCTCGCTGGCTTCAAAGTGAGACAACTGTTTCATTAAGTACATGCACCAGATCTCCCCCATGGGATTCGGCTGAGGCTAGGTGACCAACAGTTCTGGATTTCCTAAAAGTGCCCCAGTTTTACACTAAAAGTTTTGGGAAACCCCTTAGGCACTGGGTAAAATGGGAGGGTTGATCACTCTAGAACTGACCCCATGTCTTTCTTATCAGCTTCTTCCCGTGCACTGTCCGGCATCTCTCAGTTCTCTTCAGAACCTCCCCACTCCCTATAAAGCACTTGCACAAGAAAACTGATCTCAGGCTATGCATCTGAAAACCCTCACGTCAGATACCTGTTTACTCTATACCGGGGTCACTCTGAGGTGCTCAGCAAGATAGGCAAAGTTACCGCCATTAGAGAACTTACATTGTATTGATAAAATAGTTTTAGATAGATGTTCCATAAAGAAAAATAAACAAGTGAACCACATTAAGTAGAGTGGTCAGGGATGGACTTCTTACGGAATAACAACTGAGCTTTGACCACAATGTTGAGAAGCATCCAGCCATGTGAAGACCTAGGGGAAGAGTGCTTCAGGCAGAGAGAGCAGCAGAAGCAAAGGTCCTGGGGCAGAATGTGCCTTGTTTGCATTAGTGGGAAATCCTCCTTCTCCATTTCTGATGTTCCTTCATTGGTATAACTTCTGGCATCCCTCTATCCCCAAGTCTCTTCACCTGAGAACAAGTGCAGAGACATCTGAGTGGTAAATTTAGGCAGAATAATTGTTCATGTTCAACTCATTTGCGTCCTTTCTCTCGGGAGCCAGCTCCAAGCCCTAAGGGAGCAGCCTCTAGTTCTGCTTCTTCAGAGACAGCTCTTCCCTCTTAGGGCAGGAGAAGGAGGAGCCCTGCCCTGATAGGCTGCTTTTGTTTACTCAACCATGAGATTTGGAACTAATAAGCGTTCTTGACTGAATAAGCCTTAAGCAAGTCCTCCAAATCAGCCTCTATAGGAATCAAGGTGATACTCTGACCTTCATCTATCACTCCATCAATTCATTTTGTCCTCAACTTGTTTATAACCTAGGTGGACAACGGTATGCTCTTTCTCGGAGCCCATATTAACATTTAATTTACTTTATTGAAGATTATTTAAGGTGGTCACTTAGAAAATAGAAATTGTCAAACATAGTAAATCTCTCAGTTGAACACGAGATAAAGAAGGGAGCTATTTTTTAGAATTTTATCAACAAGTTTGCTTCCATTAAATCCAGGAAATTAAAATTGTAATAAATTCTGTTGTTAGTGTAAGTAAGATATCTGAGGCTATATTAATGTTATCAGTTCTAATACACCCACTTTTCAATTATTCAATATATTTTACACAACTTCAATGTTTCAGTAAAAAAAAAAAAAAAAAAAAAAATTAGAAAATACATTGGCAGGGTGTGGTGACTCATGCCTATAATCCCAGCAAGGCCAAGGCGGGCAGATCACCTGAGGTCAGGAGTTCGAGACCAGCCTGCCTAACATGGTGAAACCCTGTCTCTACTAAAAATACAAAAAATTAGCCAGGCATGGTGGCAGGCGCTTGTAATCCCAGCTACTCGGGAAACTGAGGCAGGAGAATCCCTGGAACCGGGGAGGCGTAGGTTGCAGTGAGCCAAGCTCACATCATTGCACTCCACCCTGGGCAACAAGAATGAAACTCCATCTCAAAATAAATAAATAAATAAATAAATAAATAAAACCTGAATATGGGTACATGTCATTCCCTTCACCTCAAGATCCATTGTGGCTACGTAGAACAATGATCTGTATTTAAAATGCCGGTAGGTTGTCCATCATAGATATTTTTGCATTGATATTTATTTTTTAATATTATATTAAATGTGATTTATCTTGATTACTATGGTTTTGTGTCCCCTTAAGTTTTGTGCCTGCAGTGAGTGCCTTACCAGGCACGAAATTTAAGGTGGGAGGTGGGGTGAGGGACAAACTGTAAAGCGGTGTTTCCCTCGCCTCACCCTAATCCTAGCCTTCCACATCAGTGTGTTCTAATAGTGTGAGCCGAATTTAGTGAGCCGTGTCAGAATAAGGTGAGAGTCAGAGAGGCAGGCAAGAAACAGATCACAAAGGAACTCTATGCATGAGCTGGAACTGATATTTTATCCTAACTGAGCTTGAAATCCAGTAGCATGTTCTCTGAATCTCACTATAAAGTCATCTCTGGTTGTAGTAAAGTCTTTTAAAAATTGATGTCTCAGTTTCCCCAATGCCCAGTGAAAAAGTTGACCAAAAAGTTCTCCAATTTATTTTCAACTTAAAACCCCATGGTCAGCCAAATATCTACTAGTAATGTCTTTTCAGTAATGCTTTCCTATGATGCTCCCTATGATTTTTAAAGCATTGTCTTACATCTGTACAATTCATATGACTTTGAACACACCTAGCAGTACAGAAAAGTAGGAAAAGAGATTAAAATTCAAAAGAAGATGCTGAATACTCTGGAAGTTAACTATTGGTGAGAGAAGAAAAGTCAAAGCAACTCTTGGATTATTTTCACAAAAGAATTTTCCTCCCAAATTAGAAAAACAATCACGTTTACACGAGCTAAAATTTGCCTTATACAATACCATCCTCATCTCTTTGTTTCATAAGATTATCAAAAAATATAGTAAACAATTATCAAGAAATATGGCTATAGGACAATGCTTGATTCCATCTTCATTATGAAGGAGTCAGATAATGAGGTTTAATTCCCTGCCATATAAGTACTTTAATGACATCAATAGGAATATTTCTCGTATTTTCATTCATGTTCATATTTTTAAACACACATGAAACAGAATTCAAACTTTTGTTAGTATCTTTGGAAAATTTCAAAACCAAATGCCCATGACAGTTAGCAAGTAACATAAATATTTGCCAAGAGAGCTAAGAGGAAGGGTGGTGACTGTGGCAAAATTGAGGTGTACATTTCCTTTTTAGAAAGAGCTGCTCAAAATTCTTCTACAGAAAAGCTAAACGATTTTGAGACAGGATCTCCCTCCGTCATCCAAGATAGATTGCACTGGCATGATCTCGGCTCACTGCAGCCTCAACCTCAGGGCCTTAAGCAATCCTCCCACCTCAGCTTCTCAAGTAGCTAGGACTACAGGCCCAGGCCACTATGCCCAGCTAAGTTTTCATATTTTTTTTTGAGTCAAGGTTTTGCCATGTTGTCCAGTCTGGTCTCGAACCCCTGGACTAAAGCAATCCTCCTGCCTCAAACTCCCAAAGTGCTGAGATTATAGGCATGAACCACTGCGCCCAGCCCAAGCTTAATATTTTTGCAATAAAATCCAGTCTTCCTATTTGTTAATGTTGACAAATAATTCATTTTTCAATGCTGCACAAGCCAAACAAACAAAACAAAAAACAAACCACATCTTTCAGAGTATTTACAACTGCTCGCCTAGGGTTATGATTCTGAACATGCATCTTTGTGTTGAGCTGAAAGTAAACACTGCTTTCAAAAAGGATGCAAAGATAAAAAGAACCAGTGGACTCTAACAGTGCTACTTTTCCCACCTCTCTTCTACTTCATATATCCTTCTCAGTATCTGCCATAACTGAAAATGCAAGTAAGGGAGCTTGTTAAACAGTGGCTTTATTTTTACCAAAACCTTAATTCAGTATACTTTGGGTTGTAGCCAAAGGCGAGCTTCAGAATCCTCATGTGAAAGAAAAAGTTAATGGCTTTACTAAAAGCTGTTTTCTTCCCCAACCTGAGAGGTTTTTTTTTTTTTTTTTTTTTTTAAATCTACTCTTGGGTATTCGTCCCTACTCTGAATTTTCTCCATTATCATCAACCTTGTTACCCAAATCGAGGTCACCTTTTCCTCTGTTCTAGCCTTCTCTACCTCCATCCAGAGGCCAGAGGGATCTTTTTTCAACAGCCGTAGTTCTTGATTTCATATAAGATAGTAACTTATGCAGAAAAATTAATTAGAGGGATGTTGAGTACTTGCCAGATGGACAGAAAGGCTGGGAAGCCAGGGTGGAGAAATGAAGCCTCAAAGGGAGGCAAGCCACAGGACCTACTGCCAAGGAAGACAAGCCACAGGACTCATTGAAATGGCCCAGGAAGAGCCATTGAATTAGGACTGTGCTATGGGAGGAAATTTCCTCCTCTGCTGTGCTCCCTTACTCTCCCCCAGGTTCAAAGCTCTGGGAAGGGGCATAGGACTGACCAAGCCCTGATCTTGTGCCACGCTTCTCTCACTGTAAGTGCCTGAGAGAGAAGAACTCCACTAGGAGAAGGAGACACGGGGTGAGCCGTGATTCCCAGGACTTATACAGTGGATAATCCTCCCAAACACAGGAAGAAGGTGAGCTGCTAGGTAGCGAAAATATGACAAATGCCTTATTCAATCATTATTTTTCAGTAACTTGCCATGTCTAAGAATCAAATCTAAACTCCTAACCAAAGTTCTACAAGAACTGGCCTCTTCCTAACTATAACTTACCATCTTATCCTTGATCTGTATTTCCCAACTATAGTGGCCTCCAGGTTCTTTAGTAATATGCATGCTCCTTTATGCACTCCGTTCCCTCGTCTAAAATTATCTTATCACGTTTGCCCACCATTCCCATGCCTGGACCTACATTACTGAGGACTCAGTTTCAATATCACCACTTTATGGAGGTTCTTCCAAGCCATGCTATTATAAAATGCCTAGGATTGCCACAATGCTCCCTTGCAGCTTCATGGATTTTCCTCACATTTTTTACAGTAGTCTGGAAATATCTTTATGTTTGCTTGTGTGCTGCCTCTATTCCTAGAAGTCTGCAAACTCAGTGAGATAAAAGTGGACCTTTCCAGGCTTCTGTTCTTTTTTGTATGGCACCTAGTATATTACTAGGTACAGAAAACATGCTTAGTAATTACTTGTTGGCCACATAAAGGAATGCAGTTTTTCAGAAGGTTTGCTAAACACAAAAGTAGGACATTTAGGTAGCCCAGAATTTCAAACTGTGTTCTACAGAGTTGCTCCATGGATTACACAGAAGGGAAAGAAGGTGGGGAAAGCTTCCCAGACCCCACTCCCGCCTACGTACAATGTTTCTACTTATATGTCTTTTATAATTTAAGCTTCTCTGGAAGATTTCTCTTAAAGAATATGCATCTAAGTGAAGCCTGACAATGAAGATTTAACCAGAAAAAAAATTATTCAAAGAAGTTAATACTTCGACGTCTGATATATATTCTAGGGGGTGATGAATAGCACTTACAGATCATAATTATTTTAATTGATCTTTCATAAAACTTTTCTAGAAAAGCATTATTGCTGGAAAATCTCTATGAATGTTGACCTACATGTGAATCTATTTATAATGTTTCTGCATATGTTTGCCTTTAGCCCCCTTATGGTTTATATGACTGCCTGATGAAGTTTTGGGACCACTAAAAAAAAAAAAATTAAAATTCAAGCCTATCTCAGTGCTTTCCAGGTAGAAGACAGGCTTCATGGGAACAGAGACCATGTTTATTTGGTTCACTTCTCTATCTACTATCTTTGGAACGTGAGTGCCACATTGAATGTGGCTCATAAATATTGGATGAAGGAGAGCTTGAAATAGGTGAAAAGGGTGCTTATAGGTAAGGTGACAGTGGAAGCCTGGCACAAAGTCCCTGAGATCAAGTGATCTCTGAGTAAATATACTAAGTATAATAGTATCCAAGTTTTACACTGTTGGAGAAAGGGTTTACACACATGAAAAGCGAGAAAAGTTGATTAAACTTTGTAAATATATATACATACCCAAACTCTGTTCTCCGAGAGCCAGTATAATGATAACTCAAAACCAATCAGCATATTTAGTGTTCAGTTCTTGGTTTCTAAATACCATTCTCCACCAAAAGAAATCAAAGCTTCTTAGAATAAAGGCTGATCCCTGGGTTGGGGCAGAACTAGATAAGTACAGAGTGTTTGGGGCCAGAAAGTAAGAATGTTCTCAGAGAATAGTAGCTGTGACAAATGAAACTTATGTCAACTTGAAAGGGCTTCCAGGATGTCAAATAAATTTAAACATCAAAATGGATAATGATAACAAATTATATCAATTGAACAAAATATGAACTCATGAGATTTTGCCAATAAAAATTAATAAGTACAAATCTTCTTCCTATAGAATGTCAACTAATAAATATAGACAGAATAATAGAATTAGACAATAATCATTTAGCAATCATCAGAGTAATAGTTTATTCAAGGGATATCAATGGATATAGAACTAATCAGTAAAAATTTGATGAAGAATTGGATTTAAAAAAAAAAATTAGAGACAGGTTCTCATGCTGTCATCCAGGCTGGAATGCTATGGTGTGATCATAGCTCACTGCAACCTCAAACTCCTAGGCCCAACTGATCCACCTGCCTCAGCTTCCTGAGTAGCTTAGACTATAGGCACACACTAACACACCCAGCTAATTCTTTCATTTTTTATAGAGACAGGGTCTTGCTATAATACCCAGACTGGTCTTGAACTCCTTACCTCAAGTAATTATCCCACCATAGCCTCCCAAAGTGCTCGGATTACAGGCATGAGCCACTGCACCTGGCTCAGGAATTCGATATTTATGTATTCTCGTTACCTTCCCACTACATACAAATTAATTAGAAAAGGAGAAGAGCAACTTCCATTGGAAAAAGTGGGAAGTGATCAAAGTGAATTTCAACACGAATGGGAAAAGTCAGGATTGAGTGCCACCTGATAGAGTGTGTGAGACACACGCGGCCATCACAACTGGGACATTCTTGCCCAAAATGAATAACCTGATCCAATTATGAGGAAATATCAGACAGAACTAAATTGGGAGACATCCTAAAACATAGATCATCTGCAAATTTCCAAAGTGTTCCATCAGTGTCATGAAAGTCAAGGAAAGACTGAGGAACTGTTCCAGCTGGAAGGAGACTAAAGCCACATGACAGTTCAATGCAATGTGTGATCCTGGATTGGATTTTTTGTCATACATGACATTATTGGAACAACTGAAGAAATTTGAATGGGGTGTATGAATTAGATGGTCGTAATATGTCAATGTTAATGACCTGAGTTTGATGGCTGTATTGCAATTATGTAGAATAATGTCCTCGCTTGTGGAAACACAAACTAAAATATTGGTTGGTGATAGGATAGGACGTGAGCAACTTGCTCTCAAATGATTTAGGGGAAAAAGTTTCTTGTACTAAGTTTTTTTCAAAGTTTAAAACTATTTCTAAATAAAAAGAAGATATACCAACGCTGCTCTACATTCTCTGAACATAGTAGCCAGTATATTGGTTCACAAAAATCAAGACAAAGTAAAACAATATAGGATAGTTTTCATATGAGGACATAACAGGCCCCTTAATTGACCATGTTTTGTTCCTTATACCTTAAAAATCTACCTCCCATATAGAAAATATGTAAAGACTATCTCCTCTGTGGTACTCACTGTTCCAAAGATGGGAGATAATAGAGTGAACAAAATGAGCCCAGTTCCTACTTGCATGAAGTCTGTCTTTTTGCTAGAAAGTTAAACATTGAACACAGTTTTATAACGGAGTGGGTAGGGTCACGCGCACATGTGTGTGTGCACTCACGCATGTGTTCCTGAGTACTATGATAGTCTATTGAAGAATTCACACATACTTTTAAATGAAAAATGAATAAGAAAAAAGAGGTGTGCTTTCCATTTTTCTCTAACCACCCCCATTTTCTTATTATTTCTGCAACCTTTATGTCCTGTTAATATCATTTAAATAATTCAACAACCGAATTTAAAAAAAAAAAAAATGGGCCAAGTACGGTGGCTCACACCTGTAATCCCAACACGTTGAGAGGCTGAGGCGGAAGAATTGCTTGAGCCAAGGAATTCAAGGTTGCAGGGAGCTACGATTGCACCACTGCACTCCAGACTGAGAAACGGAATGAGACCTTATCCCAAAAAGTAAATAAAGAGAAAAAAAATGTCTGGCAAATTCTTAATTTTTTAAAATGTGGATAAACCTTTCATCATTTTAGTTGAGTTTGGAGAAATTCATTCTGTAGGGAAGTCATCATCCACAAAATATTGACTCTGAGACCACTTTCCAGGATGCTTATGGGTAAAAAAAGCATTTGATCAAGGAAAATATATTTAATTAGTTTTCTTTTCAGTTAAGGAGAGAATATAAAGCAAAGGGAATTGAGACCTAATGCCTTCCTACTATTTTTGTTGGAAATAAGGCACTGTGGGAAAGGTAACATTACAGACTGGAAATTCCTTTGCGAAATGAGATGACAGGTTCATAAGAATGTCAAGTAACAAACGGAGCTGCATAATCTTGTGGTCTGTACTGAGCTCCATGCACAGGATAATGCAGCTTCTGATACTGATTGCATGTTTTATGATATATAACTATCCAAGGTTGTTCCAGCATTTCTGTTTCATTTTGTTTTAAAGCTAGAATAAGATGATATAATGTCTTATTCTTTGCATATAAGAAGGAAATTTCAAGACAATTGGCACTAGGCTTCTTTTTGTTACATTTTAATTGATCTGGTCTTCATTGTTTTTCTGATTATACAAATAATGCATGTTCACTGCAGAAAATTTGGAAAATATAGAAAACCATTTTAGAGAAAGAAAATATTCATCCATGAGACAGAATGAGGACCTCTTTTTTAGGAGCCTGCAGACCCCCAAGCATGGAAATAAAGGAAAAGCCTAAGTTCCTTCAAGGGAAATTCCAGGCA
The DNA here is from genome assembly GCF_008728515.1 of Papio anubis. Classification (NCBI taxonomy): domain Eukaryota; kingdom Metazoa; phylum Chordata; class Mammalia; order Primates; family Cercopithecidae; genus Papio; species Papio anubis. The sequence goes on along the minus strand of NC_044991.1, from coordinate 82,186,488 downwards.
CCTAGCTAGTCCCAGATGTGAATAAGTAACTTGTTAAACAAAGTCATAGAGGTCTAAAACAATAGTTAAGGAAGACAGAGTTCCAAAAATGTTTGCTTTCCCCATAGAAACCAGTGATAACATCTTAACATTTCTCCCGGAGTTGTTTTTCAGAAGCTCGAGGCCCCACTGAGGACCCCCATGAAATGGACCTACTAGCATGTAGACCTCAGATAAGAGGGAGGTGAAGACTGAATCTTAACCATCGTCTTTTGTTCTAGGTTTCTTCCTTGGAGAAAGTCACAACCCCTAGACAGTTAACAGTTTTCTACTGACCCCAGATTTTTAAACAAAGCTTTTCTTCTGTAACCAATTGCAAATCAGACAGTCTCTGAATCTACCTGCCACCTGTAAGCCCTTGCTTCAACATATCCAGCCGTTTTAGGCCTAAAACAATGTGCAACCTCCGTGTATTGGTTGATAATTTTGCCTGTAGCTTCTGCTTTTCTGAAACTTACCTCTGCACTACACTTGCCTGCAAGCCATCAGGAAGGTCAGGATTTTAGCACTTTGTGGCCCAGTCCTCTTTGCTTGGCACCTGCAATAAAGGCCTTCCTTTCTGTCACGCCAAACTTTAGTGTGATGATTAAGTGTCAAGTTGATTGGTTTGAAGGATGCAAAGTGTTGTTTCTGGGTGTGACTGTGAGGGTGTTGGCAGAGAAGATTAACATTTGAGTCTGTGGCCTGGGAGAGGAAGACCTACCCTCAATGTGGGTGGGCGCCATCCCATCGGCTACCGGTGTGGCTACAAAAAGCAGGCAGCAGAAGGTGGGAAAACCTGGCTTGCTGAGTCTTCTTGCTTGCTGAGTCTTCTGGCTTTCGTCTTTCTCCCATGCTGGATGCTTCCTGCCCTTGGACATCAGACTTCAGATTCTTTGGCCTTTGGAGTCCTGGACTTACACCAGTGGTTTGCTGGGGGCTCCTGGGCCTTCAGTCAGACTGAAGGCTTCACTGTTACTTACCTGCTTTTGAGGCTTTCGGACTCCAACTCAGCTACTACTGATTTCCTTGCTCCTCAGCTTGCAGACAGCCTATGGTGGTACTCCACTTTGTGATGGTGTGAGTCAATTCTCCTTAATAAACTCCCTTGATATATACATATATCCTATGAGTTCTGTTCCTCAGGAGAACCCTGGCTAATACACTCATTGTGGGTATCTGGTCTTACTGCGCCAGGCGAGCTGACCCCAGCTCAGTTCCACAACATCCATGCTATCACTGGATCACTGTTAGTATTTTGGTGTATTTTTCCCAATCATATACAAACACATATACTACATACACACATATTATACATGTGTACATATGGACATATCTGTGTACATGTATATGCATCTGATATGAAACTAAATTCATAAAATTATTATCACATAATAACTGTTATTATTATTGTAGGTACATATGGTAACAATATGAGTATGCACTGTTTGTATGCACTGTTTGGTGATATGCTTTTTAAATTACAGAAGAGTTCATTGACTACATGTAGCATAATTCAACTTAGCTTTTATTTTTTGGACATTAAAACTGTTTCAAAGTTTTCTTATTGTAAATAATGCTGTAATAAATACATAAGTATATAATAATTTAGAACATATTTTACTATTTTTATGGTAAATTTATTGAAATGGAATTGCTGAGCCAGAGATTTATTTTTCTCTGAAAATTATTTCTCCATTTTATTCCTCAAATATTATGAGAAATAAAGTAAGTGGGATGTTAAGTATTTTGAAAAATTTGGCTAATATCAAAGTGTCAAATTATTACCTGTTTTGTACTGACCCAAGGTCAAGTCATGGAAAGCCCATAAGTACAAAAATTACTACAGAGACCCATAAAAATGTGTACTTAGAGAAAAAGGGAGAGAGAGGAGAAAGAAATGAATTCTAACTTCTCTATGGTGAATTCTGTATGAAGAAAGAATTGTAAAGAGTTTTCGGAAATGGACTAAGAAAAGATGGAAACCACCAATTAAGTGCTGACCATCATATGACATACTATTTTTTTTTTTTTGAAATGGAGTCTTGCTTTTATAGGATGTATTTTTTGAAAAATATATATGGTAGGACATTTTACGATGAATAGGCATGAATGAATACATTTAGGTAGAAAACAATTTAATTTTGTCAACCAGATCTGTTTTCAAAATGAAAAAAAAAAAAAAAAAAAAAGGCAAACACCAAACATATTTGAGTTCTTAAGGAGTCTCCTTTTTAGAATTTTTAAAAAAGGCTTGGGTCTCATTTCACAGCATTCTGAATCATGATAATCACACCAGTCAACTTGCTTTGTCTTTAGGCACTTCCTAAATTTACTGCCTTCAGTTTTTCTACCTTAAAGCTAATAATAATACAGTTTTTTAAAAAAGAACATTTAGGTATGCATTTTAGTATTTATCTTTGGGGATGTGGGTTCAGTCACAATGACTGCCTCTTCTCCACGCCATCCTTTTCCCAAGCAATCCACACATGATTGGGGTAGGTCCCCAGCCACCTTATTTGCTATATTGACTTCTGTTCCTTAAGTCATAGGTGAGTAAACCTCAGTGTTCAATTGGGCTAATCTAGATCTATCCAGCACTTCTCCAAGAATTTGGAAGCAGGGCCAAGAGATTCAATTCTTGTAACAGAACCAAGAAGGTATCTCATTCAGGAGACCTGAATCAACCCTCCATGTTCCATGCTGCGGATGTGGCAGCAGCTGGAAAGCGGAGCCCTGGTCAGAGAATAGAGGGAGGCCAAGCTGAGCAGGGAATGCAGCCAGCGGCGCCCAGCCTGAATCCAGCACACGCCTGCGATATCCCTGCCTGTTGCCACCACCAGAAAACCCTCCATCCTTCAAAGAGATTTTTCCTTTTGTTTGGTTGTTTCACAGTTCGTAGCTATAAAATAATAATAATAATAATAAAACATTATTCTCCCAATTCTACTGCTGAGATAGCTAAATTTGAAAGGGGCATATCTCTTGCCACACCTCTAATAAGTGGTAGAACCAGAATTTTTAAATTTTGTTTTTATTTATTTTTTTGAGATGGAGTCTTGTTCTGTTGCCCAGGCTGGAGTGCAGTGGTGCAATCTCGGCTCATTGCAACCTCTGCCTCTCAGGTTCAAGCGACTCTCCTGCCTCAGCCTCCCAAGTAGCTGGGATTACAGGTGTGGGCCACCACACCCAGCTAATTTTTTGTATTTTTAGTAGACACGGGGTTTCACTATATTGGTCTCGAACTCCTGACCTTAAATGATCTGCTCACTTCGGCCTCCCAAAGTGCTGGGATTACAGGCGTGAGCCACCGTGCCCAGTGAAGAACCAGAATTTAACTCATGTGTTCAATCTGATACTTGTGTCTCATATTGTTACCATATGTACATCCTGTCACCTCCCACTGTAAGGCCCTTGTGATGGTTAATGCTGAATATCAACTTGATTGGACTGAAGGATGCAAGGTGTTGTTCCTGGGTGTATCTGTAGGGTGTTGCCAAACGATATTAACATTTGAGTTGGTGGACTGGGAGAGGCTGACCCACACTCAATCTGGTTGGGCACCATCTAGACAGCTGCCAGTGCAGCTAGGATCAAAGCAGGCAGAGGACCGTAGATGGACTAGACTGGCTGAGTCTTCTGGCCTCCATCTTCCTCCTGTGCTGGATGCTTCCTACCTCGATATCAGACTCCAAGTTCTTCAGCTTTTGGACTCTTGGACTTTCACCAGGGGCTCTCGGACCTTCAGCCACAAACTGAAAGCTGTACTATCAGCTTCTCTACTTTTGAGGTTTGGGGACGTAGACTGGCTTCCTGGCTCCTCAGCTTGCAGACAGCCTATTGTGGGACTTCATCCTGTGATTGTGAGAGTCAATTCTCCTAATAAACTCCCTTTCCTATATACATATATCCTGTTAGTTCTGTCCTTCTAAAGAGCCCTAATACCACCCTCTATAGTTATTGATAATTTTTTCCTTTTTTTGAGACAGACTTTGGCTTTTGTTGCCCGAGCTAGAGTGCAATGGCGCGATCTCGGCTCACTGCAACCTCTGCCTCCCGAGTTCAAGCAATTCTCCTGCCTCAGCCTCCCAAGTAGCTGGGATTATAGGCACGTACCACCATACCCAGCAAACTTTTTGTATTTTTAGTAGAAACGGGTTTCACCATATTGGCCAGGCTGGTCTCAAACTCCTGACCTCAGGTGATCCTCTCGCCTTGGCTTCCCAAAGTGCTGGGATTATAGGCGTGAGCCACCACACTCAGCTGTTAGTGATTCCTTTTTAAATATATGTTCATAGATATGTGTGTGTGTGTGTGTGTGCGAGAGAGAGAGAGAGAGAGACAGAGAGAGAGAGACAGAGAGAGAGAGACAGAGAGAGAGAGAGAGAGAATATTACTCTATGATTCCACTGTAGGATTTTTCACCTTTGTGAAGACAAAGCGTCAGAAACAAATAGGCCAGGAGGTGAAGCCTGGCATGGGAAGGTAATGGCAGTCTGGGCGAACACTGAAGAATCGGTCTCTACCTGTTTGAACACCAAGCCCTAGGTGCCTTCTGCTCAGCCGTGGCAACTCAACCATCCATGAGACATGCCATAGAGGTGACCTTCATGACATTTAACGTGGCCACCGTCTAGATACCAGCAAGTCAGATGATACATTGGTGGGTTTGACCTCATGTGTGCACACCAGCTGTGGCAGGACCAGTGCATTCTGGTGGAACACACCTGTGGTCCTTCTGTCTCATCCGTCTTAGGAAGAGCTCTAAGACATAGGAGCATGGTAGGCGATGCAAAATCAATGAGGTAGATGAGAGGCCACAGAGAAAGTAGGCTGTTTCTCATTAATCATGGAACATACGATTCATCTTCAGTTGTATCTTTCAATTACTTATATTTGCTAGAGATATGGATACCAAAAAAAAAATAAAATTTCTCTTAATTTTATGGTGAGGAAAACAATACAGAGACAAAGAACGATAAACAGCAACTGGGCTTTGGCTTCAGGATTAAGAGCGATTTGAGGATTTAATAGGGACTGAGGTGAGCAGAAAAGCATAGAATCCATTTAAATAGGAAAATGTCCTGATAAAATACCAGCAGTTTTTTCCGTAGGGAAATGTGGCATCAGTATTACCTGATCTTCCAACTGTTCTTTTTTTTTTCTTGTCTTTTCTGATGGCATTATTGAGACTAAATTAACATAGCATAAAAATCACCTGTTTAAAGTATACAAATCCATTTTTCAGTATATTTATAGAATTGTGCAGCTATTACCATAACATAAATTGAGAACACGTTCACTGTCACACACACAAAGTCCCATTAGAGTCACATTCATTCCCTCTCACATGAGGAAACCTCCAATCTATTTTCTGTCTCTATTCGGACAAGGCATATAAACAGAGTTTTCTGACTCTTTTCCCTTAGCATAACGTTTTTGAGGTTCACCCATGTTGTAGCAGCTATCATTATTTTAAGAGCAGCTGGCAATACATATTTATATACGAACTCTCTGCATTGTTAAATGATGGCCACTAATTAAAAAACCCAGTACAGTCAAAATAAAAGAAAATAAAAGATACGTGAGGGTTGATCTGTTTTGTAGGCCACTATTTCATGATTTTTTTTTTTTTTTTTTTTGCAAGTATAAGTATTACAGACTCACATTAAACAACCATTGATGTCACAGGCTAACTACCTCTTTTTCCAATGAGTGAGAAACACAGGACAGGTGTGGGAGGGGACTGTCCTTGGCACAGGCAACAAGGGTACAAAACGCTTATAGATAAGTTTTAAAGGAAAATAAAATAACTATAATTTGATCTACTTATTATCACCATGCCAAGAACTACGAACAATATCAGTGATAAGAACAATCCTTCCTCAGAAATGTATTTTATTAATCTTATTTCTAATCAGTTGCAGTAGTTACCACTGAGTTTTATTTAATAATGCATAAAAATTTCAGATTATCACATCGCTGTTACTTTTTCTTTAGTAAACATTGTTTTGTAAATGGAAGTTCATTTGGAAAATCCCTGTTCACAAGTTGGCCCCGCACACATGTAGACTCAATCATATGCATTTATTCCAAGAGTCGAGTCTTAAATATTTGGAAGCCTTCAAGCTTGCTTCAGGCATAGCTTGTCTCTCCAACCACAGTGGAACTACACAGTACTGCAATTTAAAAGTAGATGTAAAATAAACACTGATACCCCAGAGATTATGATAAAGAAAAGGCAAAACATGAGATACTTTAAATCTGCCTTTTTATGTGACTCTTTGGAGCTTTTATGTTTAAAATTTTTGTACCTTGTTTAACAAAAGCTCTAATGGTATTTGACACTGAGAAAGACAAATATCTAGGCACAGGTTTTCCCCTTTTAAAAAAATGCACTAATGTCATTAAAACTGTTACTATCGTACTATGTATATAAAAATTATATATTTACATACTTTTTGCTGGCATGTTCATATAATAAAAAACATAAAAGAAAAACTTCCCTGTCTGCATTTCTTTAGACCATTATTTTATTTGTTTCATTCCCAATAGCTACTGGAAAGGTTTTTGTCATATTCAGGGAGGAAGTGATAAAAAATGAGAATATCAAATTCCCTAGTCTGTATAAACTTATACATGGTATATAGCTAAAAGTATCTGTAGATATGCAAGAAGTGGGGCATAGAAGAGTCAAAGGTACTCTACGGTTTTAAGTCTGAGCAAAGGAAAGGATGGGATTCCCATTTAATGGCATGAGTAAGATGCAGCAATTGAAGCAGGTTAGTGGAAGGGTCAGAAGTTGGCTTTGAACCTGTTCAGCTTGAGATGCCATTAAGCACGTAAGTGCAAATAATAAAAAGTGAGAGTTGATTTCTAGGGCATAACCAAGGCTGGAGATACACATCTGAGAGGGCTCAGCACACACAGCATATTTAACACACTCAATCATTCAGAATGTGAGTGTTGACAGGGGAGGAAGTGACCAGCAGCTTCTTAGGGCTTTCCTATTGTGAGATATTGACGACTGAGTCAGGGCAATCAATAAAATACACAAACTCAAAATCAGTGATGACCTAGAAGCCAAGGGAAGAAATTACTCCAGAATAGAATGAACAACTGGCCAGAACGTCACAGGTTGGCTAAGATGGAGACTGAGGATTAAGTACTAGTTTTAGCAACTTAGAAGTCATGATGACCTTGACCAGAGCAGTTTTGTGGAGTAGCAGTGATAAAAGTCAACTTGGAATGGAATCAGGATGAAATAGGATGGAAAAATGTGATGGTGGCAAGTATAAACTATGTGTTCAAAGAGGTTTTTTTTTAGGTGAGCAAAAAATTAGGTATTAGAGGGTCAAAGATATAGGGGAGAAGGAGGAAGATAATACAAAATGATTTTATAAAGTATAAAATGATACATCAATGAGAAATGTATTTGTTCATTCATGTGATTAGTAACTTTAAAAACTGCTTGTGTATTAGGCAGTTTTCCAGTTATCTTATACTTCCTAACACACTGCCCCCAAAGTTGGTAGTGTAGTGTTTTGGTTTTATGAGATGGATGAAACCCCAGCACATGTCTATGCTGAAGAGAACCGTCTAGAGAAGGGAGAATATCATTGATGCAGGAGAAAGTGGGAACATTCAGTGCATAATCAAAGGAAGGGATAAAAGTAAATGATGGCATAAAATTGTACAAGTGGTGCAGTGTGTTCTTAGTGTGAGACCAGATAGCCACTCTGCTTTTCAATCTGGCACCTTGAGCCCTTGGCACAGGCCTCATGCTTTCAGACAGCTTCCATGTCACCTCATGTCTTACCCCCCGACAGATACCCTGGGAACCAGTGTCCCCACTTCTAGAATGCATTCCATGTAATGTTCAACGGGTCCGAATCTACTTCCAAGACCTACAAGATCCTCTTCCTAGACCAGCTTTCCTGAGGATGAACTACATTCTAAGGGTTGCTCTTTGCATGCAAGAGGGGAATGGATCTTGAAAAGGAAGGTGTCTAGATCTGAGCTGGGATCTCTAAGCATATTCATTATTCAAACCCTGCAAATGTTAGCTGCAGACTTGCAGAATCATTCCTCTGCAGTACCTGGATGAAAGGTAGAGTATACAATTGAAGCGCCTGTCAGTTGGTAAATGACTGGTATTAATATGTGGAAACTCTGTTATGATTGCCTTTTTATCAACAAAATAGAAAGCAACATCATCAGCCAAATTTGGGGAGGAGATTTTGCAGGTTTGAGAGGAAAGGAAAAGGTCCCAAGAGAATGGGAGAATCAATGGGTGAAAGAAAAGATGCAGAAAAACCAGCAGCACAGGGCCCACTTGGGGTTAGCCATTCTATATTTAAAGTCAGGCCAGGTAGGGGACTGTGGTTAGGCATGAAATAGGCAAAAGTTGGATTCAACCTATGATGTGGTTCTCTCTGATGAGTATAATGAAGGGTGAGAAATTTAAGGGCATATGTAAAGGAAAATGTATATATACATATATAATGGACATTGGGATCTCAGCTGGATAAGAAAGGAAGAGCAGATTTGAGGGGTTACAAGGTGGTGGTGGTCTCAATGGTTTGTAGGTCATGTTGTGGTTAAAGAATTGTTGGGAGCTTAGAGGTGATGATTGGAGAGTGGGACTCAGGAGTCTGAGAATAAAGTGCTGTTTTTCTTTATTGGTAATGACAAGTCTAGATTATAATATGATCAAGAACTGAAAATCATTGAAGAAGAGTTCATTTAGAGTTCAGGGTCGTGAATGGTTTATTTACATGAATATTGAAATCACCAAGAATCATGAAATAATGGCAGAGCTGAGTACAAAAAGCAAAGTGCACAAGTAGAGAAACCCTCCAATGAGCAGAAAATGACAGATATTGCTATAATCTCAATGTTTGTGTCCCCCTTAAAATTCATATGTTGAAACTTAATTCCCAATGCAATAGGATTAAGAGGTGGGGACTTTAGAAGGTGAGTAGATCCTGAGGTTGGAGCTTCCGTGAACAGAATTAGTCCCCTGTAAAAGAGGCCTGAGAAAACTTGTTTGCCCCTTCTGCCTTGTGAGAACACATAAAGGGCATCAACTGTGAGGCAGAGAATGAGCCCTCAACAGACCCCAAATCTGCTGGCACATTGACCTTCTACTTCCCAGCCTCAAACATGTGAGCAATAAGTTTCTGTTATTTATAAATTACCAGGTTTAAGATATTTTGTTATAGCAGCCTGAACAGACTAACACAGATGTGCTATATATCTGTCTTAACATAGTTTGTACAGATCTGCATACACAGTCTATACACAAGCTTGTATGTCATGTTTAGACTAGTTATGGAAGGAGACATGTGAAACTGTGCCCAACATTACTCTGACAATGGGGTCTGGAAAACTGGAGGTTCGAGGGTGGGAGGAGTCTTATGTTTTCAGAAGATAAACTTTTGCATTGTCAGCACCATTTTATAACACATCTGCATTATTTCTTAGTAGAAAATGAAAGAAAACTAGTTAATAAAAAAAGTATTGATCTTAGCTGGCCTTATTCAGTCAGATTTGCTTTTCTTACAATTCTCAGGAAGTACTCAGCCCTTTAAATGGGGCCAAGTCTTGAGAACAAAACACTCAGAGTAATCAGGACAATTAAGATGTATTTAAACATGTCTGGGTTGGTGAAAAATGGATTTTTCTTGCTGCTGGCACTGTGAACAACAAAAGTCCTATTCTCTGACCAACTTACTTGAGAAAGCCTGAGTTTTGATCAAAGACCAAATGATTGCAATTTAGCTACCCAATATCTGCTTGCTGATTTAATTAACACAATGCTCCCTTAACAAAATTTAACAACATTATAAAGCTGCATTGATGAAGTGCAGACCAAACTGTCACAGAAAGCCTGCTGAGAAACTCGGGCTTAGAGATTATACTCCAATTTCATGCTGTCTCTCACATAAGAATGGTTCAAATGAGTATTCTAAGATGCTCACCATTTACTAACTGGGAAAACTCCTGCAGCAAGGTTAAAGGGCGCAGCCAATCGAGTGGTAGGAGAATCATGCTAAAGCAGACAATGGAAACTGCGCTTTGACTCAACTGAAGTATTTCCTCACCTCTGAGGGCAATCCACTGCACATGCTAAGCTTGACTTCAAGCAATCCCTTTAGGAATTTACAGGGGCAATGATCATTCCTAGGCATTAGATCAAGTCTACAAATAGCCAAGACCATTTTCCCTGTCTCATCTTCCAGTACATTTCTCTCTGAAAGTTGGAGAGTGAACCTTCCTCCTTCTTCTTCTCTTTTTTAACCTTTTGAGTTGGAAAAGGGAATTTAGAGAAAAGGTAAGCAGAAGTTACTCAAATAAAGATAGTGATCCAATGGTGACAGCTTCATTTGTACAGTAGCAAAGCAGGTCACTTTGAGGAGTGAACTAGGCCAAGTACAAAGTAATTTATCCATTTCTCTCTACATCCACTATCACAAATGCAGCCAAAGGGAGTGGACGTGAACCCCTGGAAGATGGAGAGCTCATGCTTTTTTTAAAGAGATAGCCACTATGTGTTTATTGCCATACGTTGCAGAGTACCCTGGCTTTGCCCCTATAATCTTGGGAAAGTTCCCCTAGACAACCAATTCTTCTCCCAGCAACCAGTGTGACCTTTTAAAATGTCAATCAAATATTAATAGTTTCTACAACTCAACCCACATCCAGCTCTTTATTGGTTTCCCATTACTCTTAAGGTACATTTCATGTTCCTTAATATGACCTTCAGGCTCAGGAAAACCTGGCCCTACCTATCTCTCCAAGGTCATCCTAAAGTCCATCCCCTCCCTCACTATACTTCAGCCAAGCCAACCTTTTATCCCATGCCAAATTCTTTCCCATGCCCCCATTTTGCACATGCTGTTCCTTTAAAATAACTACCTCTAGCTGGCAAATTCTTACCCATCTTTCAGTTTTAAATTAAAAGTTTCTTCTCAAAAGGTCTTTCCCAAAATCTTTATTCTCATGCAGGTTCCACCATTCTTCTCTCTCCCTGAGCCAGTAGCACGTACCTTGATCTAGTAGCACGTACCACAATTCGCCTATTAATTCATTAGATGCCCAATCCTCTCAGTAAGCACAAGCTCCATTAAGCAGATGACATTTCCGTTTTGTTCATTATCCAACCCAAGGATAGTGCCTGACACAAAATGGTGCTCAAAAAACAGTCAATGAATATATAATGACAATAATTTATGAAGCATTTACTATACGCCAGGTATTGCTCTAGTAACAAAACAAAAATGAATCAGACACATATCCCGCTCACTTAGGCTATAAACTGTGAGAAGGTAGGCATCACAGTGCTTTGTTCTAAGTTATCTGGTCCAAAAAACTACTGAGGAGCCTGGCATTTCAACTCTGCAAACCAATACATAAAATTAATCCAGGCAAATGAGCATGATTTCCAAAGTGAGCAAAGGAGATTTGTCTTTCTTTCCCACATCCCTGTATCCTGGGATGGCCGATACCTGGTGAGGGTGCTGATTGTCCTTCTCCCTAGCAATACCAGACTTCATTAATCGATTACAGCACTCTCTCAGCTGGGAATTAACTTCTGATTCCTTTTCTACATAGTCCAGGCAGATACTCATCACCCACTGATTGTAGTTGGCATGAGAGATGAAACTGTCTTTCCATCCCCTTTTTCAGCCCTTAAAACTCATGAAAAACAGCCATGATGTGAACTGAAAACTGCTTGAAGTGAGCTTGGCCTCCTCTTGTCTCGGAGGCTCAGGTTGGCAGAACACTTTAGAATGAACAGTTCAGGGCAGCATACGGAAGCCAAGTCTCCCAGATCCCAGTCTGGCCCCATTCTTAAGCCTGGTCAAGTACTCTCTAAGCGGATTGTTTCCATAGCCTCTGCCTGTTGACTCTTTTGAGATTTTCTTGAGAATTTTGAAAAAGGTGGACAGCATTCTTCCCTAAAAATTATTCTAAAATATTTCTTATATTTTCCTTAGACCCAAGAAGGTCAAGCCTTAGAGAGATGACTAATCCTTTAATTTTCAATTCCGGGAGGGTAACCACAATAACAGCTTGTTTATGATTCACATCAACTCATAAGTCTTCATTATTTTGAATTACTTATTCATGAACCTAATTATTCCCTGACACAAATGTGTATAACTCAGCTCAGTAGGCCTCCTTCATTAAAGGATTTTAAGCTATTAATGGAAAATCCATAGAAAAATCAAGGGTGGACTCCAACTTCATGTGTTTCTTTTGTATTAGTACTTAAATTGTAAAGCACATCTAATCATAAGTTACTTTCCTCTGTGTGTATGTGCATGTGTGTGTATGCATTCTTTAGTAGTAAACTCTAAGCTATAACTTCTAGAGATTTGCAGTTCTTCATAATGTATTCAAATAAATAAAAAGCTAAGTTAATATTTAATGGATTATTTAAAAGCTCTCATTCCAGAGAAATCAACATTTTTCCAATAAATATGAAATATAATATTAAAATAAATTAAAATGTTGGCTATAAATAAGGCTTTTTCAAACACTAGAGGGTGACTTCTAAATTTTGGGGATATGATACATCTGGAAAAAAGTAAATGATGTAGTTATAGTAGTAACGACAATAACATCACATTTACAGTGTTTATTATACAATTATAGGCACCTATATTACACCATTACAGGCACCATGCTAATATTTTACATATATTAACTCATTTTATCTACAGAACAACTATGTTATTATTTCCATTTTATCCAGGAATAAATTGAGGCACAGAGAAGTTAAGTAAGTTGCCCAAAGCCACCCAGCTAGCAGAATTCACAGCTGCCAGACCCCTGCCCCAAAATACAGCAGATTCTAGCTCCGAAGTTCATGTTTTGAATTTCTACATCATTCTGTCTCTAATATTTGGCACATTTCTTTTTTTGTAAGTAGCGACTCATAAGCATCATTACTTTCTCTACTCTAGCCCCTTATTATTCCTTGTGTCAACAAAGACCAGTGGATATTCTTACATGCAAACACTGATTGAGAAGTTCCATATTTCTCATATAAAAATACAATAAAAAATCCTAAATTCATATAAAAATCCTAAATTCTACGGCTTTGTTATCTAGAGATTATAAACATGTGTCATCCGTTGCTTCCTCTAGGCACCTTTTTATCCACTGGCGAGACGCCATCTAATGTCACAGACATTTGACACATGGCTTGAGGGAACTCCCTAGGAACAAGTCTCCCTTACTTTGCCTATGTGGGTGGTAGAAAGCCTACTGTTTCTCTGGGTCTTAATTTAAATTAACTGAGCTGAAAAGAGAATTCTATCCAAAGGAAATTAATTCAAAGAAGAGACAATCTCAACTTGCCACAGCTTCCTGTCCACGACTGTTTGGGGGGAAGGTAAGAAGAGGGTATTAAAGCAACTTATGGTTTAAAAATAAAATCACTATTATCTTTTAGTTCTAACATGAACCCTTTGTTCACAATTTATAAGGCTCATTTCTTGCCAAGAATAAAAATGAAACACATTAAAAAATAAGAAAATGGGGAAAACGTGAGATAACATGAAAAATACAGAAATAATGGGTGCTTAAAAATGTTAGAGATGATTGAAAACCAGAAATTAAAATAAATATGAGATAAATCTGAAATATTTAAATCAATAGATATAAAAGGGTAAAAGCAATGGAGGGAAGTAAAATTAATCCTTGAGATCGAAACTCTCAAATCTATGATTAGGATTTAGAGATTAAGATGGAATAAATTAATTATTTAGAAGAATAATTTACAAGGTCAAAATGAGACAAAAAATGAAATCTTTTTAAAATCTTAATCTCTTCAGGAAAGTGAAGAGATATAAAACGGAGAAATAGTCTAAGATAAAAGATTTAACAACTAAGGTAAACTGAGTCAAGAATGAGCAAGCTAACTCCTAGTATAATTTTTATACTTGAAAGAACATGAGAATCACCTATAAAAACAGACTGTTGGGCTCATCCCCAGAGTTTCTGATTTTGCACATCTGATTTAGAGCTTGAGAATTTGTATTTCTGTTTTCATCTGTTTGAGCTGCTATAACAAAATGCCATAAACTAGATAGTTTATGAATAATAGAAATGTATCTCTCATTGCACTGGAGGCTGGGAAGTCCAAGGTCAAAGCACTGGTAAATTTGGTGCCTGGTGAGGGTCCACATCCTTGTTCATAGGTGGAAACTTCAGCTGTGTCCTCACGTGCTGAAAGAGGCAAGTCAGAACTCAGGAGTCTCCAAACCCAATCATAAGGGCTCTATGCTCATGACCTAATCATCTTTCGAAGACACCATCTAATACTATCACCATGTGGTTCAACATATAACCTGGGGGGACATAAATATTCAAACCACAGCACTAACAAATTCTCAGGTGATGCAAATGCTGCTGCAGCTGCTGGTCCAGGAACCCCACTTGGAGACCCACTGCCCCAGAGAATTTCTGAAACTTACCATCGAAAGCCTACTAGCAACAGCATTTCCCAAAGAGCACAGTGATAAAAACAACTCTAATATCTATTGAAAAGACATTGGGCAAAAATAATGCGCTATAATCACCCAATGGAATTTCATACACTGGTAAAAATGAATGAACAAAGATAGAGCAATCTTGATGAAAAGAGGAAAGTCGCAAATGACTGAATACTAAACAAAATTAAAGTGACAAAACAAATGTTATTTAAGGATACATGCATATGAGGTAGAAATATTTTTTTAAATATAAAGGAGTAATAAACTCACAAATCAGAGAAAAACAGAATAGAACTAGGAAGGAGTGCTGGAGAACAGACTAGCATTAATGGTGTGGTAAGGCAGTGAATTCACTGGTCTGCTTCATTATTTTTTTTTAAACTTAAACATGGCATTTTATGCAGACATACCTGGTTTTATTTTGCTTCACCTTATTGCATGGCACAGATATGGCATTTTTCACAAATTGAAGTTCTGCAGCAACCCTGAGTCCAGCAAGTCTATTGGCGCCATTTTTCCAACAGCTTGTGTTCACTTTGTGTTCCTCTATCACCTTTTGGTAATTCTCACAATATTTCAGAGTTTTTCATTACTATTACATCTGTTATGTTGCTCTGTGATCAGTGGAAGAAAATGTCATCTAGGACTTTCATAGCTATTGAGGGGAAGTCAATGACTGGCTTCAGAGCTTCAAGGTACAAGCTGACTCTCTTATTAGGAGTGAATGCAGCTGGTGACTTTAAGCTGAAGGCAATGCTCACCTACCATTCCAAAAATCTTAAACCCCTTAAGAATTACGCTAAATCTACTCTGCCTATACTTTATAAGTAGAAAAATAAAACCTGGATGACAGCAAATCTGTTTACAGCATGGTTTATTGAATATTTTAAGCCTACTGTTGGGACCTACTGCTTAGGTCAAAATATTACTGCTCATTGACAATGCACCTGGTCACCCAAGAGTCACTGATGATGTACAAGGAAATTCATGTTGTTTACAAACCTGCTAACAAGACATCCATGCTGCAGCCCACGGATCGATAATTTTGACTTGCAAGTCTTATAATTTAAGAAACACACTTTGTAAGAACATAGCTGCTATAGATAGTGCCTCCAATGATGGGACTGGGTAAAATAACTGGAAATATTCTGGAAAGGATTCAGCATTCTAGATGCCATTAGGAACATTTAGGATTAAAGACAGGAGGTCAGAATATCAACATTAACAGGAGTTTGGAAGAAGTTGGATAGCTTTGAAGGGTTCAGTGGAGGAAGTAACCTCAGATATCGTAGAAATAACAAGAGAACTAGAATTAAAAGTGTGGCCTGAAGATGTGACTGAATTGCTGCAATCTCAAGATAAAACTTGAATCAATGAGGCCTTGATTCTTATGGATGAGCAAAGAAAGTAGTTTTATTGAGATAGAATCTACTCCTGGAGAAGATGCTATAAACCTTGTTGAAATGACAACAAAGGGTTTAGAATGTTACATAAACTTAGTTGATAAAACAGAAGCAGTAGGGTTTCAGAGGATTGACTTCAATTTTCAAAGTTTCACTGTGGGTAAAATGCCACCAAACAGCACTGCATGCTACAGAGAAATCTTGTGTGAAAGGAAGAGTCAATCAATGTGGAAAACTTCATTGTTGTCTCATTTTAAGAAACTGCCACAGCCACACCAACCTTCATCAACCATCACCCTAGTCAGTCAGTGGCCATCAATATTGAGGCAAGACTCTAACACTAAGAAGACTGCAACTCAGGCCTGGCGCAGTGGCTCACGCCTGTAATTCCAGCAATTTCGGTGGATCACTTTGAGGTCAGGAGTTCCAGATCAACCTGGCCAACATGGTGAAACCCTATCTCTATCAAAAATACAAAAATTAGCTTGGCATGGTGGTGCACACCTATAGTCCCGGTTACTTGGGAAGCTGAGGCATGAGAATCATTTGAACCCAGGAGACAGAGGTTGCAGTGAGCTGAGATCGTGCCACTGCACACCAGCCTGGGTGACAGTGAGACCATGTCTTAAAAAACAGAAACAAAAAAAAAGACTGCAACTGCTGAAGGCTCAGAATATTGTTAGCATTTTTAAGTATTAAAGCATTTTTAAGTTAAGACATATACATTGTTTTTTAGATATAATGCTATTGCACACTGAGATAGTTTGGACATGTGTCCCTGCCCAAACCTCAGGTGGAATTGTATTCCCCATTGGATTACAGTTGGAAGTGAGACCTGGTGGGAAGCGTTTGGATCATGGGAGCAGATCCTTTATGAATGGCTTTCACTACCTCCTTGATGATAAACGAGCTTTAACTCTGCATTTCCATGAGATCTGATCTTTTGAACATGGGTGGCACCTCCCCTCTGTCTTGCCCCTGCTTTCACTATGTGACGTGCCTACTCCCTTTTGCCTTCTGCTATGATTGTAAGCTTCTTGAGGCCTCCTCAGAAACAGATGCCACTATGCTTTCTGTACATCCTGCAGAACCATAGCCAATTAAACTTCTTTTCTTATAAATTACTCAATCTCAGGTATTTCTTTATAGCAGTGCAACAACAGCCTAATAAACACACTTCATAAATAAACAAACTACAGTATGGTGTAAATAAAAATTTTATATACACCGGAAAACCAAAAATCTTGCATAACTCACTGTATTACAATACTCACTTTATTACAGTGGTCTAGAACCAAACCTGCAATATCTCTGAAGTGTGCCCGTTTAGTCATACACTACATAAGGATGTTTTGATTAATGGTGGATTTCACATGATAGTGATCCTGTAAGACTATGGTGGAGTGGAAAGATTTCTGTCACCTAGTGATGCTGTAGCCATCATAACATTGTAGTGCAATATGCATTATTCATGTGTTTGTAGTGATGTTCATGTAAATAAAGTAAACTGTGCTGCCAGTCTTAAGATGTAGCACATGCAATTATGTATAGCACATACTACTTGATAATAAATGATAGTTACTGGTTGATGTGTTTACTATACTTTTATGATGATTTGAGAGTACATTTCTTCTACTAAGAAAAAAACGGTAAGTAAAAAACAGCCTCAAGCAGGTAGTCCAGAAGAAAGTATTCCTATTGTAGAAGATGACAGCTCAGTTCCATGTGTGTTATTGTCCCTGAAGACCTTCCAGTGGGACAAGATGTGAAGGTGGAAGATGGTGATATTGATGATCCTGTGTAGGCCAAGGCTAATGTCCATGTCTGTGTCATGGTTTTAAATGAAAAAAGTTTTAAAAGTTAAAAAAATTAAAAAATAGAAGAAAGGTTTTAGAATAAGGACATAACGATAATTGTTTTTACCCTACTTGTAAGCTAAAGGAGAAAGTTTTGGTGTACAATTACACAAAGTGTTTGTGTTTGCAGCTGTATTACAAAAGAATAAAAAAGTTTTAAAAATGTAAAAGTTTATCAAGTAAAAAGTTAAAAAGTAAGCTAAGGTTAATTTATTACTGAAGACAGACCTTTTGGCCAGGTGCAGTGGCTCACGCCTATAATCCCAGCACCTTGGGAGGCTAAGGCGGGTGGATCACGAGGTCAGGAGTTCAAGACCAGCCTGGTCAACATGGTGAAACCCCGTCTCTACTAAAAATACAAAAATTATCTGGGCGAGGTGGTAGGCACCTGCAATCCCAGCTACTCAGGAGGCTAAGGCAGAGAACTGTTTGAACCCAAGAGATGGAGGTTGCAGTGAGCTGAGATCACGTCATTACACTTCAGCCTAGGCAACAGAGTAAGACTGTTTTTTTCCTCAAAAAAAAAAAAAAACAAAAGAAAAGACATTTAAAAAATAAATTTGATATAGTCCAAGTGTACAATGCTTATCAACTCCATAGTAGTGTACGGTAATGTCCCAGGCTCTCACATTCACTCACCATTACTCACTGACTCCCCCAGGGCGACTTCTAGTCCTGTAAGCTCCATTCATAGTAAGTACCCTACACATATACCATACTTTATATTTTATACCTTTTTACAGTATCTTTTATATGTGTAGATACACAAACACTTACCATCACATTACAATTGTTTACAGTATTCCATACAGTAATGTGTTGTGCAGGACGGTAGTGTAAGAGTAGTAGGCTATACCAGATAGCCTAGGTGTGTGTGGTAGTCTATACCACCTAGGTTTGTGTAAGGGCACACTGTAATGTTTGAAGCCAGGTGCAATGGCACATGTCTGTAATCCTAGCTATGCCTGAGGCTGAGGTTGAGGCAGGAGAAGTACCTGGAGTTCGGAGACCAGTCTGGGCAACATAGAGAGACTCAGTCTCAATTTAAAAATGTTTCAGCCAGGTGGGGTGGCTCACGCCTGTAATCCCAGCACTTTGGGAGGCGAGGCAGGCAGATCATGAGGTCAGGAGATCGAGATGATCCTGGCTAATGAGGTGAAACCCCGTCTCTACTAAAAATACAAAAAAATTAGCTGGGTGCGGTGGCGGGCGCCTGTAGTCCCAGCTACTCAGGAGGCTGAGGCAGGAGAATGGCGTGAACCCAGGAGGCGGAGCTTGCAGTGAGCCCAGATCGTGCCTCTGCACTCCAGCCTGAGCGACAGAGCGAGATTCTGTCTCAAAAAACAAAAACAAAAACAAAAACAACAATAAGAAAAGAAAAAAGAAAAATGTTTCACTGTGATGTTCGAATGACCAAATTACTTAAAAATATGCCCGGGCATGGTGGCTCATGCTTGTAATCCCAGCACTTTGAAAGGCAGAGGTGCATGGATCACCTGAAGTCAGGAGTTCCAGACCAGCCTGGCCAACGTGGCAAAACCCTGTCTCTACTAAGAATACAAAAATTAGCTAGGCGTGGTGGCACATGCCTGTAATCCCAGCTACTCAGGAGGCTAAGCCAGGACAATTGCTTGAACCCGGGAGGCAGAGGTTGCTGTAAGCTGAATCATGCCACTGCACTCCAGCCTGGGTGACAGAGCAAGACTCCATCTTGAAAGAAAGAAAGAGAGAAAGAGAGAGAGAGAGAAAGAGAGAGAGAGACAGAAAGAAAGAAGAACAAATTACCTGAGAACCCATTTCTCATTATGTATCTCTGATGCATGACTGTCTGTATGTATGCATACATGTATACACACATACATATATACAGATGACTCTTGAACAACATGGGTTTGAACTGCATGCATCCACTTGTATGTAGATTTTTTTTTCCAACCAAATCTAAATTGAAAACCCAGTATTTGCACAATGTGAAACCCGTGTATATAGAAAGCCAACTTTTCACAGAAGTGGAGTGCAGGACTTGACTATGCACAGATTTGGGTATGAAGGTATCCTGGAGTCAGTCGCATGCATATAATGAAGGACAACTGTATTCTCTTTCATGTAATCAAATACCAATTTTTAAAAATATACTTATTACAATGATTAATTTTATGTGTCAACTTGGCTAGGCCACAGTATGCAGATATTTGGCCAAGCTGTATTCTAAGATGTTTCTTTGAAGCTCTTTTAAAGATAAGAATAGCATTTAAATCAGTAGCTTTTGAATAAAATAGTTCACCCTCCATAATGTGGGTCGGAGGGGACGGTCTCATCCGATAAGTCCAAGGCCTTTATAAAAAGACTCAAGTCCCTAGAATAAGAGAGAATTTGGTCAAAAGATTGTCTTTGGACTGGAGCTAGGTCAGCTTGTCCCTGGGTCTTCAGCCAGCTGGTCAACCCTGCAGATTTTGAACTTGCCAGCCTCCAAATTGTGTTAGCCAATATATATACATATACATATATATACACACACATATGCACAAATATATATATACACACACAAAAAAATGTATATATACACATACATACACATTTATGTGTGTGTATATGTGTGTGTGTGTGTTTGTGTGTGTGTATGTGTATGAATGTGGCTGGTAATATGGAACACTATAATAAATTAAGGCTTCAATTCTAATCTGAATTTCTGTGCCCACCTTCGCCTATCAAATCACACGGATCAAAGGTAGGAGGACAGGTTATTCGTCAATGGAAAAACAATTAGGACATTGCTATTAAAAGGGAGAATAGATGCTAGGCAGACTCAATTAATTAATTAATTAATTATGATAATAAAACACAATAGTTATTCACTCCACAGAGAAAATCATTTCTCCTTAGAGGCAGGACAAGGGACCATAGCTAATTTTGTGATAACTACAGCATAGCTGTCTGTAAGAACAGTTCCTTCACAGTCCAAAGACATCCAGAATCATGTAAGTTTAGCATCAGATGGGCCTTTAAATTTTAGAACATAATACTATCATCTTAGAGGTTAAGAAATTTAAAAGCAAGAATGTTAAAAATTGGCTAAGAGAAAATCAAATAAGTAAATGGCAAACTCAGGGCACTGAAAAAGCCTAATATTTTCATAGTAAAGAGCAGGAGTAAAAGGAAAAACAGGTTGGAAAGGGGTGCTGTAAATATGGGAGATGGGGAGAAGTATCTGTTGGATGAACACATTTGAAAACTGCTATTTTAAACCCCTGAATGTTAAGTACTTTTGAGAAGCGTGCATTTGTAATTCTGTAACTTATTCACTTTAATGCATTTTCAGTTTCCATTTAGTTAAGACTTATTCACAACAGAACTGTTTATTTTGTCAGCTAAGGTCATAACAAATCCAGTTTAATAGCATATACATCTAAATTTCTAGAGCAGATAATTCACATTCAACCAGTATTATCTCACATTTAAAAGAAAAAAATCTGTCAGATTCAACTGTCTTCTCATGCCAAAAGTCAAATTTTCATGTTTTCATATGCTAAATATCAACTTCACTTGTATTTCTAAACTGCTTTTATTTCAGCTCCTCAGAGAGAGAATACAGCATCTAAAGATCTTATTTTTAATATAAATTCGATTTGATTGTGATAAGAACACTTAACATGAGATCTACTGTCTTAAGAGATTTAATTGTTACATACATTATTGTTGGCTATAGGTCTAATATCGTACAGCAGATCTCTAGAGCTTATTCATCTTGCTTTGCTGAAATCTTATGTCAGTTGATTAGTAACAGCATTTCCCCTCCCACCAGACCTTGGCAACCAAGATTGCACTCTGGCTTATGAATTTTACTATTTTAAATAGCCCATATAAGTGTAATCATACCGTATTTGTCTTTCTATGACTGGCATATTTCACTTAGCATAAAGTCTTTGAGGTTCATCTGTGTCACTTATTGCAGAATTCCCTTCTTTTTTAAGGCTGAATGGTATTCTATTGTAGGTATATACCTCATTTTTATTATCTGTTCATCTATCACGGATATTTAGATTGTTTCCATGTCTTGACTATTGTGACTAGTGTTACATAGAGATCTGATTTTGAATTAAGCTATGGGTATACAAAAGCATACAGAATAGTGTAATAGACACTGAAAATTCAGAAAGGTGGAGGTTGGGAGTGGGATGAAGGATAAAAATTTACCTGTTGAGTACCATGCCCACCATTTGAGTGATGGGTACACTAAAAGCACAGACATCACCGCTATACAACCCATCCATGTAACCGAAAACCACTTGTACCCTAAAGCTACTGAAATATTTTAAAAATTTTTTTAAATAAAAAATATCTGATTTTTAAAGTTCTCATTTTTCTAGAAAATCCCTCTGGTTTATTAGTCTCTTCCTAGGACAATAAGTGCAAGAAGAATTTCTTACCTATTTCAACATGAATATAGACTATAGTGCCAGCGTGAAGCAGCAGATTTGCTACCTCATTGATAACCCAAGTGAAACTTTTAGAAAATTCTACTCAATTCTCCATTTTGGGGGTAGATGCAAAATACAGCAGATCCTTAGTGCTCTCAGAGTATATATTTATAGATTTCTCAAATTTCTTTTATTTCATATGTTGCATTTGAATTCTTCCATAAACATCATAATTACAAGCTCTAATGCTTAATGGCTATTACTGCATGTGAAATAATAACAGGAAGCAAGAATGTCATGTTGAAGTGACAAGGCCACAGATTGAGTATGCTCAAGCCCTGACTTCATGATAGATGACCCCACATCTGCATCACAGCATAGGAAATTTAATTTTGTTTCTCAACATTTTTTGTATTATGAAAGACCTCAAATAGTAGATCATAATAGAAAATAACATATCAAGCCTTCATTTACCCTCTACTCAGATTAATATGTCAACAGTTTACAATATTTGCCTCCATTTTAAAAAAAAATAATACATTACTGATACAAGTCAAGTCTCATTGTGCTGTGTATGGCAGATATGCAAATTGGGAATGAACACAGCTTACGGGCAAAGGGTCTTATTCTGGTACCAACATTCTGAGTTTGAATGTCGGTACTACATTCACTGGCTGTGTGATCTTGGGCATGTTGTTTAGCTTATCTGTTCCTGTTTGTTCACCTATTAAAATGGGGATAATGATAATAATGGTACTTACCATTTAGGATTGTTATGAGGATTAAACAAATTCATTTAGCATAATATCCTTGAGATTCATGTAAAGCACTTTGAATGATGCCTGGCACACAGGGAGAGAGCACGCTTGCTCTTCTGCTCGTGGAGCCCATATTAATTTTTCATTCATGTTAAGGTGAAATAGAAGCTTTGGCCAACATGCTTTCCAAAGGTTCACCTTACTTCATATATCTGACATTTAAGTGTCCTACCTCTCTGAATGTGATTTAAAACTGTGACTTGGACAAAATGTTATCAGTGAACAAAATATATCACAATATATCAAATAAAAATTATTTCAACTCATAAATGCTAGGAGACATTGAATAAATCTATGGCAGGAAAAAATTAAAATTTTGAGTTGAAAGGGCTACGAAATACTCTCACCCTCATAACTCTGCAGTGCTAGTCAAAGGGAGTGTAAAAAATATGTTTTATTCTATGTAAAGTTTTAAATATGACACAAGGATAACAAATAAAGTAAATAAAACGGCAAAAAGAGATTTAAATAACTTAATGATAAATTAGAAAAATGTGCCTGTGATTACCATCCATTCCACCAGCATCGTTTATTATATTCCGAGAGACAAATGCATTTAACATGCTGACAAATTTAATTTTCCTTTAGCTTTATTACCCAAATCACTTATAACCTGAGAAAATGTCAAGTGTCAAGTTTCTTAAAAAGTAGGCATAGGTTTTAAGCAAATTTGTGAAGTCACAACAGAAATCTCTAGTGACTTCTAGAATTTGCTGACTGGATCTCTATGAAAACAATTTTGGGGGAAGAGGTTGTCATTTTCATGAACTTCACTCTTTTGTTCATTTTCTGTCTTTTCAATTATTAATTTGTTCAACTGATCAGGCTGTTGAAGCTCACTGGTAAATGTTTCATTGAAAAAAGACAGTAGGATTAAAAACTATATATGCATATACACTATATATATATACCCTCTCTCTATATATATGTATACTACATATGTATGTAGTTTAATTGTAGACTTCACGTATATTTTTAGGATTATCCAATTTTTATTAAATAAAATATTCATGTAGAATAGAATATGCATTAGAAAATGCCTGCTCACTATAAAATATTGTAAGCCTAAAACCTGAAAGAGTATTTAATAAATGATTTTCCAATATATAATGTGCCTTGCTGATTGTTGTAAACTACAGTACACTTTGTCTTACATTAAGAGCCACAGTCATCTGAAGAAAAAGAAACCATTATGTTGACTTTACTTATTGGCATACTAAGGGATAGACAAGTAAACTTTCCAAGATTGCAGATATCAAATTTATAGTTAAGATGTAATCTGAACCCTAGATGACTAACGCCAATGTCTGTTTTCTTAACTAATCAGTTTGCACAAGAATGAACACTTTTGCAAATCATTGACACTGACATAAATGATATTTCATGATCATATCACTGTGTTCACCCATGACAGGATTGTAAACATTTATACCTAATCAGCACACTCCTGTCAATAATGGTCACTGATTATATAGAAATAGTGCACGATGTAAATGTAGTAAATATTGTAGTTTAGCACTCTTTGTATGAATTATCTTTAACTGTAGTTTCTAATTCTGTCTAAAAATTATACATGTTTCTGTGATGAATTCAGATCAGAAATACTGCAACATAAGTATAGTTTATCTAGTTAATTCATTCTCTTCAAACAATAGAAATCGTGAAAAATACCAATTCCCTTTTTTTGGTGACCTAAACTTGTAATTAGGTTTTATACTTTTCAAAACAAAAATGGCAAACAAAAATAAGTGTACAGTAAAAATAATGGAAATAAAATAAATCTAACAGTTCAGAACAGAACAAAAAAGCAAATGGGAGAGAGAGAGGGATGGGGAAGAGAGAGGTCGAGAGAGAAAGAGGAAGACAGAGTGCAACGAAATAATCAACTTTGTAGGCACATTAAATGTGGAGGAACTGAAAATAATATCAAAATGCCTTTCTTATTATGGTACCTTATGTCACTAGAGAAAACAAATTTTGAAGAGATAAAATTATAAGATGTTAACAGTCAATATTTTCTTTTACTCTTTTTATCAATTCCACTGAATTTTTACTAAATGGCAATTCAATAAATAATCAAAGATGACATACTATGCTCCAAGTTACTACCTGTTTCATTATTCTATTATAAATTTATATACAGTTACATATGGAATGCAATAGAGTATAGCATGCATATATCACATTCAGTGTGTTTTTATAAGGTGTGGGTATATAAGCATGTGGGGGTAAGCATACAAAACGCTCTTATCAGTAGCATAGAGAACCTTTTAAGAGCTCAGTTTCCAGCTGCCCTCCCCTAATAGTCATAGACCCATTCATTCTTCATCATAAACATCTTGATTTGCAGTGATTTGGACACAGAGTTCCCTAAAATATAGACTGAAGTTTGTATCACTAAGCCTTAACCAAAATGATAAAGATGGAAGTGCTGAGCATTTCCTTCCAAGACGTTATAAAGATACGTGAATTTGAGGATGTGGGCTTCTGCTAACAGATCTGCAAATATGATGATCAGAACTCAGTCAGCCATCTTGGACCGTGAATTTGAGAACCAGGGCTGAGGATCAGAGAAGCAACAAGGGAGAAACGGCGTCAGTGCCAGACTTGGCAGAACCCCAACTAGTCTTGTCTTAATACCACAATCTGTCTTTTAGGTGAGAGAAATAAATATCTACGCTTTTGAAGCGTGTGTGTGTGTGTTTCCCCTTTTGGCGGAGCTGGGAGGGGAATCTTCTGCTTTGAGCAGAAGAACTAAGTTCTATCTATATAGAAGTCAACTAATATTTGTAAACTGAATCCTCTTCCTATTTGCTCTGGACACCCCACCCTAACATGATATGCTCAAGACAATGGCTAGGGCACAGACCTGAAGCCTCCATACATAATTAGGATTTCCAAGAAAAAAAAATTAGGGGGGAAATGTTGCAGAATTACAGTACCAGTTATTCATTCATTGTTGAAAGAAATAGACAAGCACATTCTTTCCATAATGTGGTTTTATGGTGCCTTTTGATGGGCATCGGTTTTTTTCCTCCATATGCATATATTTCTCAAATGCTGGAATCACAAATTTCTCTAAGCTAGCTTGTTTCCTTTTCTATTGGTCTTTCTATAAGTCCCACCCCACCTTACCTACAATACAATCGATATAAACCAAAATGTAAAAATTCATCAAGGAGGCTATCCATTTCTGTGATGAGTTTTCTCTTTAACCAAGGGAAGAACAACGTTATCACTGGCTTTGATGCTATTTAGCTTTAACACCCTGCTTCTTTTCTGGGGCAATTTTCTTGAGAATCTGCATGAGCAACTTGAAAGTTGAATATATTTGGGAAGAGTGAAGATTTATATATAACTTTTCATGATAGCTCTTCAAGAATGAAAAAAACTATTTGAATACACATGTCAATGCATTATAAATAGACATTTATTTCTGTGCCCCACAGAAAACACTCTAATTTCTCATAGAATTCCACTATTATTTCCAAAATATTTCTTACTGGAGTCTCCCATAACATAATGCGACTGATGTTTAAAAGCCTTCATAGATTTTATGGCTGCAGACTGAGTAGCTACAGGGTGGAATATAAAGGTGTGTGGGGAAGTTCTGCCTGGAAAACGTTTCCCACAAGTATATACATGGCTGCCCCTTCACCTCACTCAGGTCTGTGTTCAAATGTTCACCTTTTCTGCGAGATCTGTCCTGACCATTTTATTTAAAATTATAGCTCCCCATCTTCCAGCCAGAACTCTCAGTTCCCATCAAGTAGCTTTTTGTTTTTTAATAATACACACATTTACTTATACACTATTTTCACTGTCTATTTTCCCCTTTCCGTACTAAAATGTAAAATCTATGACAGCATGATTATTTTTTCACATAGTCCCTTAAAAAATCTGACACAGAGTACGGGCTCTATATACTTTATTTCCTGAATGAAAAATATGAAAATGTATTTCAATCATTGTATTTTTCTAGGACTAATTGCAGAAAAATACTTGTAACATCCAGAGTGTAGTTTTTTCTTATTTTTATTTTTTAGAGATGGGGTTTCACTCATGCCCCAAGCTAGAATGCAGTGGCACAGTCATAGCCCACTGCAGCCTTGAACTCCTGAGCTCAAGAGATCTCCCCACCCCAGCCTCTAGAATTGCTGGAACCATAGGTGTACATGACCATGCCAGACTAATTTTTTAATGTTTTTTAGAGATAAGGTGTCATTATGTTGCCTGAGCTACTCTCTAACTCCTGGCTTCAAGGAGTCCTCCTGCTTCAGCCTCCCAAAATGTTGAGATTACAGGCATGAGGCACCAATGCCCAACCAACGTATACATTTTAACCCACATTATCTTTAGAACCAGATATATTTTTTACTTTAAAATTTTAAAAATTAAAAAAGTATCTTTGAGATTTTGTACTTAGACCCTTCAGAAAGTACTACATCCTCTTCTGAAGGGAGTTTGCAGATGAAAGTGAGGACACTACCCATGAATTTAGATAGGGAGGTTATCCTGGATTGTAGACATGGAGCTAATGTAATCACATGATCCTTGCAATACAGAAAGAGAAGACAGACATGCAGGATTGCACAGAAGAAAAGACAGAAGGTCAGGGAGATTCAGACCATGAGAAAGATTCTAGCAGTGGCTTGGAAGATGGAAAAAAAGTGGGCTACGAGTCAAGAAATGCAGGCAGCAAAGAGAAGTTGAGTACAATCCCCAACTGACAGCCAGCAAGGAAATGGGGACTTCAGTCCTACAACTGGTTGAGACCAACTTCTGCCAAAAACTTGAATGAGATTGGAATTAGATTCATCCCAGAGCCTCCTGACAAGATCACAGCCCTGCAAACCCCTTGATTTTTGTCTTGTGAGATTATATTTGAGAGAACCAGCTGAGCCAGATATCTCGCTTGCACAATTGATATAAGAAGTAGTTATTTTAAGCTACTAAATTTTTGCTAATTATTATGGCAGCAATAGAAAACAAATATGATAGTTCCCACATAAGAAGCATGCACTTTAGAAAGATCCAGCCCTTTAGATGCTTTGAGGATTGGCTTGATTGTTCTTACAGGAATTCTACTTCCACCTTCCATACTGCTTGGCATCCAGGCCTAAGCCAATAAGAGCACATCGCCTTCTCTGACTGCAGAGATTGGTTCAGGAAGGAGCATGTGCCCCAATATGGGCCATCTACATATGAAAATATATTTTCTGAGTAAATTCCAATAAAGAATCTTGGAAAATCTACAAAGCTGCCAGAAAAGCCATTTACTCTTCTGATAATTATGAGGGTATGTGGATGCAAACCTCAGAAATGCTCCAACAATTCCTCTTTCCTGCCAGGGGAATCCAGGCTGATGAAGTAGAGAGGAGAACAGAGCTAAGAGAATACCAAAAACTAGTAACAACAAGAATACTGGAATAAGTCAATGCTAAAGGCTGTTCTATTAAATCTACAGGGAGTCAAAGGATATTGAAAAAGAAATCACCCTAAGGAGTAAAAACAGTCCATTTAAATTTAGGATGCAAATACTAAACTACATCTGATTGGCACATTAGAAAATGTCATTTCCAACTAGATATTTTCACATTTTTTATCAAATTTAATAAAAGGATTAACTACATTGATCAGAATTGAGTATATCTTTTTCAGTGATTAAATGTAAATGGATTCAACTCTCCTGTTAAAAGACAGAGATTGGCAGACTATAATTTTTAGAAATGATCCAACTATATGCCACCTACAAGCAACTCACTTTAGATCCAAAGACATAAAAAGTTGAAAGTGGAAAAACAGAAAAAGATCTCCTTGCAAATATTAATCAAAAGAGAGCATGGGTAGCAATATTAATATCAGATAAAATGAGACATTAGAGCTGGAAAAGTTACCAGAAACAAAGAGGAGTATTGAATAGCAACAAAATGTTCGATGCAACAAGAAGATAAAGCAATCATAAATATATACACATCTAATACTAGACCATCCAAATATACAAACAATTGACAGAATTGAAGGAAGAAATGATATTTCCAAAATAAAACTGGAGACTTCAATATTCCATTCGCAATAGTGAATAGAACAATTTTACAAAATAAATAAGAAAATAAAAAACTTGGACAACACAATAAACCAACTAGATCTAACAAATATATACACAACAACGACATAAATTATGTACAGCAGAATACACATTATTCTCAAATGTGCACAAGACATTCTCCAGGATAGAAAACATGTTAGGCCAAAAATTATATCTCTATTGATTTTAAAAGATAGATATTATACCAAGTATCTTCTGCAACTGCAACAGGATAAAGCTATAAATCAATAAGAGAAGGAAAACAGAAAATTTTACAAATTTGTAGAAATTAACCAAAGCACTTTAACATTCAATAGAACAAAGAAAAAATCATAAGGAAAATTAGAAAATACTTAGAGATGAATGATACATAAAATACAACATACCAAAATATGAGTCACAGAAAAAGCAGCACTATGGGGTAAATGCATAGTTTTCAATGCTTATGTTAAAAAATAACGAAGAGGCCAGGAGCGGTGGCTCAAGTCTGTAATCCCAGCACTTTGGGAGGCCGAGACGGGCGGATCACGAGGTCAGGAGATCGAGACCATCCTGGCTAACACAGTGAAACCTCGTCTCTACTAAAAAATACAAAAAACTAGCCGGGCATGGTGGCGGTCGCCTGTAGTCCCAGCTACCCGGGAGGCTGAGGCAGGAGAATGGCGTAAACCCGGGAGGCGGAGCTTGCAGTGAGCTGAGATCGCGCTACTGCACTCCAGCCTGGGAGACAGAGAGAGACTCCGTCTCAAAAAAAAAAAAACAAAACAAAACAAAACAAAAAACCAAGATCTCAACTTGACAAACAAACCTTACAGCTTAAAGAACTAGAAATAGAAGAAAAACCAAACCCACAGTTATCAAAAGGAAGGAAAATAAAGATTAAGCAGTGAAAAATGAAATGAAGAGCAAAAAATACAGAAAGTGAATAAACCCAAAAGTTGTTTCTTCAAAAACAAGCTACAAAATTGACAAACTTTTACCTATATTGACTAATAAAAAGGGAACGAAGACCCAAATTACTAAAATAAGAAATGATATTGAGGCTATTACTACAGATTTTACATTTTTTAAGTCTAAGAGAGTTATGAACAATTGTATGGCAACAAACTGGGTAATTGGTAAGAAAGATTTACTCAGTAATCAAAAATCTCTGAAAAAACAGAAGCCCTCATTACTACCAGATATTTAAAGAATTGTCATTAATCCTTCTCAAATTTTCTCCTAAAATTTAAGAGAACACTGTGTAATTGATTATATGAGGCCAGCATTGCCCTGATATCAAAGCCAGACAAAAAGCTATAGGAAAACTACAGAGCAACATCCCATAAGAATATCAATGCAAAAATCTTTAACAAGTATTATCAAGTCATATTTAGCAGCATATTAAGAGGATTATACACCATGACAAAGTAAAACTTATTTCTGGAAAGTAAGGATAGTTCAACATAAGAAATTGATCAGTGAAATATACTACAGCAACAGAATTAAATAACAAAACCACATGATCAACTCAATTGCTGCAGAAAACACATTTGAAATATTCAGCATCATTCACAGTCAACTGGTAGTCTGTTTTCTGTAACAATAGATAAAGACTTCTTTTCTGGAATTTCATATAAATACAATCATGCAATGTATTATTTTGTGTCTGGTTTATTTCATTCAGCATAATGTGTTTGAGTTTTGAAGTTCACCACGTAATTGTATATATCAGAAGTTCATTCCTTTTTTAATGCTGAGTGGCATCTCATTGTATAGATGAAGCAAAATCCTTTATTTCCTGTTGAGGAATGTTTGCACTTATTTCCATTCTTTGGATATGAATAAGGCTGCAATGAATAATCATGTAAAAATCTATGTTTTCATTTTTCTTGAGTAAATGCATAGAAGAGAATTGTGGAATGATATGGTTAATGCATAAACTTTATATTAAACTGTCAAACCTGCTTTCAATAGTGGTTGTGTCATTTTACATTCCCCCAGCAACATATGAAAGTTCTAGTTGCCCCATGTCATTGTTAACGCTTAATACTATGTGTCTTTTCTAGTGTTAGCCATTCTAATGGGTATTTAGTGGTATCTCAAAGTGATTTTAGTTTGCATTTCCCTAGTAATAAATGATGTTGACCATCCTGTTATGTATAATATATATAGACCATTTATGTATTTTGGTTTGTAGGTCTTTTAAAATATTTTGCTCATTTAAAAAATTCTGTTGTTGGTCTTCATCGTATTGAATTTTAAGAATTCATTTTTACACTCTAAATTTAAGGCATTTCCAAATATAGGCATTGCAAATATTTTTCCCCAATCTGTGTCTAAAATTTTCATTTTCCTGATGGTCTCTTTCAAGAGCATATGTTTTAAATTTTGAGGAAGTCCAATTTATCTTTTTATTTTCTAGTTACTTTTGTGTGTTTACCCTATCTAAAAATGTTTTGCCTCTCCTATGGTTATGATAATTTTCATATATGTTTATGAAACTTTTAAGTTTTCTACTTTGGAAAGTCTATGACAGTATTTTTAACAATTAAGCAATATGGTTTCAGGATTTTAACATAACACTTTATTTAAAAAATATATTTGTTTCTTATAAAGTCCATAGTATGCAGGGTTACCATTCTTATGCATAATCTCTTAGTACTTAACTATAATAAGAAAATTGAATCATTTGTAACCAAATTTTATCACATGACATATTAATTCAAAAGATACATATACTCAATTTCCAGAAGATATTCCAGGTAATTTAGCCGAGTATGTATATTGTACTTATATAGATGTTTACAGTATCAGTTTTATTTCTATTTTGGCCAAATATTTACATAATTAGGCACATATCAAAAGGAGAGCTAATACAAGAATTACAAAGTCTGAAAATTTTTAGTGACTGGGATGTTCTTGATAACTGATGACAATATGATGAAAAAACCTGAGAACTAGTAGGATTTGCTTTCCTAACTTCCCTGTTACACTTTTCTTCTCAGATAAAGCCTTCAGATTAATTTTGAGCAGATAATTTTTATATTTTAAGAGTCACCGGCACTACCATCATTACCACACCCCATCCTACCACCCAACTTTGTGCCAGCTCCAGTCATTTCATCAAAGGCACACTGAAGATAAAGCTGTAAACTATTGAAAATGTGGATATTACCATTGCAATTTTCTACTTTTCCTGAGCATTTGACCCACCTGGCTGTGGGAGGGAAGAGGAACAGAATTGTTATTTTTAGCATTTCTCAGATGATTCAAATGAAGCAGGCAGCTTCATATGCTATTGATGGATGGAACAATCTCTCTGTAGGCTCATTCACCAACAGATATTAGAATGTAATTTACATGTACGCTCTTTTCCAACTATTTCCCTTGTAAAAATGCTTTTCTAAGGAAAAAAATGGCAGTGCACAAAAATGCACA
Organism: Papio anubis; assembly: GCF_008728515.1. Classification (NCBI taxonomy): domain Eukaryota; kingdom Metazoa; phylum Chordata; class Mammalia; order Primates; family Cercopithecidae; genus Papio; species Papio anubis. Next base: position 82,153,960 of record NC_044991.1, on the reverse strand, counting down.
TATAGAAATTTTCATTGTATTGTTGTGCAAAAGAAATAAATCTGTCAAGAAGTCATTGGTTAAAATAATTTTTTCAATGAATGTAATGACTGGTATGCAGTCATTAATGTAGGTCTATATTCATGGAAATAGACACATGAAGTAGATGTATCATGAAAAAAATGTAACATAGAATATAGAGTACACATGCTTTTTAAATTGAATTCTACATACAGTGGTTTCACATTACAAAAGCAATATTTTTTTTTGTTTTAAAAGAAGAAATACAGTGGACAAAAGAACAAAAATTGGGAGATAAAAAAAGATCATATTATTTGATAATGCTTGTCTGCTAATGCCTTAATGTTTGAGGGTTTTTTTTTTTTTTTTTTTTTTTTTTTAGACAGAGTCTCACTCTGTCACCAGGCTGGAGTGCAGTGGCGCGATTTCAGCTCACTACAACCTCCACCTCCCAGGTTCAAGTGATCCTCCTGCATCAGCCTCTTTAGTAGCTAGGACTGCAGGCATGTGCCACCACACCTTGCTAATTCTTAAATTATTATTTTTTGAGATGGAATTTCACTCTTGTTGCCCAAGCTGGAGTGCAATGGCACAATCTCGGCTCACTGCAACCTCCACCTCCCAGGTTCAAGCGATTCTTCTGCCTCAGCCTCCCGAGTAGCTGGGACTACAGGCACATGCCACCATGCCCAGCTAATTTTTGTATTTTTAGTAGACATGGGGTTTCACCATGTTGACCAGGATGGTCTTCATCTCTTGACCTCATTATCCACCTGCCTCAGCCTCTCAAAGTGCTGGGATTACAGGCATGAGCCACTGTCCCTGGCTGAGAAATTGTTTTTTAAATTAAAAAGGATTATTTATTTAGCAAACTAGTTACAGGCTGCATGTACTGTAAGTGGCATTCCAGCAAGCAGTAATTACGTGGTAACAATGTGAGAGCCCTTAGACCTGCCATGGTTGTGCCCCTTGTCTCTACATTCTTTGTGAATATTTCCACACAGCTGGTTTTAAAGAGTGAATTGGAAAGGGTGAATTTAAGTGTTACAGTGGCAAAAATGAAAAAATAATGTTAAATATCACAAGTGTAGAGAGCCTCCCCCATTTATCTGAGATAAGCTGATGCTTTATGAAACACAAGTAAAAATCAAGTTTGAAAACAGGGCTTGGAATCAAGTGTAAGTCTGTCATAATCGATAGGGAGTGAACTGTGTCCTGTAAGAAAATGACTTTTGACAGGTGACTTATCTGAAATCTACAGAGGTGTCTCTATGAGCTGCTTAAAGTTCATTTAATTGTCTTCATCAGATCTCCCTTAGCTCCTTCTGCCTTTCACATCGCCAGTCTCCCCATCTTCATCTCCTTTACCCTTCCTCCCTCTTTAATCCAGTGAGTCGTTGTATTTGAATCATTGATTTGAGAAGGAAATTTCTTCCAGCTGTCACGTACCAAAGACAGTTTGGCAGTTGCTTTGAGATCAACAGATGAATTGTCCATGTGGCTGATATGAATTTCTTCCTTAACATGCCTGGTTGGGAACCCAGAGAAACTGACAGTGCTCAGACCAGCCTCACTTCTGCAAAAACTCCTCTAATATGCTTTGATTTAATGTCAACCTCAGTGTGTATATTGCATCCCAGGTGTGTTTTCCTTAGCTCTAAAACCTTCCGCTCTGAGTGGCAGATGACATTTCCTTTGACACAGTGTGACAACCCCTCATTGCTACACATATCTATGTGTCACTCCTGGGGGCCCCTGGAAACATGGGGGAAGCTGATGTCAATCACAGGCCTCCTTTTTGTATCTTTGATTTCTTTGGCCTGTTTAGTACCATTAAAACTGAGCATTTAATGAGACAGACCTCCCCTCTGCCTGTCCCCAGGCCTGCCATCTTTGCTTTAATACAGAAATAGTTTTCATACCTTGTGAGATTGCCTACTGCTTTCAAGCCAATAAAGTGCTAACTATGTAGTAAGAGAGTTACCTGTTATCTAGCTAGTACCTAGTGAGGTTGTAAATTGTATATATCCTACAATTCAGTGGTGCAAAAGTACTGCTCACTCTCTGGCAATAATTGTTTGGTCTCTTCTAATCCCAACCCCTCCCTTCTTCAGCTCCTTCCTAAGATCGTGTAGTAGGCAGAATTCTAAGATGCTCATGCTATAGGAGATTTCGTACCTGAGATCAGGAAAGTTTGTTTCAGGTTTAAATAATTCCAATGTAGAAACTAAGGTCAAAAGAAAACACATCATTCTCAGTATCTCCAGGGAAAAACCAAAACTGACGCCCTGAGTCTGTCCTATACCCATCCCTGAGATAGTCAGTGTAAGCCAAGGTTTCCGTGGCCAGTTACAAATAGTATGGATGCTATTCAGACACTAGCACGTATGCTGATGTCCAATGTGGTGAGCAGATGGTGCCTCGCCTATGTTCTCTCAAGCCTTACCCTTTTGGTGCATGCCAGTCTGAGTTTCAACTGCCAGAAACTGCATATCCTTGTGTAAGAACTTTCTCTGGCAACCAGAGTCCACTCAGAGTTGCCAGAGAAAAAGCAGGATGCACAGTTAAATTTGAATTGCAGATAATCAAGGGGTAATATTTTAGTGTATATATGTCCCAAATATTGCATGGGCCATACCTATATAAATAGAAAAAAAAATAGCTGTTCACTCAAAATTCAAATTTAACTAGGTATCCTGTACTATTAATTTTTATGTCTGGCAACCCTACGCACTCTGCCATGATGTGGTATGTCTGACGTGGTACCCAGACCATGCCAGATAATTCTCACTTCTTGGAAAAAAATCTTCAATAATAACTGACAGAATTTGTATGAATGCCCCAGCTATCTCATTCCTTGAGTGGAATAACTCAAAGGTGCATGTTTTACACTGGCTGCATTAGCTGCCTGTCTTTCCTATCCCTTCCCTCTTCCCTATCAGTGTTTTTGGGGATCCCCTCCTACTAAGATATCATTTCTCCATTTCACCCCACAAACTTTTTGTTTTTCATTTTTATTTTTTTGAGATGGAGTCTCGCTCTGTCTCCAGGCTGGAGTGCTTTGGTGTGATCTCGGCTCAGTGCAACCTCCGCCTCCCAAGTTCAATCAATTGTCCTGCCTCAGCTTCCTGAATGGTTGGGACTAGAGATGCCTGCCACCACACCTGACTAACTGTTGTATTTTTAGTAGAGACGGGATTGCACCATATTGGCCAGGCTGGTCTCGAACTACTGACCTTGTGATCCTCCCGCCTCGGGATTACAGGCGTGAGCCACTGCGCCCAGCCCACTCCATACACTTTCAAAAGGATTTCTCTGGCCCTATTGTTTCAATCACTAATAGACAGTACCTACCTAGTTGCCTGCAAATCATGGTGCTCCTCTGTCCAGCAACAAGAGGGGCACAGGTGCAGCAAACTGTGGTCACTCACTCCTCGATCTTGACAGCTCTAGAATTGTGTTACCAGTATCACTCCTGTTCTATAGATAAGAAAACCATTGCCTACAGAAGCGAATAACCTCTGTAATGTCACAAGGCTGTCAAGTAACAACATACAAACTCCAATTTAGGTAACTTCCAACCTCATGTGCTCGAGCAATGCTGCTTCCTCGAGATCAAGAACAGTGTTTTACCTTATCTTACTTAGTGCTGTCCAGGCTCTCAGTAAGTAGGGAGCTGAATTGAACATATTCACTTTAAGTGAACATGGGAAGAAACGGAGTTCAATAAAAGGTATTAAAATAATGGATTCTCAATTCTAGGAGAGAGTTTCCATTCAAATTCACTACCTAATAAGTAACAGGCATGTTCGGCATCTGAAAGTGCTTATAGAAACAGCTTCCCGAGGCTTATGAGCACTGGAATTGTCTGACACAACCTGCCTTCTTATTCCAAGTTAATAAAGTGTACATAGAAACATACACGCATATCCAGAGGTATCAAGTGACAGTTCTTAGGAGAGGGGCAAGAAGTCTACAAGAGTAGACAACGCAACTGTTCCTCTCAAGCACTGTTTCTTCTGAAATTAATATCTGAAGTTGTTCTCCCTTGGAAATCAGCCCAATGAGTCAAATCCTACAGTGAAATCCCTTAGTTCCTTTATCGAAACCTTTCCTTTAATTGATTCCAGCTTCCTTCTGATAACGGCGTCATTCAATCTGGGTCTCACGCTTATTGCTTATCGCTAATCTTCACAACTGCATTGAAACATATGTTTAAATATCAGGCCAGTGGTTTTCTACCAGGGGTGATTTTAGCCCCAAAGGAACATTTGGCAAAGTCCAGATACATGTTTGGTTGTTGCCACTTGGGCATGAGATGTGCTACTGGCATCTAGTGGATAGAGGCCAAGGATGCTGCTCAACATTCTACAAAACCCAAGACAGCCCTCCATGGCAAACAATTCCCTAACCCAAATCTCAACAGTGCAAAGCTGAAACACTCTGAATTAGGCTATGACCATCTTAGCATGTACTCCTCCACCACTTCTCACGTCTTATCAAATTAATCTTTGGAACTCAATTTCCAATTTCATGCCTTTAGGGATTCCTCTTTAACTTCTAAGCCTGAAATCCGGACAATAGTTCCTTTTTATCCCTCTGTGCTTATCCCTCTAATGACACATTATTTTGCTTTATATTGGATGAGATTTTTTTGGGTTCATTTGGATTGTGAGGTCCTTCTAAATAAGAAAAGGTTTCTTAATCACAGGTTTTTTTCTTTCTTTCTTTCTTTCTTTCTTTCTTTCTTTCTTTATTTATTTATTTATTTGAGACAAAGTCTCACTCTATTGCCCAGGCTGGAGTGCAATGGCATGATCTTGGCTCACTGCAACCTCTGTCTCCCAGGTTCAAGCGATTCTCCTGCCTCAGCCTCCTGAGTAGCTGGGATTACAGGCGCGCCCCACCACCTCTGGCTAATTTTTGTATTTTTAGTAGAGATGGGGTGTCACCATGTTGGCCATGCTGGCCTCGAGCTCCTGACCTCTTGATCCACCTGCCTTGGCTTCCCAAAGTGCTGGGATTACAGGCGTGAGCCACCGTGCCCAGTCTTTTCTCACATTCTTTAATGCAACAAATATTTACTGAGCCTCTACCTGAAAGCATTTGTGATAAACAAACTCTTATTCGTGCTATTGGACTCCCAAGCATACAAGTGAGTGAAAAATAAATAAATGACTGAGTAAAAAATAAATAAATGACTGGGTAACTTCCAGTGAAGTTGTCCCAAATGCATATTAGTGGGTTTGGGGGGAAAAAAGCCCTTGAATTGATTGATTGACTGATTGATTGGAGACAGAAGGTCTCTGTTAGAAAAAGGAAGTAGTTATTTGTCTGGCAGTAACAGGAAAGAGTCAAGTGAATTCATTCAGGCTCAAGGAGGTCCATGGACCACCTGGGTTTGACTTTGGCTCCACAGTTGGCTTTCACAATGACACTTAGCCATTCCCAGATTCAGTTTCCATGTCTGTAGACTGCATATAATAATATTAGATCTTATAAGGTGTCTGGGGATCAGACAAAATAATGTAATTAAAAGACTTAACAAAAGGCTCTGGCATAGTAACCTCTCAATAAGTGCCAGCAATAATTATTGTGAGAAATGGGGAAAACAGATAGTTGTAGAGGGTAAAAAGGAATTGCATCTCCCTCCAATGGAAAATCAGGGTGTATTCAGTTCCATGGCTCATTTTTTGGTTTATTGATTTCAAGACTGTCTCCCTAACTAAACTGTTAACTCCATAGGAGTGGGACCAGATGTCTATAATTAACTACTTATACCCAGCCCCTAGCCTCTTGTATGGCCCATAATAGGTCCTCAATAATTATTTGGTGAATGAATAAATGTCTGTGTATAAGAGTAAGATGACCAAGTAGAAGAGTTGTCCTGACCAGTTCTTATCATGTAAACCAGAGAAAAATTAGAAATAGAAATGTGACCTCTCAGGAAGTCATTTAAAAATAGGCTTACCATCAGTCATTATAAGCCCATTAGCAGTGCATTGTAAGTTTTAAAATTATGCAGAAAGTAGAATATTTTTAATGTTTTAATAAAGCCTTTTATGTTTACTGAATATGTAGTTACATTTCAGAAATACACATTCAGGAGTACTACCTAGAGGGAAGGAGTCAGCCAACCCAGTAAGAATTCACAAAATAAATAGTTGCATGAATTCCTAAAAGAAGACACTGGCAAGAGTGTTACAACTGCAACTTTAAGTCCTTTTGTTGCTTCCTCACTTAACAGAAAAGTGGAAAAAAAATCACTCTTCAAAACTTATTATTTTGTGGCATGGAAGAGACAAAGTAGATAAATGTTACCAGAGTGAAAAAGCAAAAGAGAAAAACTTCAAGAAGTGAGGGATAAAAGAAACTCATTACACAGAACATATGCATAAGTCCACTTCCTTAGGTGCTTGGGGGAGAATGATTCATTTTGGGGGCAAAGGATTAAAAAATTAACTTTAGCATAACAATAAAAGAGAAGACAAATTCACAATTGTGGGAAAGAAAAGACAAGAAAAATTCACACTTAGAAAGAAATAATAAAGAAGAAACTGGTATTTCACTTTCGCAAAGAACACAGAATGGACATTCTCAGAAGAACTTGTGATTTGGGGGGAAGAAAAAGGTCAATAATTATCCATAGTATACAACAAATACTGATATGACAATTAAGAAATGTTTTCACACCTTTCAAGTTCATCCAAATGAGAAAGAAAAATATAAAATTTCATACATGTAAAGCAGTGACCCCACTCTTTTAAATGTGTTTTTCAGATATGTATTTCAGAACCCAATCACTTTCTGAGAACTCAGTGTGTGTTCTTTACAACTTGTTGCATTGGTATTACCTAAATCCAAATGTTGGAACCCTTATCTATTTTGAGCCACGAAGAAATCTGGATAATAACACTTAGCTGCAGAGACAGTGGGTTGGAAAGTGGGAGACAAAGGGGAAAGATATTTCCATTGTCTGTGCGCCAATTCAGAATTTGTGAGCGAGTCTAAAGTAAGAGTGAGCAGGAGAGTTGCTTGCACAGCGAAAACACACTCTGATAGCGGATCAGAATGGGCTCAGGGCTCAGGGGTTTTGTGCTTCTGTGAATTTGGGGACTTTCCCTTACGTTCCTCTACCTCTTTAATGTAGGATTTTGTTACTACAAGCTCGGGATGTGGTCTGGGTACATTTGGGTGGTTTGTTCTTTCTATCAATTTGACAAGTTTCTTGTTTTCTGCTGAAGGAGGCTGTGAACACCCTATCTAACCTACCTCAATGTGAGATATTAATTATATTCAAATCTCAATTAAATTTAGCATCTTCAAAATTTCCATAGCAGGAAAATCATATATCTGGCTAATAATCATGCTTCTCCACACCCACCCCGACTCGTGGTTTCTGCCCTGTTGTGATTAGCTGTTAACATTTTCTCTCCACACTTCCCAGCCTTCATTCTCTCACATTCCCAACTTCGCTGTTAATGTCACCTTTCAGATTATATTGAAATCTCTCTGAGGACTCACAGAATTGAGTATCCACTACAGCACTCCGCATACAACCTTGCATATAATAATATAAAGTATTGATTTTATTTGACTTTTTTGATCCTTAAAACAAAATCTCCAAACGTAGGCTTAGAGATTTATACTGTCTTATGAAGGAAATCTATGACACATTATCCATGAGAGGTAAATGGGAAAAATAAATCTATGTAAAGAAAGAAAGAAATAAGACATCTTCACCTTCTTTAAAAAAAAAAAAATTGAAGTTGCCTGTGATAACTATTAAGGGCGTTATCGTAAGTTATTTAAAGGAATGACTTTTATTTGAGTAATCAGAAATGAGTCATAAGCTCTCACAATTCCCTGTAGGAAAATGGACCCAGAATTCTTTTTCAAAATAATCTTTTCTTACAGTAGTTTTCTTATACCGCCAAGTAGGTAGGTGAGGAAAACATTCAAATGTCTTTGAAAGCTCACTTCTCAAAGGAATGGTGAATATTGTAATGAAAATGTTTTAAGTGTCCTTTTTCAATTCTGAAAAAAAATAATTTAAGCATGAAAGTTCAATATAATTTTTAATTGATAGATGTTTCCATATGAAGGATGTTAAAACCAGAGCAATAGCACCAAGTGGAGTGTCTGTGTTAAGCGGACTTTCATCAGCACCTCCCTTTACAACTAACTATCTCTTCCTTCCCTCCCTCCTATTTTCCTCCTCCCTATTTAGCTCCCTACATCCCTTCCTTCCCTCCTTCCCTCCTTTTTCCTTCTTCTCCTCTTCTCCCAGCAAGGAACTATTCAGTCCAAAAGCTCAACAATGCTGAGGCTGATAAAGTTTACTTTGAAGTACTACTAAAAAATTGTAGCAGATACTACCATTCTCCCAAAAATATACTAACAAAATACATTTCCAGTTATTTTCCTGTACTATACTGCTAGCTCTACATCATTGTATTAGAAGGAGATAATATAAGAGCATTTACTGGGACTGGTCTTTTATGGCCCAGCAACACTGCCTCCTGAGTGATATAAGCTGATCATTTTATTGATTTTCTCCTGATTCTGGGACTCTGAGAATTATAGAACGTGCTACTGCATGTGGACAAATCACAATCAAATTTTTCAAGTTCTCAGCACCTGCAACCTTCTAAATTAGATTTAAACTGTTAAATTAGACATTCATTTTTAAAAGAAGGCAACCAATAGGAATAAATGTAATAATAAAATAAATATCTCTTTAAAATAAAAACATGTAAACTAAGCTCAGTTAGAAAACAACAACCTCTTATGGGGACATTTCTTAACTCAGGCAGGGAGGTAGATAAAGGAGTCAGCATAATTAATATTAGTGTGAAAATAAATTGCTACATAGCTCCCTTTTCCCTTAGAGATTGATGAGAAAGTGCACATAACTAAGACTATGATAATATTAAAGTCTGCAAATTTAAGAGCCCGTAGCAGATGTCTCCTTTTAGCAAAATAGCTTCGTGGTTCATAGGAGGGGATTGAAGAGATTGTATTCGTCAGTATTCTCCAGAGAAACAGAACAATAAGATGCGCGCGCACGCGCGCGCGCACACACACACACACACACACACACGATGCACACATCAATTGGTTCATGGTGTACAGCAACAGATACAATCAACAAAGTGAAGAGACAATCCACAAGATGGGAGAAAACATTTGCAAACCATCCATCTGACAAAAGATTAAAAACCACAATATATAAGAAGCTCAAACAACTCGATGGGAAAAAGTCTAATCTGATAAAAAAAAATGGGCAAAAGAGCTGAATAAACATTTCTCAACAGAAGGCACACAAATGGCAAACAGGCATATGAAAAGGTGCTAGACATCATTTATCATCAGAAAATGCAAATCAAAACTACAATGAAATATCATCTCACCCTAGTTCAAATGGCTTATAACAAAAAGGCAGGTACTAACAAATGCTGGTGAGAATGGAGAAAAGGGAACCCTTGTACATTGCTTGTGGAGATATAAATTAGTACAACCACTATGGAGAATAGTTTGGACATTCCTCAAAAAACTAAAAAATTAGTTAAAATTTAAACTAATTTAAATGTTAATCTCATCTCCCACCGCTAAAAAAAAAAAAAAAAAAAAAAAAAACTCACAAAGACCCAGTATAAAGCTTGCTTAACTATCTGGGCACCTCATGGCCTAGTTAAGCTGATATGTAAAATATGATCCAGTAATCCCACTGCTAGGTATATACCCAAAAGAAAGAAAATCAATTTATTGAAGAGACACCTGCACTCCCAAGTTTACTGCAGGACTATTCACAGTAGCCAAGATTTGGAAGCAACATATGTATTCCTCAACAGAAGAATGGATAAAGAAGATGTAGTCCGTATACACAATGGAGTACTATTTAGCAATAAAAAAGAATGAGATTCTGTCACTTGCAACAACGTGGATGGCGGTCATTTGGTTAAGTGAAATAAGCTAGCCACAGAAAGACAAACTTCACATGGTCTCACTTATTTGTGGGTGCTAAAAAAATTAAAACAATTGAACCCATGAAGACAGAGGATAGAATGATAGTTAACAGATGCTGGGAAGGGTAGTCGGGGGAAGTAGGAATGGTTAATGGGTACAAAAATATAGTTAGAGAAAATGAATAAGCTCTAGTATTTGATAGCACAACAGGGGACTACAGTCAATAATATTGTTCATTTAAAAATAATTAAGAGTATAATTGGATTGTTTGTATCACAAAGAAAGAATAAGTGGTTGAGGTGATGGATACCCCATTTACTCTGATGTGATTATTATGCATTGTATGTCTGTATCAAAATATGTTATGTAACCCATAAATATATGTACCTCCTGTGTCCACACAATTTAAAAAATAAAAGAATTGGCTCATGGGATTATGGAGGCTGGTAATGGTGCAAGAGACCCAGGGAGAGATAATGCAGCAGATGAAGTCTTATCAGTCAGCTCAGGATGCTGTAATGAAATACTGTAAACTGCATAGCTATGGCTTAAACAAACTTTTATTTCTGATAGTTCAAGAGGCTGGGAATTCCAAGACAAAGCACTGGCAGATTCAGTGTCTAGTGAAGGCCCAACTCCTGGTTAATAGACAACAGTCTTCTAGTGGCGCCCTCACAAGGTGGAGAGAGGAAGCAAGCTCTCTCGGTGCTCTAACGGATACTAATCCCATTCATGATGGCTCCATCCTCACGGCCTCATATAATCCTAGTAACCTCCCTAATTCCTTTTTCCTAATACCATCATATTAGGGTTTTAATATGTGAATGCTGGAGAGTTCAAGCATTGGGTTTATAAAAATCACAAAGCAGTCAGCTGGAAAAATCTTTTTTACCTGGGAGAGGTTTGGTCTCTTTGTTCTACTCAGACCTTCGACTGATTGGATGAGGCCCACTCACATTATGGAGCACAATCAGCTTTACTGTACTGATTTAAATGTTCATCTAATTCACTGTTAAAATCTACTAATTAAAATGTTAATCTCACCCCCCAAACACTCAAAAAGACCCAGAATAAAGCTTGACTAACTATCTGGGCACCTCCTGACCTAGTTAAATTGACATGTAAAATTTGCCATTCTAGAGGCCTTTCTATAATGGCCTGGTCTGAAAAGGTAGAGATGTGAGAACTACTGTGCAAGGAGAAATCTGAATTTTTAGTCAGCTGATGGCTGTGTTTGGAGAAAAAGAATCTTATGAAGGGGATCCACACAGAAAGAACGGGGGTCAGATATTGTCCACACAGGGAGGCTGGGGAAAAGTTGGTCAGGGAGAAATTGGTGGTGGTGAAAGAGGCTGAATTACCTTCAGTGAACAAGGTTGGATAATACTCAATTTTATGCTATGCTTCAAAGTAACCTTCCACTAACTCCAAATCACAAAGAAATGCCTACTTAACACAGATATTTACAATCATGTTTTGGGGAAAAATTTTTTTTTTAATGTTGGTCTTCTCCTTTTGGGTCAGATGATCCAGAGAAAGAAGACAATATATTAGAATTGGAATGAGATTAAGAATTCAGTGAAAGTAGAGAATAAAAGTAAGTGTCGACTGGACTGTCCAGAGACACTGAGATGGAGATTTTGTAAACATAGTCATTATAATTACACTGTTACATAAAAATGGGAAAAATGATCTCAAATGGTTGGACATCTAGGGAAAATTGAATGCTAACACTGGATTACATGTAGCTCTGTAGAGACAGATGAGATGCTTCAAATTAAATAATTTCAATCTGCAAGACAAAATCTGTAATTAAAAATCTTTGATTTAATAATATTTACTTAGATTATGTTACAAAAATATTCTTGGACTTTGGAATAACTATAAAATACACTTTGATTAATGTTTTGGATTATTTGATTATTGATATGGTCACCTCCCCAAATCCCAAAATACTGGAAAATTATAACAAAAAATAATAAATGGTTAAAAGCTACATGGTTGTAGTCTATTAATTTGCAAGTCAGCACTAAGACTTAACAATAATATATATGGTTTAAATTATTTCTTGGAAATAGACTAATGATAAATTCTCTTTAGAACTAACTAAAATATTTCTCTTTATTGTCTAATCTGTTTTTGTTTTTTAGTTTTTTTAATTTTTAATTTTTGGAGATCATTATGTTAAAGAAAATAAGGCAGACACATAAAGGCAAACATCACTTGTTCTCACTTATTTGTTGGACCTGAAAATCAAAGTAATTGAACTCATGGAAACAGAGAGTAGAAAGATGGGTTACCAGAGGCTGGGAAGGGTAGCGAGGGTTGGGGGGAGGTGGGAGTTAGGGATGGTTAATGGACTTATAATCGCTCTAAAAGTCTGTTCCTTTATAATACTTAATGCCACATGTGATAGTAATTGAATTAGCTAAAAAATTAGAGTGCCTAGTAATCTTATAAATGCAACACAACATACATATAATGCTTATGTATGCACATATGTATATGTCTATACACACATATAAATTGATTTCTAAAGTCAGGCTGTATCATAAGCAGTGAGAAAATAAGTAAAATCATGTCAAATAGTTCATATCACCAAATCTGATTATCTTATAATTGGACATGAGTTGCTACAGTAAATATGTAAATACAATGGATAATGTCACCTCTCTATATATTAACATATATATTATTATGTGTCTGTATGTGTACATATACAGTAAAATCACATTTAATTCAAATATGAATTATGTAAATTTGAAATAGTGTAACATTAAGATATTAATAAATCTCAACTTAAGCTCAACATTTTAAATAATGTGAATATCTCAAGAAACCACCAGCACTATCATCTTAGAGTGGGTTGAATGAGCTGCAAATCTGGCTTTTATGCTTGCTTCATGGTTATCCAACTCTCTAGCTGGTAAATAGAAATGAGTGCCAAACTTTGGACAGATTAAATGGGCATAATGTTTTTTAAAAAAATTCCCATAAATGAATTTGTGACTCTTTTGCTATCACTTAATATAGACTGTTATAATTTAAACTCTTTTCAGATCTCATAACGATGCGTTCCAAGTATCCAATAAGGGATGTTTGTTTTGTGCTAACACTAGAAACCATACCTGCAAATAAATGATATTTGTTGTGATAACATGGTACAACAAAGTTTTAAATAATCACAAGGATATGCCGTGCTGTTATGTAATTCACAGCTTCTCAGAGGTCTGAAAAAAACTCAATAAGTAAAATCAAGAAAAAAATTTTAAAACTTAAAAAAAATAAGTGATATGCTGTGCTGTGAATTTAAAGAATGTTAAGTAAAGAATAAAAAATATCAAACAATCATATTGTAAAAATTTAAAGTAACAATGACAAATCATATGCTGCGATTGTTGCAGAATTATATGATCTGAAAATATACTCCCACACACTTTATTTTTATTCTTAGTGCAAAAATAATCTTGAATTGTGTGAGTTTGGGATCACAAAAGGTCTTTAGGAAAACATATTTCTCATAAAATGTCATTGTACTACATTAGCTAACAGAATGTGATTAACTTCTTTAAAAAATCAACATGCCTATGAGTAACAATTACAAGTTTAACTTTCATCATTTCCATTTTTATCTACATTTCAACTTTTTTTATTTTTAAGGATGCCCATGTAAAATTATTATTTTTAAAATATTAGCAACTGGCCATAAATCATGAATTAATTAATAAGTTATGATACATCTGAACAACAGAATAATGTGCAGCATTGAGGAAATTGATCTAGGTTAATATATATCAAGAAAAGTGAATAAAAATATGCAACGACGCAAAAATTAATCAATCCAACAAAAGGTATGCCAATCTAAAGAGTGGAACTTGGGTGAGTGGAAGGGGTAAGGCGGCATGATGGAGAAACTTGCATTTTCCTGTGTAATATGCTAATTATTTAAATTAATGTATTCTTATAATAAAAATAATACAGGTAGTATCATCTGACAAAAATCTCATAATTTACTTACAAGTAAACTTGTATATTTTTTAAAATTGACTTCTAACTTCCAGTTACACATAAGTGAATTAAATGTAGGCATTTATTTCTGCTTTCTCCAAAAACCCCACTAAAACAGCAGTAAAGTCATTTAAAAAGGCACACACTTATAAAAACAATAAGAAACAAAAGAAGAGCAAAAGAAATATGTTAATCAAATTTGGAAAGTAGAAAGCTGGTGAGCAAGTGGCAAGAACATATCTGACCTAGGAGTATTGAAAGTTAAGAATCTGTGATGAAAAGGTACCTGGTGTCTCTATAAGCAAGGTGTGTGGGTAGGGCTAAATACAAAAAGATTGGTCAAAATTTATTTAAGAACCAATTAAATATCTTAGTGTTTTTTCTTATCTCCTCACAAAAACGTTATTAGATATAAATTTTCAGGTTTAAGTTTATATGAAGAAAGATGAATATAAGCATTTATTTTAAAATGTTGAAGTAAATATAGGGAGGAAAAAAAGCTTGAAAAATTGAATATGGCTGGGCATTTACACATCTGTAATCCCAGCACTGTGGGAGGCCAGGGTGGGAGGATGACTTGAGGCCAGGAGTTTGAGACTGCCCTGGGCAACATAGTGAGGCCCCATCTCTAGAAAAAAAAAAAAAAAATAGCTGAGCATGATTGTATACACCCGTAGTCTCAGTTACTTATGAGGCTGAAGTAGGACCATGACATGAGCCCAGGAGGTTGTGGTTACAGTGAACTGAGATTGTACTACTGCACTTCTGAGTGAGACCCTGTCTCAAAAAAAAAACTGAATATGGCTTTTTCCTGGAGAGCAGGTATGAAGAATGGAGCAGGGAGGCAGACTGCTGTTTCATGTTACTTAAAAGAAAAATTTTGGCTTTTGTTACTTTTAAGATATTTGCATGCATTATTACTTATTTTTTTAAACTACCTACCTACATACATACAACTATTATGAATCCATAATACTTAAGTAAAAAGAAAAAACTATATAAATTATATTCACAAATATAAAATTTAAAGCAAAAAATTTCAATTCTTATTGAAGCTGAGTAAATTTCAACATATTATGCACATTGGTTTTCAGATTAACCAGAGTCTCGCTCTGTTGCCCAGGCTGGAATGCAGTGGCGTGATCTCAGCTCACTGCAAGCTCTGCCTCCTGGGTTCACACCATTCTGCCTCAGCCTCCCAAGTAACTGGGACTACAGGCACCCACCACCACACCTGGCTAACTTTTTGTATTTTTAGTAGAGACAGGGTTTCACCATGTTATCCAGGATAGTCTCGATCTCCTGACCTCATGGTCCTCCCACTTCGGCCTCCCAAAGTGCTGGGAATTAGAGGCACGAGCCACTGCGCCCAGCCAGAAAAATGTCTTTCTATAACCAACATTAGATGCACAAAATGAAATAAATATATATTCAAAGAGTTACATTATATTATATTATATTATATATTAAAAATTTTGGAACCACTGTACATGTATACTGGAACTGAACAATTAGGTAAATGGGTGGTGAATGGTAGGAGCTAGATTCCTCATGGTTGGAGTATAATACATAGATAGGAAATGGAAAGAAACAAGACTGATGATAACAGTAATGGATAACAGTTGAAGACATCAGTGTGAGCTTATGCTTAGCTTAATATTTATATACAGAGGCTTACATGTAGAAATATAGATATACATATATATTTATAGCTTAGTATACAAATATATATTTCTTTGCTCTGTCAGCTGAGATCATTTAAAATAAATGACATCCCAGTAGTAATGAGCACACCTAAAATCCAGATATTAGTTTCTAATACCATGCCTGAAAACAAAAGCCAAGTTTCCTCAAATAAATGGCTGATAATAGGACAATTAACATACAACATGAAGCTCATGCAGTGCCAGGATGTAACAAAGTGCCAAACACACATACACACACACACAGATGGAGATGTGTCAAAGGGACACAGGGGATAACTAGAAGAGCTGCCAAAGGCAAACATGGAAGAATGAATTACAGCAATATAGTAAATAAGTCGTATTGGATTACAGCCCAAAGTATAAAGTATATGCGAATCCACACTGATGTAGACTGTTGAGTAAATGACTTAACTGAATGAATGCATGAATAAACAAACAAGTACACAGGAGAGAAGAGGTAAATATTCTGTGCAGAAGAATTCCAAATAATTGATGGAGAAACCCTGCCCTCAGTGAGGTGGAGCATAACTTTCTACTAAATAAGTATGGGCTGAGCATGGTGACTTTCCTCCAATGAGTACAATATGGAAAGGAAGAAAGAAGAATAACTGTAAAGTGGAGAAACCTGAGAAGCATTGCCTCAGCCAGGTGATCAATCATGAGTCATGTTGGTGATCTGTACCCTGGGTATGATGACAGTGACAATTTACTTCTTCCTCAAATCTAAAACCCCAGTATAAACTATGAGGAAAACCTCATGCCAATGTAAATGGAGGGGGCATTCTACCAAATACTATGGTCATGCACCTCAAAACTCTCAATGTCGTCAAAAGCATAGAAAATCTGAGAACGTATCTCAACCAAGAGGACCCTGGGGAGAAAGAATGGCCAAATGCAATGTGGTACCTTGAATAGGATTCTGGAACAGAAAAAGGACATAAGGTAAAAACTAAGAAAATAAGAATGAAATATGGACTGTAATAAAATATTAACAATATTGGTTTACTAGTTGTGACAATAACTTCACAATACTGTGCACATTACTGTACAACATTAATCTGGGAAACGGTACCTGGAGTATACAGGAACTCTCTGTACTATCTTCACAGTATTTCCCCTAAGTCGAAAATTACATCTAAAATAAACGGTTTATGAAAATATATTAAGAGTTTTAATAAACCCACTACAGTAGGCTCTTTACTTTCTAATTACCCCCACAATATTACTGGTGTTCCAGATAAATGAGGAGTACCATGACACAAACATTTACTTCCCCATAACATAGAACTTGGATAAAGTTGTCTTTCCCTGATGATGGTACCTGTCTTTACACTCATCGAAAATGTTTCATAATCATACAAATGTAAAATACTCAGAGAATGGTCAATAAAGGAATTTCTCATAATTAGCCAAACTCAGAACACCCAAAGTGTGGTTAATTTTCAAAAGAAAATTATTCTTCTAGACATTTGAAAACCCCTGTAAACATATTCTGAAAAAAGAAAGGTTACTGACTGTATAAACTAATAATTAATATTGATATAAGGCAAGTCCAAATTTTAATTCTTTGATTTTATCATTTATACTAAATAATTTCAAAATTGGTTTAAAATGTGCCATTGGTAGCATTTTAAAAAATAAAGGTGCAAATATTCCGTATCTTGTAGCATCATTTCAGTTGTGAAAGAGAGGAAAGCCACACAAAGGGGAACATAGTCAAAGTCAATATTCAGCATTACTAATTCCTGAAAAGGTGAGATGCTCTCATTCAAGGTATAAATCAGCATATTAAATGTGGCACAAGGCTAGGGTGTCATTGATAATCTCCATGTTGGAAAGCCCAGAGTCACTATTCTTTCTCCATCAAACTCAAATTTGCAACTGCATGCCAGGAAATTAGTACTTCTTCCCTTTTCCCCCTTCACACCCTTCTTAGTGATGCCAAACTTGGCCTGTCACCATTTACCATGGTGGCTTCACTTTTGTAAGTTCCTTTGCTGGCTTCTCCTCCTATGCCCAAGGCTTACTTCTAGGGTTTTTAATAATCTTTGCTCTTCGGTCTCTTTCTCATCCAATTTCATGACTTTGCCCCATGTGGATGACTCTCTAATCAACATCCTAAGCTCTCACCTGTCTCTACTGCATGCACACTTTTCTATTCAACCATGTGCTCAACAATCTCACTTGGAAGTCTAGTAGGCATTCCAACTTTCATACAATGAAAAATGAGGTGAAAAGGTGAGTGAAGACCCATTTCAAAACATCTTTTTGTATCCTAGTAAAGGTAGCATCATCTTTCTGTCGTTCCAACCAAAAACCTAAAAGTTATTCTTCTCTTTCACCCCCATATCTGATTTATCAACAATCCCAGCCCATTCTACCTCTAATCACATATGCCCCAAATCTGCTCAGTTATCTCCATCTCAGTGACACCAGCCTAGTCACTGGCATACTCCTCTTGCATGTTTGCAGTCATCTCCTGTTTGCCTCCCTGCTGGCACACTTGTCAGCTGTGTCTGCATTTTCTATATTCTAGATGTACATTTTTTTCATATGTAACATTTCTGAAATTGGAATGCATTTTACAATCAGTTGATGGTACTTTAAAATTGCACTAGTTCCTTTTTTTCCTTTCAAATTTCAACATCTCAAAAACAAGGGTGGCTATTATAATCAATTGTATCTTAATTTTGATGAAATATATAGTGTATATATCCTCCACACCAATGTAAGAATAAAACATTTAAAATGAAAATCAGATGTGTTTCTCTCCTACCAAACCTGTTCCAATGGCTTCCCACTGCTCTGAGAATAAATAAGTAAATAAAACAAAATATCACCTCCTTAACATGCCCTATGAGGCCCTTTGTTATCTGACCTCTGCATAGTTCCCTGACCTTATCATGCTTCCACACACCCAAAGAGTCTTCGTGGCTCAGCCACATTGGCTTTCATTCAGTTATCTTGTGGGATCACATTGGCCTCCATTCATTCATGGAACCTGCCAAGCCCCTTCTGACCTTGGGGAGTGCTTTTTCTTTGCTCTTGTATCATTTTAAATCTGGTTCTTCATGTCAGCCATGTCCTAATGCATGTGTGGCCTTCTTGGCCACATGTTAAGTGTAGCCACTTTTCATCATTCTTCTGGCAAGTGTTGTTTTCTGCACAATACCTAATACTCCAATAAATTACTTACTTAATTTTCATTTGTGTATTGACTTTCTTCTCCACTAGCCTGTAACTACATGGTGAAGAGGAAATTTTCTGTTGTATTGAGTGATCCAACGTGCCTAGAACTATGTCTGGCCAATAGGTGGAACTAACAATGCTTGTTGACTCATTTATAAATAAAATAAATAACTTTTTTTAATACTTGGAAGCAAGCCTGTAAAAAAATTATCTTTGGAAGACAGCACGTTGTGACAAAAAAGAGAGCTGAGAAATGTGGCTTCAAGGTTTACCTCTGCCAGTCACAAGTTGTGTGATATGTGCAAGTAACTGGATCATCTAAGTCTCCACTTTCTCATGCATTAGTTGGGGAATTGTGTTATTCAATATGTCTCCCAGTTGAGCTAACAGGAGAATAAAATGAGATGGTGTTTATACAAACTCTCTGATGTCATTCACAAAGCACATTTCATGTTATCACACTATCAGTCTCCACTGATATGTTAAGTTCTATAAAGTTCCACTGATATGATAAGTTCTATAAAACTCCTATCTGTAGTTTTATAGAACTTTATCTCCATCATGTCAGTATTCAGCTGACATATATAAAACTCAAAGTGCACCCAGCGACCAGAGCTCAGTTTTCAGCACCATTCTCTAATCAAAGGAACAAGGACTCCTCGGAGAAATGGCTGATTCTAGGGCTGGGGCAGGGAAAGTTCAAGATGAACCAGCAGCCTCTTATAGTGCCATACGTTAAGGAAGCTTTATTAAAATCTTCTTGACAAATAAAAGTTCTGTATACTTAAGGAAGTGCTCAAAAAACACCAAAGGATGGGGGCATGTCATCAAAAGGTCACAGGAGCCAGCTGAAAGAGCTCCCAATGGCCAAAGCTGGAGCTTTTGTATTGTATTTGGCAATACAATAAACAATATAGTATTGATTGTAAGCCACTGTATAAAATAAAAATACATAATCCATACTAATATAAATGAGTGAATAAATGAGGAAAAAGAAACAAATTATTTTACTGAAGAATTGTAAATAATATATGTAGTTTTCTTCCCTGTAGAAAATAGAACTTTATGCCCTCCCTGCACCACACACGATTGAGTACGAACTAAATTCAGTGACCCACGTCCAAAGAGGGAAAGGGGAAACAAAGCAATTTTAGAAACCTGAAAACACCACCTTGCCAGGTAAGTCATTAAGGTGAATATGTCAACAATCTTATGTGAATGTCACATATCCTTTCATATGATGGGACAAGAAGGGCTTTGCATGAAGGGCTTTGCACGAGGGGCTATGGGTGTATTTTTTCCAAAACTCTAATTATGAGAAACATCAGAAAATTCTAAATTGAGAGACAGCTCACTAGATAACTGACCCATCATCCTGAAAACTGTACAGGTCTTAAAAATACAAGGGAAATCTGTGAAAGTATGACATGGACCAGAGGAGGTTAAGGAGACATGTTGACTAAACACAACGTGGGAAAGACATGAGAGGAAAAGCTGGTGACATCCAAATAAAGTCCAGAGTTTAGTTAATGGTAACAGACCAATGTGTGTGTTTTAGTTTTGACAAATGGACCATGACCTGTGAGAGGATAACAACAGGGGGAGGGGATGAATTAACAAACTCAATGTGAGTATTTTAAAATAAATAACATTTCTAGAAAAAGTCAGTCACTAGGTAGGGGCTAGGTAATTGACATCCAAAAAAGAGACTTCCCTCCCTCACCAAACTCCTACATCATGAGGGTTGGCACTGTGCTTAGCTAAAAGCCTGTCTTTTCCTTCTCCCTTGTTGTTCCTAGCCCTTTCTCATAATTCATGGCCATGCAGCAAGATGTGAGCCAACATTATTCTGAGGAACTTGCAGGAAGTTTTGTAAATGAGGGACAGACAGCTGGGGAAAGCCACTTTTTAGACTTTTTCTTCTTTCTCTTTGTAGCTGCCTGGGATGTGGATAAAAAGGCTAAAGTTTCAGGAGCCATCATGCATCATACAGTGACCCTAGAGAAGGAAGAGTGATGCTGAGAATAGAACAGCAGAAAGATACAAGGAAGCTGCATCACACAGAACTGTGCTGGGCTGCCCCACCGCCTCTCAGCTGGCAGGCTCAGTCTTGCTGTAACACGTGGGTACTCAGGAGTCTGACTCTATATTTTGATGTCTGACTGCTGACAGCTTTGAAGCCTCATTCTTCCTGCTTTCCTCGTGCCCATATCTTCACAGTCTGATAGGAAAGCCTCAGTCCTCCCACTTTCAGCCTCTACCTGGAGATGCAAACCATGCAAGCCTGTGTCCATGTAGAAACCTTCACACTGGCCCCACCCTGAGTCAGAAGAGAAACCCAGGCCAGTCGCTATCCTGGCTCTCAAGCCATTTCCAGCCTGCTTGAGAGGCCTGCCCTGCTCTCCTAGAAACCTCAGTTATATAAGAAATTAGCCTTTCCACACCCTTGGTTTAGCTTTATTAAAATCTTCTTGACAAATAAAAGTTTTGTTTACTTAAGGCACACAATGTGATGCTTTGATACAAGTGTTCATGGTGGAATGGTTACTACTATCAAGCCCATTAAAATATTCATCACTTTATAATTTTTTGTGCTAAGAATACTCAAGATCCCCACTCATTTCACGTATACAGCTGTAATCACCATGATATTTTTTTCAGCTCGAGAACTTATTCATCCTGTATAACTGAACCTTTGTACCCTTTGTCAACATCTTCCTTTTCTCCTCCCTTTGCCATAGGCAACTATCATTCTACTCTCCGCTTCTGTGAGTTTGCCTTTTTTAGTTTCCCAGAGAAGTGAAATCACGCCACATTTGTCTTCCTGTGCCTGGTTTATTTCACCTATGCCCATACCCGCCTGCTGTGTGTATGGCATCATTAGCCTCAAAATCTGAACCAAACTTTGGGTGGGGCTCCATCTGCCTCTGCTGGTGACCACAATAATGTATTTTTCAGCCACTTGGCATTTTGGGTTTCGAAGATATGCAACTTGCATATCACCTAATATGCACGAGACCTGCACATTACCTCATTGTATTATGAAGAAAACAGTGAAGTAAACACTTATGGTAGACAGAATTCTAAGATTCACTCCATATTCTCTGCTCCATGATAATCCCTTCTCCCTTAAGGTGGACCAAGCCTGCAACTTGCTTCTAAACAACAGAATATGGCAAAAGTGAAGGAATCTTAACAGATGTAAAGTCCTGAATCAGTTGACACTATGTTAATGAAAAGGGAGAATATCGGGAAGCTAAGCTTATTTGTTAGTCTAGAGGTCTAGACAGTGGAGAACCTTCCCTCCTGGTTTTAAATATGTGAGTTTCCTTGTGGCTAGAGGGATCATAAGAAAGCCACATGGCCAAGACTGTGGGGGTCTTCAGGAGCCACTTGCAGGCTCCAGTTGACAGCCATCCATCAAGTGGGGACGTCAGGCATACAACCAAAAAGAAACAAATTCTGCCAACAATCATGTGACCTGGGAAGAGGACCTCAAGCTCCAGAAAGAAGTCGGCCCAATTGTCATCCACATTTCAGCCTTTTGGAAGCTTGAGCAGAGGACAAAGTTTAGCAGATGTACCCAGAATTCTGGCCCACTGACACCATGAGATAATAAATGTTGTTGGTTAATAACCACTAAGTTTGTGGTTATTAGTTATGTAGAATACAAAACTTAAGCAATACTAATATTATTTTCATTTGAGATATAGCAAAACCAGGAATTATTGGAAAACTTTGTAATGTCCTTATGACCACTAATGTTAGGAGAAAGTGCTGGGATTTTGAAAAGAACTCGGTTTGTATTTTAACTTTGAAACAAAGATGATAACAGCCTTTACCCAAAACAAACCTCCTTCCTGCCTGGGAACCAGACTGCCTTTATAGGACCAACAAATTAGGCATAAGATTTACAAGTTCCCTAATTACTCCTGCAGATAACATCACTGTTGTGGAACCTAAGATTAGCCTTTTGAGATATCTTTTCAGGTTTTTGCATTTCTGATAATGAATGGCTCCAGTCAAGACCTGCTGACTGGTCCTGTGGCCCCCACCCAGGAACCCAGTCAGTGCAAGATGACAGCTTTGACTTCCTATGATTTCATCTCCAACCTGACCAATCAGCGCTCTTTACTCCCTCTTCCCCTACCTACCCATCTATCCTTTCAAAATTGTAGTCTCCAAATTTTTGAGGAGACTGATTTCAGTAACATAACTCCGGCTTCCTATTCAGCTAGCTCCACATGAATTAAACTCTCTATTGTAATTCCTCTGTCTTGATAAATCGGCTCTATCCGAGCAGCAGGCAAAATGAACCTGTTGGACGGTTACAATTTGAACCCAGGGATGTCTTACTTCAAGTCCATCCTGTTTAGCACTGTGTTATTCTACCTTGCTGATTTGCATATCAGTAAATTCTGAGATCTTCTGGACAATAAACTAAGTTTTATTCAAGTTCGTATTGTCTATGACACTTACACTGTGCAGGATTTTTAACAGATGTTTGCTAAATTCAATGCACAGTTTTAGAAATATTGAGCATCACAGACAAGCAAGCTAATTTCCAATAGCCCAATAGTCAAATCTCATTCATCTTATCAGGACCTCTCAGAAAAGTTTTCAGAGACAGATTTGTTAAGGTTAAGCACTTTTTATCTGTTCTTAGAGTGGGTGGATGTTTTACGTGCAAAATTAGAATACAACATGAGATTTTTACAAAGCTTTTCATTTTTGTTTAGCTCTGTTGCCTGACTGCACAATCTGAAATTAGAATTTGTTCCTTTTGTGTGCATCCCAGGCTGTCATTTCCATGACAATTATTCACTGTTTCATTTTGAAGATCCATCTACTCTATCTTATTGAGAGTTGGTTCTATTTCCATTTCTACCCTTCTGAGCAACATCATTTGAAAATAACCACAAATTTGAATATTCAAGGTAGACAATGAAATACTGTCCTACATTATACCTCTTCTTATTAAATAAATGCTATGTTGGTAGCTGATATCATTTGGATATTTGTTCCCTCCAAATCGCATGTTGAAAAGCAATCCCCAGTGTTGGAGCTGGTGCCTAGTGGGAGATGTTTGGGTAGTAGGGGTGGAGCCCTCATGAATGGCTTGGTGCCTTCCTTGTAGTAATAAGTTAGTTCTTATTGTGTTCATTTCCAGGAGATCAGATTGTTAAAAATGGCCTGGCATCTCCTCTCCTCTCTCTTGTGCCCTTGATCACCAAGTAACACACCTGCTCCTCCTTCGCCTTCCTGTATGATTGAAAGCTTCCTGAAGCCCCCACCAGAAGCAGATGCTAGATCCATGCTTCTTTTCTGCAGAATCACAAGGCAAATAAATCTCTTTTCTTTAAAAATTACCTAGGTTCAGGTATTCCTTTATTGCAATGCAAATGGAATAATACAACAGCATATAGATTAACAAGAAACTACGAGGCCATAATCTGATCTATTTTTGTGGATAATTCTGACCAATATATCTCCCTGCCTTACCTCAACTCCTCATAAAATAGCACCTGGGCTATTGCAAGTATCTCTTCCTTCCTGACATTCGATAGCTATTCCACTCTGCTATGTGATTTACACTGTCACCACAAAATCACTTAAAATGCAGACCTAATGTATTTCACAAATCAACTAGGAGTTGCATGAGATCAAGTACAGTCATCTCTAGGTTTGCTAACAATTATACTCTGGGCACCAAGCACCATGCCTGGTATAAAGTTGGTAGCTAAATAGTATCTACTAAATAAATGAGTGTATACACGAACATTACTCATAAACCCCTCAGCAATTTCTATTTATGCTTAAATCAGGCATCATTTTCATTTTGGAGTCTTATCAGATGCCAAATATTTTTCTTGGCATATATATTTTATCTCCTGCTATTTTTCAGTTGGTGGATGATTGGATAGATGGATGGATGAGTTAACGAATGAATGATGGACGGATTTGGGGCAGCTGCTTTTGCTCCTTTAATACAAACTCATTGAGAACAATGACTAAATTATGAAAAAATGAAAAAGTTCAACTCTCTATTTCACTCTGCATGGACATTTGCAGATTAGAGATCATAATTATGCCCATTTTCAGCCCAAAATCACTGTCATGGTGAGTCATTTTTACACAATAAACACACAACTCCCGTGTGCTGTCACAGGCTGACTAGATGATAATAGGAGGATTCTAATGATGAAGATTACACTACTACTTATCAACATCGTAGATCTCTTTGAAAAATTCTTTGCAAATATCATCTCATTGAAATTCTCACAAAAGCACTACAAAGTGTTGGCAATTATGCCCATTTTGGAGATGTAGAAATCAAATCTAAGTTTCATTATTGGTTCAAGGTTATAAAGCTAATTACCTAGATGCCACAGCAGAGGCAAGATCTTAAACCAATCTCTGCTGTAGTTCTCAGTTCTTTCCATAATGCTATCAAGCCCTGATAAATGAGACAATGTATAGAGAAAATGGCAGTTTACAAGATAAAACACATGTACTAATAATATATGCCTCAGCAATGTTTTTCTTTTACAAATACAAGGGTTTTCACATCTCTGTGGCATTACGATTGCTACCTTTCCTCACACCTGGACCCATTTGCTTCATGCCTGGTTATTACATGTTGGTGGCATTCCATGTCAGAAACTGGCCTCTGACCTGCTCTATCTCATCCTCATGTCAGAAAGAAAAAGGTTATGTCTTAGTATTTGGTCTAAATAAAAAGCAGCATAACATATCAGTGATAGCTTGGATTCTGAAGTCAGATTCCTGGGGTAAAACCTCAAGAATCTGCTAACTTAGTCATTTTATCGCCCTGAACTTTGTGTTTTCTTATCTTTAGAACAGAACAGTAACCATAGCCAAAGCAATAACTTATTATGAGGATTAAATATACTGATACATATGAAGTGCCAGAAGGATTCAATCAAGGTGAACTACTTTTATTTTTACAGACAGATGACCTCACTGATATTATTTCTGTGAAGTTCTACTTTGTTTTTCTTTTAAGCAATTTGCATAAAGTGATACATTTGTCAACAATATTCATTTGACATCTTCTTGGCTACAGATGAAAGAAGATGGAGTTAGACAATTACCTGTGAGAGCAAGCTCTTCTGTTGACAGATCCTCAGATTTATTGCTCGTTCCAGGCCACGTGTGCCCTGGTAACCATCTCCTTTTCCAATGCCATGCACCGAGAATTAAAGCAATGAACATGATAAACAGAAGCTCAGCTTGTTTTTGTAATGACGGAAAGATCCAAATGAGCCTTTGTCTCTTATTAAAATCAGCAGATTTTGCCCTGGAGTATTAAAAGTTTTAATCCAACATTCTGCTTGCCTTTAGGCAAGGCATTCTGTTAGGTAAAATAAAAACACAACATTTCAAGCTCTGCTCAGAATGTGATAAATCAAGATTTTAAACAAAAATGACAAATGTTGTTTCTTTTCATAAAAGTAATTTTGAAGCCCAACTCTATAATTGCCTCTAGATATCTTATTTCTTCATGTACACGTTCTAAGAAACCTCAGAATGTGTGTCTCATTCCTAATAAATTTTAAAGACAAGCTCAGTTTTCCCTTAAAATATAGACTCATCTATTTCTGGTGAAGGACTGTATGAGCTTGATGATTTATTATTTACTAAAACCACAGTGGAAAAAATTCAACTTGTTTACTCTCAATTAAAATTAACAAAATACACCTTAAAACCTTTTCTTTAAAATTCTTCCCTGAAAATGCAAAATCTCCCAAATTGTTGGTCAGCTGAGAAATCTAAGGCATAGCATCGAGATGAGACTCTGGCATTCAAATGCCAGCTGAGTAACACAGCAAAACTCTCCATCTCCGTCTGGAATATATCATATATTCACCTTCAATGATGGACATTTCTGAAGACATGGGAATTGATTTAAAAACAATTATGGATCCACCTGGTATGTGTCTAATGGGAGAAAACAGGAAAATGTCCAGTCTCCCCATGTTTAAGAGAACCCTTAGTGGTCCCTCTCTTCTTCTACCATGGGAGAGTCATGTTTGACTCCTCCCAATAATAAGCAGCAGTGCTTGCATCCAGCATCAGGCAGACTTGTCCTTACATGCGGCTAGTTTGTTTAAGAATCATTTCTGGCCGGGCGCGGTGGCTCACGCCTGTAATCCCAGCACTTTGGGAGGCCGAGGCGGGCAGATCACGTGGTCAGGAGATCGAGACCATCCTGGCTAACACGGTGTAAACCCCGTCTCTACTAAAAACACAAAAAAATTAGCCGGACGTGGTGGCGGGCACCTGTAGTCCCAGCTACTCGGGAGGCTGAGGCAGGAGAATGGCGTGAACCCGGGAGGCGGAGCTTGCAGTGAGCGGAGATCCGGCCACTGCAATTCCAGCCTGGGTGACAGAGACTCCGTCTCAAAAAAAAAAAAAAGAAAAAAAAAGAATCATTTCTGCAACGTAATTAAGAGACAAATCTAAAACATGAATTCATAAAGCAAATAAAGTGTCAGCATCAGAAGACTCTGTCTTTTCCATATTAACATCAACATGGGTAAGACTGTTTTGCCTAAAACAATCACATTATGGGACCCTTGATGAGTCATGAAATTCTTCAGACTTTCTACATTGTGTCCACTCAAAATTTACCAGACTTTTACTAATTCCAGTTGTATATCTATATCCCTAACACACCCATAACTTTTGGAAACTAAGCTAATAAAAGCTTATTAAAAAAAGATTTTTCCCCTTCATCAAGGCTTTTCCCAAGCATAATATAATTTTTACTTTATTCTAAGAAGTACATGTGAATTGTAAATAATAAGAAGAATATGAATATAAGGAAGAAATACAAAGAAGCAGAAAAAAGAAAACAAACTTTAACTTTCATTTTACAACTCAGAGATAACCACTGTTATTTCTTTCCTTTCATCCTTTCTTCTGTCTGTCCTTCCTTTTCTCCCTCCTTCCCTCCTTTCCTTCTTTCTTTAGTAATTAGTCTCTGCATCCCAGAGTCAGAACTCACAAACCTTGAGCAAGCTATATTCCTGTATACAGAAAGTACCTATCTCACAAAGGTATTATGAGGATTAAGTTACCATGAATAAATTTTAGACTAGCACCCAGTAAGTAGGAAGCACTCAATAAGTGTCACTTGTTATATATTAACATGTTATACAATAAAATGACACCACACATAGTATTCTGCTATACGCTTGCCTCTGAAAAAAAAATCATCAATAATTTCCAACTTCAATTCATATATTTCTACATTTTAAATGTCAATAGTCCAACACACACACACACACACACCCCACTCTACTCATTTAATTCCCTGTTTTGCATATTTAGTTAACCTCAGTTTTTCAGTATATGTAAACTTCCAATTGCTTTATAATCAGAAATCATAAGAGACCTAATTAATTCACATCTTCTTCTTTATTTCAGTCCTACTGTATGAAACAGTTTGTATGAACAGAGATGAATGAGATCAGCAGTGAAGAAGAATGAAAGGATCGCCAAGGTGGACCAGCTTGCCAAAGCCTCAAGAGGGAGGGAAGTTTACAGGCAATTATAATATGTTTGAAATTAGATATATTGCATAGGTTTTCCCTCGTGCTGGCATGCAATCTTGGTCAAATCACGTAAAATCTAAGTTTCCTGATCTCCTCAACAAGAATTCAGACATAAATTAAGCGTATTGGCATAAAGATTACATGAAAGAGCACATAAACAAATACTTTATAAGTATGATGTATGGAGTGAACATGAACTACTGTTATTGTTATGTACAGAGCAAGGAAAGTATTACTTTGTGATTTATAATGTTGGGACAAAGGATTCACTTTTATTTTGATATTTGGTTTCTTTTTCTTTAAAATGCTGGTTATCAAAAAAGTCTTTCACTTACAGTTTTTAAAATCTATTTTAAATATGTAAAGAGCTTCTGTGACCAAACATAAAACATTATCACACCTATAGAAAAATTAGGCAAATGAATAATATAATTCGGTGCTTACAGGAAATGAGGGCCAAATGGCTTTTAAACATGAAAAGTCATTCCACCTCATTCAGTTAAAAAAAGGGCAAAATAAAATCTCTATAAGCTATCATTGTTCATTGATTAGATTGCTGTAAATTTTGAAAACTTTATAATATTGTTTTGTCTAGGGTGTGGGGAAGGGAATTTTCATAAACTGGTGATAGATGTATCAATGGCTACAATTTCTTTGGGAAAACTATAGCCATCAAATTTTAACATAAGCATACCTTTTGAACCAACATTTCAAGTTCTGGGCTTTCATAACAGTATGTGTACAAAAAAAAGAAGATGGTCTGTAAGAGAAAAATATTAAAAACAGCTTCATGTCCCATCAATAGATGATTGGTTAAATGAAACGGGAGAGATTCTTATTTGGACAATCATGCAGTCATTATCAAGAATGAGAGCACATCAGTGCAAAGAAAACAAAACCCCAATATGATAACAAAATACGTTCACTAGAATAGCTAAAATGTAAAATGACTGATAATATCAAGTCCTGACAATAATGTGAAACAACAAGAATTCCTAAACATTGCTGCTGAGAGTGTATTTCATACTACCATTTTGGAAAAGTCCTTGGCAATATCAATACGTCTACTCTACTTCCAGGTATGTATTGAAAACAATTAGTATCTGTGTTCACCAAAAGATAAGCAAAAGAATGTTTCCAACAGTTGTATTCACAAAAGCCAAAAACCAGAAACAACCCCAATAACCATAAGCAGTAAAATGGAGAAACTCTGGTTATTCCTACAATGGAACACCACACAGAAATAAAATAAAACCCTGATTCATTCAACAAGACGAATGACTCTCACAGATATAATGATGAGTAAATAAAGCTAGGCACAACCAAGTCCATGGTGATGCTTTAATGCTGAAGAAGTTCAAAAAAAGTCCTAATTGGTCTATTTGTCTGGGCAATCATTTTCTGTACGCAACCCTCAAAACCCAGCAACAAAAGCAAAAACACATAAGTAGAATTTCACCAAACTACAAAGCTTCTGCACAGCAAAAACAAAAACAAACAAACAAAAAGCAATCCAGAGTGAAGAGACAACCTATGGAATGGGAGAAAATATTCGCAAACCATACATCTGATAAGTATTAATATCTGACATGTACAAGAAACTCAAACAATAGCAAGAAAACAAGTAACCCAATTAAAAATGGGCAAAAGAACTCAATAGACATTTCTGAAAAGAAGACATTCAAATCATCAACAGGTATATGAAAAAATGCTCAACATGATCAGGAAAATGCAAATTATAACCAGAATGAGATATCACCTCACATCTGTTAGAATAGCTATTAACACAAATGAAAGATAACAAGTGTTGGTGACGATGTGGAAAAATAAAAGAATGTTTTTACACTGTGGGAATGTAAATTAGTACAGCCATTATGGGAAAAAGTATGATTTGCCTAAAACAACTAAAAGTAGAACTACCATATGTTCTAGTTATCTTAATGGTCATATTCCCATAGAAAATTAAATCATTAGTCCAGAGAAATATCTGCACTCCTATGTTCTTTGCAACATTATGCACAATGACCAGAAAATAGAGTCAACCTAAGTGGTCACTGATGTATGCATGGATACAGAAAATACAGTGTATATACACAATCGAATACTTTTCAGCCTTAAAAATGAAGGAAATCATGTCATTTGTGACAACATGGTTAAACCAGGAGGACATTATGTTAAGTGAAATAAGACTGGCACAGAAAGACAAATACTGCATGATATCATGTATGTGTGGAATCTTAAAAAGTTGAACTTATAGAAGCAGAGAGCAGAACTGTAGTTACCAAGTGCTCAGGGAAGTACAGATTTGGGGAGATGTGGGTCAAAGGATACAGAATTTGTTAGGAGGAATACATTCAAGAGATCTGTTTCATACCATAATGGTAAGAGTTAATAACAATGTATTGTATACTTCAAAAGTACCAAGAGGGTACATTTTCAGTATTTTCACCACAAAAATAAAATAAGCATCAAGTAATACATATGTCAATTAGCTTGATTTAATCATTCCACAATGTACACATATTTCAAAATATCATGTTGTAAACTATAAATATACACAATTTTGTCAATTAAAAATAAAGTATTAGCCTGGGTGTGGTGGTTCATGCCTCTAATCCCAACACTGTGGGAGGCTGAGACAGGAGCATTACTTGAGCCCAGGAGTTTGAGACAAGCCTGGGCAACAAAGTGAGACTCTATGTCTACAAAAATAGAAATTAAAAAATTAGCTAGGCATGATGGTGGGTGCCTGTGGTCTCAGCTACACTAGAGGCTAAGACAGGAGGATGACTTGAACCTAGAAGGTTGAAACTGCAATGAGTTATGTTTGTGCTACTGCACTCCAGCCGGGGCAACAGAGCTAGACCTGTCTAAAAAAATGAATGAATGAATGAATGAATGAATGATACATAAATAAATAAATAAATAAAAATAGGCCAGGTGCGGTAGCTCACTACTGTAATACCAGCACTTTGGGAAGCCAAGGTGGGCAGATTGCTTTGAGCTCAGGAGTTTGAGACCAGTCTGAGCAACATGGCGAAACCCCCGTCTCTATAAAAAATACAAAAATTAGGCAGGCGTGTTGGCACATGACTGTGGTCCCAGCTACTCAGGAGGCTGAGGCAGGAGAATCACTTGAACCCGGGAAGCGGAGGGTGCCATGAGCCAAGATCACACAACTGCACTCCAGCCTGGGTGACAGATTAACACCCTGTCTCAAAAAATAAAAACGAAATGAAAGTAAACTATACAATAAAAGCAAATAAATAAGTAGTTCATTGTATTAGAAAATACATATTAGCTATTTCTAAAATATTTTCATTTTGTTTGCTTAGCATTTCATGAAATGTAGGAAGAAAGATGACAGTTTTTCTGAGTTCTTTCTTATTTTCTCATTGGTTTGATCAGTTTTTTTAAAAAGATATATTGTGGGTACATAGTAGGTGTATATATTTATGGAGTACATGAGCTATTTTGATGCAGGCATACAATGCATAATAATCACATCAGAGAAAATGGGGGTCTTTTTCACCTAAGCATTTATCCTTTGTGTTACAAACAAGCTAATTATACTTTTATAGTTATTTTTAAATGTAGAATAAATTATTTTTCACTGTAGTCACTCATTGTGCTGTCAAATACTAGATCTTATTCACTCTATCTAACCATATTTGTGTGCTTATTAACCATTTCCCCTTCCACACCAAACCAACTCCCCTTCTCAGCCTCTGGTTACCATCATTCTACTTCCTGTCTCTATGAGTTGAATTGTTTTAACTTTGAGCTCCCACGAATAAGCAAGAACATGTGATGTTTGTCTTTCTGTGCCTGGTTCATTCCATTTAGCATAATGAACTCCAGTTCCATCCATGCTGTTGCAAATGACAGAATCTCATTCTTTTTGCTGCTGAATAGTACTCCATTGTGTATATATACCCCATTTTCTTTTTTTTTTTTTTTTAGGTTTTTATTTATTTATTTTTTATTTTTATTATTATTATACTTTTAAGTTCTAGGGTACATGTGCACAATCAACGGTTTGTTACATATGTATATTTGTGCCATGTTGCTGTGCTAAGAATCTATCAACTCCGTCAGACCCATCAACTTGTCATTTACATCAGGTATAACTCCCAATGCAATCCCTCCCCTCCCCCCTCCCCATGATAGGGCCCCGTGTGTGGGATGTTCCCTTCCTGAGTCCCAGTGATTCATTGTTCAGTTCCACCTATGAGTGAGAGAAAATACATGCAGTGTTTGGCTCTTCTGTTCTGTGGATAGTTTGCTAAGAATGATGGTTTCAGCTGCATCCATGTCCCTACAAAGGACACGAACTCATCTCTTTTTATGGCTGCACAGTATTCCATGGTGTATATGTGCCACATTTTCTTAATCCAATCTGTCACTGATGGACATTTGGGTTGATTCCAAGTCTTAAGACAGGAATAGTGTACCGCAATAAACATACGTGCATGTGTCTTATAGCAGCATGCTGATTTATAATCCTTTAGTATATACCTGTACTGGGATGGCTGGGCCACAGGTACATCTAGTTCAGATCCTTGAGGAATCATCGCCATACTGTTTTCCATAATGGGTGAACTAGTTTACAATCCCACCAACAGTAAAAGTGTTCCTATTTCTCCACATCCCTCCAGCACCTGTTGCTCTCGACTTTTAATGATCGCCATTCTAACTGTGATGGCATCTCATTGTGGTTTTGATTTGCATTTCTCTGATGGCCAGTGATGATGAGCATTTTTTCATGTGTCTGTTGGCTTATACCCCATTTTCTTTATCCATTCTTCTGTTGATGGACACTTAGGTTAATTCCAAATCTAGGCTATTGTGAACAGTGCTGCAATTAACATGGAATTAACATGCAATTAACATGTAATTAACATGCAATTAACGTGGGCATACAGATAACTCTTCAAAATACTGACTTCCTTTCTTTGGGGTATATACCTAGCAGCAGGATTGCCGAATCATACAGTATTTTAATCTTCAGTTTTTTGAGAAAACTCCAAACAGTTCTCCATAGTGATTGTACTAATTTACATTCCCACCAAAAATGGTTCCCATTTCTTCACATCCTCATCAGCATTTTTTATTGCCTGTCTTTTGGATGAAAGCCATATTTACTGGGATGAGATGATATCTCATTGTAGTTTTGATTCACATTTCTCTGATAATCAATGATTGTTGAGCACCTTTTCGTATACCTGTTTGCCATTTGTATGTCTTCTATTGAGAAATGTTTATTCAGCTCTTTTGCCCATTTTTTATTCAAATTATGAGAATTTTTTCCTATAGAATTGTTTGAGATCCTTATGTACTCTGGTTATTAATCCATTGTCAAATGAATAGTTTGCAAATATTTTCTCCCATTCTGTGGGTTGTCTCCTAACTGCATTGATTGCATCCTTTGCTGTGTAGAGCTTTTTAACTTTATGTGATTCATTTTGTCCATTTTTTCTTTAGTTGCCTGTGTTTGTGAGGTATTTTTTTTTAAAATATTTTCCCAGATCAATGTACTGGAGAGTTTCCCCAATGTTTTCTTAAGTAGTTTCATAGTTGGAGGTCTTAGATTTAAGTCTTTAATATATTTTGATTTTTGTATATTGTGAGAGGTAGGGGGTCTAGTTTAACTCTTCTGCATATGAATATATAGCCTTCCCAGCACCGTTTATTGAAAAGGCTGTTCTTTCCCCAATGTATGTTCTTGACACCTTTGTCAAAAATAAGTTTAATGTAGATGTATGGATTCTCTAGGTTCTCTATTCTGTTCCATTAATCTATGTGTCTGGTTTAAGTCAGTATCATGCTGTTTTGGTTACTGTATCCCCATAGCATATCAGTGGTCAGGTATTGGGATTTCTCCAGTTTTCTTTTTGCTCAAGATATCTTTGGCTATTCTGGGTCTTTTGAAGTTCCACACAAATTTTAGGATTTTTATTTTTTTCTATTTCAGTGAAGAAAGTCATCAGTGTTTTGATGGGTCTGTCATAAATGGCTTTTATTGTGTTGAGGTATGTTCCTTCTGTACCCAATATTTGAGGGTTTTTTTTTTTTTTATCATGAATGGGTGTTGAATTTTATCAAATTTTTCTCTTATCAATTGAAATGATTATATGGTTTTTGTCTTTCTGTTGATATGATGTATCACACTGATTGATTTGTATATGTTCAACCATCTTTGCATTCCTGGGATAAATCTTACTTGTTCATGATGATCTTTTTAATGTGTTATTGGATTCAATTTGCTAATATCTTGTTGAAGATTTTTGCATCAATATTCTTCAAAAATATCAGTCTGAAGTTTTCTTTTTTAGATGAGACTTTTTCTGTTTTTTTGTATCAGGGTAACACTGACTTCACAGAATGAGTTTGGAAGTATTCGCACCTCTATTTTTTTGAATCATTTGAGTAGGATTGGTATTAGTTGTTCTTTAAGTGTCTGGTAAAATTCAGCAGTGAACCCCTAAGGTCCTGGGCTTTTCTTTGTTCAAAGACTTTTTATTATGGCTTCAATCTCATTACTTGCTATTGGTCTGTTCAGGTTTTAGATTTTTTCATGGTTCAATCTTGGTAGACTGTAAGTGTCTGGGAATTTATCCATTTCTTCTAGATTTTTTCAATTTATTGGCATATAATTGTTCATAGTAGCCTCTAATGATCCTCTGAAATTCTGCAGTTGTAATGTCTCCTTTTTTACCTCTGATTTTATTTATTTGGGTCATTTCTCTTTTATTCTTAGTTGGCTAAAGGTATTTCCATTTTGTTTATCTTTTCAAAATTTCAACTCTTTCTTTCCTTGATCTTTTGTATTGTTTTGCTTGTTTCAACTTAATTTCCTTCTGCTCTAATCTTCATTATTTCTTTTTCTCTACTGATTGGGGGTTTCATTACTTCTTGCTTTCCTCATTCTTATAAGTGCATAATTAGGTCGTTTATTTGAGGTTTTTCTACTTTTTCGATGTAGGTACTTATAGCTATAAAGTTTCCTCTTAGTATTGCTTTCAGTGTATCCCATAGGTTTTGGTGTGTCATGTTTCCATTATCATTTGTTTCAAGAATTTTAATATTTCTTCTTTTAAAATTTAAAAATTTTCTTTATTGGCCCACTGGTCATTCAGAAGCATATTTTTTAATTTCCATATGTTTGTATAATTTCCAAAATTCCTCTTTTCATGTGTAGTTTTATCTCTTTATGGTCAGAGAAGGTACTTGATATGATTTTATTTTGTCTGAATATTTTCAGACTTGTTTTGTGACCTAACATGTATTCTATCCTTGAGAATGACCTATGTGCTGAGGAAAAGAGTGTGTATTCTGCAGCCATTGGATGAAATGTTCCATAAGTATTTATTAGGTCCATTTAGTCTATAGTACAGATTAAATATGATTTTTCTAAATTGATTTTCTGTCTGAATAATCTGTCCAATGCTGCAAGTAGGATATTAAAGTCTCCACCTCTTATTCTATTGGGGTCTATCTCTCTTATAATAGCTCTAATAATGTTTGCTTTATATATCTGGGTGCTTTAGTGTTAGGTGCATATATATTTACAATTGTTATATCTTCTTGCTGAATTGACCTCTTTATGATTATATAGTGACCTTCTCTATATCTTTTTATAGTTTTTGTCTTGAAATCTATTTTGTCTGATGTAACTATAGCTATCCTTCCTCTTTTTTGATTTCCATTTGCATGGAATATCTTTTTCTATCTCTTTATTTTCAGTATATTTGTGTCTTTATAGGTGACGTATGTTTCTTACAGGCAGTAGATAATTGGGTCTTGTTTTTAAATTCATTCAGCCTGTCCCAATGTCTTTTGATTAGTGCATTTACATTCAATGTTATTATTCATGAGTAATGACTTATTCCTGCCATATTATTTGTTTTCTGGTATTATCTTCTTTCTTTCCTTCCTGTCTTCATTTTAGGGAAAGTGATTTTCTCTGGTGGTATGTTTTAACTTTTTGGTTTTTATTTTTTGTGTAGTTGCTATATGTTCTTTTGATTTGAGATTACTGTCAGGCTTGTAGATAATATCTCATAACCCACTATTTTTTTTTTATTATTATACTTTAAGTTCTAGGGTACATGTGCACAACGTGCAGGTTTGTTACATATGTATACATGTGCAATGTTGGTGTGCTGCACTCATTAACTCATCATTTACATTAGGCATATCTCCTAATGCTATCCCTCCCCCCTCACCCCACCCCACAACAGGCCCCAGTGTGTGATGTTCCCCATCCTGTGTCCAAGTGTTCTCATTGTTCAATTCCCACCTATGAGTGAGAACATGTGGTGTTTGGTTTTCTGTCCTTGCAATAGTTTGCTCAGAATGATGGTTTCCAGCTTCATCCATGTCCCTACAAAGGACATGAACTCATCCTTTTTTATGGCTGCATAGTATTCCATGGTGTATATGGGCCATTTTCTTTTTTTTTTTTCCCTGGGCAACAGAGTAATGCTCTGTTGCCCAGGCTGGAGTGCAGTGGTGCCATCTCCACTCACTGCAAGCTCCACCTCCCGGGTTCATGCCATTCTCCTGTCTCAGCCTCCCAAGTAGCTGGGACTACAGGCGCCCGCCATCATGTCTGGCTAATTTTTTGTATTTTTAGTAGAGACGGGGTTCCACCATGTTAGCCAGGATGGTCTCGATCTCCTGACCTCATGATCCACCCACCT
Source organism: Papio anubis (assembly GCF_008728515.1). Classification (NCBI taxonomy): domain Eukaryota; kingdom Metazoa; phylum Chordata; class Mammalia; order Primates; family Cercopithecidae; genus Papio; species Papio anubis. Next base: position 82,116,802 of record NC_044991.1, on the reverse strand, counting down.
CGGCCTCCCAAAGTGCTGGGATTATAGGCGTGAGCCACTGCGCCTGGCCGATATGTGCCATTTTCTTAATCCAGTCTATCATTGATGGACATTTGGGTTGGTTCCAAGTCTTTGCTATTGTGAATAGTGCCACAGTAAACATACTTGTGCAGGTGTCTTCATAGCAGCATGATTTATAATCTTTTGACTATATACCCAATAATGGGATGGCTGGGTCAAATGGTATTTATAGTTCTAGATCTTTGAGGAATCGCCACACTGTCTTCCACAGTGATTGAACTAGTTTACAGTCCCACCAACAGCGTAAAAGTGTTCCTATTTCTCCACATCCTCTCCAGCACCTGTTGTTTCCTGACTTTCTAATGATCGCCATTCTAACTGGTGTGAGATGGTATCTTGTTGTGGTTTTGATTTGCATTTCTCTGATGGCCAGGGATGATGAGCATTTTTTCATGTGTCTGTTGGCTGCATAAATTTCTTCTTTTGAGGAGTGTCTGTTCATATCCTTTGCCAACTTTCTGATGGGGTTGTCTGAATTTTTCTTGTAAATTTGTTTAAGTTCTTTGTAGATACTGGATATTAGTCCTTTGTCAGATGGATAGATTGTAAAAATTTTCTCCCATTCTGTAGGATGCCTGTTCACTCTGATGGTAGTTTCTTTTGCTGTGCAGAAGCTCTTTAGTTTAATTAGATCCCATTTGTCAATTTTGGCTTTTGTTGCCATTGCTTTTGGTGTTTTAGACATGAAGTCCTTGCTCATGCCTATGTCCTGAATGGTATTGCCTAGGTTTTCTTCTAGGGTTTTTATGGTTTTAGGTTTAACATTTAAGTCTCTAATCCATCTTGAATTAATTTTTGTATAAGGTGGAAGGAAGGGATTCAGTTTCAGCTTTCTACATATGGCTAGCCAGTTTCCCCAACACCATTTATTTATTAAATAGGGAATCCTTTCCCCATTTCTTGTTTTTTTGTCAGGTTTCTCAAAGATCAGAAGGTTGTAGATGTGTGGTATTATTTCTGAGGGCTCTGTTCTGTTCCATTGGTCTATATCTCTGTTTTGGTACCAGTACCATGCTGTTTTGGTTACCGTAGCCTTGTAGTATAGTTTGAAGTCAGGTAGCATGATGCCTCCAGCTTTGCTCTTTTGGCTTAGGATTGTCTTGGCAATGTGGGCTCTTTTTAGGTCCCATATGAACTTTAAAGTAGTTTTTTTCCAATTCAGTGAAGAAAGTCATTGGTAGTTTGATGGAGATGGCATTGAATCTATAAATTACCTTGGGCAGTATGGCCACTTTCACAATATTGATTCTTCCTATCCATGAGCATGGAATGTTCTTCCATTTGTCTGTGTCCTCTTTTATTTTGTTGAACAGTGGTTTGTAGTTCTCCTTGAAGAGGTCCTTCACATCCCTTGTAACCTGGATTCCTAGGTATTTTATTCTCTTTGAAGCAATTGTGAATGGGAGTTCACTCATGATTTGGCTCTCTGTTTGTCTGTTGTTGGTGTATAGGAATGCTTGTGATTTTTGCACATTGATTTTGTGTCCTGAGACTTTGCTGAAGTTGCTTATCAGCTTAAGGAGATTTTGGGCTGAGACGATGGGGTTTTCTAAATATACAATCATGTCATCGGCAAACAGGGGCAATTTGACTTCCTCTTTTCTTAATTAAATACCCTTTATTTCTTTCTGTTGCTTGATTGCCCTGGCCAGAACTTCCAACACTATGTTGAATAGGAGTGGTGAGAGAGGGCATCTTGTCTTGTGTCAGTTTTCAACGGGAATGCTTCCAGTTTTTGCCCATTCAGTATGATATTGGCTGTGGGTTTGCCATAAATAGCTCTTATCATTTTGAGATACATAACATCAATACCTAGTTTATTGAGAGTTTTGAGCATGAAGAGCTGTTGAATTTTGTTGAAGGCCTTTTCTGCATCTATCGAGATAATCATGTGGGTTTTGTCTTTGATCCTGTTTATATGATGGATTACCTTTGTTGATTTGTGTATGTTGAACCAGCCTTGCATCCCAGGGATGAAGCCAACTTGATCATGGTGGATAAGCTTTTCGATGTGCTGCTGGATTCATTTTGCCAGTATTTTATTGAGGATTTTTGCATCGATGTTCATCAGGGATATTGGTCTAAAATTCTCTTTTTTTGTTGTTGTATCTCTGCCAGGCTTTTGTATCAGGATGATGTTGTCCTCATAAAATGAATTAGGGAGGATTCCCTCTTTTTCTATTGATTGGAATATTTTCAGAAGGAATAGTACCAGCTCCTCTTTGTACTTATGGTAGAATTCAGCTGTGAATCTGTCTGGTCCTGGATTTTTTTTGGTCGGTAGACTATTAATTATTGCCTCAATTTCAGATCCTGTTATTGGTCTATTCAGGGATTCAACTTCTTCCTGGTTTAGTCTTGGGAGGGTGTATGTGTCCAGGAATTTATCCATCTCTTCTAGATTTTCTAGTTTATTTGCGTAGAGGTGTTTATAGTATTCTCCAATGGTAGTTTGTATTTCTGTGGGATGGGTGGTGATATCCCCTTTATCATTTTTTGTTGCGTCTATTTGTTTCTTCTCTTTTTCCTCTTTATTAGTCTTGCTAGCAGTCTATCAATTTTGTTGATCTTTTCATGAAACCACCTCCTGGATTCATTGATGTTTTGAGGGGTTTTCTGTGTCTCTATCTCCTTCAGTTCTGCTCTGATCTTAGTTATTTCTTGCCTTCTGCTAGCTTTTGAATGTGTCTGCTCTTGCTTCTCTAGTTCTTTTAATTGTGATGTTACGGAGTCAATTTTAGATCTTTCCTGCTTTCTCTTGAGGGCATTTAGTGTGATAAATTTCCCTCTACACACTGTTTTAAATGTGTAAACTGATAACAAGTTAACACTGATTGCATAAACAAACAAGCTAAAAGAAAACTAATGAAAACATTACATTTTAACTTCATCACCCAACTTTTTAACTTCTTGTTGATTCTAATGATACTTACATTTTATTGTATTGTCTGTGTCTTGAAAAGTTGTTCTTATTAGTTTTTATGAGTTCATCTTTCAGTCCTTCTACTCAAGGTATGAGCAGTTTACACACCACAATTACAGTGTTATAATATTCTACGTTTTTCTGTGTACCTAGTACTACCAGTGAGTTTTGTACCTTCAGATGGTTTTACTGCTGCTTAATATCCTTTTCTTTCAGACTAAAGAACTTGTAGTAGCATTTCCTGTAGGACAGGTCTGGTGCTGATGAAATCCCTCAGCTTGTGTTTGCCTCAGGAAGTCTTTATTTCTCCTTCATGTTTGAAAGGTATTTTCCCTGGATATCCTATTCTAGGGTAAAAGTTTTTTCCTTCAGCACTTCAAATATGCTATGCCATTCTCTACTGGCCTGTAAGGTTTCCACTGAAAAGTCTGCCGCCAAACATATTCAGCCTCCATTTTATGTTATTTGTTTCTTTTCTCTTGCTGCTTTTAGTATCCTTTATGTTTGATCTTTGGGAGTTGGATTATTAAACATCTTGAGGTAGTCTTATTTGGGTTAAATTTGCTTAGTGTTCTACAACCCTCTTATATTTGAATATTGATATCTTTCTCTAGATTTGGTAATATCTTGGTTATTATTCCTTTGAATAAAATTTCTACCCCTGTATTTCTCTGTACCTCCTCTTTAAGGCCAATAACTCTTAGATTTGCTTTTTGGGAATTGTTTTCTAGATCTCATAGGTGTGCTCCATTCTTCTTTACTCTTTTTTCTTTTGTCCCTCTGACCATGTTTATTCAAATAGCCTGTCTTCAAGCTAATTATTTCCTTTGCTTGATCAATTCTGCCTTAATAGACTCTGATGCTTTCTTCAGTATAACAAGTGAATTTTAACTCCAGAATTTCTGCTTATTTTTAATTATTTCAATCTCTTTAACTTTATCTAATAGGATTCTGAGTTCCTACTGTGAGTTATCTTGAATTTCATTGAGTTTCTTCAAAGCAGCTAGTCTGAATTCTGTATGAAAGGGTACGTGTCTCTTTCTTTCCAGGATTTGTCTCTGGTGCCTTATTTTGTTCATTTGGGGAGGTCACTTTTTCCTGAAAGGTTTTGATGCTTGTGGATGTTTCTATGTATCTGGACATTGAAGAGTTATGTATTTATCGTAGTCTTTGTAGGTACCTTTGTAGGTACAAAGTAACTAGGTAGTCTTTGTAGGCTTGTTTGTACCTGTCCTTCTTGGGAAGGCTTTCCAGGTATTTAAGAGAATTAGAGTGTTTTGATCTAAGATTTTGGTCACTGCAGCAATATCTGTATTAGGGTCACTCCAAGCCTACTGTTCTGTGGCTCTCACAGACTCATAGAGGTACCATCTTGCTGATCTTAGATAAGATCCAGAAGAAATTTCTGTATTACCAGACAGAGACTCTTGTTTTCTTCTTTTACTTTCTCCCAAACAAATGGGGTATCTTTCTCTGTCCTGAGTTGCTTGGAGCTGGGGGAGGGGTGACACAAGTGCTCCTGTGGCCACTGCCACTGTGATTCACCTGAAGTTAGTACAGACCTGGGTCAGACCTGAAGTTAATACAGCACTAGGTATCACCCAAGGCCACAGGAACAACTGCCTGGCTACCATGTATGTTTGTTCAAGGCACTGGGGCTCTACAATCAGCAGGTGGTGAAGCCAGACAGGCTGTGTCCTTCTCTTTAGGGCAAAGAATTTCTACCAGCCCCAAGCAGCTGTAGAGATATATAGTCCAGGAGCCAGGGCCTGGAGTCAGAAACCTAAGAAATCTACCTGTACTTTACTGCATCTGAATTGGCACCCAAGCTGCAAGACAAGGTCCTTCCCACTCTTCCTTTCCCTTCCCACAGGCTGAGGAGTATCTCCCCATGGCCACTCCCAGCCCAGGCCCAGGGCAAGTAATATCTGACTACCACTCACATTCACTCAAAGCCCAAGGGCTCTTCCATCAGCTCGTGGTGAATGATGCCAGTCCTGGGTCTCATTCTTCAGGACAGTGGGCTCCCCTCTGACCCAGGACGGGTCCAGAAATGCTGTCCAAGAGCCAAGGCCTAGAAGTGGGGACACCAAAAGCCAGCCTGGTGCTCTACCCCACTGTGGCCGAACTGGTACCTTAACTGTAAGACAAAGTCACTTTTACACTTCCCTCTCCTTTTCTCAAGCAGAAGGAGACTCTCCCAATAGCTACCACAACTAGTAATGTGCTGGATCTCACCTGAAGCCAGCACATCTGAGAGGCTCATCCAAGGCCCACAGTGTGAACTACTCAGCCACCACTGCTGATTATTCAGGGCCCAAGGGCTCTTCAGTCAGCAGGTGATGAATCCCACCAGAACTGGGTCACTCTCTCCAAGAAAACGGGTTCCCTTCTGGCCCAGGGTGTGTCTGGAGATGTCACGAGGAAGCTAGCACCTGGAACGGGAGACTCAGAACTCTGCCTGGTGCCCTATCCCACTGTGGCTAAGCCAATATTCAAATTGCAAGACAAAGTCCTCTTCATTCTTGCCTCTCCTCTCCTCTCCTCAAACAGATGAAAGGATTCTCCTGGAGCTATGAACTGTGCTGTCTGGGGTTGGGGGAGAAGTGGTGAAAGCACTCTCTTGGCCACCCTAGCTGATGTTCTTACTGCGTTGCACGCCCTGTCAGTCCATTCGCTCCAAGCCCAACACAGCACCAAGACTTGCCCAGGAATTACAGCCCTTGTGGCCTAGCCTGCCTGTCAAGTTTATTTAGGATCCAAGACCACTTTAGCCCACACTGGCGAGGCTTACCTGAACTCAAGTTCTGACTTCTGTGATAGGCAATTCTCCTCTGGCTAGGGCTGGTCTAACTGTTCTCTCCATTGATGTTGGCTGAGTTCTGCCCAGTGCTGCTTTCCATTGTTACAGGGCAGTCTTGATTTCCAGTGCAAAGTTCCACAATCACTGTGCTCTCTCTCCTCTATGCACACAGATTCTCCATGCCATGCAAATGCTGCTGAGGAGTAGGGGAAACTGGTGACATTGGCTTTAAGACTTGTCTTTCCTAACCTCTTTAGTGCCTCTTTCAGTGATGTGGAGTTAAAATCAGGTACTGTGATCACTCACCTGATTTTTGCTTTTTGTGAGGGTGCTTTTCTATGTAGGTAGTTGTTAAATGTGGTGATTTTATGGAGAGGATAATCAGTGGAGGCTTCTATTTGACCATCTTGTTCCCCACAGCTAGTTTTTGAAAGGGGTTATTACCTTATCATTTTGTCTTTGGGATGAAAATTCTGAGGATTCAAGTGAAGCCCTTGTAATGTTAGTTATTTTCATCTAAAGCACTGCCTGATTATAACATTTTGTTTTGCTTAATAGAGAGAAAAAAAAAAAAGTCCAGGCCAATCTGTGGTAATAGAAGTCTGAATAATGTCTACCTATGATTACACAAGTCATTACTTGCAAAAGTCCTAATTCGATTTTCCAAAAACCACTTACCAATATATACCCACCTTCGTTTTTCAAAAGTATTTAGACGGTTATATTCTGGACCACTTCAGAATATAATTATAGAAATTTTCTGGTGAATATGTCAAGTGTTGATTTTTAGAATCAACTCACTGGTAAAAGTCTGAGACAGAAAAATTATTTCTGTAAATAAGCGGAACATCAGAGGCAGTGTCTCCAATTCATATGAAATAGACAACTTGAAAAAAAAATTAGAAAGAAGTAATCTGACCACACATGGCAGAGGGTATTGGTGTAGTCTCATTCCCTGAGATGATGAAGTCAAAAAACAAAACCCAGTAATAGCAGGGAAAAAAATAAGTCCACAAAGAGAAAATAGAAAGGCAAAAATCAACTTTTGTAGAGTAAGATAAAATAGATTAAATATTTAGATCTAAAAGTACAACAGAGTAACCTATTGAGCTTACTAAAAATAGATATTCCTAGGTTTCACTTTAGAAGCACTGAAACAAAATATCTTGAGTGGCATCCAGGATGTGATGTATGGGGTACGTGTGTGTGTGTGTGTGTGTGTGTGTGTGTGTGTGTCTGTATGCATGTACATCGTCGCTATTGTTTTTGCTCACCACCCTGAGAACCACACTAATGATTCTAATATGGTCATTGAAACATTGGCATTCATGAGTTTGAGGGTCACTGGTTTAGGTTTTCCCTAGGTTTCTGTGACACACATGCATCTTTCCAGGAAACAATCAGTATGAGGAAAAATCAAACATGTTTTGATTCTTGATATATTTTTAAATTTTTTGTTATTTTATTTTTCCATAAGTTATTGGGGTACAGGTGGTATTTGGTTACATAAGTAAGTTCTTCAGTGGTGATTTTAGAGATTTTGGTGCACCCATCACTCGAGCAGTACAAACTGTACCATATTTGCAGTCTTTTATCCTTTGGCCCTCTCCCACTCTTCCCCCCAAGTCCCCAAAGTCCATTGTGTGATTCTTATGCCTTTGCAACCTCATAGCTTAGGCATATGAGAACATACAATGTTTAGTTTTCCATTCATGAGTTACTTCACTTAGAATACCAGTCCCCAATCTCATCCAGGTCCACTGCAAATGCTGTTAATTCATTTCTTTTTATGGCTGAGTAGTATTCTATTCTATATATATACCACAGTTTCTTTATCCACTTGTTGATTGATGGTCATTTTGGTTGGTTCCACGATTTTGCAATTGTTAATTGTGCTGCTATAAACATACATATTCTGTCATGTTTTGTCATTTTTATTATTGTTTTAAATTTTTACAATATTTCAACAGTTTTGGGGGCACAGCTGTTTCTGGTTACATGGATAAGTTCTTTAGGGGTGATTTCTGAGATTTTGGTGTACCTGTCACACAAGCAGTGAGAAGCAGTTGAGGGTAGCGAGAAGTGTTAGATCTCTGGAGTAAGACATTAGCTTAAAACCAGAGTCAGTCAGCCATTAGCTACATGTCCTTGGTAACTTGCTTGCCTGGAAATGGGAACAATATTGCAAGAAATAAAGTTCATAAAACACCTAGCATACAATGAGCACTCATGAAATGTCAGCTGTTATCTTTACACATTCTATCCACAAATACATAGGTATTTTGCCCAGATAATTCAAGAGGGGAATAAGATGTCTGTAGGTTTCAGGTGGGCGTTTTCATGTGAAAAGTGGTATGTTATATTTCCATTTTCCACAGGTAGTCTCCAAATCTTCATTTCACTTTGCTTGTATCACTCCTTAATTGGAAACGGAGTCCTAGAAGGAAGCTTCATGATAGGTTGAGCAAGCTCACGGCTGTGTCCCAGTACAGCCCGACACAACACAGAAATGGCTCAATCAACATTTGTTGAATATGCAAATAAACAAAATGATCTATCAAGACACTGAAAACGTAAGTATTGTCAATTGATAGGACACGTGGGCCACTGTATTTTCCCTGAGAAGTCTGATGAGCAAAACAAAAGAACCTATGTCAAGGATAGTTAGGAAGATCAGGTTATTAGTACGGAAGTTCAGGAGAACGCAGTGGAGTGTCTTGGGTCTTGTCTGATTACACAGTTGAGTTTCTGAGCACTCTGTCACATTTTGCTTCATCTTACAAAGGAACAGTGACATAAAGTACAGCCAATTTGAAACACTCTGACATGAGATTTTTCAGTGCCAAAATTGAAGATTAAAAAAACTTCAGTAAAGGTGCATAATTAATATTCCATAAACAGAGCTGGTGTTGCTGAATTAAATATTTAGTAGTATATATTTTCTGAAAAGAAAAAATACATTTGAAGGCAATCACATTAAGCAAATGGATACAATTTCAGGTCAGTTAATCAGAAAGATGAACTGAGTTGTCCAATGTCACATTCTCCAAATTTGTTGCTGTGAGACAATAGGACAAAACCATACCTGACATTCAGTTTATTCGCAGTAGCAATAGTAGTGTTTTTTGGTTTTGGTTTTGTTTTTTTGAGACAGAGTTTCACTCTTATTGCCCAGGCCGGAGTGCAATGGTGCGATCTCAGTTCACCGCAACCTCCGCCTCCCAGGTTCAAGGAATTCTCCTGTCTAAGCCTCTCGAATAGCTGGGATTATAAGCATATGCCAAGACACCCAGCTAATTTTGTATTTTTAGTAGAGACGGGGTTTTCCATGTTGGTCAGGCTGGTAACAAACTCCCGACCTCAGGTGATCTGCCTGCCTTGGCCTCCCAAAGTGCTGGGATTATAGGTGTGAGCCATCATGCCTGGCCCAATAGTAGTATTTTGTAAAGCCCCTGAACATTGTGCTGCCAGGGTAGAGTGCAGTGGCATGCCTGGCTCACTGCAGCCTCAACCTCCTTGGCTCAAGCAATCCTCCCATCTCGGCCTCCTGAGTACCTGGGACCACAGGCATACACCACCATGCCCAGCTAATTTTTAAATTTTTCATAGAGATGGGGTCTCACTATGTTGCCCAGAATGGTCTTGAACTCCCAGGCTCAAAGTGACTTTCCCACTTCAGCCTCCCAAAGTGCTGGGATTACAGGCCTGAGCCACTGCACCTGGCGAACCACCATGCCTGGCCACATTCAGTCTATATTGCAAGCTCTGATTCCCTCTCACAAGCACACCTTTGCAAAAATGTGTAAGAAACTCTGACAGGTAAGATAAGCCCTAACATGACAGAAGAAATAGTGATGTACAACTATTATGGTATTTTCTATAAATCTCTTCATATCCTCATATCCTGAAACTTTCAAAGCAAACATTTCAGGAAATTGAGTGAGAAATTCACCTTCTAAGAAGACATTTAGGAGAGGCATTATGGTTCATGCCTATAATCCCAGCACCTTGGGAGGCAGAGACAGGAGAATTGCTTGCTTGAGCTTATGAGTTTGAGACAAGCCTGGGCAACACAGGGACTCTGTCTCTACAAAAAAATAACAATTAGTCAGGATTGGTGGTGCATGCCTATACTTCCTGCTACTCTGGAGGCTGAGGTAGGAGGATCATGAGAGCCCAGGATGTCAAGGCCACGATGAGCTGTGATTGCACTAATGCACTCCAGTCTAGTCCAGGTGACAGAGTGAGGCCCTGTCTCTTAAAAAAAAAAAAAAAAAGCCATTTAACCTAGCACCACCTGCACATACCCACACACCCCATGGAACCCCAGAGTTACATTGACTGTGGTCAGGACATCAACGTGAATGCCTCTGGAAACACATCCAAGATGGCTGCCACAGTGACTGAGCTCACGTTCATTTGGTGAACACTCACCAAGGAGGGTGAATTAAGCTCTTCAGACCCGAGTGATAAGGGGGAGAAAGAGATAGATAAGAGTTCCACTTTCATAGAATCTATATTCTCATGGGGAGGAAAATATAAACCAATATACAACAATGCAATTTCAGATATGAAAACTACTCTGAGAGAAACACAACGGGGCACAATTGTAGAGAAGTGGAGGAGCAGCGTCTCAGGAGGCTCAGAAGCTGATGGAGGCTGGGTTTTCTGAGACAGGAAGTTTCCTTGAGGAGCCCTAAGGAAGTGACTTTTGCTTTGAGATCTGAACGTCAATAAGAGCCAGTAAGCTGAGTAAAGATAGAAGAGTGTTACCGAAATGGAGAACAGAAGGAATTAAGACTCTTGAGTTGTACCAAGCTTGTGGCTCAGTTCCAGGAATTACCAAAGTTTCCCCGAAAAGTGTCAGAGAGTAAATATTTTTGGCTTTGCATGCAATAAAATATCTTTTGCAACAAAGCAACTCTGCCATCTTAGCTCAAAAGCAGTCATATTCCAATATAACTGGATTTCAGAAACATTATGTTACTGTTACCATCATTTTTCTTGAATAGAACTGTCAAATTGAGCAATGTAATGAGTAGCTTATATTTTATTTTCCATCTTAGACTCTAAACAGCTTGAGAGGAGAGAATTGTCTCACTCATCCCTGTATCAGCCACAGAGCACAGGAGAGTAATTTGCTCATAGCTCAATAAATATTTGTTCATTTTAATTACTTGCATATTAGTTCATTATTCGCAGTTAGGGAAATAGAGAGTTCTGATGGAATTAGATGTAGATGGAGAAGTGAAGGAGATTCTGCCATCGGGTCTACAATGGGCCTTTGAAACCTGCTGAGCCATGCATGAACGGTATATTCATGAGAAGTCTCTATAGACCAGACTTCTGAGATTGATATGTATTGGATCTTTGGAACCTTCATCCATGTGTTAAGTCTTGAATTCAAATTGCAAAACCAATTCCTTGAGCTGGAAAAGCCACAAAAGTTTCACTTCCTTTGAACCTCCAATGCTCTGAATGATGAGTTATCATAGTACTTAGCAGCTTACAAAACTCTTTTACACATATCAGTCCATTTATTTTTCAAAGTAACCAGTGAGGTCAATAGTCTTTTAAAAAATCGTAATAAGATTTCTATTAGTAGCAATATTTATTTTGCTGATACAGTTACTATTATTCCCTAATTCAGTAATTTGCTCAAGATCAGAGCTATTTAGTGGAGGTACCTGGTCTTCAAATCAAATAGAGTAGAAGACTTGTCAAATTGCAAATAAAGATAGAACCATCCCTAAAAATGACAAAATTTATGATTGCTATGATTGCAAAATTCTTTCCAGTTCTTGTTACTCCTTTTAGTAACTTTTTCTCTTTTTTATTTTTCCAGAAAAATAAATCTTGACTTTTTCACTGAATTCACATTGCTATTTACTGTAAAATAATCTGTAATTATTAAAGGTTTATAAGTACAGTGAAGTCAGTGTTTAAAGCTTTATTCATAGCTTCTTATTATGGTTTGGATTGGAACATTTTGAGAGAATTAGAAATAATATATTTGTATTGCAGGTACTGGTTGATCATCTGCCAATATTCAATTTCTTTCTTCCATATTAGAGAAACTTCTATATTTTGGAGGTGAGTATATGGTAATCCATAATTTAAAAAAATATTTATGCTTCCTTCATAGCCAGCTATGATCAAATGAGCAAATTATGAATAAATGCGATGTCGGGACAAGTATCATACAGCATGTCCTGGGAATTTTCTCTCAATGATAGCTGATATTCATCCTTTGTCTTTTCTCTTCTCTGTTCTTTCCTTTTTCTACTTCACAGAATGCAGATGTGCTAATACTTTAGCCACAGTTTCATACCATGAAGTCCAGGCCCTCTTCTACAAAATAATGAAGGCCTGAACTTAGGTCCCTAAGGGTCCAAAGAGCAGAAGTATGACACTAACCTTTAACTGAAAACCTTGAGTATCCATGAGAGGAAAACTTCTGTTTAATGTACTCTGCTACTTTGGTCTTTGTTATTCATAGCCAAAACTCATCCCAAGTGATGCAAATACCCAGCAGGTTTATCCCTTTTCCAATCGCTTTTCCAACTGCAGATGTTTATGTGTGAAATGGTATTTAGGAGGGATAAAGAAAACATGTCATGATCTCTAACCACATTAAATATATCAAATATATCCATATTGACAAGGCCACAAGATGTAAAACTTTTAAAACAGGTCTTACCAACTTCACAATAAATTATTAAAGGTATATAAATTTAATTAGAATGTGAAAGATTTGTCTTCTGAATTAATTTTCTACTGATACCAGTTACAATATATAACTACAATCACACAAATTTAGGGATATTTGAGAAGAAAATCCATCGAAAAAACTTAAGACATTCAAATGATTACAAAATGCTTTACTACCCTGCCAAAACAAGATTAAATTAAATAATTGGTAGACCAGATTTCAGGTCTAATGGTTTTGAATTTAATTGGCAATACATAGAGCTGTGAGTTGAATTGAATTGACAATACATAGAATTGTGAGTTGAAAGTTGGAGGTATCTGCGTGAGAATTCCCTAAATTGTTCCCTACTTCCTCTGGGAACACTGTGCAGGCACAATTCAAGACGTGATTTTGTCCTAAGGTATGAGTGTTCTCAGTTGGGCAGAGGACCCAGTAAGTGGGTAAGTAAGATCTCAAGGGTGGTTGTTGCTCCCCCGTTTGCAACTTCCCTTTCAAACCTGATCGTCCACGATATGCTAGGCTCACTGATGGAAGCCCAATACTCCGGGCTTGCTCATGCTTCACAGCCTTCGGTTTTCTTTGCTTGGGATGTTCTTTCCCAGATATTCGCATAACTGCTTCCCTCAGGACTTTGTTCAGGACTCAGTTCAAATGCCAGTTCCTTAAAAATGCCTTCTTAGAACTTCCTAAATTAGTGCCACTTCTCTACTTGTATTACTTTTCTGGGGCATCACTCTGTTTTGTATGTTTTTTTTTTTTTTATTTTTGTAGTGCCCATAACCTTCTGAACCTATCTTTTTCTTAAAACCACTTTATTGTTTATCCTCTGCATTATCTCATTTATCCACATCTGTCTGATTTCTGCAGTATTCTCAGACACAATGTCTGGTACACAGTTAAGCCATCAACTCATAATTGTTGAAAGAATACATAAATCAGTAAAACAATCATTTTCTCTTTAATTCCTTCAGTGTTTTGAATGCAACATGCTATTTTTATACTCTAGAAACATCTGATAATATAAAAAAAACTGCAAAATAATTATCAGGAATTTATAAAGGGAATCCTCAGGCAGAAATCCTACTATAATTTCACCCATGAATGGCACCTGTATAAGCTGTAAATGAATTAGAAAGCAAAGGAAAATTAAATACAGCTCACCTTTGATCTCATGGATCCTGCAAAGTTATCTTTAGGTAGCACAGTGATCACTTGATTGGCTGGATCCTCCTAGACAACTTCATTATTTGTTTTTGTCCTTTCTTTGGATCTTAGGAACTTATCTATATTTTGCTATTATCATTTCTGTTGCTCGCAACCAGAGAAAACTTACATGAAATATAATGCAACAGCAAGCTGGAGAGATGACAAACAAGTTGCAGAATCATCATCTGTGTCAAGTCACCAAAACATAGCTGGACTTCTCTTCATTTTGAAAGGCCATAGTTGGCATTTCAAGAGAGAGAGATTAAAATAATTTATTCGCAAAATAAATATCAGTAAAACCCCATGGCAACTTTTGAAAATATCTTTGGTGCTCATACTGAAACTACAGACACGGTGATGTGAAAGGTAGATGCTTACTCATTAATGTTAAAGTAGAGGTTCATCTTGCATGCTTGTCTAATTTATTTGGCCTGAAAGCTTTTAACTTTTAAACTGAATCCAAGTGTGAACACTTACAATTTAGTGCCTCTTTTAAAACTTATCTGTTCAGAATGCATGAATATTCCTCCAGCGAAAGGGATAATAGGAAAGTAAATTAATTATATTTTAACTTTCCAATCTCATTTTCACTTTGCAAGAACTGTGCAGGATAACTATTAACCTTTCATTTTAAATGAAAAATTTAAAGAATTACCATCAGGTAATTTCAAACTACAACAAAGAGAGACTACATATCATGGATCCTTTCTTGCCAAAAATATCATCCTGAAATGTACATTGACTTAGCATTGTCCAGGAATACTTTTAATAGCTTTTTTTTTTCAATCTTAGTCACAAGTATTCAAGCAGGGGTGCTCATAAAATTTGCAGTTATCAAAGTTGAGGATTTTCAAAAATAAAGCTTGTTTGAATCAACTTTCTTTCCCCCACCCCAGCTAATGTTGAAAAGAATTACATCTATGCCTGTCTGATCTAAAAATTTATTCCTTAGACAATACATGTAGATTTACTTAGTTTATTTAAACCACTTTTTTTTTATTTCAAAGGGCTAAGTATTTGTTACCCTGTATGCTTTAGAATCTACAGATTTGAACTTCTCTGATTTATATGCCATGAGGATCAGATTATGCCACTTCCCAGCTTAAACCCCTTCAAGGATCCCTTTTGCTCTGGGGATAAAGCGTATAATCTTTAACAAGCCAGATCAAACAGCAGCTCCCCCTCTGCTTTTATCTCTCCCTGTTCCCTTCTTCATAGTCTTCATTCCAGGTAGCATTATGTCATGGATATTCAGTGTGCTGCGATCTGGACGTTTTGCTGTTTTATTTTCCTTTTCATGCTATATTGGTGCAAAGGGAGGATACCTCCATTAGCGTTATGATTTTCATTTTGTCTCCAGTACGTTTGTAGCTCAACACAGCATTTCTTAATTTAAATGTTCGATATTTTGTTCATCACAGATTTTTGCAATACTTTTAATTTCTAACAATATTGCAGTAAGTATTATTTGTCTTGAGTCTTGGTTTTTCTGCACCCTCAAAATTTGGTTCCAAGGAGAGTGAGGTACCCTAGACCTTGTCCTGCCTACTCCTCACATTTCTCTCTATACCCAGTATAGATATATTGGTAAAGAAGACCAATGGTTTCCCTAACCCTCTATGTAGAAGCCCTGCCTTCTAGGAAGGGGGAACTGGGTTTTAAGTCAATGATACGATAACCATAACTCTCACATATACAGCATTTGCTGTGAGCAAAGTTCTAACAATAGTAACATCACTGCTCCTCAATAAGAGAAACAACTCAGAGAGGCAGAACCTCAAGTTCACTTCCTCACTTCAAGTATACAATGGCTAAACCTCGAGAAACACATCAGCCTTGCTCAACATCACACAGCTTTTAGCTTTGAACGTGGAAAATCTGGCATCAGAATTCACACTTGTATTCACTATATTCTATAGTCTCAGGGATTCCAGCTCTTGTTTAATGAACAGTTGAGGTCTCTCTAAAAAGAAACAAAAAGAATAAACTGTCCAGGCATGATTGCTCACACCCATAAGTGTTTTGGGAGGCTGAGGTGGAGGATCACTAGAGGTCAAGAGACCAGCCTGGGCAACATAATGAAACCCTGTTTCTACAAAAAAAAAAAAAAAAAAAAATTAAAAAATAGACAGGCATGGTAGCAGGTACCTGTAGTCTCAGCTACTAGGCAGGCTGAGGCAAGAAGATGGCTTGAGGCCCGGAGTTCAAGGCTGCCATGAGCTATGACTAAGCCATCGCACTCCAACCTGTGACACACTGAGACTCTATCTAAAAAAAAGAAAGAAAAAAAAAATGAGGCATAGCAAGAGAGATTTGGAGGGTAAGCAGCAAACATTTGGGTGTGTGAGAGCTGAGCAAGTAGGTTGGGATTGGGTCCTGTGATGTATTCCCCGGGAGGCAGCACAGACTACCCACCAAGTAGTGACTGATTGAATCTAAAGATTGTCTGCTGAAATGCCCAGGAGCTTCACTGGAGCAAGAACCTCTCATCCATCACGTGCACTCACGCGTGGCCCACTTCCTTCTGCTGTTGGCACAGGATGGAGACTCTGCCAGTGCCAGATTTATCCTGCCTTCACTCAATACCAGTCTGACAGTCCTGAATGTGTCTTTTACTACGTCCCAGAAGTCATGAAAGTCCAAAATGGGGTTTGTCTTGAATATGTGGGGATTAGTGGTGGTGAGAAACCCCTACCCCTATATGTAGAAGTAACTAGAAATACCAAGATTCCTGAGCTGAGACACTGGGTGTTCATCCTATATTTACACTGAATATTTCAGATCTTCTAAAGAACTATGCTTTATCACCCTTGGATTTCTCATAAGGGGCTTCAAAGCCTCAAATATACTTACCCCTTTGCTGTCCCCTCCTTCCCACCCCACTACTGCTGGAGAGTTTGTATCCACATGAAATCTCAGACACCATTTACCCCAGAAAGCTCTGGCTTTCCCCAAATGCCTGGCTATTGCTCTAGAATAGAAGTCAGCAAATGAGACTAGAGGTCTGCAGATATTTTTGGCTTTGCACACCATGTGTCCTCTGTTAAATGGAACTCTGCTGTTGTAGAGCAAAAGCATCCACAGACAATGTGTTAAAAAAAAACTGGGTATGGCTGTGTTCCAACAAAATTTTATTTACAAAAACAAGTTGTTGCCCAGATTTGACACTTGGGCCACAGTTTGCTGACACTTGGTCTAGAGTATAAACTCTGTGAATGTCTTTTTTTCCCCATCATTTTATCCTAGAACCGAACATCATATGAGGTTATGGGAGTTCAATGTTGTTCATTAAATACATGTTGGATTAATTGCTTAAGGTATTGGTTTTCTCTCCTTTGGGAGGACCAATACATTGCAGCCTCTGTTTCAAAATCTACTTCATTGTCAAGAAACAAGATGGCATTTTGTAAGTATGTTTTGAAGTCTATCATAATTGCTAAGCATAAACCCTCTAAACAGACATATCTGTGTTCACACTGTGTGCCCTTAAAAATTTACTTAACACCTCTGAATCTTGGTTTGCTCTTTTATAAAATGGGAGTAATATTATCTAACTTTTCAAGTTGTTGTGAGTATTAAATGACATGATTTATATGAAATGCCTGTATTGGATTACTTACATGAGTAATCCAATTACTCACATAATTTTGATTACATAAGTAATCACATTTTGATTACATGTAATTGCAATACTGTCCTAAACAAAAGTTAACTGTGCCTCTCCAAATTAAAAAGGAAAGAAAATGAAAGAAGAAAAGAAATAATAACACCTCTTCATAGCCTGACTGAACTCATCTGAATCTTACACTCCGTGGTGTCAATGCTGACAGGTCTGTCGTCAGTACTCCAATGCTTCCTTAGAGGACTTTGCATCTCCAAACCTCAACGTAAACACTTCACCAGTGAGAAGAAAATCAATCCTCGTTTTGTATTTAAACATAAATAGAGGCCACTATTTCCAGGTGACTTAAAGAACTTTTTTTTTTCCATCACAAACACACTTCATCTTTAATGTCTGAGACAATTACTATGAACATCAATGTGAAGAACCATTTAAGAGTGAGAAAAGTCACCACTGGGAATCTAGAAGCAATGTGAAATTGAACTCTTCGCATTCGAAATCTGTAGGGAGGG
This sequence comes from Papio anubis, assembly GCF_008728515.1. Taxonomy (NCBI): domain Eukaryota; kingdom Metazoa; phylum Chordata; class Mammalia; order Primates; family Cercopithecidae; genus Papio; species Papio anubis. The sequence goes on along the minus strand of NC_044991.1, from coordinate 82,098,964 downwards.
TTTTCATGGAATTGAATCACGGAATAAAAGGTAAAATGAATGGTTTTTATTTTTATGTTTTTATGTAAAACCTATCATTAAATCTTAACTGGTAGCTACTTTACATTGATCTTTGCAGCAACAATCTGAAAACAAACATTTCACATTTAAATTGCAAAAATAAAAGATAAAGTTTTGGCAAGATTTTTCAAATATTATTTCATTGCATTATTTTCCTTTTTATGCGTACATTGAACAAGTATTTATCACCTTACATAGTTCTATGCATTTTAGAAGATGCTTAATAAAAATTTATTAAGAGAAAAGAGAAAAATAAGACATTATACCTGTCCTCTAGGAGTTTATAAACTAAAGACATCACACTTATAATCTTTAGATTATAATCTCTTGGATCAATATAAGAGATTAGATTATGTTAATTGTAATCTAAAAATTCGGTTATATTAATTACAATCTAATTCATTGTAATCTAGATTATATAAATATAATATCTTGTAAATCTAAGAGATTATAATCTAAAGAGAAAAACACTGGAAGGTCATTTTTTATTGTTACACACTGCAGCCAAACTATTTATGAAGAGCAGCTGTGATTTTGCATGCAGTTTTCTTCTCTCTGTACTTTATCTCTTTGTTCATCTCTCCATCTACTTACCCACTGCTATGATTACTTCCACAGGAATGCACCTTGCACCTTACTAATAGTGACCACCAAGTCCTGGGATCACTTGAAAGAAGACAAGCATGGGGTATGGCAAGTTGGGAAATATGAATCCTCATAAAGAGAACAACATCTTATCTCAAACCTACCAATATCATGATTCCCAAGAAGATCATTCTCCTAAGAGTGTATTATGCAATAATTTCTCAACCCCAGTTCACTTTAAACAACACCACAGAAACCTAAAACCTTTTGGAGAAAAGAGAGGGACTAGTAGAGTTACTAAATTTAAAATTCAATCTTTAAGTTAAAAAAAAAAAAAACCTAGAATTTTAAAAATCAATTATTTAACCCAGCTCTGCCCTATTATATACCCCAAGGTACCCATGTAAGGGAAAGACATGGAAAGCCAGAAGTTAAAGAGGAGATAGAAAAAATATCTCAGCTGAAATTTCTTAAGGTCATATAAACTTATTGACTGTAAAGAAAAATGGAAGGTTTTCCTGATCAAGAATAACCTTTCGCAAAACTTCATGATCTATTCTCTCAAGGAGATTTGAGACAAGCCTCGGCTGAATCACACTTCGAATTACCTCACCCTCATCAGAGAGCTGCTTGACCATCATATTTACTATCTTCTTTCTTGTGGTGATGTTTTTAGTTTGTATTTACTGAACTATGATTTCTCAGGGTCAGGCTTGGAGCTAAGTATTCTATATTTTCTACTCCATTTGTTTTCCAAGTCATTCTTCATTCCTACTTTGATTTTACAGATGTAGAATCTGAGGTTCAGATAAATGTGTAATTTACTTAGACTATACAGCCAGCTAAAAGTTGACAATCAAGTGTGTTTTTAAAATCAGGGTTTTGAAAACAATTCCATACCTCATGGAGCTGTAGAGTTCTTTAGAATCCCCTTAGCACCTTTTTTTTTTTTTTTTTTTTTTTTTTTTGAGACGGTTTTGCTCTGTCTCCCAGGCTGGAGTACAATGGCACAATCTCCGCTCACTGCAACCTCTGCCTCCCAGGTTCAAGCAGTTCTCCTGCCTCAGCCTCCTGAATAGCTAGGGTGCCTTCCACCAGGTCCACTTTTGTATTTTTTTTTATTAGAGACGGGGTGTCACCATATTGGCCAGCCTGGTCTTGAACTCCTGACCTCAGGTGATCCACCCACCTCGGCCTCCCGAAGTGAGGTGTGAACCACCACATCCAGCCAAAACCCTTCAGTGACCTTTTGACAGGGAGTATGAGAAGCCACCAGTGCTCTTGACTCTCATGTCTGCTTCTGCCAGGACAATCTGCATGTCATCTGGTTTATGTACGGGATGAGCGCATGAGAAGAGCTGTTCAAGAAAATAGTCCATGCCTAAAATACTTTTGGAATCCATGGATCCATTTCATCCTTCTAACTTTCTAGAAGGAAAAACTAAGGGTCAGATAAGTAAAAATTCCTGTGGGTCATCAATGACTGACTCAAGTGCAATCCTAGGAATACCTAACGCTTAATGCGTACATACACTATGAAAGCATTACTCTAAGGTGTTTCAATATACTCACTCATTTATTCTTTATGAAAACCCTATATTTATTTTTCTAGAGTAGAGGAGTAGACTTGTCATCATTTGTGTTTTATATTTGAAGAAACAGACACTCAGAGATTTTAAATAGCTTGACCAGATCACGTAGTCGTCAGAAAGAAACAGAGTTGAGTTTCAATCCAAAGAAGTTTAGCTTTACACTTTAGGCCCTTAACTGCAACTCAATACTGCCTCTGAAACCTAGACTTAGGATTTCAGTAGTGCCCTTTTTTCTAAGATATTGCTTCTATTTGCTCATTAAAATTGAGTTGATTGATGGATAAAAGATGCCCATGGAAGTCAGCTCATTCATACACTGTCCTTTCCAATGCAGAAAAATCTTGTCTTCCTTCTGCTTAGGCCACATAGTTTTTAGATCTCTCCAATATATCTAATCATTTCCTATATAAAGTTACACAAAGATTAAGACCATAGCAGAATCAGTCATCTATGAGTTCAGCCCACGGATGTTTCTACAGTTGAGTAGCGCCACCCCATCACCCATAATTTTTCTACGTCCTTTTAAAAAAATGTAGTTAGCATTTCATCAGTTGACGCATTCTCGCCATAATTCCCTATAAGGCCTGTTATTCAAAAATTATTTGTACCTAGAATGCATGTTTAGTGGTTGGCAGTTTTAAAAGCAACTATTTTACATGCAAAGACTGGATCAAATAAATGTCAGTAAACTCCCCAATCACATAATTTATGTACAGTATTTACAAGTGAAAAACTTCAGATCAGCAGGCATGTTCCACCTGACAAGAACCTAGAAAGGGTTTACTTTAGCAAAAAACCCAAAGGGTATTTTATAGAAAAGTTTACTTTGTCTTTCATCTTTTCTCAAACATTCTGGCCTGTTTGCTAATGGGAAAAGGTTTCTTTGAATCCTGCCTTTTAGCCTTGCTGGATAATGTAGATAAATTGAATCTAGTAGTCTAAGGGAGCCAAAACAAGTCAGTATCTACCCACAAATGAAACACACATGAAATGCCATGAATTCATCACTGATTATGCACCAATGTGCAATCACTAACATTTTACCAGATCTGCAAATGATGCCACCATAACAATATTTTTACCATAAATCAAACTCTAATAAAGCCGTGAATTTAACTTGCATTTTAATTGTCTGCGTGATGTCCAAGAAATTGTCCAGGTTTAACCACTCATGGAAAAAGGTAAAAGTCTGACTCCCCCTCTAACCCCGTCTTGAATTGGCAAATTGTTCAACTGAGACCAAGTGTCTTTTCCGGTAAAATAAATGATGCATCCAGTTCATAAAATCCTATTTTCTTAAGAATACTTACAGAAAACTAATTCTAATGTTTAAAATGCAAATTTGGCTAAATATTTTCAAATACAATGTCTTACTTTATATTTCAAAAGAAAATGAGACTGTTTTCACTTTTAATTTTTTCATAATTACCACACATTTTCCCAGAATAATTATTTTTTTCCAGTACATTTTCCAATATTCAAGAAAGATTATTAAGAGCATTGCCTTTTGTTTATTACTTGCAGGGTATTTCTCTGTCACCCCAGTAGACTTGAGTTTCAGAATCCTATTAAAATAATATTTTTGATTTCTCAATCTGCAGACACAGGAAAATGTGATTAAATCCCAGAACATATAGCATGTCAGCTTTATGATGTTTCAAGTTAAGCTCATTTCATACTAATTAAGGGTGAAATTTCCTACTTTGATCCATACTAGTGCATTTTAATGCACAGCGTACCACAATTCTACTTGCAGAAATCAGTAAGAAAGCCAAAGCCAGTGCCTAGTAACAATGAACTTTGTGGTGAGCTTTTATGAGTGAGTCTTTACAAATTCCTTAGAAAGTTGGGGACAGGACAGTTCCTTCAGTTCAGATCCAGCCACTAACCCCTGCTTCCATCTTTTATATTTTCTTCTTTTTCTTTGTTCTTTTTTTTTTTTTTTTTTTTGAGATGGGGTCTCACTCTGTCACCCAAGGTAGAGTAGAGTGGTGCGATCTCAGCTCACCGCAAGCTCCGCCTCCCCAGTTCATGCCATCTTCCTGCCTCAGCCTCCCAAGTAGCTGGGACTACAGGCACCCACCACCACGCCTGGCTAATTTTTTGTATTTTTAGTAGAGACGGGGTTTCATCGTGTTAGCCAGGATGGTCTCAATCTCCTGACCTCATGATCCACCTGCCTCGACCTCCCAGAGTGCTGGGATTACAGGCGTGAGCCACCGCGCCTGGTCCCATCCAGTTTAATATATGGCAAATGACATTCTAAAGATCTGAGAAATAGTGAGGACATCACATTCACACTATGTTTGACACATTGTCAGTTTTGTGATGGTAGACTGATTTATATAGACTTAGTCATTGCAGATAATGCAAAGTCAACCGTGCCAAGGGAAACATCCAAATGATACTTTGAACTTTACTTCTGGGTGTTTTTTGTTTGTTTCTTTTTATATTGTGGTAAAATATATGTAATGTAAAGTACCAATTAACCACTTTTTAAAGTTTACAAATGAAGTGTCATTAAGTACATTCACAGTATTGTGAAATAATTACTACCATCCATCTCCAAAATGTTTTTGTCATCCAACACAAAAGCTCCATCCCCATTACACAATAATTCTCCATGCTACCCGTCTCCCAGTCTTGATAGCCTATATATCTAGTTTCTGTCTCTTTAAGGATTTTGCCTATTCTAGGTGTAATGTCAGAGAATCGGAATCACACAACATTTGCAACATTTTGTCCTTTGTGTCTGGCTTATTCCACTTAGTAAAATGTTTTCAAGGTTTATCCATAATGCAGCATGTATTCGTACTTCATTCCTACATAGAGATGAATACTACCCCATTATATATGCCATCGTATGTGTAGATATGTTGTTTATCCATTCATCTGTTGATGGGCATTGAGATTGCTTCCGCTTTTTGGCTCTTATGAATAATACTGCTATGACACTGGTGTACCAGTATTGAAACACTGTGCTTTTAATTGCCATATATACTTAGCATTTGAACTTATCTGAAGGAACTGACTGTTTAGGAATTATTAAGCTCGATTATTCTCTTAACCTTCCAATTAACACTAAAAACATAATAAATTGATAATTATATAATAGCACAGGACAAAACTTAGCTAGAACTTGATACATGCCAGACCCATTTTAGATATTTTGTATGCAGCTTCTCATTGAATACTCCCCAAATCCTATCAATCAGGAGGTACCATTTTTATATCCATTGCTACAAACGGGAAAACAAGCAGGTAGAAGTCAGGTTTCTTTGCTCGAAATAAAATAATTAGTGACTGAACTGGGATTAGAACCCAATTTTGTAATTCCTGAGGCTGTACTCTTACATTTTGTGCTTTACTGGTATATTAATTACTAAAATATAAATTGCTTTAAATGCTGATTTTGTCATGATTAAAGAGTAGATAAGAGATGACAAACAACTAAGTCTGTGAAGAGGAAAGTAAGCTAGTGAAATTCTTGCAGAAAACAGGTGAAATTTAAAATGGAATGAAAATGTAAAGAGAAAAGATCAAGAAACAGGAGAGCAAATCCAACACGTCCTCTCCTCCTCCTTTCTTCCCTCCCTCAGTGCTCTCCTCTCTTCTCTCCTTTACTCCTCCTTCTTTTCCTTCCCTGTCTTCTCTCTTGCTGTTCTGTATCACTTTCTCTCTCACATCTCCACATACACATATTCAAAATGCTAAAAGAAGGTAAGAAAGAATATGGAAAAGATGAAAAGTAAAATCAACGACAACAAAAAGAAGACCACACTTCTGAGATGAAGGAAACTTGTGTTTGTCATAGATGGCTGCCCCATCTCCTACTCCCCAATTGTATTGAAGACAAGATGAAGAAAGAACAAGTACAGGGAGAAAGGGACTCTACACTGGGAAAGAAAAGCTGTCTAAAATTCTCAGCCAACATGTAGTCTATGTTTCAATAGCCTGATATTCATCACAAGGTCATCTTGAAGTTGAAGGTATGCCAGAAAATAAGGTCATTTTTGTTCAAAATGAACCCACTTACATTCAAAAGAAAATTAGCATTCTATTAGAAAAAAAAGACAGAAAATAGATATTTAGTAACTAACAATGATTAACAGAGTTAGGAAACAACAGTAAAACAGTATTTTTATCAAACTCTTATAGGAAATCAAAACATAAAAAAATCAATAAAGAAGAATCTTAAAATGCAAAGAGGAATGAACTGAAATAAATTAATAGCCAGAAGCTATCAATGTCTAACATATAGAAGAGTAGCTAAAATATCAACAAGACGTTAGATGATTTAAATAATATAATTCATAATATTGTTTTAAAAGTTATAATTGCAGTCTATGAAGAATAAATCTAAGAATGCTTTTAAAAATTTTTAACATATCAAGCCAGAAAGAAAAGTCTCAAAAATATTTTTTTAAATTACAAAAACTACAAATTGATATCTGACCACAACACAATAAAACATACATTTTAAAAGGAGGTTAACTTGCAATTCATTGGAGAAAGGATAGTTTTTCAAGAAATGGTGCTAGAACAATTATGTGCCTATACACAAAAAGTTTAGACATAGATCTTAAAACTTACACAAAAATTAACTCAAAGTGGCTCATAGACCAAAATGTTAAATACGAAACTATACAATAGCAAGAAAGAACCATAAAAGACAATCTATGTGAACTCGGATTTGATGGCAAGTTTTCATATTACAATAACAAAAGCATGATAAAATGTGCTTTTGATCATGCTTTTATTGTCGTAATCTAAAAACTTATAAGTTGAACTTTATTAAAATTAAAACATTTTGTGCTATGAAAGACACTTAGAGAGTGAACAGACAAGCCCCAGAATGGGAGAAAATATTTGCAAAACACATTTCTGATAAAGAACAGGTATCTAAAATACATAAAGAACTCTGAAAACTCAACAATAAGAAAACAAACAACTCAATTAAAAAATATGCCAAAGACCTACATAGACACTTCACCGAAGAAAATGATGATTGATAAATTAGATAGGTAGGTGAGTAGATTAGATAGACAGATAGATAACAGATACATGGCAAATAAGCGTATGTAAAGATGTTCAATTTCATTTGTTATTTGTCACTGGGAAAATGCAAATTCAAATAATTTGATGCTACTACATACCTATTAGAGTGGTTAAAAAAATTGAAGAGCAACAAGAACTCTCATTAATTGCTGGTAGGAATGCAAAATGGCACATCCATTCATTTTGAAAGACAATTTGGCAGTGTATTACAAAGTAAAGTATACTCTTATCATATGATAAATTATCAATTTTATTTCCAAATGATTAAAAGCAAGTGTACACACAAAAGCATGTGCATGAATGTTTACAGCACCTTATTTTTTTAACTTTTATTTTAGGTTTGGGGGTACATATAAAGATTTGTTATATAGGTAAACATGTGTCATGAGGGTTTGTTGTACATGTTGTTTCATTACCCAGGTATTAAGGCCAGTATCCAATAGCTATCTTTTCTGCTCCTCTCTTCCCACCCTCCCCACTCAAGTAGACCCCAATGCCTGTCATTTCATTCTTTGTATTAATAAAAATTATTTAACTCCCCATTTATAAGTAAGAACACGCAGTATTTAGTTTTCTGTTCCTGCGTTAGTTTAGTTTGCTAAGGACTATAGCCTCCAGCTCCATTCATGTTTCTACAAAAGATATGATATCATTCTTTCTATGGCTGCATAGTATTCCATGGCTTATACGTATCACATGTTCTTTATCCAATCTGTCATTGATGGGGATTTAGGTTGATTCCACATCTTTACTATTATGAACAGTGCTGCAGTGAACATTTGTATGCCTGTGTCTTTATGGTAGAATGATTTCTGTTCCTCTGGAGATACACCCAGTAATGGGATTGCTGGATCAAATGGTAGTTCTACTTTTAGATTGAGGAATCGCCATGCTGCGTTCCACATGGTTGAACTAATTTACATTCCCCCCAACAATGTATAAATGTTTCCTTTTCTCCCTAACCTCGCCAGTGTCTGTTATTTTTTGACTTTTAATCATAGCCATTCGGATTGGTGTGAGATGGTATCTCACTGTGATTCTGATTTGCATTTTTCTAATAGTCAGTGATACTGAACTTTTTTTTACATGTTTGTTGACCACGTATATGTCCTCTTGTGATATGTGTCTGTGTATGTCCTTTGCCACTTTTTTAATGGGGTTGTTTTTATCTTGTAAATTTAAGTTCCTTATAGAAACCGGATATTAGACCTTTGTCAGATGCATAGTTTGCAAATATTTTCTCCCATTCTGTAGGTTGTCTGTTTACTGTTGATAGTTTCTTTTGCTGATAACACCTTAATGTATAATTATCAAAAATTAGAAGCAACAAAGATGTCCTTCGGTAAGTCATTGGATAGACAAACTGTGGCACATCCACACATAAAAAAAGCAACACACTTTATCAGAAAAAAGTGAGTCTATGCAACCCATAGCATGTTGTCTATGAAGGGATTCAACAATAACACAGGTGACTGCTGTCTCAGAGACATTTAAAGGCAAGACATAGAAAGAACTTCCATAGTGCTGAGTTTCAATGAAGTCATTTTTATGATGACATCCCAAACAGAAATTGATTTTTTTCCCACTGGTTGAATGACAATCCCCTCTGTCCTTCCAGCACACAGTGGAAGAGCTGCTGTTAGTCACTGCCATATAGTAAGAATTCATGAAGAAATGAAGGGTTCATATGAGAGAAACGAGGCAGCAGCAGTAAACAAACAGCTGTCATCAGAGCTAAGCAGGAAAAGCAAAGTCTTCAATGATTGTATTCCCATCAAGGGCACAAGAAAAAAGTAAATTTTATTCCCAGCAAGAGTTAAGGGGAAAATGGACAACTCGGCACAGACCAGACACAGGATAAAATCAGCACAGGACACATAGGGACAAATCAGCACAGGTCCTGAATTATACCTTGAAAACATCCTTGAAAATACTGTTCTCAGTGATGGGTTGCGTGCATTCTAGAGCATGGTAGAGAACAATATTTTAAAGGAAGTTTCCTTAAACATGCGTCTAAAAGATGTGAGAAGAGAAATGCAAGAATTTCTTACAAAGTCCAGTATTAAGAGCACGGGCTGCCTAGGGTTAATCCTCCCTCTATCACTTAATAACTCTGGGACTTTGGGCAAAGCATGTAATGTTTCTCATTACATTTTCCCCATCTGTGAAAAGTGAATAATAATAGTTTTGACTTCACAGGTTTTCTGTTAGAATCAAATTTATTACACACGCCAGAGCATTTAAGGCAATGCTTGGAACACATCAAGCACATAAATATTAGCGATTACTATTATCCTATTTATATTGAGACTCTGAGCATATTATTTAAATTTAGTTTTCCCTATGTATACATACTATGTTAGTTCCATGATGCATACATATGATTCGTAAATAAATATACTGGGGTACATTCTGGGGTGCAGCAGGTAGGACAGAAGCATCTGGAAATTTATGTCCTACTTGCTGTATTTTTCATTGTCTGTAACTTCTAAAATGAATTACATGTGTAAATTGCAAATCGTTTATGTACTATGTGTGGACTTAGTAATTTTTAACCAGTTCGCAGCTGAATTTGTGAAATCTTGCTTTTAAGCCTCCTCCAGAAGGAGAAGAGACAAATTTTCCTTAGGGAAGGATTCTAAACAATATGAATATATTACCCCTACCCCTCGGAGATTAAGTTTAATTCAGTCTTATTATCACCACCATCATCACTTCAAGTGTGGACTGGACTTAGTGGGCTACTTTCATAGAATAGAGCCTGGAAATGGAAAAACAGGAACTTTACATCAGACAAACCCAGCAAACCAAGTGATCAAGGTCAACATCACCAGTGATAAGTCATGTTGATATCACATGGTCATGACTTAATGTGGTAAGGACACTTCACCCCTATGGAATTCAGAATTCATTCCCAAATATCATAACCCTAGTCTAACATTTGAGAAATATCAGAGAAACCCAAATTGAGAAACATTCTTCAAAATACCTGACTGATACTCTCCAAAACTATCATGGTAATGCAAAACAAGGAAAGTCTAAAAAACTGCCCAGACCAAAGAAGACTAAAGAGACATGAGAATTAAATGCAGTGTGGTATCCTGGATTGAATCCTAGGACAGCAAAAAGGACATTCGTAGAAAATTAGTAAAATCAGAATAGAAAGTTTAGTTAACATAGAATCTAGAATTTAGTAAATAACAAGGTACCGGAATTAATCTCTCAGTTTCAACAAACTTACAACAGTTGTGTAAGATGTTAACTTTAGGGGAAGCTGGAACTCTCTTCTATTTGTAAAATGTTTTTGCGTATCTAGAATTATTCCCAAATATAAAAGTTTATTTTAAAAATGACTTAAAATATGATTTTTTAAAGCCCTCTAGGTCTGGATAGTATTGCATTGTGTAGATCAGGTTTTGACTGTATGCCATCAGGAAAAACTATTAAACATCCTATGTCTAAATTGGGCAAAACTATATCATTAACATTAAGGTGGTTGATTTGTCCTTGAATTCATTTCAGGCATGTTTACATGCTAGTTGGAATAATAATTAAAAAAAAAAAATCTTTAGTGTTAAATCCAATTAGCCAATTGTGATTTAAAGAAATAATCTGGGGCTTTTGGTAATAAATAACTATTTCAACTGATCTCGTAATTTGTTTTAGCATTATGTTATGCTTTTCCATGTTCTTTATGCTTCTTTGATTTTATTATAAAATTGTACCTGAATTCTAAGTTATGCATTAGTAGAACAGTGAGTCATTTATAAGTAAATGGAAAAGTGACCTTTGTAGAGCAGTGCTAACTTTCAGTAGAAATAGCAGGGTCCCAAGAGTCATAGAAAATTTACTAGAAGTCCTATTTGAATATAATCTATTAATAGCTATATTTAAAGGCCTGATACACTGTGATAACTGGTATTATTTAAGAAAAATTGTGACATTTGAACCAGAAAAATGTGAAATGTTGGAGAGAAAATAAATACGTCAGTGTGATTCAGTCTATCTGCCTAGATTTAAGAGAACCATATCCTACTAAAAGGTAATAATAACCTTTTCACTTTAGATTTCCCCCTTTTCCTCTTTGGCTCTCCTAATGAATTGTATTTCAATGTGGCTTTAGAGTTTTCTTCTCCTTTATGGGCTGGCAGGTATACGCAGGGCATAAAAACAAGATTACAACTCCAATGAACCCGTTTTACAGTCAACTTAGCTGAAATCGTTTAGAGTAGGACAGAGGAACCTGAAGCCTCAGTTGATTTATGTAAAGTTCTGAGATGTTCTGCTCCCAGAGCATAGCAATGGCTGTTCTCATCCTACAACACTGTGGTGAGTTCGGTGGGTATGAATTATATTCTAGTAGACTTGCTATAAAAAAGGACACATTTTTATTTTTCTAAACAGAATTTAGTCTAAATCCAAAGCATCCCCTGGTTGGGCTGGTACATATTTTAGTGTTAGAGTTACTGGGGTTCCACCCTTCTCAGTTGTTACTGGGGCTCTTTCATTAAAAAAAAATTTTTTGATCAAAATGTGAAGTTATCACCCAGATATTTCCCATGGAGGTCCTTAGAAGTCCATGAAACACCTTCAGGATGGGAGCCTGAGTAGGAGTGAGTCAGAAGCTGGTTTGCTCATACTTGCAAGAACTGACTGTTAAATTTTCTGGTATTTTGCAAGTTGGTTGTTAAAAAACATCTATTATCCAAAATTAAATAATGTAAACTTATAATTAAATAATATTCAAGAATATAATAAATAAGCAATACTCATTATTTCCTAATTATTTTACTAGATTTTATGATTATTTGTGCCGTGTTTATTTGTACTTATTTTATCTGCACGATGGGAATAATACATGGTGGAGGTCACGTCACATTTCCTCTCAATCCCACATTTAGTGCTGTCACGTTGGTGGCTTGCAGTCAGTGATGGTACGAGTATTTACACCATGGAAACTGGCAAATACTGCAAAATCAGGTCTTGATTTATTGTCTCGTCGATTTTGAGACCTAACAAAGAACGAGTTGTTAAACATTTACTAGCACACTTTCTACATAAGACCTATAACACAGAACAGCTGCTAACTTCCTCCAACCTTTCTTTGTCCTCAGTCACATAAAATTTTCTCAAGACACCTTGATTGATTGATTGATTTTTTTGAGAGAGTCTCACTGAGTCGCCCCAGCTGGAGTGCAGTGGTATGGTCTTGGCTCACTGCAACCTCCACCTCCTGGTTTCAAGCAATTCTCCTGCCTCAGCCTCCCGAGTAGCTGGGACTACAGGCACGCACCACTATGCCAGGCTGATTTTTTGTTTATTTTTAGTAGAGATGGGATTTCTCTATGTTGGTCAGGCTGATCACGAACTCCTGGGCTCAAATCATCCATCTACCCCGGCCTCTCAAAGTGCTGGGATTACAGGTGTGAGCCACCATGCCCAGGCCCCAGACACCTTGATTTCAATGTTCTTCTACCCACCTTTTCCCCCAAAAATGTATCTGTCCCAAACCCTCCTGAAGGGCCATTCTGCATAATTTCCTTTAAGTGAAACTTTAGACAAAAAACCCTGGTATTTCTTCTTCAAGGTGGAGATAAGTAAATAGATGCCTAAACCTGTCAGATTGCTTTGATTTTTCTTTATGTTTTTGGTTTTCTTTTGGTTTGGGTTTTGATTTGTCCAACCATCCTAATTCTGTTATAGGATATTAAAGCCTTTTCTAATCTTAAAATTCCAATATTCCATCACAATTTTCTTCTGCAAAATATTTTGGAAGGCATGGTTAATTTCTCTCTCCCATTCAATCCACATCCTCTTCTTTCCTAATTATCTGTTAGTGTATTGGTACATTAATTAAATGGTTGAAATTTTCATGTATGGCCCCTTGATGCTTGAATAGATTGAACTGAGAAAACTGAGCCGTGATCAGCAAATACCACATCAATGTAGTGTGGGAGAAACGGGTGTATGCTAAATTTGTATGCATTGCTTCTGGGTACATCTTTATAATTATTCTTACTGACTTCATAGTGCAATGAAGTCAGGGTAGTAGGAGGATTTTGCCACATAGAGAACATGTGAAAAGGTGGAGACATTTTTAGTTGTCACAGTCTGTGGGGAGGGGTCTGCTACGAGCAGCTCATTGAAAGAGGCATGGGATGTTGCTGCTGAACATTCTACAATGCACAGGACAGCTCCACAACAAAGAATATCTGGCCCAAAATGTCAACAGTGATGTGATTGAGGTTTTAGTCCTGAAATAGAAGACTAAATATACGCTCTCACGTAAAAATATATATCGTCTATTTATGACAGTTTCCCATTCATTGTTCCATTGTTGTCTTCCACTGTCCACGTCTCTGGACTGTGCAGAATCACACAGAGTTCCAGCCTCCTGAAAACACCTTTTGGGCAAATGATCCTTTAGAATTACTTTAGCAAGAGGACCCAGGCTTCCTAGAGATCACCCACCTAACTCTGAAACTCTATCCATATGTGCCTAATCTCACCTGCTAAAAATTTTAAATCCATGCTTTTGAAAAATGTTACTAGATACCTGCTATGGTTTAAATGATGGTATCTCACCTAAAATTGATGTTGAAACAATCCCCAATGCAACAGTACAAAAAGGTGTGGCTTTTGGAAGTTGATTAAGTCATGAAGCTCTGCCCTCATGAATGGGATTAACATCCTTATAAAAAGGGTCTGGGATTAAAAGGAACACTCTCTTGCTTTTTCACCTTCAGCCATTTAAGGACACAATAATGGCACCATCTTGGAAGCAGAGAGTGACCCTCACCAGACACCAATGTTAGTGACTTGGTTTTGGACTTTCCAGCCTCTAGAACAGTAACAAATAAATTTCCCTTATTTATAAATCACACAGTCTAGGTAAGGCATTTTGTGATAGCACAAATGGACTAAGACAGTACCCTCTTTCAAAATGACAGAACTAACCATCCATAAAAGTTGACATTGAAGTCATTCCCTTTATAGGTATGTTGTAGATGTAACCAAAGCAATGAACCCTTTACAGATGCTGGTAAAACACCTAAACAATTACAATTGCAATGTAGCAACTGAGGAGACCTCCAAAAGTGTTGAAATAACCACAGAATGTACATATAACAGAATAGATCCAGAAGTTTTCTGGAATATAGTTCTTAGCATGTACCAGCACCAAAATTGTACATGATATCAACAAATCAATTTACTGAAATTTTAAATCAAACCGGTATTTTGGTTGCACTACATGCAAAGTGAACAAAATGGATTTATTAGTTTCTTTTTTCATAGTTCAACTTTTTAACCTGTCTTGCAATTCCGATTTGTAAAAGGATGTGGACATTTATATGGATATGTCTAAAGGGGACTTCTCTGATGGTAGATATTTTATGTTGATGCCAAAACTATGAGTTTTTAGTTAAAAGAGCATTGTAACCCAATTGTATGTTTTAAAAATAACTGATATTGTTAGCAACAGAACTATAACATTAGCCTCTCCATTACTGAGACATGAATAAAACTGGAAACATCAGGACTACGTGAATTTAATATTACTGAGTGTACAGTGTCATTTTATCTTTTGATAGTGAATCAAAAAAAGTAAAGGTAAGCCAGTTTATAAGAGTTTGTCTGTATGCGTGTTTGTGTTTCCTACCACAAAAGTGATTGCATTTTCTCCGCATGATTCCAAGCCTCATTAACTCTGATTTTCTCATTCATCTCAAATTGCTATATTTATTATAATGGCTTAACCCAGCTGAGGTATTCTCCTTATAGAAAAAAAAAAAAATCATCCCTGATCTTTGTCACTGCCATGTGGCAAAGTATAAGATGCAGGCTGTGAAATGCAATTTCTGAATCAGTGCATATCATAAGTTGGCTCAGCTGCATAAACAAAGCTGATTGGGACAACACCAGTCATGTACCCAGTGTTTATTTAGACAGGATCGGATCAGATGCATTGTGTATTAAGAATGGTTAGACAAGCATTGCTTCTCCAAAGTCTCTATTTATCCACAAAGGAATTACCCAGTCAGGACAGAGAATATTTTTCATTGCCAATCTTATCACTATGCATTGCAGTACATCACAGCTGAGATGCAAGTTCCGTTTTCTGCCACAGCTGAATTAGTTTTCTTAATATTCAAATTTGATTTTTCATTACACAGAGTCAGGCTGCACAATGAACACCTTGCCCTCCCTAACACACTCATATTAATTCCTTTCAAATAGCTCAGATAACTGTAACTTCAGAGAGACTGTTTCAAGTTTAATATCCTTGAAAAATTACCTGAATGAACAAGACAAGACATTAATGTCTCCCTAACAGTGTTAGGAACCAACCTTGGAATTTTGGAATCAACCTTTAGTCTGTAGATATTTACACTTCATTTTCTACAGCAGATAACAAATACAAGGTTGAAACAAAAATCTAACTGCTTTCCTCCAATTTTTTATTATGTATCCTGAATGTAGATGCCTGAAAAGATAATAGGTTTGTTATGAAGGCCTTGAAAGGCAAGGTGAAAATTACACTATTTTAAAAGAGCTCCAATCATAAAAGCCTTGTCTATGGTACAGGAATCGTTTTGGAAGGTACAGGAATTACATCACACAATCCATTTGCATATGTGTTGCTTCTGGACCTAGAAGCAGGGATATGATCAGCTGTCAATCAACAGTTATTTATTGAATCCTTTACATGTGCTTCAAAACCTGCTAGGTTCTGTGGAAAATTCAGAAGTGATAACAAACAACTGGCATCTACTCACAAAGAGTTGATAAATTGGGTGGGGGAGATATAACACAGAAAATAATCAATCAATAAAACTGCATATGATCAGGCGATCAGCACCAGAGCTCATTATCTTGTTTGCAATCTCTCATGAGGGTTTTGAAATAACACAAAATACATGGAGACAGCAAGAAGACTGGGAGATTATAGCAATAATTTGGCATTAAGCAAGTTACTGGATTAGGCAACATCTGGAAACTGATTGAAACCTGACATGACAGAGCACTTCCCAGGGATTATCTAAGCCTCGCTATTTCAATAGCTTATCCCACCTCCTCTCTATGACAACAGAAAGGGTCTCTGTTATCTTATCTGGGGACCTTATCTCTTTCTCCTTTTATGAATAAGTTCAGAGTGTGCCTTAAGATCCCCAATTTTCTAAACTTTACATAGAATTAGGATGAGTTATTACAAGAGGAACTGAAGGAAACAGGGGAAATAATCAACACCAATTAGTTGGGGGTAACAGAAATAAACAAAATATAAACAGGGAAGTCATTACCAAACACAGGGCCATTTAAAGCTATGGAGGGGAGACTGTTAGATAAGGAAGGAGGCAGACTCCAAAGCTGTCTGCCCTTTAGCCCAAATCTCTTTGAAAATAAGATGCTTTTAAGATTAATATTAAGCTTTTGGAACATTAGCCCCGTGTGATTCAAAATAATTAAGATTCTACAGCTGTGCTAATTATTACAGCCCATTTATATGAGAGAGAGGTCTATGTAGAAGGAGGAGATGGTGGAGAGATAGGCAAGTTGGAGAAAGAAATCAACATTCATTGAGCAATAATTGCTCTGTGTCTAAAGTCATGAGCTAAGCATACTTGGTGCTTCATTGACTCCTCCCATATGCAATGTGGGATGCCAACATCACTATTGTTTCAAATGGCAGAGGTGACACTCAGAGAGGCTGAGGTCACAGGCCAAGCCTCAACCAGCTAAGATTTCAGTTGAGGAACTGGAAGATAGAAATAAGGTAAGGGATGTCAGATCAGCCTTCCAAAATAGAGAGATAACAAGAGAGGTGTTGGGGAGGGTGTTCTCAAGGTGTGTGAACTGCTAGCTGCTGAAGCCACAGCAGTCCCCTGTTCACTCTCACTAATACCTGTCCCTAAAAATCCATGCACAGTAGGTGAATGTCAACATTTATAATGCTCAGAGACAGTAAGAGGTATAGAGGTTTCCGCCTTGTTTTGTTTTGGTTTTGATTTTTATTCCTTCTATTCCTTTGTGTGTGTGGGTCTCTCTCTGTATCCTCTCTTAGTATATGCTCCTCCTCCTCCTTCTCTTCTTGGCTCTCCCCAGCTCTCTCCCTTTCTCATGTTCTCCCTCTCCCTCTCTGCTGTGCTTCACCTCTCGTGCCTTTCTTGTTTCTTTCTCTCCCTTCTTCCTTTCCCTTCACCTTCTCTCCTTTCCTTTTCTGTCTGCTACTTTTGTGTTTCTCGGTTTTTCTTCTTCTGTCTTGCTCTACCTAACTCATGTGCATGTGTGTGTGTGCGTGTGTATGTGTGTGTGCATGTGTGTGTGTGTTTGCCTGACTTCCTTCTTTCCTGTCTTTCTTCTAAGTAAGCCAAAATAGTCTCCCTTCTGGCATCATTAAACATGGAAGAGAACAACAGAGAAACAAGATCAGGGCACTGGAAGTGGCTTTACCATCTTCCTACCATTGACGATGTGTCCCTGTTGTAGCCAATATCTCAGAGCAGTCCTGAGTCTTATCTTTTCATCTGCAATATCACAGAGGGGAATAAAGAATAATAAATGATAAATACTGGTATCTCTATCAATCACTTAGAAAATAAATGAAGGTTAAAATGTCTGCCACTTCCTAGATAAAAGGATAATTAACTAAAACAAAATGCAGATCACAACCAAACTTCCACGCATTCCTGTGTGCACGCCATGATAATCTTCACTGGAACATTAAAGAAGGAGGAAAAACAAGGTACAACTCCTGTTTAAAACTTTTCAGGCTAAATTTCATAAGCAAATACACGTTTGTAATTCATTAAGAGAAAACAAGCTAGTTTTCAATAATGCATTTCATAACTTATGCAAGTTTTGTTTGCACCATGATAAAAATCTTTTTCTCAGAGGCACAAATTAAAAATAAGCCATCATTTGCATTCTATCTTCTTTCTGATTTCAAATCCATTGTTATCTAAGAGCTGATACTTCCATTTCTCCTATTTAATTCAAACAGATAGGCAGAGTCCCTGCTACAAAACATCCTCAAAGATTAAGAAAAGGCCCTGCAAATATCAGATCAATTATGAAAATGATGTTCTGATTAGACGTCATTTGAATTGCACTATTATTCACCAAAGGATATGGTAGGCAAGCATTTGTAATAGGGTAGGAAATGATTTGGAATTGCTAAAGATTAGGAGGGCTTGAAAACAAGCCTTTATTGGCCTTTGAAGCCTTGGGAAGAATGTTTGCTCTTCAGGTGCCTGCACAGCCCTGCTCTGGAGACCTTCTCAGATGCTGTCCTGTTGCATTGTGCAAATTAAACAGAGAAGTCACCATTCTTTCCTTGGAGTTGTGCTACTGTCCGGTGAGTGCACGGCAAGAGCAGTCCTCCTAACCCTATATAACACACCTGTCTCAACTAGAGCATCACTTCACCTTGGTGCAGCTTTTGGAAAAAAGGAAAACCTCTTTTTCATGAAATAAAATGAAGTAAAATAATTAAAAAATAATAAACTGATAAATTGGAACTTCCCACTAGAGCCATTAGATTCAAAGCTAATCCTAGAATCCCAGCATGACAACCAATCGAGTAAAAGATCAAGACTTTTTGACCCCATTTATAATTTTCTCACCAAGGCACCAATGAATAGTCCTTAATGAAAAGTTCTACCTATAGGTATAAGTCTTTACAAAATAAAAATAATAATTTTTTAAAAGTCACCTTGGCACTCACTTGCAACCTGAATTTTGGAGCAGTTCTCCATAAATATACATACCCTGTGGATGATGCATCTATCAGAAAATTTAACCTGAATATTTTCTCTTTTTTTTCCAGCCGGCCTCCTTCCAGCTCATTTTCCCTTTCTTTCTTTCTCATTACCTGTGTTCTTTCTTCCACAAAAATGTATGGAGCCCCAAGTAGAATAACAGTATAATGTAGTGATTAAGAGCACAAGTTTTGGAGACGAGGCAAGTATCTTGCTGCCACAAGCTAGATAATAATTGATAATAAAATTACTCTAGAGCAAAGCAGAGTGATGAGATGAAGAGGAAACTGTGGAGAGAGGGGAGAGAAATTCAAGCTTAATGAAATGATGCGAGGCCCCCAAATAGAACTGAACCTGGAGTTTTCTTAAGTTCTGTGTGCTCACAAGTTACCCTCTTAACCCATTTTAAGTTGTGTTTATATCACTGGCAATTGAGTCTAGATTAGTAAAGCATTTTTCTTCTACCAGAGAATTTAACATACATATTTCCCTTCATTGACTCAATAAATATATGCTGTGCCCCTAATATATTTTAGGCCCTTTGTGACAAAGCATGCTAAGATTAATAAGATATAGCCATGCCTGGGGACATAGAGACACACTTGTTCTCAACATGTAAAGTGCTGTGAATATTATAGGTTCATCCTGGGAAGAATTATACTATGAATTATACATATTTTTCCTTCTATTCAATGACACAGTACTATTAGTACTCTAAAGTGGAGAGACTGAATGTACAAGTGAATACTGGCCAGACTATCTATAAAAATGGAACTTTGACCTACAACCGGCAACAATCAGCCCAGGAAACCAAGCTACTATATCCATAGTAACCAGCCCAGGACGTCAGACTTAGTTACCAACCAGCCCAAGAAGCCAAACAATAACCCTTGTCGTAATTAATCCAAAATGGCCCAGACTTGATAATAACCAAAAAAATTTCCCAATATTCACCCCACTTTCAATTTGTGATCAAGCAGAGAAAGCCAAACATGCACCTCTAACCAATCACATAAGCTACTAAATGGCTGCCGACAAGTAGGTTCCCTGCGAACGTACTTGCATCAGGGTCTTTCCCTTACTCCATCATACACCTGACCCATTTCTCTACCTGCCTTTGAGTCTCTGCCAAAACACAAGTGACGATAGCCAATTCCCTTGCTGTAAATAGCGAGCTCTGAATAATTGTTCTCATTGGAGGCAGGGGTCTTCATTTATTTTCACAAATTAATGAGGCAAGAAAGAAATCCCTATAATGTTATCTACCCAATAACATCTTTAGTGAAATACAGCCTACTGACACCAGAGCAGAGCTGTTTCTTAACCTCACATTTTGTTTCCATTCACTTTAGAACTTAATCATACAGAATCTATTGCTGGAATTTCACTTTCCATATCTAAGCATATCTACATCTCAATCAGGTCTTTAAAGTTCTTTTTCCTTATTCACAGTCCTTTGAATGGTACTCTGCGCCATTAAAAGCTTCAAAATCAGCTAAAATTATGAATATCATACAGATATAACATTAACCCACTTTAAAGATTTTATTCAATATTCATTGATTAAGTAAGGAAACCAGAGAAATGTTATAACCCAGATTCATGGAGAAGTCAAAAAAGCACAAATATGTAAAGTATTAAAATGAATATTCAAATGA
Source organism: Papio anubis (assembly GCF_008728515.1). Lineage (NCBI taxonomy): Eukaryota > Metazoa > Chordata > Mammalia > Primates > Cercopithecidae > Papio > Papio anubis. Next base: position 82,078,252 of record NC_044991.1, on the reverse strand, counting down.
GCAGCAAAACTAGCTTTTGTTGGGGAAAGAGGAGCAGGATTTATTTACATGTCTATAGACAAGAATTATTTTGCATTCCTAACAGTTATCCATAACTTACAGAAGTGTAGAATAGTTCCCACAGAATCAGAATCAGATAACCCGAAAGGATGTACTCTGGATAATGAACGATTCTCACTGAAGCACAAATTTTTCCTTTAGAACTTAGTGAATTGCTGCTTTGTATTCTTTTATACGATGGTTGGTGAGGTGTGGCCGCAGGAGGAAAGACAGGAGAGGCTCAGGAAAACAAATTTCACTATATTCACAGGTCCTAGAGACAGGAGGCATCGCACACATGTATGGACCACATGGGAAAGACACTAGGGAAGCAGAAGAGAGGAGCGAGGGGGAAGCCGATGGCCAGGGCCTCCATGGGGGTTTCTGTGGGAAAGGCAGGGTGGGGTAGGATAAAGCTTCGGGTCAGCTGGTTTGAGTAATATTTGTGGTCTCTAAGGTATAGGGGTCATCCCTAGTTGCTGGTACTTGTCCCTGGCATGACTAAGGCGAGGAATATTGCCTCCTGGAATGTACAAACCCATCTGAATTGATTAGTTCACCTATCAGAGATGTGTTGCTGGCTGAGAATTGCTGTCTCTAAGAATTGACCGGCCCTGGGCAGGTAGTCTATCCCTAACCGGAAAGGTTTTCTAAGATGTCAAAAAATCATAATATACTGAAAATTTTAAAATATACATGCAGTATAATCAATATGAACATTGATGAAACTAATAAAAGTTCACCATTTACGAAGTGCCTATCATTGACCGGGTCCTGTGCTAAGCATTTAGCAAACCCCATCTCACTGAATCTATGCAACAACACTATGAGAAAGAAACTATCATCTCTGCTTCACAGATGAAGAAATTAAGACTTAGGGAAGCTCCCGGTCACATAGTTAATAAAGAATCAAAAGTGTAAGGAATCAAACCCAGAAACTTAGGGTCTGGAGTCCAAAATTGACAAGCAAGCTTTCATTGTCAGGGAAGAAGGCACTGTGCTTAAGATGATGTGCTTAAAAAATGATGTCATTGTGTTTAAAAGACAATGGGTATGTTTTAATATAGCTCACTGCTTCATTCACATATGTTAACTGCAGGATCCCTTGAAAGGGTTTGAGTTTGTGATACTTCCCTATAATACCATACAAATGTATGAACACCACATATTAGTCAAAACATTTTTAATTAAAAAATGCCTAGAGTCTTGAGGGAGAAGAGTTTGTATGCCGGTTGGATGATTTCCAAAGACCAACAACTGAAAGTATTCTTGATTCTTCCTTTTCCCTCCAATCCATATCCAATGAACATTATAGCTCTACATTATAGTATGAACATAACAAAAATATGCACCAAATCTCACTGCAGGCAATCACCACTTCTATCAATCCTTTGTCACAATAAATGCCAGCAGAAGCACAGAATTCCTGTTCTTTCTGCAGCAGGTTGCAATGGCATCTGACTTCCATTTGGCTTTGCCTTCAAGAAAACCTCTGGGAGCAAACAGACATAATTTCCCTAAGCAGGCACAGAAAGGTAGCTTAGCAAACTAAAGACTGGACTTAACGGATTAAGCATGTGGCTTAAGGGACTTAAATCTGACTTAATGATATTGCGAGTCCCTGGAGCCACTAGTTCAAATTCTGACTAAAGCTTTCATGGTTCATCAGAAAATGCCTGCAAATTTGCTTTATTCCATAGATTAAGGGTAAACCTCAGAAACTTATTTACATGCCCCCTATTTAGAGGCTGAAAGTGAATTTTCTAATGACAAGCCACTATCCCTCAGGACAGCCAGATTCTAGCTGCAGGCCCCATCCTGTGCCTAAGGGACAATTTCAATAACATCGGAATAAGAGCTCTTCCTTCGCCATCTCACTCTCTCAGCCCCTGCGATCTTTGCTCAAATGTCATCTTCACAGTGAAATCTTTACTTAAAACCTTTTTTTAAAAAATTGCCACCACCTTCATTTCCCTATATTCTTTCTCTGGTTTGTTTGTCTTCACTGTTCTTACCACCACCCAATTTGCTACATATTTTATGTATTTAAGTGTCTATCTCCCCATCAAGAACAAAAACGCAATAAGGTCGGGACTTAGCTCTCAGCTATACAATGAAAGTTCAGAACAACACCCATCACATACTGAAGGTTCAATAAACACATTTTTTAATTATTATTTTTTTGAGACAGAGTCTGGCTTTGTCATCCAGGCTGGAGTGCAATTGCATAATCATCACTAAATGCAGGGCTCCAGGGATCCTCCCTTCAGCCTCCCGCGTATCTAGGACTATAGGCCTGTGCTACCACACCTGGCTAATTTAGTTATTTACTTTTAAGTAGAGAAAAGGCCTCACAAATGTTGTCCAGCCTAGTCTCAAATTCCTGGGCTCAAGCGATCCTCCTGCCTCAGCCTCCCAAAGAGCTGGGATTACAGGTGTGAGTCACCATGCATGGCCCAATATGTTCTTAATAAATAAATGAATTTCAGTTAATGACTCCATCCAGGGTCCAGTTACTCAAGACCAAAATGTAGGAGTATCCTTGATTCCCTCAACTCATATCCAATCCATCAGCAAATGCTGTTAGCTCATATAACTAAATCTAATCTCATTAAAATAAGTGTTTAACATATCTACCAGTATCACCCAAGTTCAAGCCAACCTATTGACCTAGACTACCATCATCATCTTCCACCAATCCAAGCCATTCCCCACTCACAGCCATATCATCTTTATTATTATTTATTTTTCACAAAAAAAGTCATTGTATCATTTCTACGCTTAACACCTCCAATGGCCTTAACATCAAATGTAAACTACCTAATGTGGCTTCCAAGGTCCTGCATGATCCATGCCTGCTGCCTTTCTCCCTTCCCCTACACCAGCCACATTCTGAACTTTGCTCATTCATAACTTGGGCAAAGTTCTATCTGCCTTAGGCCCTTGAATATCTGTAGTCTTTGCTTAGAATATCTCCTAAGCCCTACCCACTTCTAATTCTTTTAAGCTACATTTAGACATTACCTCCTCAGAGAGGGAATTCCCAAAATTCCTTATCAAAATGCCCACCTCCCCCAACCAGAGTTTATTCTCCCTGTTTCCTCCTTGTTTTCTTTATGGTACAAATCATGGTTTTGTTTTTGCTGGCTTTTTTCTGTTTATCTTCCTCTTTAGACTTTAAGTTCTCCATGAGGTCAAGGCCAACAGTATCTCTCCTCATTGTCTAACACCACCTAACACACAACAGGAGTTTAATGTCTACCCGTTGAATTCATAAGTAAATCAGTAGGTATGAAACTAGGGTGAGGCACCTAGGGCAATAGGTGGTGTTCACATTCAGGATTGTACAAGTGCAGGGACAGCACAGGGTCAACCCCTGAGAGTGGAAATCTTCTTACATGTTGTTCCATAGGCACTCTGCTTGTTTTGTCTCTGTGTCTGCCCTATATCATCATCAAATCACCCTTAGCACTCACCTGACTTAAGAATCTCATTTCCAGTTTCCTGCTTCATAACCAAAAGTGAGTCTTTTTCTTATTTCCCTTGGCCAGAGCCCCTAGTCCAGCGGACAAGTTCATTTAGAATAGGGGCCATTCTAATTAAGGGTCTTTTGATTGCAACCAATATAAATCTCCTTAAGCAAGCTCTGATAGTCTTGTGGTCATTGTAAGTACAAAACAATTTGATGACTATACAGCAAAATAACTAAAATACAGTGGTTTCACCATAGAAATGGAATAACGAAAGTTCATGCCAACTTCTCCATTTTCTAGAGCTTGCACAATATTTCTCATCTCTGCTCGTGTCCATGGATCTATTCCATTGGTATCTTCACCCATGCCTCTGTGTAGGCCTAATATGTGGTTCTGTACAGTCCCAGAGTCCAAGTCACTGCATTCTTTTCAATTCAACTCACTCTCACTTTCTTAATTACTAACACAATATCTTTCAACTCAGATTCTTTAACAGGGGTATCTGGTTGGTCATTGACCATCCAATGGATTGTCCAGCTTTGGGTCATGTGTTTCTTCCCTGTATGTTAAAAAAAAATGGAGCAGAAACTGGTTTTTTGGGTTTGAAGGAAACTGTTAGACCCTCATCATTCTTTCCAATGGATAGGCAGTTTCCTTCAGCATTACCAATTGTTAGAACTGGCACTCTCCACTGGCTGGCCAGGACTTCCACCAGTGACCTCCTCTCAACAAGACCTGCTGTTCTACCTACTTGTTTAAATTTTCTCATCACACTCATTCATATATTTACTCAATAAACACTTATTGAGAGTTTAGTCTCTGCTAAATCCTCTGCTAGCCTTTGAGGGCACAGTGGTCTGTCTTCATGAAGCTCACTGTCTAGTAAAAGATAAACTTAGGTTCTCCCTGTGGGAGACAGGGAGCTCGTGTAGTATAACAACAGATAATGGAAACCAGCCTTAGTACAGGTGTGTGAGATAAGACAGTGATTAGTCTTATTCCCAATTAACTTGGAACCCAGAAAAAACCAAGTCATGACCACTTGTAACGATGACTGTCTTTAAGAATATCTGGAATATGGACAAATATAGATTCTGTTGGCAAGTCAAACCAAATACCTGTGTAATTCTTACTTTGTTTTGCAAAAAAACTGCACTATACTGGTAAGATTCACCTACTGTATGTAAATAAGTCTTATGATAATACTGATATCGATAGCCAAATGTATTGGGAGATCGAGTTAAAACCTCCTTGGGACATAATAGCTATGGAAAATGACTGGCCTGATCAGGCTAGATAATGCAGGCCAGATAATCTAGCTAACCATCATTTACTTTCTATGTTAAACAGTTCTGCACAAGCTAAACGTAAGGTACAAATATCAGTAGATTAAGGAGAAAAATGAATAATCAAATTAGTGCAAGAATAAAAAAATACGTATAATGGTTTCACAGGGCAAACTAGTTGTTTCTTTAAATTTACCCCTACCCCTCTCTGGCTTCTCAAACATGTTAGGCATATTTGTGTTGGTATTATGCTTTATCTGTTGTACAAATGCTACATCAAATGTCAACACTCAGACAGATATGAGCATTTGCTATAAGCGGTTTGTGGCCAGAGACCAGGGTCCTCGAAATGATAACAAATACGTATATTGGTTTCTGACCCCAGTTCCTGACACAGAGCTCTTAAAACTTGTAATTTTCTGAGTGACGGAAACATCTGATACTTCTAAATCCCTTGGAATTTTCTGGATGATAGGAGTATCTTTTGTTCTAATGAAGCAATTTTTGGTGGGCTCTTGGATGGGGGAATGGGGAGGAAGCTGGTCACCAGAAAGACCAAGCCATAATTAGAAGCTTGGGACTTTCAGCTCATCTACCCCATCCTCCAGGAAGGAAAGAAGGGCTAGAGATTGAGTTACTACTATTCAATCACGCCTACATGACAAACCCTCCATAAAAATCTCTGAACTATGGGGTTTAGAGAGCTTCTGGGTTGGCAACCCAATTGCATGCTGGGAGGGTGGCACACCCCAACTCCATGGGCTCGAAGCTGTTGTCTTTGGGATTCTTTCTGGCCTTGTCCTATGCATCTCTTCATATGTAAACTTTATAACCTTTGTGCATACATTAAACCAGTAAATGTGTTTCCCTGAGTTCTGTGAGCTGTCCTAGCAAATCAATCAAACCAAATAAAGGGGTCATAGGAACCCCCAAGCCGGTTGGTCAGAAGTACAGGTTACAACCTAGGGACTTGTGATTAGCATCTGAGATGGCAGGGATGGGGAGAGGGGTAATTGTGTGGAACTGAGTTCTCTACCTGTGGGATCTGACACTACCTCCAGGTAGATAGAATCAGAATTGAGTAAAGTTGTAGGACACCAAGTTGGTGGGTCCTGTTGAAAATTATTTTTTGCGTGGGGAAAAAAAAACCCACACATCTGGTGTGAGAGGTGTTGTCTTGACTAATATGTGAGAGGAGAAGAAAAGGTTTATTTTTCATTAGAATAACCATCCATTTATATCCCAGAGAAGTCAGTGAGCTATGGAAACACATAGATTAATAACTTAAGCCCAGCTGAGGGGCAGGAAGAGTGGAGGAGTTGAGATAGAGATCTTATCTAGGGAAAATGACATCTAACTGGGGACCTGGGTTGGCAAAGAAAAGAAGAATGGGATGGAAAAGAAGGATTCCAAAAGTGAAAAGTGCTATCTGGGAAACCAAGAAATTAACACGAACTGCTGCTACTGATGACCAAACGTATTGGGACACTGAGTTAAAACCTCCTTGGGACATCGTACCTATGGAAAATGACTGGCCTGAGCTGTAACTGAAGCTACCCAACCATCACCTAATTTCTATGTCAAAGACTTCTGCACAAGCTAAACATAAGGTACAAATACCAGTAGATTAAGGAGAAAAATGATCAAATTAGTACAAGAATAAGAAAATGTTTATAACAGCTTTACAGGGCAAACCAGTTGTTTCTTTATGTTGTTTCCCATGAAGATAGAATGGGATCATCCTGGAGAAGTGAATGCCAGAGGTCAGCAGGACTTGGGAGCCAACTCAAGAAACTTGATTTTGCTGAGAAGGAAATGAACAGATATCAGGGTTTTAACTAGGTCAGTAATTCTGTCCTGCTACTTTTTTCTGAACCCACTGCTAATCATCAGTTCCACGCCCAGTCTCTGGGTTCTTACCTGTTCTTAGTGCCAGTGAGTGAGTGATGCTCTCCAGGAAACCTAACACTTTCTATATTCTCCTCCTCATATTGGCAGTCTTAACACTTAGTTGAAGAAACACATAAACAGGAATTCTAATTCCCATTTGAACTTGGACACATTACCCTACCTCTTTTTGAATTTCAGTTTTCTCATAATTAAAATTAGGACCTCTAATCTCTCCTCGGGGATTAGACTAGACAATATATGTAAATAATTGAAATAAACCTGACGTGTAAAAGATCCTCAATAAATGACAATTATCAGTCAGCCTACATTATTGCTGATGGCTGTTATTGTTGTTTTTATACATGAATAGAATCAAAACAACTTCTGGAATCATCACTTTACTTCCAGGAGGAGAAAAAATAAATGAGGACAGTTACTCTCACAACAACAAAATGTGTGTGTGTGTACACAAAATCAATGAACTCACTTGGCTGAAGCCAAAAATAAATGGTAAATAAATATTATTAACATACGCAAATCATGAGTCATTTTTAAGATAATTCAAAGAAATAGTCTTTTCAATGTCTTGTTTTCTCTCAATTATCTGTCATTTCACGCATTTTGCCTTGAATAATTGCTTCAATTCTTGCTAACATTAATATATAGAGAAGTGTGATGACAAGGTATCTCTAGATGATGTTTGCCAGGAGTTCAATAGTATCAAATTATGTTAACCTAACCCAGACCCTTCCAATGATTGTTTTGCATTTGGTTAATTTATTCTTTGCTGTGTCTCCACTTAAGTGTAACTCCCTACTGCTTCATTAACAACTGCAGCTGTATCACGACCGGAGTATGTTAACTTAATGGAAGAATCTATGAAAAACGGAACGGTTTCTGGTTGGCCTGGAAGTGAGGTACCTCTGAAATTCATCCACTCATTTGTTCATTCATGCCACAAAAATATAAGCAAAAATGCCTAAGTTTTCGTATCTCCAAAAGTAGACCCTGAGATAAAAAGGATGTAAGCGCAGATTGATTATTTGGGAGGTAATTCCAGGAAGCACAATGAGAGAGTGAGGAAAGTGAAGAAAGCAAATCAAGGAAGGGGAAAATGTCAACAAAGCATAAGGCAATGAGTAGTTACAGCTGTGGGCACCTGTGGTTAGGTGTTAATCCATTTTGCGTTGCTATCAAGGAATACCTGAAGCTGGTTAAATTATTTTAAAAATTGGGTTTATTTAGCTTACTGTTCTGCAGACTGTACAAGCATGGCAACAGCATCTGATCAGCTTCTGGTGAGGCCTTAGGAAGCTTTTACTTAGTCAAGAAGGCAAAAAGGGACAGGAGTGTCACATGGCGAGAGAGGAAGAGAGGAGAGAGAAGAGGTGCCAGCCTCCTTTAAACAATCAGCTCTCTCATGAAGAGAGCAAGAACTCACTCATTACCATGGGAAGGGCACCAAGCCATTCATGAGGGATCCGCCCCCCTCCAACACTGGGGATCACATTTCACATGAGATTTGGAGGAGGCAAATGTCCAAAGCCTATCAACTCCCCACAAACCCTCTGAGAAATACAGAGAACACAGTTTGGAGTCATCCTACTGGAAACTGGCAAGCTATGTCATTTACCCACTATCTTCCGTCTCTCCACTGATTGAAGGTTGCTCTCCAGAACATGACATCTACCGCAATTCCTGGTTGCATCTCCTCCATCTGGCCCAGCAAGCTCCAATAGTGCTGGAGAAACCAGAATGATAGAAAAGTGTTTGCAGGTGCCAGGGGTTGAGATGGGCAGTTATGGGGAGGGCATCTGCTGTAAGGTGGCAGCTGCTGTAATGAGTGAATTAATTCCTATGTTTAAACACTTTACACAATGCGTGGCACAGAATAAGTGCCATATAACTTTAGCTTGTGCCATATTGTTTAGTGTCCTAGGTCCTGCTGTAAGTACTTAGGATATGAAGGAGAATGTGGCCTTGTTTTTGCCCTACATAGACTCATAGAGCTATGCTCAATTTCAAAAGCACACACTTCTCAGAGAAGAGTGTCCGTATATTTGTATATTCACTGTAATTCTAGCACAGTCATAATTAAGGATTTTTGATTGTTGAATTCATTTTTTATTTCTATTATATCCTTATTGCACAGTAGAACCAGGGCTCAAATGAAGAAGAAAAAGGACTAAAGCTTGCATGCATATATTATTCCTTCTCATGCATCATGAGAAAAAGAAAAAAACTTCAGAACTTGCAGACCTTGCCTGTCCCCACTTTGTGCTTCAGAATGCAGAAGTTACATTTTGGGGTCCTAGATATGAGGTTATCTGAATCCTTTAAAAACATGCTCTAAAATTCTCTTACAGGAACACATTTCTGTAATTCCATTGTGCATTATCTTTAGACTCGTAACCCTGCAAATATGATGGGGAGGAGAAAAGCAAAACAAACACACAAAACATTCACTTCTCTCTGACACCTGCTATCTCTTCAGAGGGTTCGTATCTGATCAGAATTAATGTGACAGATGGAGCCAAATGAATAGTGACTGCTACCTTCCTGGAATTATTTCAGGTTATTCTGCCTCTCTAGCCATACATTAAGAAGGATATAATGGGAAACACACGCACAGACACACACACACTATAATCATTTATGAAGAATGACAAGTTAGGGAAGACATGACTGCAGACCTAGAGTCTGCTAATTTATTCACTCCCATTTCTGGTTAAAACATCACTTCCATGTGCTTCATAAACTTCCCAATATAATTGCCCATGTGTATTATACTTCACTGGCCTTCAAAGTCAGCTTTTTCCAGAAATTTGAAGGAATCTCTTTTAGTACCTGAGTCATATCTAATGGGCTTCTCTTCTGCAAACAAACTGTGTCTGCGTAGTTATGGTAAGCTGTGCATTAGAGACAATATTCAGAAACCTTGACAGAGACTTAAAAGATGGATAAGCTGGATTTTCCAAGCTCTGGAACATCTTTCAAATGCATTTTATTTTGATTTTCAGATATTCATCAGCCATGTTCCTGATTTCCAATACTTTGTTGATCACTAGGTATCTGTTAAGTAGCACCCTATAGGTTTTCTGATTAGAATCACAGCTCATTTTGGAGTTATCTACTAATTACTTTGTGAAATTGGCTGTTAATGCACATTAACTTTTTTTGAATAGTTAAAAGGAGTGATGTGGCCAATGGGTACAAAAATGGAAGCATATAGGGTGATGAATCTTGTTAATGAACGTTAAAACGTGCTTTAATTGAGAGAGGGCTAATATTAAGGTTTTAAATGAAGTCTTTGGAGCAGGAGTTAAACCTCAAACATTCTAAATTTAAAGAAAATGTCTTCCATATATCTTTGCCAATCAGAAACAATGAAATATTATTTATAGTTTATGATGAGCAAATCTTAATGTTTTGTTTTTGAAGTTTGTTTTTATTTAAGAAAAATGAAACACAAACTAGACCAAATGTTTTTTCCATTAAAACTGTTTGTTATTTATCTATTCCAGACAGATACTCTTTAAGAATTTTCACACATCATCCTCTGCTCCCACCCCCAGGCTTAGCAAGATCCAGTTCAACTAGAAGAAAAGATATGATATTTACAACCACTAGGCCTTCTTTGCTGAACAATGACTGGCATTTGGTGCTAACTTTTCTTGAGACAAAGCCATTTTAATACAGTTCACTGAGCTTTCTTTTTATATTTAAACAACCAAGAGAGAATTAATTATTTCCATGTCACAATCCTTCAGGCTCCACACATACTCGATAGCATTTATCTCTACAAATTATATAGTCAGCATTTAGACATTTAATTTGGAAATAGGATGTCTTTGTCTCTCACCCCTAGATTATATATGCCATGAAGATACGAACAGAAATATCTTGCTTCCCAGTGCCTAGGAAAGTTGGTGCTGAACAAATATCAGTTGAATGAATGTTGGCTGAAAGATTATTCCACTTTAAGATACATTTGGCTTCTAAATCATGAGCATAGACAATCTTTCTGTGACTCAGCCTGTTTATCTATAAAATGAAAGTAGTATTCATATCCACCTTATATTGATGTTTTGAGAATTAAATGAAACATAAGATATTAAACATTTGAAATGTGCCTGACAAATAGTAAGACTTCGGTAGTTGTTACATATTAATATTATATTCTTATTTTTGTTACTATTATTAGCATCTTCCAAGCATTCATCCACCTAGTTCTGATAACAGCTGCACCCTATTTTTCCTTTGAGGAAAACAGCTCTTTTCCCTCTTCTTGTAATCCTTGAGTTTTAGGTGGGGCCATATGATGGTTAATATTGAGTCTCAGCTTGATTGAAGGACGCAAAGTATTGTTCCTGGGTGTATCTGTGAGGGTGTTGTCAAAGGAGATTAACATTTGAGTCAGTGGACTAGGAGACCTTCAGTCTGGTTGGGCACCATCTAATCAGCTGCCAGCACAGCTAGGACAAAAGCAGGCAGGGAAACGTGGAAGGATTAGACTGGCTGAGTCTTCTGGCCTCCATCTTTCTCCCATGCTGGATACTTCCTGCCTCAATCATTGGACTCCAAGTTTTTCAGCTTTTGGACTCCTGGACCTACCTACACCAGTGGTTTGCCAGGGGCTCTTGGGTTTTTGGCCACAGACTGAAGGCTGCACTGTTGGCTTCCCTACTCACAAGGTTTTGGGACTTGAACTGGCTCCTTTACTCCTCAGCTTACAGACAGCCTATTGCGAGAGTTCATGCAGTGACTGTGTAAGTCAATACTCCCCAATAACTCTCTTTCATATATACTGTCCCTCTAGAGAACCTTGGCTAATACAGGCCACTAGCCTAACTCCTTCCAGCTTGAAAGGAGGCAGGAAGCCCAAGAGAGCTGAGTACATGTGCTCTATTTCTAATGTGACAAAGCTAGATTGGGTCAATATGAGTCAAGTTATTTTGATTTAATTGAGGCCAACAGAAGGTAAAGCTGACCTTAGGATGACTGATAATATGGAGGGAGGGACGGAGGGATGGAGAGAGAGAGAGGAAGAGAGAGAGAGAGAGTAAGAGAGAGAGAGAGAGGGAAAGAGAGGAAATGGAGAGGAGAAGGCAGAGGAAGGGGAAAGCGAAGGAAAGAGAAGAATGGAATCACTTGAGCCCCTGAAACTATCAGCATGTCACCTAGATTTACATAAGCCAGTAATGTTGTTAAATTACTTTTTATCATTTTTTTTTTTACTGAGTCTGAGTTAGATTTATACCAGTTGTAACCAGTCAAAAACCCTGACAAATACAACCATTTTCTTTGTCTGCAAAAGAAAGGAGTTAGACAGAAGTATCTCCACTGAAGTTGTATAGTCCTGTACTTTTATGACAGTAATCTCATTCTCAGGGACTCAGGAAGGTTTCTTCTCATAGCCAGAAATCGCTTGCAGAGTCTATAAGGCGACCGCCATCCTCACTTCCCAAGGGTGACTGGGGTTGCAGTGGGATCACCTATGCTAAGAGTATCAGAACACTTTCAAATACCAAGTCCTCTTTTCAGGTCAATGGGGAAAATTTGGATAAAATGACTATGCTTCCTATTGAGAAAAAGTCAACTTCATAGTGAATGCAGTAGGAATGCAAGAGGCCTAGTGTATTAGTTTTTTCTCATGCTGCTAATAAAGATATACCTGAAACTGGGTAATTTATAAAGGAAAGAGGTTTAGTTGACTCACAGTTCCACATGGCTGGGGAGGCCTCACAGTCATGGCGGAAGGTGAATGAGGAGCAATGTCATGTCTTACATGGCGGCAGGCAAGAGAGTGTGTGCGGGAGAACTTTCCTTTATAAAACCATCAGATCACATGAGACTTATTCACTATCATGAGAGTAGCACAGGAGAGACCCACCCCCGTGATTCTGTTACCTCCCACCGGGGCCCTCCCACCACACATGAGAATTATGAGAACTATAATTCGAGATGGGATTTGGGTGGGGACACAGCCACACCTTATCACCTAGAAAAATGTAAAAGGCCTTCTATGCCTGGGCATTTCACAAGAGGACACTCTTATCTGTTCACGCTGGGTTTTCAAAACAATTGTGGAAAAGCAGACATTGATGAACTAGAGCTATAGCAAGCTGTCAAGTGATACTTTTTTTAATTTTCTGAATTTACAGGAACCACTTATCTATCAGTTCTGTGGTGGCCAAAAGAGAACGGCAGTCAAATAACCTGAGTTCTAAACTTGGCATAATCAATCCAAAGCCAAGTATAAGTTTAAGTGAATCCCTTAAGGTGGGAATTCAGTTTCCTCACCTGAGATATATGAAAGTTGATACCTCTCCAGCCTGGGTGACAGAGGGAGACACTGTCTCAAAATAAAAATAATTTAAAAAAAAAAAATGAAAAGAAAGTTGATATCTAAGGTCCACTCTGGCTCTGAAATGCCACAAGTCTATGGGATCCTAGAAAATTTTAACAATATGCAGAACCTCATCATAAAAGGGGATTCTTTGAGATGAGAGTTATAAGAAAGAAAAAAAAAAGTGCTATTATTTTGCACGTTAGCACTAAAAACAAGACTTGACAAGGAATCATGGATTGGTAAACTAGAACTGTCAGAGAGAGACGGCTAATAAGTTTTTAAGAGGCGTTATTTAAAGACCTTCATAGAAAAATGCCCCCTAGGAGAGCTTCAAAGTCTGGGGATTGAAACTTATAATATTCCTTGGAAGAGTGTGATTTTATTTTTTAAGTGTTTTAAAGGATTTTTTTTTTTCTTCTCAGTTTTTGGAGATGTATATTAGCAGAAGACTATGTTTACATAAGAGGCATTGAAAACACAGAGAAACAGCTTTCTCTTCAAGTCACCATCGCATAGGTTTTTCCCCCCACTCTGTTAAACTCAGATAAAGGTTGAAGGGATCATAGAAAGTGAAAAGTTGCTGCAAAAGTTCCTCTTCAATTAGACTCTTTATCAGGGACTCCGGCCACATTTAATGTGCTAATGTTCCTTGACTCTAATGGAACAGACCCAGCAGGGGGAAGAGATTTCCAGTTAATGACTCCAGAGTTAGGTCTGCTTTTATCTCCCGACTCCCAGCCACAGGCTCACCCTGTACAGATGCTGATGTGATTCTATAAACGGCTTTTACATTTTATTCACTTCATACTTCCTGAGAGTCCATCTCCCTAACACAGATGGTTGGGGAAGTTATTTATTAAGCAAGCCTCATGGAAACGGGAACTTGGAAATGTGATTTCCACTGGTTGTAAAAGCCAAGAATGTCAATATTCATTATCCTGGTTTAGCAGGCCTTTTTTTTTTTTTCTACAATTGCCCCAATGATCCACCTTAACACACAGTATCACAGGAAAAATTTAAGTAGAGTAATTAACATATTTAATCAATTAAGTCTGGAGAAATAAAAAGGAAGGCTCTCTCTTATCATAAATCAATTGCCCTGGAGACTTGGATGAAATGACTTTGAATGGTTACTAAATGATTCTTACTGGACTCTACAGAGCACTGGAAGAAATTAAACCAAGCCATTTCTAAGTTAAGAAGTGCCCCACTTTTAAGCCTAATAACTAATGCAGCTTTGTTTTCCTGTGTGTCGTGAACCTGTATCTGTTCCTATTTACTTCAGCATATAATTTACATATCCAACTCTATTCTGGTAATCTCTGGAAAAAGTAGTTCCTAGGTTCAATATAAGCCTCCATAAATACCTATCACAATCAGAAATTAAATCTGTCATCTATGAAACTTCCTAACAGAGGGCCCACCCTTCCTATACCGTAACGTGAAATGGTTAGGTTGCAATAAAAGACCTTAGCAATTTGTTTCTTCTAAGGGGGCATGACGGCATGACTTTGTGGCCAAAGAAAACATTTTGCAGTACCTTTAAATCTGATCACATTGACACCCAGTTATTTTTTCATACGTGCCAATAGCCTAATTAGACTACCAGCTCTGGATGTATCCTGTCACCTTTTTTTTTTTTTAATTTTTTATTATTATACTTTAAGTTCTAGGGTACATGTTCATAACGTGCAGGTTTGTTACATATGTATACTTGTGCCATGTTGCTGTGCTGCACCCATCAACTCGTCAGCACCCATCAACTCGTCATTTACATCAGGTATAACTCCCAATGCAATCCTCCCCCCTCCCCCCTCCCCATGATAGGCCCCGGTGTGTGATGTTCCCCTTCCCGAGTCCAAGTGATCTCATTGTTCAGTTCCCACCTATGAGTGAGAACATGCGGTGTTTGGTTTTCTGTTCTTGTGATAGTTTGCTAAGAATGATGGTTTCCAGCTGCATCCATGTCCCTACAAAGAACACAAATTCATCCTTTTTTATGGCTGCATAGTATTCCATGGTGTATATGTGCCACATTTTCTTAATCCAGTCTGTCACTGATGGACATTTGGGTTGATTCCAAGTCTTTGCTACTGTGAATAGTGCCGCAATAAACATACGTGTGCATGTGTCTTTATAGCAGCATGATTTATAATCCTTTGGGTATATACCCAGTAATGGGATGGCTGGGTCATATGGTACATCTAGTTCTAGATCCTTGAGGAATCGCCATACTGTTTTCCATAATGGTTGAACTAGTTTACAATCCCACCAACAGTGTAAAAGTGTTCCTATTTCTCCACAGACACATGAAAAAAATGCTCATCATCACTGGCCATCAGAGAAATGCAAATCAAAACCACAATGAGATACCATCTCACACCAGTTAGAATGGCGATCATTAAAAAGTCAGGAAACAACAGGTGTTGGAGAGGATCCTGTCACTTTTAATATGAACCCAGGGTTACATTAAACAGATGTAAATGGCCTTCATTCCTGGCCCACTTATGCTTATATAGGTTTTTATTTTTCAGCTAAGAGTACAAGCAACATCCACAATTCCACTGTGTCTGAAAAAGAGAATACTTGTACGTAAAAGACAGAAAACACCTGGGGGCCAAAGGTTTCCACACAAAGCACAGTTGTCCTTGAATATCTTCTACTTCTACTACTGCTGCTGCTACTACTACTGCTACTGCTATTTATTTATTTAGAGACAGAGTCTTGCTCTTTTGCCTGGCTGGAATGCAGTGACCCCGATCTCGGCTCACTGCAACCTTCACCTCCCCAGATCAAGCGATTCTCCTGCCTCAGCCTCCTGAGTAGCTGGGACTACAGGCACGCACCACCACACCCAGCTAATTTTTGTATTTTTAGTAGAGACAGGGTTTACCATGTTGGCCAGGCTGGTCTCAAACTCCTGACCTCAGGTGATCCACCCGCCTCAGCCTCCCAAAGTGCTGGGATTACAGGTGTGAGCCACCGCGCCCAGCCTATCTACCACTATTAATAATGAATCGATAAAATAATGACCTGTAGAAGCCAAAATTCCTTAATTATTTGTAGATAACAGTTGCATTCTTTTCTGATGATTTTTATTAACTCTGGTTTACCATTGTAATTGTATTGCTGGTAGTATTAGTAATAAGAAAAAGAACAAGAACAAAGACTGAATATTTTGCATTTATTAGGTGCTTTTCCATGCATCATCTTCTGATTTTTAGAATGACCCTGAGAGCCAGATACTATTTCTATTATTTCACAAATGCAGAAATTGAGATTCAGAAAGCCTAAGTGAATTGCTTAGAGAGAGTAATAGCAAGTTATGTAACAAAGCACAAGATTTCCAAGCTCATTTACTGTCTTTAAGACCATGTGGCCATTTAAGCTCTGCAGTGCTTGGTCCATAACACAGGGCAGGAGTGAAGTACAGCAGAGGCAGCTGGTAAAAGCAAGGACTTAGGAGTCTCAAAGACCTTCATTTGGGGCTTAGCTCTGCCTCTTACTAGCTGAGTGATCCCGATAGGTGATTGCTCTATGCTTCTGTTTGTTCATCTCTAAAACAGACTTGCTAAGATTAAATAAGATGATGTATGCCATCAATGATAGACTGGATAAAGAAAAGGTGGTACATATACACCATGGAATTCTTGCAGCCATAAAAAGGAATGAGCTCATGTCCTTTGCAGGGACATGGATGGAGCTGGAACTCATCATCATCAGCAAACTAATGCAGGAACAGAAAACTAAATACCCCATGTTCTCACTTACAAGTGGGAGCCAAACAATGAAAACACATGAAGACTGGGAGGGGAACAACACACACTGGGACCTGTCAGGGGATGGGGTTGGGGAAGGAGAGCGCAAGGAAAAATAGCTAATACAGGCTCGGCTTAACACTGAGGTGATGGGTTGATAGGTGCAGCAAACTACCATGGCACACATTTAACTACGTAACAAACCTGCATGTCCTGCACCTGCAACCCAGAACTTAAAATTTGAATTTAAATTTAAAAAAAGGGTTTGGCTTAGTAATTGTTTAACAAACGGTAACTTTAGTAATGATCATATGCTCTTTAAAAATTATTTAATCATATAGTTTTGTAATTATTAATTATTAAAAAGTCACCTAATCTTTATTAATAGAGAATGGTAATAACAGAAGTATGGCACCAGCTCTCGGAAACGTATTCATGGCAGACACAGAAAGGTGGGTATTAAGTCATTCATCTTCAAGATCCATCCCTGCTGTTACTAGTTCTGTGAAAACTTCTCTCTTTGCACTCAATTGAGTTGGTTGGCACCTCCCCCAAAATGCCACAGTTCTTTTTCAGTTCCTTCCCCTGTAGTCTTTAATATGTTCTATTGTAACATGGTATCTCTTCTGTCTTATCTTCCTTCTTTAGACCAAGAGCTTCCCATAGACAGGGATCAAGTCTAACTCATAGGTATATTTCCTATATCCCAGCATAGTCCCTGGCATGTGGCAGACACTTGGCTGAATAATGTTTGTCCATTTGAATTGAGTAGAGATGACTGCATGGCACAATTACAATTGCTGCACATGGGAGCAGCCTGAAGGTTGGAGCATTAGAAGGGCTTTCAACTGAATATTTTACAGGGTGGTTGATAAGGAGAAAAGAACCTAGAAAAGCACAGCACGTGGACAGGAAAGAGGATGCTAGAATTTGTGAAGTAGTGTGGAATATGAAACTAGCATCATGGACAAGGGATTCAACACACCAAAGCCAAGGTAAAGTTGTACTCAACAAGAGAGTGGGCTTGAGGATTGAGGAGAAGGGGCGGATGATGTCATGGTGACTAGCGGAATGAGGATAATGGTGATGCTATCAACACAACTGCGGGACAAAAACAGAATTTGTAATGGGTGATTTGTTATTACAGTTTTCAACATTATCATTGTTTCTTGAATAATATAAGTAATTATATGCCTATTTTTTTCAGAATCACTATGAAAACTTACATCAGCTTAAATAATAGACAATAATACTATCATAGCAAATAATTATCCTAAACATAGACTCTATACAAGAAGCTCTGTTTATCAAGTTTTTTAGATTATTCTCAAAACCAAAAGTGTTCCCACTCATTGTGTCCTTGAAGTTTTTTCCACTAAAAATTATACTCCTTTTGAACTAAGCCATAGAGGTAACAGGATAGAGAAGCCGTCTTCTTCCAGTACTATCAAATGAAACAGTGAGACTATTATTTAGACATTTTCGATATTACTTGCTGTTTCAATTCTCCACCCCTCACATTGTATTGCTTGAAAGAAGAACTGATTGAAAACTTTATTTGGAAATACAAGCATGTAAGTTTTACTATAGCTTAAGGGAGATTAGATAGCAGTAAAACATTATCTGTCTCTGATCAACTATGAATAAATACGATTTTAACACTGCCCGAAAGCAAATATACTAGAAAAATAAAAACAGTCCCACCCAGCCTACAGAGAGTTAGTTTACAATGTCATGAATAACTGATCAAGTTATTAAATGAAGTTGTTCACAATTTAATGGTTGAGAACAGGATTATCATTAAACAACAGGGAAATCAACCATTGTATACTCAACGTGCAAAATTAAAAAGAAAACATTTTATTTTTAATTTTCAAAGTAAATTGATTAAGAGTTAGAAAGAAGAATGTAGAAAATTGACCAATCTCTTTTGTCAGCATCCATAAGCCAGCTGGTAGGGAAAAGAGAACTTTAAGCGCTTTTCTTTTCTGCTCCCAATGAAAGAAGCAGCACATTTCACAGCTGCTTAATAACATGTTTCCTCAATGTTTCTGAGTAATGAGATTGTCTGGGCAAGGAAAATAGAACACCATGCTCTAGCAAGAAAAGATGACCAAGTATCCATAGCCACTGTCAATCCTCCGATTTTCTACTCCTACTCAAAGCAGGGGCCAGCAAAAGCAAAAAGGGATATTCATTATGAAACACCGGCCTCTACTTGCTCATTAACACAGGGAAAACCGTCTGGGCATGCACACTTTAAATCACTAAGAAAAAATCATTTGACCTTAGCCACATGTAACTGGGAAGCTGCTGATGAAAGGATCATCTAAGCAACTTCAGTCTTGGGGAAGCCAAAGGCTCTGAGGTAGAATGTGCCAAGGCTTCCTCCACCTGGCTCTTTCTTCAGTCTTGCTCAGGAGAAGGAAGCCAGTTCTTTCCTCTGAACACCATGACCCATCCTCTTTCGTCTGAACACCATGACCCATCCTCCTTATGTTTCTGCAGCATCCCTTATGCTTGGTTTATAACTGCAAGGTTCCCACTTAAAAAGGAAAAATAACAGTGCAGACACATGCATGACTGCAAAAACACTAGCATCTATATGGCATAGAGACACATACATCTACATATTTACACACCTGTATATGCACACACAAACACACACAAGCAGGTGAATGCAAATACTATATATACACATATGTATAGATACCTGAATATACATGCAAGTACATATAAATATATACAAATATGAATACATACATGCATATGAATCCACATGTAAGCATGCATATACACAGATAAATACATATATAAACACTAGCATGCATACAACATATACTACATGCATACAAAATACATATAAGCATACTTACATACACCAAGATATCCATCAAATGTGTCCACCCATAATATATGCAGGTGTTTTTGTGCATATGTGTATATGTGTATATATATATGTGTATGTGAACACACTTATACACAGACAGGCATAGATAATATAGGCAATATAAAGCTCACAACAACTAGTATGGTTTACAAAACCCATGAAGAAGAAATATTTCTCCTGAAAGCTCAAATCTATATACTTGACTGTCAAACAGATATTGTCCTGACTGGAGCAGAGATTGAAATAAGGGAAAAAAAAAAAAAAAGAACATGAAAATCATACCTCTGTAGGGTCCCCAAATATTTTTTTAATGGGCCTAGAGATTAATGAGTTGTGAATAATTCAAGCCATAAATGCTAAGTATTTTTAACATGGGCCCCTTTGCAATCTAATGAAGGTTTGTGCCTTTTGCCCAGGGGAAAAAATGTAATACACATATAAGGATGTATGCAAACTCAGTCTTTCCCAGATCATCCAAAGGTTAATACTCTTGACCTAGAGGTGTAAGTACATCCCTTTAACCTCAATTTCCCTTCCCAGAAAAAGAGAAATTTACCAGAAAAATATTGCTCATAGTGCAAACCCCTTCATTTGAATTTCTAAGTGTCTAAATTTTACTTATTACAACTCTCTGGTATTGAATTGCATCAAATACACTCAGAAATACCAAATAGGTTAGTAATTTTTAAAATATAAAACTAGAAACTGTGGTAGAATTTCTGATTTCAATTTATAACGTTTGTCATGAATCTGAAAAGGAGAAGTCAGAAGTCAGATGTTCCATATAAGCAGCTTACATAGGATCTGTATATTGAAAGGTATTTTATAAACTCGATCTTAAGTTACAGCTGCAAAACACATTTAGACTTATCTACGTGGGCAAATCTTACATTCTGGAAAGGGCAGTAGGCAAATATTAGTATCTGCAAATGCAATTCCTTTCTTTAGATCAGTAAAACACATCTCTTTACTTTTGAAATTTGGATCTGATTGTACTTCAAAGTCTTTCTCTGGGAGACCTCTAACTTGCAAGAGAAATCAAACCTTTCAGGCACAAGAGAAAAAGATTTTGAGATGAGATTTGAAAAGAGTCACAAGGCAGAGCCAGTTTTCAGGAGAGAAATAACTAAAGGGCACCTCCTTCGGACCTGACTGCCAACACCATTTGTGATTGCCAATTTCAGAAGGCAACAACGAACATCTCTAACCTCAGAGCAGCCATCGTTCTCTTACCCAGCTACATAGTAAACCATATGAGTAAGAGGAACAATAGAAAAACAGGATGCCTTTGACTTGACTACTTAAGAAAGGAGGTGCAGATAGATGAGGAAAAACGTTGTTTTTTTCTTTTTTTTCTAGTAAGGAGGAAAGAAACTTGCAGGGGCCACCTGCATGAGTCACGAACTCTGGAGTATTTTAGCTTGATGTTAGCATATCACTCAATCTCCCATTCTCCTTCATTCTTGCCAGACAGGTATCTGGAAAGCAAACATACATCCGCTACCCAGATGTAATGAAATGCAATTAAGAATTTATCTTTCTCTGACAATTATAAGAGCAATCTTCAGAGGAAACCATCTAAACTTACAAGGATCCTACTTTATCTTCGAGTTCCACTTTAACTAATGGTTTCTAAATTACTTGAGTGGAAAATTAAGAATGCAAAACTTCATTTAAGGATACATTAGGAACAAAATGTTTTTGCAGTAAAACTTTCATTAAGGAAGCCATGTACACATGCATTTAAAATACACATCTATTCCTCCTGAATATAGGTGAAGAGATAAAGCGATCTGTTGAAATTATGACATCTGGAGACAAGGCTGTTTAGAATTTTTAAATGAACAAATTTAGTATTTTTAAAAATCATGGTTATCCAACATTGAGTTCCAAATGAAACTTCTTCCCCCTCCCCACTTTCTCCTTCAAGGTCTAAGTGATTTCTGCTTCAAAAACTGTTTTGATTTAGCGGGGGTGAGGGGAGGTGGTGCTATACTGCCATCATAACTGCATTGGAAAATTGACAAATAGAAGGCAAAGTGTAAAAAAAAAAAATGTCTTCA
The DNA here is from genome assembly GCF_008728515.1 of Papio anubis. Classification (NCBI taxonomy): domain Eukaryota; kingdom Metazoa; phylum Chordata; class Mammalia; order Primates; family Cercopithecidae; genus Papio; species Papio anubis. The sequence goes on along the minus strand of NC_044991.1, from coordinate 82,056,501 downwards.
AGACCAGTGCTTCTTAAACTCTAATGCACATATAAATACAAATCACCTACAGATCTTGTTAAAATGCAACCTCTAATTCAATGGGTTTGGGGAGGAGCCAAGATTCTGCATTTCCAACAAGCTCCTGGGATACAATACTGCCCAGAGTCCCAGGACCACACTTTGAAGAGCAAGGGACCTGGACAGCCTGCCTTCTGTCTCAGCCTACCTTCTGCCACATCACATATAAAGAACAATAGTTAAGTACATGGAAAGTACTTTTCGAAGCATGCCAAGGGCCCTAGATTCTTAGGACACTTGGCGAAATTTTACCCTTAGGCATTCAAGAAAGCATGTCAGATGGGAAACTGTGACAAGAGATATAGTTACAAGTAGAATCTTGAGTTGTCAATAATTTACAACAGAAGTGAATCATTTGCAAAATGCACCACTTTATCTATTATCACCAACCAGTCCTGGCTATTGCTATTTAATCCTCAGGAGTATTAAAAGCCACTGTTTAATCTGTAAATAAAACTTTTCTGCTGTTTACCCTTGGGTAGCTCTTACAGAGTTGTTCACATAGGAAGCAGCTCATACCTGAGTCAGTGCTTAAAGTTGCAGTCCAACACCCATATGACAATTAACGTGTTTCTTAAAAATGTGAGTGATTCTGGCTGGGTGCGGTGGCTCATGCCTGTAATCCCAGCACTTTGGGAGGCCAAGGCCAGCAGATCACGAGGTTAGGAGTTCAAGACCAGCCTGACCAAAATGCCGAAACCCCCGTCTCTACTAAAAACACACAAAAAAATTAGCTGGGCACCATGTGCGTGGGCACCTGTAATCCCAGGTACTCAGGAGGCTGAGGCAGGAGAATCGCTTGAACCCGGGAGGCGGAGGTTGCAGTGGGCAGAGATTGCGCCACTGCACTCCAGCCTAGGTGACAAAGGGAGACTGTATCTCAAAAACGAAACAAAACAAACAAACAAACAAAAATGTGAGTTTTTCTTTTTCTACAGTCACTTCATAAGCATGACCTGCCTTTTCTAGCCACACAGCGCACCAGCCTGTCTTGTCTTGGTCTTGGCTTCAGTTTCTGGAGGACGGCAGCTTCCTGTGGAACTTTCCAAAATACACATACCCACAATGAATTGTATCTATACCCCTCAGACTATTTTAAAGGCAATCCACTGTAAAAGTACCCTCCAAAGTTGGTAAAAATTTCTTCGTAACTTACAGCAACAAATATTGAGATTTAATTGCATTTATTTCTTAATTTAGTTCCCAAGTATTATTCAATGATTTTTGTGACATTCTGATGAGAACTGTTGTTCTAAATAAGAAAATAAGATGTTCCATCATAATTGTTTACTGAATTAATTTTGACAATACAGCATTGATCTGATATTAATATGCCCAAGCCTGGCACATAGTAGACACACACACACAAAAAAAATTTGATTATTAAATAAATTTGGTAACACAATAAACAGTATGACCTTAGAAAACATCACTCAGTAAAACACACTCTCACTTTCATGAGAGTATACTTGGCTGTAATTCATTGAATTAATCCATACTTTTCACTTAGATTAATCATTCTTAATGCAAGAGGCCGTAAGCAGGAAATTAAAACAGCCTCCTCCAATCTTTTGTTCTAACTGTGTTACTAGAAAAATGACAGAACAATTCACTAAAGTTATGTTTATCCATAGCAAAAGGTCACAGACTATGGCCTGTGTCAGTGGTTACCTTTCATTCCTCAGTTTAAAACCATTGTGTTATTATATTGTATTTAAACTTAAGACAAATAGGCTGCAATTTGAGATCATGAGGATGCCATAAACGTATCTGCCTTTATCACACCACAAAGGCACAGTGCTAAAAACATTAAAGCAAGGGTCGTCTGGTGTGTGGTCAATGGAGCATCCCAGGAGTTCCATGAAATGTAACCCAAAGGCCATTGGATGGTTGGAAACCATGTCGGATAAAAATGATAGAAAACAAAAATAAAATCCAGAAATGGCAATTTTAAAGAGAATGAGGCAATTGTTGATGCAGGAGGCTAGACAGATATTTAGTCATACTGAACATTTTTCATTCTGTGTCGCTGTACAACCAAAATGACTAGTCAGTGGCAAGTGCCAACTACCATGATCACAAAACAGAAGCAGTCACAACCTTTTCCTCCACTTCTAGAGATGGATTTGTGTTCCCACTAGGCGTGATGACATGGTATGGGCACAGCTTGTGCTACCTACTCAAACAACCACACAAATAAAATAGAAACAGGTAAAGGTACTTGACATGAGGATGACCCCGAAACATCTCTCTCCTGTCTATAGTGCTTTCCATTTCTGTTCCTGGCACACTTTCAAAGACATCATTTCTCTTCCTCCTTTACTCCTTCTCCAGCTTGTAAAGGGAAGGAGAATTCTGACCTGTGCTTCTCTGAGAAGAATCCAGGTGGCTCTCAAGGTAAAACTGACACATTACAGCCCTCTCGACTCCACAGCAAATCCATTTTCTGAAAGGATCAGCATTTATTCAAGGTCAGGAACTACGCAAAGAGGGGAAAAATGTATTTATTTGCTATTTTGTGAGTTTGGCCTCTTGTCCTTGAAGAAATTTTTTAAAAACCCACTCTGAAGAAACACTTCAGAAAACCTTTGTTCAGGAAAGAATTTCTTTTTCTTCTTTACATTTTTATTCTGTTTTTGCTTTTGTCCACATATGTATCATGGTTACAAAAAATAAAAGGAAAAGATTGAAAGCAAAGTAATAAAGCAGCCTTTTAAGATTGGGGCTGGGCAAGAAACATGATTAGAGCCTTGAGAAACAGGCGTTAATTTTGTGTGAAAATTGACCATTGGGATATTTTATTAAATTATATGGTTGGATTGGTTAAAATTTAGTGTCCTTGAAGTGCTGAGTAGCAAGACATTATTTTCATTTTCACTAAATGTCTTCAGCGACTCAATGGCATGGGAAAAAGCAGGTAAATGATCCACCACATGGCAACACACACAGGCAGTTTCTAGAAGAGGAGGTAGCTATTGCTTCAGGACCTTTTTCATCTCCACCTGCCCCTTCTAAGGTGAAGAGCTGACCCATAAGGTGAATTTCTTAGTGCCAAACATTTTCAGTATGATATTGGGCAGGGGGGATATTGCCTTTACAGGATTAACTCATTTTCTGTGTGTATTAGTTGGTTTTCACACAGCTATAAAGGACTACCTGAGCCTGGGTCATTTATGAAGAAGAGAGGTTTAATTGACTCAGTTCCCCAGGCTTAACAGGAAGCATGACTGGGAAGGCTCAGGAAACTTACAATCATGGCAGAAAGTGAAGGGGAGCCAAGCACCTTCTTCATTTGGTGGCAGGAAAAAAGAGAGAGAGTGTGTGACACAGAGAGAGAGAGAGAGAGAGAGAGAAGGGGAAAGTGCCACACTCTTAAATCATCAGATCCAGTGAGAACTCACTCACCGTAACAGCAAGGGGAAGTGTGTGCCCATGATCCAATCACCTCCCGCCAGGCCCCTCCTCCAATTCAACATGAGATTTGGGTGGGGACACACATCCAAACCATATCACTGTGTGCAGTTCAGGTGAGGGAAGGAAGAGGTTCTGACTATTGCTGAAACAGGCACAGGGACATCCATGAAATGGGGCATCATAAAGGACTCAGAAATTATACACCTGTGGTTTCCAGACAGAATATCATCCAACAACAAAATGAGGGGAAAATAAAATTAAATCTCGTTTTGCTTGAGAGGTATGTTAGCAGTCATTTGAGAGAGTCTAAAAAGGTTATCATAAATCATCAGAAATAATGATCATTAAACAATGTGCAAGCATCTTAGTCCATATTTTAAACCATATGATATTCTGAATGTTAACATAATGTAATCTCATATGGAGATATTTATATTGGACATCTTAAAATAACCACGTCAGAAATTTAGGTACCTTTATTTTCCTCACAATCCAATATTCAAGCAAGCCCAAGTTCCACTGATTTTATTAAAGTTGTCTTCTCCTCCTTCCTATATATGACTGCCTGGTTCAGGACTTCATTACTCCTTGCCTAGGACTAGTGCAGTGGCCTCCTATTTGCATTCCCCATTGCACCCTTTAGGGCTGGCCATTTTGCCAGTTTTGTTTGCCAAGGAGGAGCAGAGGCTGTTATCCAGCCATGCCTGTATTTCAAAACACCCCCCTCCCAGACTACCCACCCCAATCTCTGTGTTATGAATCCAGGTGCCAGCCTCTACCACCTCCCTAGAGGAAAGGCCACATTTTTTGAAAAAAAGCTATCACTTACTTAAAATGGGCTAGTGTTAGCCCTACTCACTATCCATCAAAGTCTCTCGTCTAAGATGCTGTCTAGAGTTAGCCTCTTGTTTAAAATCCTTCAAAAGCTTCACACCACTGTTCTTAGCATAAAATAAATAGAATCCATGCCTGTTTTTAACATAGCTTATAAAGCTTTTCAACACATTTGTCATTCATGTCTTCTTGCATTTACTGAGTACTAATGCTACAGTCATATGAAACTGACTTCATGTATCCAGCCCAACATATTGCCCCATCACTCTACTCACAACTCTTTCCCCAAACTTACATCTTGAATATGTACCCATCAACACACTTATTTGATGGGCACGATCCATGTTGAATTCATTTTAGAGCTCCTATGTCTGGTGTGGGCCTTGGTGCCCAGGAAATTCAATTAATAGTTGCCAAAATTGTTTTAATGGGACATCAAAGGTGATACACTTATTTCTCTGCTGATGTTCTTGACACCATCTCTAAAGTGTTAAAGTGGAGAGAGTTGATGGAGAGGTGGTAGGGTGGATTTTGAAGATTTATCTGCTGACACTTATATTAAAAATCTGCCACTGAGAGGGAATGAGAAATCTATTAGTTGCATTTACTCCACTGTGACTTTAAATGATATCCTTGTCAAGAAAAAGCACGCAGAGAATTATTTAGGATAAAATTATAAAAAAAGATTCAACCATTAGCAAGAAGTTAATTTTGCTTTCAAATACTTGGTTGACTTTTAAGTTTACTTTGGTACATCTATATATCTCTCTGGCAGTAAAACTTCAAAAGAACCATGAAATGTATAAAAACTATAAAGGAAAATTTTCTATGGTGAAATATGCTGGTCCTTGTGTGCACATGAGTATACACACACACATGCACACACACACACGCGTACACACAGAGACAAACACAAACACTCTCAGGTCATGTTGGTTTTACAGATCATGTAAATCTTAGCATCAGCATTCATATCTTGCACATTCTAGGTACTCAATGAATGGAAATCATATCCCATTGGTGCTTAAAATCCTCCAGTGGCTCCCCACCAACTCCTGAGCACTACTTGCCATATTGTTCCTTATCAGGATCATTCTGACCGCTCCAATCACCCCAAGCACCATGTTTCTGCATGCACTTTGCTCTGTGTCAGGAAGCTCCCTTCAATCCTCCAGGCAGGCCCAATCTTTCTACCTCCTCTGCCATTACCTTTCTCAATGCCAAAGCCTGTCTAGGATACCTTTAGCTTTCAAAATGCCACTCTGCTATTACCTCCCCTGTAAAATCTCACCACAGTGAACAGCTCTTACTTTTGTTTGCCAAGCACTCCTTTTCTTTCTTATTTTTAGGAAAACTGATTCTCCACGGCTTGGTTGGGACTCTATACCTACACCAGCATAGCCTAAGCCTGAAAATCAGAGTCAGACTCTGGACTCCTTTGGTTGGCTTATCAGTGTTGGGAAGAAATTAATAAGAGTTATAAAAGACCTTTATCTCAGAGGAACTAGAGAATGGCAGGCCAAATGAAAAACAGGTGTAAAACACAAGGTGACTCTCAAGGTTATTTCTGAGGCAAGATTTTGGTCTTCAAGAACAAGGCAAAGGTACTACTCTTGGAACCAGAGCTAGAAGTAAGAAAAAGGTTCTCAAGGATGGTTTCATGTGCAACTATCATGCTTAAGATCTGGAGGTTCTTGTGTTTCCCCAGCCTGAGGTTGCACTGAACCCAGAGCCTAAGCTAGAGGTGAGCCTGCTCAGGTCAGCCAAATGACTTTGTATTGGGGGCTGACGGGTTAAAAGGGACCCAGCAGGTCTTCACACAGTGCAGCAGAGCACAGCATAGCAGAAAACGAACAGGCTTAAGAGACAGATGGGCTCTGCAACTTTCTAGCTTTGTGACTTTCGAAAAGACATCTAAATTTTCAGAGCCTCAGATTGTTCATCACTCAATGGAGATAGCAATATTGACCCAGCAGAGCTGTTTTGAGGATTATAAATGGTATAGATATATACGAAGCTCTTAACCCATTGTCTGAAGCGAAGTAGAGTTGCCATAAATTCTGGTTTTCACAATTACAACACTTAAGGAAGACTTTTCTCAAAGTGTGGTCTGCCTGAGGACCTATTAAAATACCAGTGTCTGAGCCCCAGGATCAACTGACTCAACCAAATGGGTCCCTCAAATCTGCATTTTAACTTACACCCCAGATAATTTTTAAATACCTTGGATTTAATTTTCTAGGTGATTTTTTTTTTTTTTTTTTTTGAGATAGGTTCTGTTCATCACTCCAGACCGATGCAGTGGCACACCTCAGCTCGCCACAACCTCAGCCTCCTGGGTTCTGCTACCTCCTGCCTCAGCTCTCCCGCTGTAGCTGGGACTACAGCATACCCACCATGCCCAGCCACTTTTTTGTATTTTAGTAGAGATGGGGTTTCATCATCTTGGCCAGACTGGTCTTGAACTCCTGACCTCATGATCTGCCCGCCTCGGCCCTCCCAAACTGCTGGGATTACAGGCATGATCCACCACACCCAGCATAGGTGATTCTTAACTAAAAATCATAAATCAAGGAATCGCTGAAATATGCTGGAGACCCAAGAAAATAAGACATAGGAGGGAAGAGCAGTGGGCAAGAAAGACAGGACTTTGAGGTTTACTACTTCTGTTGAGAATAACAATAATAGGATCGGTCAGAACAACAACAGGGGCAGTAACAACTACAATAGAAACAACACAGCAGCAGCAGCATTAGCAGCTACAAGATACTGTTTGCCAGACTGCTCTAAAAACTTTACGGGTATCAATTCCTTCAGTCCTCATAATAACCCCATGAAATATTTCTCATTATCATCATCACATTTCAGATGAGGAAACTGAAGTTCAAAGGGATCAAGTAGCACAGCCAAGATCACACAGGGAATTAATGATGAAGGCGTGAATCAAACCCAGGCAGGCTGTTTGCAGAGGACACGCTGTCAAGCCCTGTGCTGTGACAGAGAAAAAGACACCTCAGTGTTGCCACAAATGCTATCATCAGCCCCTCAGTGCTGGCTAAGCGTGTCACTATGAACATGAGCACCCGGCATCCCGCTACATATCTGCATCCTCTTTCACCCACACAAACGCAATTGCTCACCTATTGCTCACAACTGCTCTGGCCCCATATGACGGCACTTCCTCTCCCCATGTGAATCTGCTGTCGGCAATCCCCAGTGGGTCAGGGCCATGCCCCTCTCATTCAACCAAGTATCCCCAGGGACGAGGATATGCAACGTGGGAGGGACTCCATCAATATATGTTGAATAATTGATGCTCTATAGTAGACTCAGAACTCCAACTCCTAGTTATTCAAACTATAAATAAGAACAAACTCTTGCAACAACATTTTCCACTCTTGGAAATTTTTCAAGCTGCCTTATATAAATGTCATTACATTATAAATGCAATTTCCCAATCCCCTACTCTGGGCTAGACAAATCTTTAGAAGCTCCCGTTAGTGATAAATAACTCTCTACTTAGAACCAAAGATAGGCTCAGTTGGCATCTATTACATACCAACAGTATGCCAGACAGTATGTGGGCACTTTCACTAATGCCTTCCAGAGACTACCACATAGTAGGTGCTTAATCTGTATAGATGCTACTACTTGAATTATGACTGAGTTACATCCAGATAAATCCACTGTGAATGAAAATATTGTAAGTCAAAAGTGAGATTTCACTATATTTCCAGGTTAAAATGGGTTTATCCGCATGTAGCCCCACCGTAAGCCGAGGACTATACTGAATGCCCTATCACTTTTACACCACTGTGAAGTTGAAAATCACAAGTTGAACCATCATAAGTAGCGAACCCGTGTATGTGATAAACTCTCTGAGGTTCAAATTAGGGCCGTTCATTGAATAGGAGACAAACTGAGGTACAGATGATTTAAGAACTTATGTGACTCAGATCCAGGACTTCAGTGGGTAGGTCCAGTGCTCTCTTCACCATGTAACAGGGAGATGGTTTGATAAACAAAGGGTTTAACACAACAGCACTTCAAGCTTTGAGTAAGACACATAATGGTTTACATTGTTTTTTCACACCTACGTAGCATGAGAAATTAATTACAAGCTATCAGCGTCTTACATTTTCATAGTACTTATTGTCTCTTGACTAGCTTCATAGGAATTAATTTTAAAAGAACATTCTTTGAGAATGATGTCAAGTGATTTATTCAAATTCCTTCTCCATATGTTCTATACTACCTTAAATTTACAAACGTTTCAAATGTAGAGAAAAACACACTTAAAATTTGACAGGGAAAAGAGCAAAACGACATTTGTCATAAAGTTTTATCATGACATTAATTCGTGGATGATTTCTCAATACTGATAATGGGTCACAGGGGGACTATAAGGTTTGGGAAATTATGACTCCTGCCCTCAAGGATGTTACCATATAGCAGGTTCTAATAACGAGGACTCACATTTATAAGAACGCACAGTGAGCTCCAGGCATGGAAATGCCCTTTGTCTCCTTTAAACCTCACAGCCGACATGATTATATACTGTTCGAAGACTGAGGCTCAGAGAAGCTAAACAACTTACCCAATATCACAAAGATATCACAGGAAAGAGCCAGCATTTGACTCCAGAACCGAAATTTTCATCATTATTCTATTCTGTCTTTGGATAAAATATATAAACCAATACATATAAGAAGAAGCTGAATGAGATGGATACTACCAGGGAGCTGCAAACAAAAGTGTGAAAAAATAGAAGTCAACCTGAGAAAATTAGAAAAGACCACTGTGAGGGACAGCTTTCGACATAGTACCCAATGGTCCCCACCTAGTATTCAGCCCTTGTGGGGTTCCCTCTCCTTGAGGGTAGGGTGGACCTAGTGACTCTCTTTTAATAGCCAGAATACAGCAGAAGCAAAGGGATATCACTCCTACAGCAGGTTACAAAAAGCCGACTTTTTTCTCACCCTCCCTTCTGCAGGAGCACTCTCATGAAGCCCGCTGCCATGTTATGAACTGTTCCGTGGAGAGGCTCATATGGAAAGGAACCCAGGGAGGCCTTTGGCCAACAGCCAGCAATCAAATGGAGCCCTCAGTCTAATTACTCCCGAGGAACAGAATACTGCAACAACCACGTAGTAAGCCAGGAAGCACGTTGTTTCAGTAAGTTCAGGCTTCTATAACAAAACATCATAAACTAGGTAGTTTAAACAGCAGAACTTTATTTCTCACAGTTCTGGAGACTGGAAAGACTAAGATCAAAGTGCTGGTCAACTGGGTTCCTGGTGAGGGCCCTCTTTCTGATTTGCAGATAGCCACCTTCTTGGTGTGACCTCACATGAATGAGAAAGACACCACCGTCTCTCCTGTCTTTTCTTATAAAGGCACTTATCTCACAGATGAGGGCTCCACCCTCAACCTAACTACCTCCCAAAGATCCCACATTCTAATACCATCATATTGGAGATTTGAGCTTCAACACATACATTTGGGGGGGGACATGAAAATTTAGTCCACAGCACACATTTTTTCCAGTAAAGCCTTCGAAATGACTTAAGCCTCATAGGAACCCCTGAGCTGAACGAACCAGCTAAGCCACACCTGAATTCTTGACCCACAGAAGCTTCTCAGTAAGAAAGGTGTATATAAGGCCATGTGATTTGTTATTTTGTTTAATTTTTTAAAACAATTTGTGGGTACATAGGTATATGTATTTATGGGGTACATGAGATGTTTTGATACTGACATGAAATGTCAAATAATTGCATTATGAAAAATGGGGCTACATGATTTGTTATTGGGGTAATTTGTTACACAATAGTTAACTAATGTGGTGTATGGAGGATGCATTCGGTGAATGTGTTTGCAGCCCAGTTTCTATCCCTGGGCCCTCCTCTGACTTTAACTCCAGCTGCAGTGAATGGTGCCATGAGCACTCAGGCCCTCCCCTAACTGGCAGAGTTACGTCTGGAATATGCACTGTCCCTCTTTCCCCTTTTTGCACCAAGGACTGCTACAACACTGAAGGATCTCTAGGCTAGAAGAGCAGGGAATTTGATGCCCTGGGAGTCACCCACACAGAAGAAGAAGGGAGCAGGTGGATACATGCCAAGGCTTCATCCTGCAGACAGACAGTTCTAGAAGACAGAAAGTCTTTTTAGGAGAGTGTCAATGAGTCAGTAGGATTGACCTGTCTTTAGTTACAGCAATAACCTTGATAAAGTATGTGTATTTTCTTTTATGATGATTAAAGCCTAATGCAAATAGAGTTTTTAACTTAGGTTCCAAACATATTTTTTATATGTTTCCCTTCCTTGACTCACTTCCCTTATTCCCCATTCCTGTTTCCCATGATCACCTCCCAAATAAACCGCCTGCATTCAAAGTCTTGTTGTAAGCTCTACTTTTCAGGAAACTATACTAAAGACACACAGGATCGAACTGTTCATGATAATGGGATTTCAGTGAGGAAAATGGTTTGTGGTAAGCAAAGAGGGTAGAGAAGGGGAAGTGTGGCTCATGTTCAGGGGATGGCAAATGATGGGGTTTGCTTAGGATGGAGTTTCCAAACCTGCCTGAAAGACGTGGATCACTTGTTACAATGGAGATTCCAAGTTCCTTTTCTTGGAGAATCTGATTCCTGGGAAGAGGCCTAGGAATCTGTAGTTTTAACTCATAACTGTCCCAATAATTATTTTTTAGCCTTCACATTTAGGAAACAACGGGTAGGTAAAAGGTGGGCCTCTTAGGAGCAAGTAATGTAGGAATAGAATAAATTTAGTCAAAGTCATACTGATGAAAAATCTCGAAGTCTTTCTTAAAAGACTGCAGTATATCCTGAAAGCAATAGGAAGCCACTGGAAATTTTTGAGCAGAGAACAATGACAACTGAGACATTATGAGATGATTTGGGAGCAGCAAGACATAGATTTCCTAAGACAAAAGTTTAGGTGAGATACAATCTTAGAAACATGAAGGCCAATGAAAAGATTATCACAAGTGTTGAGGTGATGTTGAAGAGGAATTCAACTGAAATAACTAATTTTAAAAAGGAGGGGGTAACTTTTCGTGAAATAAGCCTGAAATTTAAATTAAATAGGCTCGTACATTTCCCTCTCTGTCCTTCAGATTGCATTTTTAGGGCCTCTGTGCATTTCTTTATCATTCTTGGCATGCAGTATTAATCTCTTTCTGGCAATTAATTACCATTACATTACTCTCAAAGTTAAGAATTTTCTCAGGGGAAAACTCTACTGTGCACTTAAGAAATGGATGATTATTTATGTAGCTGGACCTCTTGGAAACATTTACATTTTTCTTTTATGATGATTAAAGCCTAATGCAAATAGAGTTTTTAACTTAGGTTCCAAACATATTTTTTATGTGTATAATTGGAAGTTTGACACTTACCTGAGTGTTAGTTTAGAAATGAAGCAGATTTTTAATTAAATCAAATCAGAAATTCATTACTGCCTTAGAACAAAATGTTATAGCAAAAAGAAGGAAGGGAAAAAGGCCAATGTAGTCTTTTGTTTGGGTTACATTTTGCCTGCATATTTGTTTTTTCATTTGGGCTAAAGGATTAAGCAATATCTACCACAAAAAAAAAAAATCTACATTCTCAACAGTGGGTAATTAGATTATTGTTATTATTTAATAATAAATTATATTCTCTCCCTCTCTCTTTACCCCCCCTTTCTCTTTCTTCCTCCCTTCCCCGCTTTTCCCTCTTTTCCTCCTCTCATTTAAAATAGCACTTGTAATTATAGGGCACAAGAACATCCAATTAACCTCAAATGAGATGAAGCCTCTCCCTCTGTAACACAAAGATCCCATGTACAATGTAGGAATATGGATTACGGATTATGGAATCAACCCAATTAGTTTTTATCCCAGCTGGGATGCCTGTATGCTGCATGCACATAGAAAATATTAGTTGTCGACTTTATGAGGTATTTATAAACATTATAACAACACAGATGAGACTCTTAGAAGAAAACCTGATGCCTAATAAGAGCCCATTTAAGAAGTACTCTGATGGCTGGACGCGGTGTTTTATGCCGGTAATCCCAGCACGTTGGGAGGCCAAGGTGGGTGGATCATGAGGTCAAGAGATCCAGACCATCCTGGCCAACATGGTGAAACCCCATCTCTACTAAAAATACAAAAAATTAGCCAGGCGTGGTGGCAAGCACCTGTAATCCCAGCCACATGGGAGGCTGAGGCAGGAGAGTAGCTTGAACCCAGGAGGTGGAGGTTGCAGTGAGCCAAGATCGTGCCATTGCACTCTAGCCTGGGCAAAAACTGCAAAACGCTGTCTCAAAAAAAAAAAGTAGTCTGTTTTTCGTTTGTTTGTTTTTAGAGACAGGGTCTTGCTGTGTTGCCCAGGTTGCAGTGCAGTAGCTATTCACAGGCATCATCCCTGGAGTGCACTGCATCCCCCAGCTCTCGGCCTCGTGATCCTTCCATCTCAGAGTCCTAGGTAGCTGGGATTATGGGTATGCACTAACATGCCTGGCTCTCAGCCTCACACTCATGCCACAGAGGAGTCTTGCCACCATCTCTGAGGCATGCAGTGGAGGTGGAGCTGTGGGGACACGTGGATCCTCCACAGACCTCTTCCAGTTGCCTTGTTCATAGACTCCTCTCCATCACCCTCATGAATAATATTACACCCCTTATTGGCAAGCATTCATTCTAAATCTGAAGAAATTGAACTGTGTTTATTTTCTGTAGAATAAGGGAATTTAGATGTTACACAAGTCTCTAAACTTTTATTAGCACTGAAATCAGTCATGCTTCTTTTTTTTCTTGGTTGATTCAGAGGATACTCTTTATGAGAGATTACTTCATTTATCTGTTGTTATGAATGGCTGAGAGGATACTGAAATTAAACAGTATCTTATTTGCCCTTTCAGAGATTTTTTTGGGAGTGGGGGCAGCAGGCACCAAGATATTGCTATTCTTACAGTCTCATTTGATTATCTTTACAACAAAGGCACAGAAAGCATCCAAAACCAAATGAGGAATATTTGCTTCCCCTTCTACTGCCTTAGGTCACCCAACTATAAATGCACATAGTCTCACAAACCCATACCTAGGAGGCAGACTAGGCAGTGTATGAGTGGACCATTATTAAGCATTTGGTGAGACTTAGAGAGAAAGAAAGAAACCAGAAGATATTTTAAAAAGAAAGAACAAGCCAGAGAATTAAAGAGAGAGTGAGAGAGAGAGAGAGATGTTGATGGTGCTCAAAAGGAGAAAGGTCAGAACAATTCATTTTGAATATGACATATCAAGTTTAATTAATACCAAGACAAAGCATTAACCGGTGAATTCAGGCAAGTGTGTATTTAGGGAATCAGCCAAGAAAACATGGATAAGACGTCATAGTGTTTATATTCATGCAACCACAGAAGTTAGATGAGCCAAGAACCCAGTTGAAATTTAATCAAATGAAGTGAAGAATATAACTAAGACCAAAGGCAACCATACCAGTCCTGCTGGCCTCAGAAACCACACTCTCTCTTCATGTAAATGTCATAGTAATAATTTTAAAAAGGCATGTGCAAATCAAATTGGCATTATTCAAGAAAGAGTAGCACATGGTGCAATGAGGAATGTACTCCTGGGGAATGGTCCAGAGAGGAGTCTGGGAGGTATATCTACACCAGGCAGAGAATGAAACTATGGGGTGGGTGTGGGGAGACTTGGGTTAGAAATACAAGTGATTGGACTAACCCTAAAAACTTAAGAATGTTTCTGTTCTGAATGCACATCAATATCAGTGTAGTCAGGATGCATAAAATAAGTGTTGGCAGATCAGTGGCCATTACTTCAAGGAAGCAAAATATCTGTTCTGGAAAATGCCAGGGGTCATTTGACTAGGGTGACAATTTTGCATGGGTAACTAGAATTTTTTTCATTCTCCATTCTGAACATACTTCCTGGCCCACTCTCCAACTGGGGAGTAGAATAGACAGACGGGACGTCAATGATCACAATGAGGAGAGACTGGATAGAGGCTGTCTTCCCAAACCTGCCCTTTTGGCAAGGTATATGCAGTTTTTTAAGATGAAGCATGATGAATGTGGTCATGAGTATGGACCAGGGCTGGAGGGTGAGAGGAAGGGTACGCTATGGCTACCTGTGCACAACTGGAAGTGAGATGTGAAAGTAAAGAAGCCAGAATAAAAATCTACCCATGTTTTTAGCCAGGAGCTAACATCCTGTTTCAGATTTCACTGATAATGAGTAATCCTGATGGATTTAGGAATAAAATATTCCAACACTCATATTCCATGAAACGAATTCTCTGTTGACACATGTAATGTGTCACGAGAGAGTGTTGCCTTGGAAAAACAAACAAAACTAGAAAAGAGGAGGCAGAAATGTGGGATCATTTATTTGGGGCAGCTTCTTCATCTCTGTGAGTTTGTAAAAGAATTCCATATGCTTGTTACCATAGCTTTCCTAAGTTTATTTTCTTTTGAAGACTTTTTGAAACTTTATGTCACCTTTTGGGTTTTTTTGACGGAGTCTTGCCTGTCACCCAGGCTGGAGGTGCAGTGGCTGGATCTTGGCCTACTGCAAGCTCTGCCTCCGGTTTAGGCCATTCTCCTGCCTCAGCCTCCTGAGAACTGGGACTACAGGCGCTCAGCCACCACGCTAGGGTTTTTGTATTTTTAGTAGAGATGGGTTTCACCGCTAGCTGTGGGATGGTCTCAATCTCCACCTCGTGGATCCGGGCCTGGGCTTCGGGCCTCCCAAAGTGCTACCTTTTTGTTTTAATAAGGAAAGCAGAACAGTGAATCCCTGGATATAGAGAGGTAAAAGAGATCCTGATGAAGAAATGTACACAGAAGTGCAGCTTCCATCACAGGGAAAGAGCAAAAGGAGTTTATTTTGCATTATATTTTCTTTCAACATGGAGCCCACCATCAAGATAAACCAGATTCTAGTTCTAAATAATAAATTTAACATAAAGAAATCAAAGTTGGGTTTTCTTTTTGCTTTGTCAAGCTACAGCTATATTGACTTCTGCACATCTTTATGACAGAGAATGCTAATAATGAAAGGGAGACACCAGGCTATGATAATCCAAAGGTCCAGCTTTTCTCTCATAATCCTGTAAGCAGAAGGATTGCTTATTTCACCAGCTAAAAAAAATAAAAAGCACAATATTGGTGCAGCCTTTGCTGTTATCAGGAAATAAAAAGAAAGGGAATGATATTCTTGAAAAAAAATGCCATAGTGTATTTCCAGGTCTAAGTGGCAATCTGAGTTTACCTATTTCCCTACACTCCTTATTCAAATTCCTATTCAAATGATCCAATGCATACAAAAATCAAAGGAAATCTATTTCATACCAGAAACCATTGAGAAATTGGCCAGGAGGTTGCAATTTTTAGAATGTCTAGCACCACAAATTACAGCTAATATGTTATGTAATAAAAAGGAATCACAGTGAATAACCTCACATATGAAAGAAAAGTCTCCAAAATGGAAAAGACTATGGGAAGAATCCATGTAAAGGCACAATGGGGAAAAGCCAAGTGGTGGAGACCAGGAAAAATCAAGCAATGTTGCTTAGGGATGGGGTAGGGTTAAATCTTAAATTTATTAGTGTAAAAAAAATAAGGAAACATATGTTTGTGCATACTTCCAGATCATGTTTTGTTTGAACAGCATCATATGTAAAGGAAGGAATAGGAAACACTTGAACAGAGAAATATATAAACATACACCCCAAAGCACAGATAAAAATGCTAAACGTGGGCCGGGCACAGTGGCTCACACTTGTAATCCCAGCACTTTGGGAGGCCGAGGTGGGCAGATCACGAGGTCAGGAGTTTGAGACCAGCCTGGCCAACATGGTGGAACCCCGTCTCTACTAAAAATACAACAATTAGCTGGGCATGGTGGCAGGCACCTGTAATCCCAGCTACTCAGGAGGCTGAGGCAGGAGAATTGTTTGAACCCAGAAGGCAGAGGTTGCAGTGAGCCAAGATCGCGGCCATTGCACTCCAGCCTGGGTGACAGGGTGAGACTCTGTCTCAAGAAAAACAAAAAAAGCTAAACCCAACCTCATTATAGAAAATATAAAAACAGATTAAATCACTTCATTAAAAGACAAAAGATCTTAGTTGCAATGTTTTTAAACATTTAACTAAAGAGTAATTACAAGAAACACAACTAAAATAAAAATTATTGAAGAGGAAAATAAAAGACTAGAAACCATTTGTTGAGCACTTAATGCTTAGCAGTCACTATTCTAAGTATTGTTTATTTTATATTAATAACAATTACAAAAGGTAGAGACCTTTTATAATCATTTTACAGCTTAGAAACTAAAATCACAACGAAGTTAAATTACTTTCTTAAAGCCACACAGTGGTTCAGTGGTAGATCCATAATGTTCCTGCCTCAGAGGCAAAAACAGACAAAACATAATAGGCAAATACAAATTCGAAAGAGAAGTAAAGGCATGCAATATGAACATCAGTAGTACCATTTCTCCATTTGTTTGGTGCTGAAATATTTAAACAGCAAATCGTACACACTCTCCTATAAAACAAAACAAAATTTATTCTTTTAACATTCAGTAAATATTTGTTTATTGCTGAATGAATGCAAGAATTGATCAACTTTATTAGTCAGAGATCTCCAGAGACATAGAACTAATAGGAGATATATACATCTATATCTCCTATATGTATATGTAGGAGAGATATCTATATTTTACACACATACATATATATGGAGAGACAGAGATTTTAAGGAACCAGTTCACATGACTATGGAGGCTGAGAAGTTCCGCGGTCTATGGTCTATAAACTAGAGACCATGGAAACCTGGTGGCACAGCTCCAGTCCAAGTCTGAAGGCCCAAGACCAGGAGAATTCATGATGCAAGTGGTGGTAGAAAGTTGGTGGTATAGTTCTAGTCCAAGTCCAAAGGCCTAAAAATCAGCAGTACCCATGGTATAAGTCTCAGTCCAAGGGTAGGAGAAGACTGATGTCCCAATTCAAGCTGTCAGGCAGAGAGAGCAAATTCTCTCTTACCCCACCTTTTGTTCCATTCAGGCCTCCAACAGATTGGATGAGGAGGACTAAAAACACTGACCATCTGCTTTCCTCAGTCTACCAATTCAAACGCTAATCTCACTCAGAAACACCCTCACAAATATATCCAGAATAATGTTTCATCAAATATCTGGGAACCCCATGTCCCAGTCACATTGACAGATAAAATTAACCATCACAAGTCCACCTCTGTCAACTTGTCACCCATATACATCTCCTTAAGCCATACTTCACCTCAAAATAAAGGCAATAACAAGGTCATAATTTCACCAAACATGATATAACTATCCTGCATACAACTAAAAATGCACTAACCCCTTCCCCAGAAGAGGCGGCAAAGTCTTTGAAATTTACTCGTCTCCTTGATGTCTTGTAACTGAAATACTATGATGGACAATTAACAATACTTAACTATGATATAAAGTCAATACGTCTGCTGTTACATGACAAAAGAATCAGAGAGAGTGAAAATCAAAGGTTTTTTTGAGTCTTGCTCTCTCGCCCAGGCTGGAGTGTAGTGGCGCGATCTCAGCTCATTTCAAGCTCCGCCTCCTGGGTTCAAGCCATTCTCCTGCCTCAGCCTCCTGAGTAACTGGGACTACAGGTGCCCACCACCATGCCCAGCTAATTTTTTGTAGTTTTAGTAGAGATGAGGTTTCGCCGCGTTAGCCAGGATGGTCTCGATCTCCTGACCTCGTGATCCGCCCGCCTCGGCCTCCCAAAGCGAATCAAGATATTTTCTTAATACATACAAATATAAATATATTTAAAACATATTCACATTCTAAACAAAATAAGGAAGACTATTCATAACAATTATAATCCTCTTTTTTTCTGTAACTGGTCACTTGTAGCTGACATTTGTAACTACCTTCTTCCACTAGTCATTCTATATTCCTTTTCCCTTCAGCAAGCACCTTACTTGATCATGGTTCTTACCCTGGTAGAATGACCTAAATCTGCATTCCTGAAGGGTCTGAGCCATTAGTAGTCCTTCCTGGATTGGGTTGTTGTAGCTTTCCATTGATTATAATCACAAGCTATGGTAGTACTCAGTGACACACGAAGGGATCTCTTAAAATTCAAGCATGTTCTTTCTTACCTCTATTGTGGAGTAGCAGTTGAATTTCTCCTCTGTAGAGAGGATTAGCCACCTCATCCCGCATGGTATTAACTCACTTCTTTGCCTATTGATTCAGAGGCATGAGAAGCTCAAAGGGGCCAGGTGACAGTCTTAACTTCCAGTTCATTTGAACAATTGTTGTGTCTTCTCATGACAGCATTCTTCCCTTTGGAACTGAGACCCCTTGATCATCAGAGCCTAGGGTCACGAGAATAGAAAGCAAAACTTTTGCTAGTGGGTCACTGAGGGGGATACCAAGCGGAGCCACTCCTATTTCCACCTTTGATCCCTGGACTCGTGAATCCTAGCTATTGGAGAAACAGCACCATATACTGGACAGTATTTGGAGCATATTCAGCCTTGTAGAGAATCTTACCCATGCCTTCTGAGGTGCTGCCACCTAGCTGGTGCTGTAACTGAGTCTTCAAAAGGACATTCCACTGTTCCATCAGGCCAGCTGCTTCAGAATGGTGGAGAACATGGTAAGACTAGTGAAGTCCACGAGCCTGGGCCCACTGCTGCACTCAATTTTGCAGCGAAGTGAGGTCCTCAGTCTGAAGCAATGCTATGGGGAATACCATGATGGTGAATCAAGTTTTAAAGTTCTATTTTTCCAGCTCACTTACATCTCTTTGGCAAGGAAATCATGAACATAGAGAATGGTCACTAATCATAGACACGAACACTTGGAGGCAGTTGAAAAATCACCCATTACTGGAAACTACTTTACGACATCCCCAACCATGAAACCCGGTCTATACTTGGGCACATCCAAGCATAAGGTCCTCACTACCCCAGCTGCAGCTTCTGTTCTGCTTTTGTGAAGCGCTAGTTATTTGAGAGTATGTCCTTTCATTTCAAATTCTACTATTAGCTATGCATCAACAAAAGTCTCTGTATTTATCTAAGTGTTCTTTAACCTATTAATTATAACTCAGGGCAATGAGTTCCATAAACTTACTACCTATTGTGCAAACTAAGACTATTTAAATTTTTCCATTTCCTCATTAATTTATATCTAAAATTGCCTCTCCAGTTAATGTCTCTCAATGTATTTACTCTCTACTGTCAGGACTCTCAAAGCAGAATGAATGTTTTCATTCATCCAAAAAATAAAGAAGCAGTACTAGGACTGTAATATTAGGATAAAATATAGCAATATTAGAATTATTACTGTATATCCAGGTGCAGTGGCTCACACCTATAATCCTAGCACTTTGGGGGACTGAGGCAGGCAGATCACTTGAGGTCAGGAATTTGAGACCAGCCTGGCCAACGTGGTGAAACCCCATCTCTACTAAAAATACAAAAATCAGCCAGGTGTGGTGGCACATATCTGTAATTCCAGCTACTCAGAAGACTGAGACAAGAAAATCACTTGAGCCCAGGAGTTGGAGGTTGCAGTGAGCCAAGATCGTGCCACTGTACTCCAGCCTGGGTGACAGAGTGAGACTCCACCTCAAAAAAAAAAAAAAATAGAATTATTGCTATATAATAAATTATTAAACTATTATTAAAAAATCAAAACAACATATAATAGTGCAAACATAAGGCATAGTTACGATGCATTTTGCACCTAATGATCTATTCTCACAGTGACAATACAAGTAGATCCTTGACAGAATTATGAAAATTATAAGGTGACAGAAATGTATTTTACAAATAACGTAATAGCTTATATATGGTGCTGATCCAAAAAATACTACCAATTTAAGGTCTTAGATATTTGTATCATTGTGAGAATGGGTAAAATGTTTTATATCACAACTACTTTAACATTAGCAGGCTTACATCTTTAACACAAATTGAAAAATGGTGAATTCCTTTTTCTTTTTTTATTATTATACTTTAAGTTCTGGGATACATGTGCAGAACGTGTAGGTTAGTTACATAGGTATACACGTGCCATGGTGGTTTGCTGCACCCATCAACCCATCATCTACATTAGGTATTTCTCCTAATGCTATCCCTCCCCTAGTCCCCCACGCTCTGACAGGCCCCAGTGTGTGATGTTCCCCTCCCTGTGTCCATGTGTTCTCATTGTTCAACTCCCACTTATGAGTGAGAACATGCAGAGTTTGGTTTTCTGTTCTTGTGTTAGTTTGCTGAGAATGATGGTTTCCAGCTTCATCCATGTCCCTGCAAAGACATGAACTTATCTTTTTTTATGTATAGCTGCATAGTATTCCATGGTGTATACAGTCTATCATTGATGGGCATTTGGGTTGGTTCCAAGTCTTTGCTATTGTGAATAGTGCTTCAATAAACATACATGTGCATGAGTCTTTATAGTAGAATGATTTATAATCCTTTAGGTATATACCCAGTAATGGGATTCCTGGGTCAAATGGTATTTCTGGTTCTAGATCCTCGAGGAATTGCCACACTGTCTTCCACAATGGTTGAACTAATTTACACTCCCACCAACAGTGTAAAAGTGTTCTTATTTCTCCACACCCTTGCCAGCATCTGTTGTTTCCTGACTTTTTAATGATCGCCATTCTAACTGGTGTGTGATGGTATCTCATTTGATTTGCATTTCTCTGATGGCCAGTGATGATGAGCTTTTTTTCATGTTTATTGGCCACATAAATATCTTCTTATGAGAAGTGTCTATTCATATCCTTCACTCACTTTTTGATTTTTTTTTCTCGTAAATTTATTTAAGTTCCTTATAGATTCTGGATATTAGCCCTGTGTTAGATGGATAGATTGCAAAAATTTTCTCCCATTCTGTAGGTTGCCTGTTCACTCTGATGGTAGTTTCTTTTGCAGTGCAGAAGCTCTTTAGTTTAATTAGATCCCATTTGTCAATTCTGGCTTTTGTTGCCATTGCTTTTTGTGTTTTAGTCATGAAGTCTTTGCCCATGCCTATATCCTAAATGGTATTTCCTAGGTTTTCTTCTAGGATTTTTATGTTTTTAGGTCTTACGTTTAAGTCTTTAATCCATCTTGAGTTTTTGTATAAGATGTAAAGAAGGGGTCTAGTTTCAGTTTTCTGCATATGGCTAGCCAGTTTTCCCAGCACCATTTATTAAATAGGGAATCCTTTCCCCATTGCTTGTTTTTGTCAGGATTGTCAAAGATCAGATGGTTGTAGATGTGTGGCATTATTTCTGAGGCCTCTGTTCCATTCCATTGGTCTATATATCTGTTTTGCTACCAGTACCGTGTTGTTTTGGCTAATGTAGCCTTGTAGTATAGTTTGAAGTCAGGTAGCGTGATGCCTCCAGCTTTACTCTTTTGGCCTAGGATTGACTTGGCAATGTGGGCTCTTTTTTGGTTCCATATGAACTTTAAAGTAGTTTTTTCCAATTCTGTGAAGAAAGCCAATGGTAACTTGATGGGGATAGCATTGAATCTATAAATTAAAAACTTAAAAGCATATAAAAAATAAACAAATCACAATTAAAAACTCAAAAGAATTACAATTCCTTATTAAAATACTTGGAATACAAGCTAATTGAGCAAGCTGAATTAATATAACTAAATTACTTCAGTAAAAGGTCAGATATATAAATGTCATGAGTTTTTATGTAGGAATAGCCCCAATCTATCTAAAGGCAACAGGAACCATGTATGACTTATTTATAAACACATTAAAGAATACATGAATGAACACTTCTTTCACTTTCTGACAGTCCAACTTGATTTTTTTGTTGTTTTTTTTTTTGTTTTTGTTTGCTTTTTTTTTTTTTAAAGACAGAGTCTTGCTCTGTCATCCAGGCTGGAGTGCAGTGTCACAATCTCGGCTCACTGAAACCTCCACCTTCTGGGTTCAAGCAATTCTCCTTTCTCCTGCCTCAGCCTCCCAAGTAGCTGGGATTATAGGAATCTGCCACCGCGGCCAGCTAATTTTTGTATTTTTAGTAGAAACGGGGTTTCACCACGTTGGCCAGGCTAGTCTCGAACTCCTGATCTCATGATCCACCACCTCAGCCTCCCAAAGTGCTAGGATTATAGGTGTGAGCCACTGCGCCCAGCCCCAACTTGATTTTTTAAATGTCCAAATTTAATACCTCTTTTGTTATTTAAGAAAAAAAAATCAATTAAATTCAGAAGGTAAACATTTCCTGGTCACAGTAACAAATAATTTTAACTACAAATAAGTAACAAAATAAAACTCTTACATTTTTGAAATCCAATAAAACACTTCTCTAAATGTTGGGGCAAAAATGCAAGTACATATATAAGAATATAATGACTGTAAGAAAAGCTAGGGGCCAAATGTGGTGGCCAAGTGTAATCCCAACACTTTGAGAGGCGGAGGTGGGAGGATCACTTGAGTTCGGGAGTTCGAGACCAGTCTGGCAATGTAGCAAAACCCCTTCTCTACAAAAATAAAAATAAAAAATAATAATAAAATGGAAAAAAAAAAGGAAAAGAAAAGAGAAAAAGAAAAACTAGCCAGGCATGGTGGCAGGCACCCATAATCCCAGCTACTAAAGAGGCTGAGGTGGGAGAATTGCTTGAACCCGGGAAGCAGAGGTTGCAGTGAGCCGAGATTGCACCCCTACACTGCAGTCTGGGTGACAGAGTGAGACTTTGTCACAAAAAAATAATAATAATAAAAAAGAAAAGAAAAGCTAGGAAAGCTAGGAACTACATATGAAAAGCCTTTAAAAACATACAGCCAACAATTACTGTTGCTACAGTATCCTAAAGAAAAAATAGTCATGTTTGTATGTGATAATTTTCCTTCAAGAACAATTATTGCCCTCTGGTTTATAATACACTCTGGAAATAAATCTGTAATAATAAAGGACTAATTAAATAAATTATCCTGTATTTTTATAATACATTATTTTTAAATGGGGTAAAATTCTATATTTGATACAATTAAAAAGGTTAAAGCAGCATGTATATGAGCATGATATAAAGTAGCATATCATATGAGGTAAGAAAAAATACGTATATGTCTACATATAAATGCAATGAAAGAATGGCATGGGAATTGATAGATATTAAGAACATATGGGGTGAGTTTTTAGTTTTACCAAAGTTTTATGTGTATGCATTTTTATGTATATGCAGTATTAAATAGTTGGAAAAGTGTGTTAAATATATCAACTTTTTGTGATCCCTTGGGTGTATATCATGTTTTTCTAACATTCTGCATATTACTTTTCAGTAAAGTATTCAAAATTATTCTCAATAGAAAAAGCGAGCCTTGTCATGTAATTAAATATAGTTTCTTACCCCTCTCAAAAAAAAAAAAAAACTCACTGCATGGTAATTTTTCAAGGAATGTAAAAATTGTGAGTTAAGTTATGTAAATAAAGGGTGAGTCTTCTAACCAGGAGTTATTGAAATAAAATGAATAGCTCTCCATCCTCTGAGACTCATTTTTTAAAGGACAAAATATGACAGACCTATGTAATTTCATATTTTAACATATTTAAGAAAAAAAGTGTATTTTCTGCATAATTTAAGACACTTGTGCTGTAATCATGACGTTTGCTTTTTATTTTTAAAGAAATCTCTTATCACCTTTAAATTTAAAATCATTTGTTGATAATGGAAGTACTTATTACTGTCTTTCAGTGCCAGAGTCCCCGACGGCATGATAAAAAAAGTTAACAATTAATAGCAACTTAGCACTCATATTCTCATATTATAATAATTAGATTCAACATTTACACATTTTTCAAAAATGCATTTATGCATAAAATTAACTTTGTTCATTTTTAATTATATGTTGCATTCTTTTTATACATAATTATTGAGGTATATTGTTCAGTTCCATAAATTAACACCTGAATACCATGACAACAATGTAAAGTATCATTGAAAGGGACAAATGAGGGTTCACATGATCCAAAGAAAGAGAACCTCCTCCGGGCTTCATGAAAGTGGTCGTATATAACATGCATGGTGAATGATGACCAGTTTCCAAGGATAACGATAAACATGACCTGTTCCCACCCCAGTTCATCATCACCTCTTTTATACCAAAAGGTTGGCAGGGTGTGGTCACTGTTTCTTTTGCGCCATTTTGGGGTGGACAGGGTGGATGTGATGAAGCCAGTAAGGACTTACTCCCTCTTGTGTTGTGTTTTTTTGCCCTTGCAACCGAATATGAAATAGCTTCCAGGAGCTCTGGCTATAAGCTTGGAAGAGCCTGTGTGATTGTGATCACAAGGGGACAACACTTAGAATGTAAATTGGACTTCTGTTGTATTCTCACCGCTCAATTTGTTTTTTAGCAGTTTAATGGATGCATGTTAGAGACCTCCATTTTGTGTGCAATCAGATCCTCCCCTTCAAATGCTGTCATTAACATCACTTAAAAATAACTTGAATAAAATATTGAAACCCCAAAAATAAAAAAAACAAAGAGATGAGGACAAAGACATGACATACAGATCCCAGGGTGGGTTAGTGAGTTGAGAAATGTATTCAGTCCACAGTAAGTTAGTACTTTTGCCTCACCCATGTGATTTGAAAAATATATATATTGAATATACAAGAAAAGTTTAAATGAAGAATATGACTAAGACAGTATTTTCAACAACTTTAAAGAATTAACTCAGAGGCTTTTACTCAGTCTTATAGGTGATGGGGAGACATGATAGTTTTGTTTTAGCAGAAAAGAGACAATATATTATATGTAACTTCACTAGAAGGATATTTATTTTGCAATGTACTAATAAAATATCAAGGAAAGAAAGCCTAAATTTAAAGTAGCCCATTGAATCATAACTCTATTACAGTGACTCTCCAGCTTTAGCGTGTGGATCAGAATCAGCTGAGACATTTGTCAAACCACAGATTGCTCAGATCCCTTCTCCACAGTACGAGATTCAGTAGGTCTGGGATAAAAGCGTGATAATCTGCATTTCTGTAAGTTCCCAGGTGGTGCTGATACTGCTAGTCTGGGGGTCCTCACCTGGAGAACCACTCATCTAGTAGCTTCGTAAGAGCTGGGGGACCACTGAACTAGCAAGGTTCTTTAGGATAATGTTGATCTAGAAATGACAGTAAATCCAACAATGACTCAATTACACGAGTTTATTTTTCTTCCTTAAAAGTTCTGGAGGAACATTTCCATGGCCAATGTAGTTGCTCAAGATTGTGACTAAAAATTGAGGTTTCGTTTCCATTTCAGGTGTGTATGGCATGTGGCTTATGGTTCCTCATGGTTTCAGAATGTGTGCTGTAACTCCAGGTATTGCATCCCTGTACCAGGCATTAACAAGGCAAATAATCAAGTGCTTTCTCCTAGACAGGCTTTTTGATTTTATTTAGGAAGGACTGTCCTTGCCAGGAATTTCTACCTGTATCACAATAACCAAAACTGTGCTACAGGATCTCCTCTCTCCAGCTCTGAAAGTGGTTGGATAGAAAGCAAAGCAAATTATCTGGCTGGCACATTATTTCCCCTGAACAAAAATCAGGATTCTGCTAATAAAAGAGTAGAGCGGTCTTGGGCATTAGGTAGGCAACTAGCAGGGTCTGCCCCACAGAAGCATCAAATGAGATTGCAGATGGGAGAGATTAGAGAAGAATGTGCAGATCTTGAAAACTGATTTCTATCTTCCACATCCTTCCAATCTCAACTTAAGCATATTTCCTCCAAAAAGACTTACTTGACCTACAACTCTCCAATTAAACTAAAGGCTCTTATCAGTAGCCGTATGGCAACTGGCATCATTAATTACAGTTAATTCATTGAGGCACAGCATTCAGAACAGCCAGGGAAGATGGGGCTCCCTCTTATAGACAGCAGCAGATCTGGCCTTATGTAGACTGCTTTCCCAGCAGTGAACTACTTTGGGAAAGGCTCCTGGTGAGTCTTGGAGCCTGAGAGAGAAGTGGTAGAGAGGCTCAAGGGCTGGGTACAAAGGAAAAGCATAAGACAGATGCTCTGTCCATGAGTAACTTTCATCCATTTTTCTCAGAAGAAATATTGCAGCCATCAATAAAGAATGTGCTGCTATTTAAAAAGAGCAATCACAACATTTTTTTAAGAAAAGAGATTTTGAATTAAAACTATGATGTGGAAATAAACAATTCTGAGACTGAGACAAAGAAAGAGTAGAGTTCAGAGCCATATTAACGAGCTAGAAAAAAACTAGATAAGGTTGAACAAGTTTTCTTCATGAGAGAACTAAGAGGAAAAAAGATCAAAATAAAAGAGAAAAGCTTAAAACATGAATAAAAAGATCCAAGAGGTCCAGAATTCAACTAATAAGAGTTAGAAAAAGTAGAGAACTGAAATAATGAGGGATAGAACATAATCAAAGAATAATAGAATAAAATCCTTAGATGAAGAAAAATGTGGTATAAGCCCTCAGCCTGAAAGGACAATTTAAAGTATTAAGTAGAAAGAAATATATAATACACTCAGAATGGTAATGAAGAAGATGATTATGAAACATTTACTGGAAAGAGAAAACACCACAAAACAAAATTGCAAACAAAAACAAAACAAAACAAAAAAAATTCTACCTCTCAAGGCTGAGTTCAATCCTCAATGTTCTGAGGGCAAAAGATGCCGAACTCAGAATTCTGTAATTAGCCAAATTGATTGTAGAATTTTATAACCAATCAAATTACCAGTCAAGGTCAGACAGTAATACTCTTGGGGTGGAAGTTAGAAGTGAAGGTGCTAACTACAGATTTTTTAAAAGTTTTTCTCTGGGAAATTACATAGGAAGACATGATAGGGTGAAAACAAGCTCATATTTGATTGAATAAAAGATTTTTCACAGAAAGAGAAATGACAACATGAGGTACAGCATGGTCCAGCGGAAAATCTGAATCTAGCTATAGATTTTGCGAAATGTGCATTGAAATCCTGACTGCACCACTTATTAGCCAGGTGAATTTAGGGAAGATACCTTTTAGCCTCACTTTACTAATCTGTGAAATGGAACTGATAGTGTATGATATTTAAGGATGAGAAAAGCCAATAATGTATGTAAAAATTCTGGTAACACACAGTCCCTGACCTTCAAATTATACTGGATATTTTATTATTTTCAAAATTAATGCAGAACTTATTACTATACTGTCTCATTCTTGTCCAATGAGCATGTTTCTTTCCCAAACACAGACCTTGCTATTTAGACACAGCAGCTACTGAAGTCCACACCTGACCTGGAATAATCATCGCCACTTATTCACCATGAAGCTGGCAGCATGTATGCCACCAAATATTAATGAGAAGAGAATCAGGCTTGTGGCTGTCTCCGAGAGTACTTGGGATGGAAAATTAATCTTGGAGCACACATCAGAGCGAAGGGATCTTGCACAGCAGCGTGTGGCACTAACTACTCTGGGAAAACTCTGTACTTTCTACTTATCAGAGATGACAAATGAGCCTGGCATGAAATATGTCTGTCAGACTTTTAGCAGCTCGACATTGAGCACCCAACTCTGAAATGTGATAATTATCGATCAATGTTGAACACAATCTGGAGTCCCAGAAACAGATTGTCATTTGCAGATTAAAGTCGACATAAGAAATTCATGAATGTGAGTTTTTGGTGCATACACAAAACATGCATATGTCCTTTGCTTAAAAGATGCATCCAGGGGCTTCAAATTCAGAGGTACCACTAAGAGGGCTTCAGGCATTCAGAAAGAAGGACAACTGTGCCAATACTCTTTAAAGGATGTTTATTTGTTTATTTACATGAACTACAATGAGAAAATTAAATTAAAACAACAATAATAGCAACCATTCATTGAGCGTTCACTGTATGCCAAATGCCCTATTGATCTATTTATCACATTTAATCCTCCCAGCAATTCTATGAGGTAGAAATGTCTATCTCCATTTGGTAAAACAGCAAACCAGCCAAGGACAGAATAAGGAACCAAGGAAGGAATAAGGACTCTGGCTACAGACGGTAGACTTGGGCCTGGATACGTCTGACTCTCAGCTTATGGTTCTAAATCACTGCATTATGTGACTTGATTAAGGTATCTTCGACAATACAAAGCCATTTTTCCCCATGCTAATAACCAAACACAAAATATAGAACATAGTGATTTCCCTGGCCCATAAACACTTAATTTTAGTAATATAAAGAATCTAAAGTAATTTAAATCTGTTTCATCTTTTGAAAAGCTCTTTATCTTTAATACGCTATTATATGCCATTAAATGGGTACAAAATATATTATTCAGGTCCAGGGATACAGCTTAAAATAAAAACGTACCTTAGAGACACCAGCTCTCAGATGGGACTTCATTTGGAAACACACTGGGAGTCTACTTGAAAGGCACTGCAATTCCGTAGCCGGTATAACCATTCTTGGAGTTAAGAGTGATGTGTCAGCCCTTTTCCATTGACTCTTGTATCTAGTATTCATATCCCAGCATTTCTTTTTATTATTATTATTATTTTGAGATGGTGTCTCGCTCTGTCACCCAGGCTGCAGTGCAGTGGCGCCATTTCGGCTCACTGCAACCTCCACTTCCTGGGTTCAAGGGATTCTCCTGCCTCAGCCTCCTGAGTAGCTGGGATTACAGGCATGCACCACCACGTCCAGCTAATTTTTGTATTTTTGGTAGAGATGGGGTTTCACCATGTTGGCCAGGCTGGTCTTGAACTCCTGACCTCATGATCTGCCTGCCTCGGCCTCCCAAAGTGCTGGGATTACAGGCGTGAGTCACCGCACCCGGACACATCACAACATTTCTAACCAATAAAAATCCACAGCACCATTGTCCCCACTCCATTTGATCCACATTGGGATAATGCATGAAGCTTAAAGAATACTAATACCTGAATCCCACCTCTAGATACTCTGATATGATTGGTCTGAAATGAGACACAGAAATTAGTACAGTTTTGAAACTCTCCCAAGAGATTGCAATGTGCATCTTAGATTGACACAGATATTAAATGAAACGAAAGGAATTAGGATAAAATGTAGATAATGGGTAAAATAGAGGAAAATAGCCTTGCTGCTTGCTCTCTTTCGAGTTTAGGATGAGATTTATAAAATATTAACCACTTACTTTTCCCTAGCATTTTTCTTCACCTCTCCTGCCCTCCCAGCTTCAGTGTGCTTTTACAACTACAAACGGCTGCCCTTGTGTCTCTTTCTGAAAACTGCTCTTGCTTTCTGGAACCACCTGGTCCTCTAAAGCCGAGAATGAGAAATGTTTTCTGTCCCTCCAGGGGCAGCCTTTAGCCAGTGACTGACTGGTGCAAGACTCTGGAAGCCCAGTGTCTTTGCCTGAGGCCGGGATGACTCTCAGGCATAGTCCACAATCCCCAACCCCTTACAAGATCAGGCTGAGGACACCTCTGTGGGATTAGACCCCCCCGCCCCCAGTTGCTATTCTGCTTTCCTCACTTCCTTACCAGTTTCTCCCCGGAACACCTCCTCTAAGTGACTTTCTTGTGGATCTTCATCTCAGGATCTGCTTCTAGGGAATTTGATCTGAGAGAAAACCACAGTTGTCTCATGCAAACCTTTTTCTTCAGTTAGTCCTATTTCCTCATGCCACAACATTTCCCTTCAGAGATCAAGCTATTTGGGACCCTTTCAAACCTGCTCTGTAATCATCACCCTGGTTTCTTCCCTCATCAATCCCTGCCTCACACTCTTTAGGTTCCAGCAACAGCAGACTACAGTTCCCGAAGACAGTGAATATTTTACATGTCCACGTTGCTCCTCATGCTGATTCCTCTGTCTGGAGTGTCCCCCTTTCTCTCTCCCACCTGAAAATCTCCTATTTGAACTGTAAAACACAACCTTCTCAAGAAGGTTCCTTGAGTTCTCTAAATCATCAAACTCCCACCCCTCAAAAAAAAAAAAAAAAAACTCTCCCAGTTTTACAGAATGTAATCCTTCCACCTCTATGCTCCAATTCTTCCACTTCTGTACTCTAATCACTTTGTACATACATAGTTCTACTTGGGTATCTAGTATAATTGATTTTAATTCATTTACCTGCCTTTGCTGTTGGATAGGAAATTCTCCCCTGACAGAGTGTACTTGCTCTTATGGTCCATCATGCATAGCAAGTAATCAATATCATTGGAAACAAGTTGTGCTGTTTTTCTCTTCAATAATGTTTTCCATCATCATCCAACGTGACCAAATCTTAACAATCAGCCTTAAGTACACTCCAGTGATATAAATATCTGTTGCTAAACATTCAAATATATGCAGATGTTTCTTTTCTCTATTAATTTTGGAATTCTGGAATTCTTGTTATCTGTGACTCTCTTTTTGCCATTTCCTCATATGATTGTCCATTTCACCCCATAACAGTTCTGTGCAATTTGTTCGCATCTATTTTTAGTGCCCCCTCAAGATCGAGAACTGTCATCTTCTTTGTTCCTTCTTAACTGCACTTAATAAGTATGCATTGAGGCTGGGTGTGGTGGCTCACGCCTGTAATCCCAGCACTTTGGGAGGCCAAGGCAGGTGGATCACCTGAGGTTGGGAGTTGGAGATCAGCCTGACCAACATAGAGAAACCCTGTCTCTACTAAATATACAAAATTAGCCAGGCGTTGTGGCGCATGCCTGTAATCCCAGCTACTTGGGAGGCTGAGGCAGGAGAATTGCTTGAACCCAGGAGGCGGAGGTTGCAGTAAGCCAGTATCACGCCACTGCACTCCAGCCTAAGTGACAGAGTGAGACTCCATCTCAAAAATAAATAAATAAATATGCATTGAATGAGCGAATGAATGAATAAAACAGATGAACAAATGCAACTTGTTTTCCTGATAATGTCAAAGTTCTTTGAATATTCACTTATTACTTCCATGTTTTGTCCTCAGTAGGGAATACTTTATTATAGAAGCTCAATAAATATTTGCTGAATTGAATTATTAAGTGTTTTAACAGTCAATTGCCACATGAGTTAATTCCATACTCCCTTATTTTATAGGAAGCGGAATGTAAATTATAAGGATCTGTCTAGAAATTCAAAAAGCTTCAGCGAAAAACTGAAGATTAGAGATCATGGCTTTTGATTCATGACCAAGAATTTACTCCAAAAAGTCATTCAGCCTCTTTAAATTATATATAGTCAGCTCCCCATTATACTGCATAATATTAACCTAATGTGTTATTCATAAGAACCTTGATTTACTGCCCTTCATTGATTTCCAGCTGGTTATCGTATTGCCAACATCAAGGCTAGCCCTGAAGAGCTTGCATACAGAAACGATATGAGGGCATTTGAGCTTATGTCCTCAAAATAAGTAATATATGGAACACCTACTATGTGCTAGACATTGTGCTGGGTGGTTTATTTACATAAGCTCATTTCATTGTCGACAAGCTTTTGAGAAAAGATTCTATTATTAAAGTGTGGGTAATTAGATAACTAGATCCAATAGGAACAAGACAGTATTGATCTTGTCCACTACTCTATTTCTAGGCCTGAAGTACTGCATGTTGGATAGTAAGTGCTCAATAAATATGCACTGAATGAATGAAATTAACAGAGGTTGTGAAGTTAGTAATGCAGAAGCTGGAATGTGAACCAAAGCTCCTTTCTTTTCCCTATGTGTCTTCTACTGTTTTGCACCTCAAGGTACGCTGATCCTTCGACCAGCGTAAACAGCATCCCCAGGGGAATTATTAGAAATAGAGGATCTTGGGCCCCACTCCAGAACTACTGAATCAATATCTGCATTTAACAGGAATCCCAAATGATTCTCGTGCACACTGAAGTGCAAGAAGCGCTGTTTGGGGACTTGTTTGTAGTGTACATCCAAATTCTGCAATAATTTTTCTCACTACAATTGACATTTTTCTCTCATTCAATGAAAGTGAAAATCAAGAATTAAATTGCTGACCATTAAAAAGTCATATGATCGGCCGGGCATGGTGGCTCACTCCTGTAATCCTAGCACTTTGAGAGGCCGAGGCGGGAGGATCAGGAAGTCAGGAGATCGAGACCATCCTGGCTAACCCGGTGAAACCCCGTCTCTACTAAAAATACAAAAACTAGCAGAGTGTGGTGGCGGGCACCTGTAGTCCCAGCTACTCAGGAGGCTGAGGCAGGAGAATGGCATGAACACAGGAGGCGGAGCTTGCAGTGAGCCAAGATCGAGCCACTGCACTCCAACCTGGGCAACAGAGCTAGACTTAAATAAATAAATAAATAAATAAAGTTATATGATCAATGTAACAGCTAGTTTTGGGGCGCTCCCACTGTGCTACACACTGTATCGGGAACCAGAGGTAAAAATACCAATAAGGGCACGTTCTTCCCTTAAGGATCTCAGAGGTTAGTGCAAGAATTTGGAACCCATGGAATGGGTCCCCATATCACCTGCAACCAGCCTTGTCATTACGTAAGCTGCATTTTTGCATTGTGTGTGTGTTTGAATGTGAAAAAAATGCAGATTTTTCAGGTATAAAAATCCTTTTGCCAGGATTTACAAATGTAACTGTAACTCGCTTCTTTAGTATCAGAAATAAAAATAGGAATGGGCCACTATTGTTGGCATAAATTAAAATAACTTAACATTTGGACTTGATTCTTATAACAAATATGTATAACATATATACATACATATATATTATATATGCCTATAAATTT
Organism: Papio anubis; assembly: GCF_008728515.1. NCBI lineage: Eukaryota > Metazoa > Chordata > Mammalia > Primates > Cercopithecidae > Papio > Papio anubis. The sequence continues at coordinate 82,023,445 of NC_044991.1, read as the reverse complement.
ATACATACAGATATATTATGTATTTATATAAAGCATATCTGTTTATATGTATCTAAATATACATGTATTTAGAATGATAATTACTAATTGTCATGGTAACGAAATAAGTTAGTAAAAGGGCTTCAAATAGTGCTTGACACATACATAGACTCTCAATAAGTATTAGATATTATTGCTGTTGTGTTATTCATAAGTACTAATAGCTAAATATATGCTCATATATATAGCATAATACATATTCTTGCATTGATGTTTGTATTATAGATATATCTGAACATTTACCCATATTACATATATACATATACATGTATATGCTATATATACACATGCATATACACATACATGTACACACATGCATATATGCAGACACACAGACATACACACAATAACAATCTTAACCAAGCAATAGAAATCACTTCATTTTCTATTTTTTTGCTAAATTTTTGCACATTTCATGGTAGCCGGCTCACTGGTTCTTCAGTAGCTCTTACTTGCAGTTTTCAAACCTTCAGAATCCATCAAAAAAGTATCTTCAGGGTTAGGGTCCACATAACTATAATTTTCAATGAGCTCTGAGAATATGTATTTTTAAACTGAACTCAGGTGATTGTCACATTCAGCTAAATTTGGGAACAATTGCTGTAGACTCACCCTTCTCAAATTTTAACATCCCTGCAAATTAGCTAGCAACACTATTAAAATTCAGCTTCGGGTTCAGAAAATCTGAGCTTTGCCCAGATTCCTAACAAGCTGATGCTGGTGTTGCTGACCTGTACAACAAACTTTGAGTAGCAAGACCCTGTATCATTTGTTTTAACATAATTTTCAGTAAATTCTATGGCTCCAATTTTAGTGCACTGTAAACCTAGAAACAACACACATCGTCAGTTTGAGGATCAAATGCACTTTTTAGGATAGAAGTATTCTGGGCTCACTGGAGCAGTTGGATATTTTTTTTGTTTCAGTGGGTACTTCATATGAACCAAATGAAAACAAGTTATGCATTCCAGGCAGGAGGACTGTTCATGTCTTTCATACCAATTTCCTTTTGTAGCCTGCCAGCATGGTTACTTGATAGAACACAAAATGGTAATCTAAATGTTAACAAGTTGTCATTAAAGAATGATAGCCATTTTCAAAGTACGAGTAATCCTGGACATCCGATAAAGGGGTGATGGAAGACATGATATTTTATTCATCCCAAGACTTCATTAACAATTCTTATTTAAGGCAGCTGGGACTCTAGCACCTTATCTGAAAAGCTTTGCCAGGGACTGGTGTAGTAATTAGTTAAACCTAAAATCTATGAGGATATCGTGGCAACAGGTGAGTTGGGTGTGAAGTAAAAAATACCTTTTGAGTAGACCCGTGCAAAATTTATTTTACCAACTGCACACAGACATCACATTACTGCTGGAGGCAAACTGACATAGAAAGCTACATGCTCATTGTACAGAGGTAAGAGAAGCAGGGCTCAGGAAAGAGATCTAGTTTGCAAAATGTGCTGCCAACATTTCCAATAATTACATAATAACAATTATTATAATAACAGAAAAAGCTACTCTATTAGTCCATTTTCATACTGCTATAAAGAACTACCTGAGACTGGGTAATTTACTCACAGTTCAGCATGGCTGGGGAGACCTCAGGAAACTTACAATTATGGCAGAAGGGGAATCAAGACAGGTTCTTCACAAGGCAGCAGGAAGGAGAAGCGCTGAGCAAAGCATGAAGTGCCCCTTATAAAACCATCAGATGTCGGGAGAACTCACTCACTATCATGAGAACAACATGGGGGAAGCTACCGCTGTGATTCAATTACCTCCACCTGCTCTCTCCCTTGACACATGGAGATTATGGGCACTATGAGGATTACAATTCAAGATGAGATTTGGGTGGGGATGCAAAGCCTACCTTTATCAGCAACAATCACCAGATTTGAAATAATCCATATGAATTTTAAAGTAGATTTTTCTAATTTTGTGAATAATGTCAGTAGCAGTTTAATGGGAATAGCATTGAATCTATAAATTACTTCGGGCAATATGGCCATTTTCATGACACCGATTCTTTCTATCCATGAGCATGGAATGTTTTTCCATCTGCTTGTGTCCTCTCTGATTTTCCTGAGCAGTGGTTTGCAGTTCTCCTTGAGGAGGTCCTTCACTTTCCTTGTTAGCTGTATTCCTAGATATTTTATTCTCTTTGTAGCACTGTGAATGGGAGTTCATTCATGATTTGGCTCTCTGCTTACTTATTGTTGGTATATATTAATACTTGTGATTTTTGCATGTTGATTTTGTATCCTGAGACTTTGCTGCAGTTGTTTATTGGCTTAAGATGCTTTGGGCTGAGAAAATGATGTTTTCTAGGTATAAGATGTCATCAGCAAATGGAGACACTTTGACTTCCTCTCTTATTTGAATACCTTTGTTTCTTTCTCTTACCTGATTTCCCTGGCCAGAACTTCCAATACTATGTTGAATAGGAGCGGTGAGAGAGGGCATCCTTATCTTGTGCCAGTTTCAAAGGGGAATGCTTCCAGCCCATTCAATATGATATTGGCTGTGGGTTTGTCATAAATGGCTCTTATTATTTTGAGATACCATCTCAGAAAGGTAATTATTAAAAAGTCAAGAAACAGCACATGCCAGCAAGGCTATGGAGAAATAGGAACGCTTTTACAGTGTCGGTAGGAATATAAATTAATTCAACCATTGTGACAGACAGTGTGGCGAAATCTCAGAGACAAAACCAGAAATTACATTTCACCCAGCAATCCCATTACTTTGTATATACCCAAAGGAATATAAATCAATTATAAAGATACATGCACCTGTGTGTTCACTGCAGCACTATTCACAATAGCAAAGACATGCAATCCACCCAAATGCCCATCAGTGACAGACTGGTTAAAGAAAATGTGGTACACACACACCACAGAATACTATGCAGCCATCAAAAGGAATGAGATCATGTCCTTTGCAGGGACATAGATGAAGCTGGAAGCCATTATCCTCAGCAAACTAACACAGGAACAGAAAACCAAACACTACATGTTCTCACTTATAAGCGGGAGTTTAACAATGAGAACACGTGGACACAGGGAGGGGAACAACACACACTGGGGCCTGTCAGGGTGGTGGGGGAGGGAGAGCATCAGGAAAAATAGCTAATGCATGTGGGTTTTAATACCTAGGTGATGGTTTGACAGGTGCAGCAAATGACCATGGCACATGTTTACCTACACAGCAAATCTGCAAGTCCTGCACATGTATCCTGGAACTTAAAATTAAAGTAAAAGAAAAAAATAGACAAGGAAAAATAAAGAAATAATCCAACTATTTCCAAGTAATTTAACTTACTCTTAAAACGAAGCTCAAGAATATATACAGAAGTATGAAAATATGGACCATCCAAAAAGGTAAATTTCACAATGTCTAGCATATAAGATGACCGGGCCTGCAAAAAAATCAGAAAAAGCTGACCCATAATTAAAAGTAAATTAATCAGTTCTCCCTAAATCAACCTAGAGGTGATACCAATGTTTAGAATTCACATTAAAATTATTATCCTGACTGTATTCATCTGAAAAATTATGCACATGAAAGATTTTTTGACGATCCAGGCTAAATCTATAAGACAAAAACTACAATATTTGAGATGAAAAAGACAATGCATTAGGTTAGGAGTTTAGGCATTGCAGAAGAAAAAAAGTGATGAATTTGAAGACCTATATATAGAGATTTACGTGAAATAAAATACACAAAGAAAGATTTAAGAAAAACTAAAAGTACACTAGAGAGCTGTGGAACAATGTAGAGAAAGGGGAAAAATAAGTACTTGAAAATCTAATGGCTAAAAATTACACAAATTTGATGAAAACAAGAAGCCCCCAGATCAAAGCATCTCAATGAATCCCAACCACAAGAAACATGAGAAAATTGCCCAAGAGAATATAATTAAATATCTGAAAACTGATGATAAAGAAAAAAATTTCTAAGTAGACAGAGAGAAAAAGAAATATTTCATACAGAGAAGCAAAGATAATGTTAATAGCAGGTTTCTCATTAGGAACAAGGCAGGAGAGAAGACTGTGGAGTCACATCTTTAAAGCAAGAGGGCAGGGGAGGACACTTAACCTTAAATTCTATGTTGAGGAAAATATCTTTCATAAAAAAGGTGGAATAAAAACATTTTTGGACACACAAGAGCTGAGTTTTCAGATGTGCACTACAAAGGATAAACCTTTTTCAGACAGAAAAAAAAATACGCCAGCTGGAAGCAAAAAAAAATGAAGAACACTAGAGACGGTAATTATATAGGTAAATAAATCAGATTCTTATCATTTATTTTTATTTTTATTTTTTTAGATGGAGTCTCACTCTGTCACCCAGGCTAGAGTGCAATGCCATGATCTCAGCTCACTGCAACCTCCATCTCCCAGGTTCAAGCGATTCTCCTGTCTCAGCCTCCTGAGTAGCTGGGACTACAGGCATACGCCACCACAACCAGCTAATTTTTGTATTTTTAGTAGAGACGGGGTTTCACCATGTTAGTCAGGCTTGTCTCGAACTCCTGACCTCAGGTGATCCACCCATCTCAACCTCCCAAAGTGCTGGGATTAGAGGCATGAGCCACCGCGCCCACCCTCATTTAAATTTATTTAAACAATAATTAACTGTTTAAACAAAAATAATACCAATATATTATGGTATATATAAAGCATATGTAAGTAAAATGTATACAATTACATTAAGGAAAGGAGAACAAAAATGAAAGTATATTATTACACAGTTTCTACACATGATGTAGGATATTATCTGAAGATAGATTGTGTAAGTTAAAATTAAATATGATATATTCTAAAGCAATGACCAAATAATAAACCAAAAGTTATAATAATCTAACATGATATATGAAATAGAATAAAATCTTCATCTTATAAAAAGTAATCCGTGGATTTTAAAAGGTTATAGAATGGACCAATATACAAAAATCGACTGTATTCTACTGCAAAGTCTACTGTATTTCTACATCCTGGCAATGAACAATCAGAAACTGATACCTTAAAATAACATTTGCAATACCCTAAAATATATGTTACTTAGGGAATAAGTCTAACAAACAAAAATGGGTAAAGCCTGTACACTGAAAACTACAAAACATTGCTGAGATCATTTTTAAAAGACACGCAGAGTAAACCATATGTAGGCACATTATAATCCAGTTGCTGTAAACCAAAGCTACAGAGAACATTTTAAATCCAGCAAGAGGAATCACACATTGCCTGTAGAGAAACAATGATAAAAAACATGATCCACTTTTCAGTAGAAACCAATGAGAGACAGAGAAAACGCAAAGACATGTTTAAAGTTCTGAAATAAAAAAGATAAGAAATCATCCAAGATTTATATACCTTCCAAAAGTATACTTCAAAAAAATAGGTATGAAATAAGGGATTTTTAGGTAGGAAAGCAATAGAGTCCGTCCTCAGCGCATTTGCACTACAAGAATGCCAAAGGAAATTATTCAGACTAAAGGAAAGTGAAACCAAATAAACAGATGAATCTGGAGGAGAGGAGGAAAAAAAAAACCTATTGAAAAATTTGGTAAATATAAAATGTTTTTATTCTTCTTATAATTTCATTAAAGACAATTACCTATTTAGAGCAAGAAAAAATAACATCATCATAAGATAGGCCTTATAAATAGAAGTAAAGATATAGTAATAATAGCACAAAGAAAGGGGTCATGGGTAAATGGAATTGTGTTGCTATAATGTTATTACAGTGGTAAGCACGAAGCATCAAGTGTGCAGAATGAAGTGTTATACTACCGATGTTAAATTGACTTTTATAAGAATGCATAGTCTTAGTCCTAGAATAAGCAGTAAAAAATAAATAAAAATAAAAGAAGGTAGAGGTAAAAAGTTAAAAAAAACAATACAGGATGGGGAGGGCCAAGAAGCAGCCAGTGTGCATCACTGTCACCGAGAGGGGAAAGAGTAGCTGAAAAACACTAGCTCTTCAACTGGACCATCCAGATGGACACATTGGAATTCATCAAGGAAATAACGCAGCTCATGGAGAATTAGAGGACCAAGACAGGATGAACATGTATCCGGGACAGAGGCACGAAGACAGGGAAGGTCCCCCAACTGCAGGAAATGGTGAGTGATTGAGAGTTAGTCCCGGAGACCCACACTTCTGCTATGGACCTTTGGAACCCTGGGCTCAGGAGATGCCCTGTGAACGCCCCCACGGGGCTGCCCAACTGACGTGGAGAGCCATATGGAGTCTCGGCAGAGCTGCCACTCAGGCACACACGAAGTGCCAAGGGCCTTGGATCCCCAGGCATCCTGGCATCCGCAGCTGCAGCTCTGGCAACAGGGAAAGTCAGGGTCCCTCACCTACCCCCAGAAAAGCAGCCAAATCCACAGGGCTGAGCAGCCACAGGCTGTACCTCGCACGACAAGGCCCACTGGTGTGGGGCTCAAGCATGGCCACGCCAGCCCTGCCTGGGCTCTTGGGCCTGTCGGACCTCTGCACTTCCTTAGGATGGAGCTCCCAGAGGGAGAGGCAGGCTGCTCGTTTTGCTGCCCTGCAGCCCTCACTACTGTTGCCCTTGGCTCTGTAGGGTGCATGGTGGTGAGAGACTGGTGTAGACCCTCGGCACAGCTCAGCTGCCCTGCAGAATAGCAGCCAGACTGTTTTCCACATGGGTCTCTATTCCTGCTTCTCCTCACTGGACAAGGCCTCTCCACCTGGGATTCCACCACAACTACCCTTTCTCCATGTGAACACTTCCATAGGAGGTGGCTCTGCATTTCTTTGAGGAGGAAATCCCAGAGACAACCTACAGCCCCTCTGCCATTGCAGCTGCAGTGGTACCACTCTAAGTACCTTTGGGCTGGGGAAGGAACAAAGGGCCTGGTGACTATTCTGGCACCTCCAGCACACTGCAGCCACCATGTAGAGAGGAGCGTAGTCTCTCCTCCCTGTGGGCTCCCACCCCTCACTCTCCACCAGGCAGGACCCCAAGCATAGGACTGCAGATCAGCAGTACCACTCCCAGCTGAGCACGCCCAGTGGTGGTGGCTCTGTGTTCTCCCTGGGAGGGGCTCCCAGAGGCAACTGACAGCTCCTCTGCTACTGCCACAGTAGCACTTCTGCTTCTGTGGGAAGAAACAAAGAGCCTAAGGGCTTCATTCATGCTTCCAGTACACTATAGTCACCAGAAGGAGAGGAGCCCAGTCTCTCCTCCCCATGGGCACTTAACTCCCTACTGTTGACCAAGCACAGTCCCCAGTTTGGGGAAGCAGCACAGCCAGCTCACCCCCTGGCTGAACAATCCCAGTAGCAGAGGCTCCACATCTCTCTGAGGTGGAGCTCCCAGACACCCTCTGCCACTGCCTCTGCAGTGGTGCTGCCTTTGCTGCCCTCAGACTGGGAAAGGAGCAAAGATCCTGAGTGCTTTAACCACACCTCCAGTGAGCTGCCATTGCCCTAAGGAGAAAAGACCAGTCTGTCTCCCCTACAAGCCTCCTACCCCACCTGCTTGTCACCAGGCAGGGCACCCCTGGGCCCACAGTGCAGCCACCCCACCCCAGGCCAGTCACACTGATTGACAGCGACTCTGCAGCAATCCAAGGTGGAGCTCCAAGAGACATGTAAAAGGCCCTCCACCAAAATCAGTGCCAAGGTCCCTTGCCATGCTGTCTCTGAGTTGGGGAGAGAACATAAAGCCTGAGCTCACCCCAGAGCTGCAGTAGGCAGCCCGGGAGTGCCAAGCCGAGATCTGCAGCCAGCACACAAGTTGGAAAGGAGCCCGCACTTTCAGAGCACTGCAAGAGAGCATAGCTGTAACTGTGAGGAAACACAGAGAAGCCACGTGGTTGAGCAAGAGCCTACCTAGGGACCAATAAGCTTTAAGAGCCATCTACTGAATCATAGCCCCAACTCCAACATTAAAAATACTTTGCTGACATAACCCCCCTGTGAAGCTAAGGGTAAGAATTTGGCTACAATTAAAGGCCCTGCACAAAGCCCCAGCCCTCTGAAAACGTCCAGAAAAGAAGTCTACTGAATATACTCAAATTACACTGCAGTTAAAGGAACACCAGCCCACACAGATAAGAAAGAATCGGCACAAAAACTCTGGCAACCCAAAAAGCCAGAGTATCTTCTTTCATCCAAATGACCACACTAGTTTCTCATCAAGGGTCCTTAACCAAGCTGAAATGGCTGAAATGACAGAAATAGATTTAGAACAGGGACAAAAAAGAAGGTCATTGATATTCAAGAAAAATTGGAAACCCAATCCAAGGAATCTAAGGATTATAGTAAAACAATCCCAGAGATAAAAGATAAACTGTCCATTATAAGAAAGAACCAAAGCAATCTGACACAGCTGAAAAACACACTACGAGAATTTCATAAGGCAAGCACGAGTAATAACAGCAGAATAGATCAAGCTGAAGAAAGAATCTCAGAGCTCAAAGATTGGCTCTCTGAACTAACTGAGTCAGACAAAAAGAAAAATCAATGAACAAGAATAAACAAAACCTCTGAGAAATATGGGATTATGTAAAGAGACAAAATCTACGACTCACTAGTATTCCTGAAAGAGATGCAGATAAAGGCAGCAACTTGGAAAACATATTTCTGAATATCATCCATGTAAATTTCCCCAACCTCACCAGAAACTGAATGTTTAAACTCAGGAAATGAAGATAACCCTTGTGAGATACAACTTAACAAGACCATCCCCCAAACACATAATCGATCAGATTCTCCAAGATTGAAATGAAAGAAGAAAATGTTAATGCAGCTAGAGAGAATGGGCACAACTCAAAGGTAACCCCATCAGGCTAACAGTGAATTTGAATGCTTCAGCAAAAACTCTACAAGCTAGAAGAGATTAGGGGGATATATTTATAATTCTTAACAGAATTTTCAGCCAAGAATTTCATATCCAGCCAAACTAAGCTTCATAATTGAAGAAGAAATAAGATTCTCTTCAGACAAGCAATGCTGAGGGAATTTATTACTATCAGACCTTCCTTACAAGAAGTCCTGAAAGGAGGACTAAATATGGATAGGAAAGACCATTACCAGCCACTACAAAAACACACTTAAGTACATACGCCATTGATTCCATAAAGCAACCACACAAACAAGTCTGCATAATAACCATCTAACAATATGACAGGATCAAATCCACACATATCAATATTAACCCTGGATGTAAATGAGCTAAATGCCCCAGTTAAAAGGCACAGAGTGACAGCTGGATAAAGAGGCAAGACCCAACCATGGTATGCTGTCTTCAAGAGACACATCTTACATGCAATGACACCAATAGACTAAAAGTAAAAGAATGGAGAAAATTCTACCAAGCAAATTGAAAACAGAAAAAAGCAGGAGTTTCTGTGTTGATTTAAGAAGCAGCAGACATTAAAACAACAAAGATCACAAAAGACAAACAAGGGCACTACATAATGATGAAGGGTTTAATTCAACAAGAAGATCTAAGTATCCTTAATATATATGCACCCAATACTAAAGCATACAGATTCATAACACAAATTCTTAGAGACCTACAAAGAGACTTTGATAATCACACAATAAAAATGGGAGACTTCAACATCCCACTGAAAGTATTAGATCATCAAGGCAGAAAATTAATGAACATATTCAGGGCCTGAATTCAACACTTGACCAAATGGACCTAGTAGACATCTACAGAACCCTCTACCCAAAAATGACAGAATATAAATTCTTCTTATCACTACATGGCACATACTGTAAAACCAAACATACAATTGGATATAAAACAATCCTCAGCAAATTCGAAAAAACCATTATTATACCAACCGCACTTTAAGAGCACAGCACAATAAAAACAGAAATTAAGACTAAGAAAATTGCTCAAAACCATATAATTACATGGAAATTTCACAATCTGATCTTTAAAAACTTTTTGGGTAAACAATGAAATTAAGGAAGAAATAAAAAATTCTTTGAAATTAATGAAAGTAAAAATAAAAAATATCAGAGTCTCTGGGACACTGCTAAAGCAGTGTTAAGAGAGAAGTTTATAGTGCTAAATGCCCACATCAAAAAGTTTGAAATAACTCAAATTAACAACTTAACATCTCATCTAGAGGAACTAGAAAAACAAGAGCAAACCAACCCCAAAAGCTAGCAGAAGGCAAGAAATAACCAAAATTAGAGCTGAATTGAAGGAAACTGAGACATAATAAACCATACCAATGATTAACAAATTGAGGATTGGTTCTGTGAAAAAATCGATAAGCTAGATAGACTGCTAGACTAATAAAGAAAAAAAAAGAGAGAAGATTCAAATCAACATAATTAGAAATGACATTAGAAATGACAAAACCAGTGACCCCACAGAAATACAAATAACTATCGGAGACTACTATGAACACCGCTATGCACACAAACTAGAAAATTTAGAACAAATGGATAAACTCCTGGACACACACAACCTCCCAAGACTGAACCAGGAATAAATTGAATTTCAGAACAGATCAATAACCAGTTTCAAAATCGAATCAGTAATAAAAATCCTATCAACAGGAAAAAGCCCAGGAAGATAGATTCACAGCCGAATTCTACTAGATATGTAAACAAAAGCTGGTAGCATTCCTACTGAAACTATTCCAAATAATTGAGAAGGGACTCTTCCCTAACTCATTCTAGAAGGCCAGCATTATCCTGATAGTAAAATCTGGCAGAGACACAACAAAAAAAGAAAACATGGTGGTGGGCACCTGTAGTCCCACCTACTGGGGAGGCTGAAACAGGAGAATGGCGTGAACCCGGGAGGCGGAGCTTGCAGTGAGCTGAGATGGCACCACTGCACTCCAGCCTGGGCGACAGAGTGAGACTGTCTCAAAAGGAAAAAAGAAAAAGAAAAAGATCAAAGAGTGACAAATGGGACCTGATTAAACAAAAGACCTTCTGCACAGCAAAAGAAACTATCCACAGGGTAAACAGACAACCTACGAAATGGGAGAAAATATTTGCCAACTATGCATCTGAGAACGGTCTAATATCTAGCACCTATAAGGAACTTAAATCTACAAGCAAAAAACAACCCCATTAAAAAATGGGCAAAGGACATAAACAGACACTTTTTAAAAGACGACATACACGCAGCCAACGAGCATATGAAAAACTGCTCAACATCACTAATCATTAGAGAAATGAAAATCAAAACTACAATGAGATACTATTTCACACCAATTAGATTGACAGTTATTATTAATAAAAAGTCAAAAAATAAAGCAGATCCTGGGAAGACTGTGCAGGAAAGGGAATGCACATACCCTGCAGGTAGGAAGGTAATTAGTTCAGTCATTGTGGACAGCAGTGTGGCAATTCCTCAAAGAACTTAAAACAGAATTACCATTCAACTCAGCAATCCCATTTGGGTATATACCCAAAGGAATAGAAATAATTCTACCATAAAAACACATGCATGCATATGTTTACTGCAGCATACTATTTACAACAGCAAAGACATGGAATCAACCTAAATGCCCATCACTGGTAGACGGGATAAAGAAAATGTTTTATATATACAACACGGAATGCTACACATTCATATAAAAAGAACAAGATCATATCATTTGCAGCGACATTATATATTTTCTTTAAAAAAATAGAAAAGAATGAGATCAACAAGATCATATCATTTGCAGCAACATTATATATTTTCTTTAAAAAAATAAAAAAGAATGAGATCATGCTCTTTGCAGGAACATGGATGGAGCTGGAGGCAATTATCCTTTTTTTTTTTTTTTGGAGGCAGAGTCTCGCTCTATTCCCCAGGCTGGAGTGCAGTGGCGCTATCTCAGCTCACTGCAATGGAGGCAATTATCCTAAGCAAAATAACAGAGGAGCAGAAAACCAAATACTGAATATTCTGACTTATAAGTGGGAGCTAAACAACAAGAACACATGGAAACAAAGAGGGGAACAACAGACACCAGGTCGTACTTGACGGTGGAGGGTGGGAGAAGGGAGGGAATCAAAAAACTACCTACTGGGTACTATGCTCCTTACCTAGATGATGAAATAATCTGCACACCAAACCACATGGCATGCAGTTTACCGACATAACAAACCTGCACACGTAGCTTTGAATCTAAAATAAAAGTTAAAGAAAGAAAATGTAATAGAATGCTCAAAAACATTAACTAAAAAAGGCAGGAAGAAGCAAAACTACAATAACAGAGCTGGAACTAGCTGAAATGGTATAAACTGAACCATATCAATAATTGCATTCCATATAATTAGATGATACACTTCAACTTTTTGGAATGTTCAAAAATCATAACTGAGCTAAAAAGAAAGACCCACCTATATACTAGAGACATATCTGTCACAAGAGACATATTTGACTGTAAAGACACAACAATTTTTAAAGTAAAAATACAGAAAAAAGATGTACCATGCAAAATTAAAGCATCAGAAAGTAGATGAAAGCAGATGTCTTTCTAGTTAGGTTAATTGCAGACAAGAAACACTTTGAGACAAAGTAATCAAAGGGGCAAAATGATACATTTATATTGATGAAGGAGACAATTCATCTGGAAAACAAAATTATTTTCAGTATACATGCAACCACTAACAGAGCTTCAAAATACATGAAGCAAAAACTGAAAGAACTAAAAGGAGAAAGAGGAAAAAATCTACAATCCTAAACATCTTTAACATTCACTTCTCAATAATGAATAGGACAAATAGAAGTGTCAATGAGGTCATAGAAGATGTGTTAATAGTGTTAGAAGAACAACTTTGAAATTTATAAAACAATAGAGATGCTTTGCAAGAACATATGAAACATTTAAGATAAACCATATGTTGATTAATAAAACTGGTCTCAGTAAATTCCAAAGGATTGGAATCAAACAAAATAGTTTTCTAGCCACAACTGATGATTTAGAAAGCAATAACAATAAGGTAACAAGAGAACCCCAATTATTTTAAAATTAAGTAACAAACATATAAATAATCCATAAAGAATAATTTCAGAGAAAAATGGAAAATATTTCTATTTGAATAATGGAAACAACATGGTATAAATCTTGGGCTGCAGCAGAAGCATTATTTAGGGTAGGCTTTATAGTGTAAATATTCATATTCAAATGAAAGAAAGGTTTGAAATCAATAATCTTGTCTCTACCATAAATAATTTTTAAGAGAATATGTGAAACACAAAGTGTTTCATATCACATATCACAAAAAGCAAACAATAGTGAAAACCAAGAAGCCACAATTTTCTCTTTTGAAATAAGTAATAATATCAACCAGTGCCCAGATAGAGTGATCAAGGAAAAAAGACAAAATACAAATTATTAATATCAGCAATAAAAGAAAAGTTAGCACTACACAATCTCTAGACAGTAAGTAAAGAATAAGGAGTATCATAGACAACTTTATACCAATAAATTTGATAATAATTTAAGTGTAATTTTCACTTCTATAAATTCTATTTCCCTTGAAAAAATAGAATTTACCCAAACTAACACAAGAAGAAATAGAAAAATCTGAATACTCCTTTATCTCTAACAAATTTGGATTTGTAACAACAAACCTTCCCACAAAGAAAAGTCTAGGACCAAATGGCTTCACTGGTGAATTCTAATAAACATGTAAAGGATAAATATTAATATTATACAAACTCTTCGGAAAATAGATGAGGAGGAAATGCTTCCCAACTCATCGTAGGCACACTTCACTTCTATTCAACTTTCTCCCAAAAGTTTTATGCACAACAAAGTTAAACAAAATTTTGTAGGAGGCCATTGACTTGGCTGAGGTTCCCGCACTAATCCTAAAAGACTAAGTCAATATAGAGTTTAACTACAGTAGCCACCCTTTCATTCACTGTAGGATACGCTGTAACTAATTGCCCAATTAAGCTGTAACCAATTATGTTAGCTTACACTACACTTCCCTTTCCCATAAATGTTTGCAGTTTATATTATTGGCTGGCAGTCTCTGAACCTGCTCTCGTTAAGAGGGCTGACTGAGGCCGGGCGCGGTGGCTCAAGCCTGTAATCCCAGCACTTTGGGAGGCCGAGACGGGCGGATCACGAGGTCAGGAGATCGAGACCATCCTGGCTGACACGGTGAAACCCCCGTCTCTACTTAAAAAAAAAATACAAAAACTTAGCCGGGCGAGGTGGCGGGCGCCTGTAACAGTCCCAGTTACTCGGGAGGCTGAGGCAGGAGAATGGCGTAAACCCAGGAGGCGGAGCTTGCAGTGAACTGAGATCCGGCCACTGCACTCCAGCCTGGGCGACAGAGCAAGACTTCGTCTCAAAAAAAAAAAAAAAAAAAAAAAAAAAAAAAAAGGGCTGACTGATTAGATTTGTTTTGCTCTGTTTGGTTTTGCTTTTCTCAAATAAACTCAGTTGAACTTGAACTTGTCTTTTTTTTTTTTTTTCCATTTAACAGTAATAAGCCAAGAAAGTAAAACAAAAGGTATTATAAAAATTAGATTAGGGGAAATCAAACTGTCTTTATTCCCGGATGACATACTCATGTACAAAATAACTTTTTGCAAAAATTTTAGAATTGTGATGAGAATTTTAAAATTGTGATCAGTATTGCTGGGTACAACTTTAAATTTTCAAAGGTATATCATTTGCTAGTAAAAAGAATAAAAGTGACATTTAGAAAATATCAATGGTAATACCATCAAAAAACAAAATGCCTAGAAATAAATTTAGCAAAATGTGTGCCAAACCTCTGTCCTACATACTGAAAATGTAGAGAGAAACTCATGGTGATGATCCAATTGAATGGAGGAATATGCCATGTTTCAGGATTAGAAAACTCAATATTATTAAAATTCTATTTTTCCTATATTTATACAGTAAATTATACTGTAACCAAAATCCCACTAGATTTATTTCTAGAAATTTACATTATACCCTTACAATTTATGTGGGAAAATTCAAGAACCAAGAGGAGCCAGATCTAACCAAAATAATAATAATAATAATTTGGATTAAAATTCAACAGTATTTTCAGTTAGTGGTTTCTAAGAACTTATAAATACTCCAAATTCATAAAAATATTTTCTGTATTCTTCTAGAAGGTTTTAACTTTTATATTTATGCCTATAACATATCTCAAATTAATATTTAGATGTGACATGAGATATGAGTTGTGGCTCATTAAATTTCCACTTACATATCCAATAGATCCAGTATGGTTTGTTGAAAAGACTGGGTGTTTCCTATTAAAAGTGAATGCACTTGTGAGGAGTTCTCAATACTTACATTTGCAAAGGACTTTAATCTTGAATATATAAAGAACTCAAACAATTCAATATATTGTTTTTTAAAAATCACCATCCCAATAAAAATGGTCAAAAGACTCAAATATTTCAAAAAAGAAAATATATAAATGGCCAATAAGCATATAAATATATGTTTAGCTCCATCATTTACCAAGGGAATGCAAATTAAAAGCATAATGAGATACCACTGCACCCACTAGAATTCTTTCTTAAATATATATCAGAAATAATTTCCACATCCAAAAACTGTAATATATCTTTTTTTTTTTTTTTTGAGACGGAGTCTCGCGCTGTGTCACCCAGGCTGGAGTGCAGTGGCGCGATCTCGGCTCACTGCAAGCTCCGCCTCCCAGGTTCAGGCCATTCTCCTGCCTCAGCCTCCGAGTAGCTGGGACTACAGGCGCCCGCCACCACGCCCGGCTAGTTTTTTGTATTTTTAGTAGAGACGGGGTTTCACCATGTTAGCCAGGATGGTCTCGATCTCCTGACCTCGTGATCCGCCCGCCGCCCGCCTCGGCCTCCCAAAGTGCTGGGATTACAGGCTTGAGCCACCGCGCCCGGCCAAAAACTGTAATATATCTTAAAATTGGTGCTTCCTTATAACTAAAATTGACATTTAAAAACAATTTCTTAGTGGCACATAAAGTAAGTTTGTATATTTTACTAAGTGTCATCTTAGACTTGTTGGAATATGGCTTCATTATAAAACATTCTTTCCTTACTTTTCCTTTTTCCAGATCACACTGTCCCATTGAGTGTCTCACAACATCAAATAGAATGTAGAGTCTTCAGTTCACAGTTCTGCCTCCCTTATTCTTATCAGCTCTCTGACAACCAGCCCACGTGTCTTAACATGACAGAATGTTCTAACTCATTATTTTATTAATCACATTATAATCCCAGCTTCAAAATGGTTGGACATGTCTTAAAAGCAAAAAGAAATTTAATTGCATATTCTAAAGCAACGAAAAGAGTATAACTGGATTGTTTGCAATACAAAGGATAAATGCCTGAGGGGATGGATATCCCCTTTTACATGATGTGATTATTATGTATTGCATACTTGTATCAAAACATCTCATGTACGCCATAAATACATACAGCTACTATGAACCCACAAAATAAAAAAGGAAAAATAATTATTGCAAAGATTAACACAGAAAAAGTAATTTGGAAAAACAATGAATGACAAAGGCATTGATCAATTATCCATTGATTCTGCGAATTCAGCATTCAATATGCCTTCCTTAAGAAATTGTAAATCCCTAAGTATCAATGGCTGCTCAGGAGGACTTTTTAAATGACTGGTCGCAATTAATAAGTCTCTTTTCAATATCATTTCACATAAAAGAGTGGGTGGAAGCCCTGCCAGTTTGTACATTTCCGTAGTGTGCGTATCAAAAACCCTTCACACCTTCAGAAATGCTGACAGACACCCATCTCGTTTTCTTTTTTATAGATTCCTCCTCTCTCCACCTCCTTCCTTCTATGCTTCTGTAATTGATTCATCATTTCAGTGTCCAGCTGAAGGGCTATAAACTAATGAAAGGTAAGCTTAAAATAATTAGTTAAAACCTAAACATATTCCTGTTGACAACGTAACTAAGCTTCAAGTACTCTCTCTTATACAAGTGTAGGCAAAATATTCCACCCAGAATTAAATTTATGAATAGTGTAGGATAAAGTGACTAATTAGCAGTATAATGGAGAGGGGGTCGGGGACGCTTGTGGACCTCTGTTCACATAGTTAAGATTCTGGAAGTCACAAGAGAGAGTATGTTCCTCAGACATAAACACATACAATATATTTGAAAACACATGAAGAATAAAACTACTTAAAAATCTGTTGTATGTCAAAGAAAATGTACAAACCTGGACTCATAGCATGAAATCATTGCTTTTGTCTTACTGAATTTTGTGCTTCCTAGGAACTTTTCATAAGAGATATCATTTAATTGACGTTCCTTTAAGTCCACTCTATCCTATGTAAATTTGACTCTTCTCTAAATTATAGAGTGGACCAGCAGGAATATAAGTTTATATACCCTCAGAAAATGGCTTGCAAAAGGAGAAAAACCTGTTCGTCCATAGAACATGAATTTTCCAGGCTTCACTGACATGTAGAAATAAGTAAGATCACATATGTGTTCTAAAAACATGTAAACTCTATAGTGATTTCTGGGAGCTATACATTCATCTAGGTATTTTACAAATGTTTAATCCTATGAGATAGGTATTTCTCTTATCCATATTTTACCAGTGAGAAAATTGATCTATGAAAGATAGAATTGATTTCTGGCTGGATGAGAAAAGTTTTAACCTTTTTCTCTAGGGTACATGGACATCTGGCTTTGAGTCTTGGCCAAGGTAGGGGCAGCAGGCTTTGTGATGTTTTATTTAAAATCAGAAACTTGAGTTGCAATTTCTAAAGCTAGTTTTTCCCTGGTGCTTTGCAGCTGGCCAAATGAGTTCAGCTGGCTTGGCTTAAAACCCCAGTAGGAACTTCTACTTTGAGCTCTCCCAAAGGCAAGATTCTACAGACAGATCTTGGTGATTTAACCTGGGGAGAGGGCAGTGGGAGCTTGTTCCTGGATGTCTCTTGGACCTCAGTGCTTGCCTGCACTCTCTCTTACTGCATTATATCATTTGCCTTTAAGTAAAAGCTTTATAGAAATATGACCTGTGAGTCCTTTCAAATATCTGATCTTGGGGAATCTTTACATGAGGCACAAAAGTTAGTAACAGACACAATTTGACAGGTTAGTTAATGATAGAACTAGGTTTCGAACTTAAGCAATCTGTTTCCAGAATCTCTGGTTTCCACAGCAACTGGCACAATGCTATGCCACTTGTCACTAACATTAGCTACCCACATTAAAGTAGAATAAGGACCTTGGTGGACTTCCACCTCTGCTGTTTCTCATGTGTTCACAAATACTAGGGAGCCCTTAGAAGCGTTTCATCTAAGCTTGGAGTTTATCCTCTAAGTTTCTTCTGTATCAGTCTCTTTATCAGTGTCACGGAGGTTGACAGAGTTCTAAAGATTTCTCAATTCCCTGGTCCGCAAGACCTGCATGATCTCTTGGCTGAATATAGTGTCTTTCCCTGTGATGAGGCTACATTATACATATGGCATGGTTGACTTCAACATTGAGAGGTGATCCAGATGGGCCTGACTTAATCAGGTAAGCCTTAGAAACAGAGTTTTTACAGATGGTGGCAGTAGGGGTCTCAAAGATGGACAAGGCCACAAGAAGAGAATAACTTTGGACCCTTATTGGTCTGGAGACTTTTCAGAGAAAACTACACTAACACGCTTTACTAACTTGCCTTTATCTGCCATTTATCTGCCTTCTTCCAAGTTGCTACCACTAGAGACTCAAAATTATTTTGTCTTATTTCTCTACAAAGTTACTATTTTTTCATTGAAGATGCTGAATAAATTAAAAATTAAAGGCCACCTCTTGGAGAACTATGCATTTCCTTGGTGTCTCCCATATATAGGTGAAATAGACATGTTCAAAAACTTCTGTTTGTTTTTCTCTTGCTAATCTACCTTTTGTTACAGGGGTCCATTCCCACTAACCACCTATGGGGGTCATTGCTCCTCTATACCCTCCTGGACTTCTCACCTGCAGAACTGTGAGCTAGTAAACAAGTGTTTTGTTAAACTGCTAAGGGTGTGGTGACTTATGTAACACAGAAAATTCCTGCAGTCTCTAAGCCATAGTCACTTGAAGGAGAACTTCCTCCCTGAGAATGCTATTGTGTGCTCACTATGGCATTTCTTGGAGCTGCACAGCTGCAGAGCGCCCAAAGCGGTAAACCAGGCTGGCTTGCTACAGTCATCCCTAGGACAGAGTCTCACTGGACTCTTCACAGAAATGAGAAATGGGAGAACCTTCTCATCACAAGTCTATGAATCCCTCTGTCACCAGGGCCTGAGAACTACTGTCTATGCCAAGCATCAGCCAGGCTTCTAGGGAGAGCAGCCCTGGCAACTTTAACTTTTAGCTCTCTCATTCCACAAGGCTCAGACCTTAGTCCCAAGCCTGGCTGAAGACTTGAGAACCTATCGTCTTCTACTTCCTCTTCTCTCCTCTCTCTCACCTGACCATAGCCTCACAGCCAGAGACACAGTCCCTAGAAGGTTATGGAACTATCTGAGTGAGACAGTGTTATGAACTACATGTTTGTACTCATCCAAAATGTATATGTTGAATTCCTAATCTCCAGTGTGATGACATTTGGAGGTGGGCCCTTATGTTTCCAAGAGGTTTTAAGGGTAGAGCCCCATGGTGGGATAAGTGCCCTTAACTAGAAGAAGAGGCAGAGCCTTTTCTCTGTCTGCCATGAGAAGATATAGCAACAAATCATTTGCCAACCAAGAGGAAGACCCTCACCAGGAACCAAACCAACCAGTATCTTGATCTTAGACTTCCCAGCTTCCAGAACTCTGAGAAATAAACATATGTCATTGAAGTCACCCATTCTATGGTATTCTATTACAGCAGCTGAACTAAGACAGAGAATCTCTCTCTCAAGGATCAGAAAAAAGAAGTATCGGATACTATGCTTAGTACCTGGGTGATGAAATGGTCTGTACACCAAACCCACATGACAGGAGCTTACCTATAATAACAAATCTGCACGTGTACCTTTGAACCTAAAGTAAAAGATTTTAATAAAAGAAGAAGAAAAAAAAAACATTCTGTAAGCCTTGGGCACTGTGTTTTCTATGCCTATTGGGTAAGTTAGCTCTGATTTCTGAGTGTTGAGATTAACTGCTTTTTATGTCCTTTTTCCCTATCTGCAGTTTCTAAATTTTCAATACCTAAGATTTATTCTTTTGTTATAATGAAAATATATTTTAATAAGGAAATTGGTAAGCATAAATACATTGCCTAGTTTACACAATGCCAACACACAAAATTGAGAGCAAATGCAGCCTCCAGGGTCAACACTCTATGGCAACTTTAAAGTTTCTCATTGGGTACAGTGCTGTATCCATGTCACTGCCAGCTAGACTATCAGATGACTTCCTGCTATAACCAACCAGCAAGACAAAACATCTGGTTTACAGAACAAAGCAGCTGTCTGGCTTACCAGAAAGAATAGGTCCATGTCCAATTCTTCACATACAAAGATGACACCCCCAACCCACACTGGTGGATGTGCACTGGGACCTCAAATGCTTTCCACACTCTCTGTCTAGGAGGGCCCAGCCTTTAGAACCATACAAACAAGTAAAACTCAACATAAAATAATTCCACACTATCCTAGTACTATAGATTTATAGTAAGTCTTGATTCTTCTGATGTACATTTTCCAGCTTTTTCTTCTTCAAGATTGTCTTTACTCTTCTTGCCCCTTCGTATTTCCATGCATTTTGGAAATCAGCCTGTCAGTTTCTAAAATAAGTAAATAAATAATGCTAGTACTTTGAAAAGAATCGCATTGAATCTGAAGATTACTTTGGAGAGAACTGACATCTTTTCAAGTCTTAAGTCTTCCAATCCATGAATGTGGTCTAGCCCTTGATTTATTTAGATTTTAATCTCTTTCAATAATAATATGCCATTTTCCATGAAGAGGTCTTACATGTTTTATTAGATTTACTGCTAGATATATACTGATTTTAAGCTGTTGTAATTGGCAAACATTAAATACATTAATTGAGGGAAATAAAAGAACCTCACTTTTTCCCCCTCAAGCTGCTGAAGGAATCAGATGA
This sequence comes from Papio anubis, assembly GCF_008728515.1. Lineage (NCBI taxonomy): Eukaryota > Metazoa > Chordata > Mammalia > Primates > Cercopithecidae > Papio > Papio anubis. The sequence continues at coordinate 82,002,363 of NC_044991.1, read as the reverse complement.
AGGAGAGGAGAGTCAACTACCAACTTGAGGAAAGCCTGCCTGAGAATAAAGCGACCATGAGAAAAGGGAGAAAGAAGAACAGGGACCTGACAGCATGCTCATTTAGATCCCTGGACCCAATCATCTAGACAAGAGCCAATACATTTTCTTTGCTCAATTCTCTTTGAGTTGGGTTTTTGTCATGTACACTGAGAAAGTTCTGACCAAAAAGCATGGTTCCTTTGTATAGATTTTCTGCTGGCCTCCTTATCCAATCTCAGCTTCCCTTCAGTCATAACTGCCTTCCCTTAAGTGCCCCCATCCCATTTTGACTTTCTGAAAGTGTTGGTTCACTAATGGGACATTATTTTTAGCATCTCATGCAAGTCCTAATGGGACATTATTTTTAGCATCTCACGCAAGTCCCTGCCAACTGCTTACTTTATGGCTGACAGAGCTCTTTTGTTTTTTTTCCTTACTATATATTTTTTTAATGCTCAGCAGTCATTCATATATAATCTCTCCATTATCCCAGACAAATATCAAGCAGATAAAAGTTTCCCAATGCCTTTAATTAAACTTCATGAACTACTTTTTAAAGCACTTTAACCACCCACCACAGTCAAATATTTTATGATCTTGCTGGTGCAAGAAGTGCAAGAGAAAGGAAGATGTAGAGGTGTTGTAAACAAACAATTGCCCATGGCACTCGATTTGGGAGATGAGACTGTCAAGGGAGAAATAGTACATATAAAAGTAAAAAACGATCCTGATATTGGTGCAAGAGTATTTGTGTTGAACTTATATTGGGGATTTGGAAAAGTTCTATGCAAGGCCTTAAATGGGGGAAGAAATGCCACCATGTCCAAGAAGTTAACTCTGCAGATGTGCTTTTTGCATTAAAAGAGAGTTCCTGCATATTGGGTGACTGAGAAAGTTGCTAAAGGATCCTAATTTACTATTCATACCATTGAAGCAAAGTCGAAAGTACACTATAGGTGTGCGTTACTATTATAAAACTCAAGATAGAATGTAATAAGGATAATTATCATCTCCCCATCTTCATTTATTGGACACTTAATAAGTGACAGACATGGGGACAAACACTTTACATTTAAATCACACACAAATCTGAAAGAGTGGGTATATTAATAACCTCATTTTACAAGTTTCACAGCAACATTAGTGCAAGTTAAGGCACTAATCACACAGTTAGCTAGTCTGTGCCTAAATCATTTAACCTAAGTTTGTGACTCTGCAAACCTTTTGGGGAGAGGAGATCCTTTCACATTTAAAATGTATAGATGCAATACAGCTGTTTCCTGACTCAAACGCTTCCCTTCTACACATACCTGCATACATACTCACAAACACATATGCACACACATACTTGCAGATCCACACACACGAATGTGCTCACACAGACTTTCCTGACACCAGGGCTCTAATCTTCATCTTTTGTGTTCTAAGAAAGTGACCCCAGCCAGAACTTCAAGAATAAGCATTAGTTCATTTGAACCAATCATGGCAATTTTATCCCCCTTCCTTGACTGGCTTGAGAAGTAGTCTATGACTCAACTCTGTTAAATGAGATACAGTGAAAGTCCACTGGCAGACCTTCTTGGAAATGTTTCTTAGCTCTTAAAAAAAGAGAAAGAGAGATGCAAGGGAGAAGCAGGCCTTTCTGCTTCTGAACAATGATGTTTGTTCAAGAGCTACTATAGCCATTGTGTGACCATGAGGGAAGTGAGATGGCATGCCAAGGATGACACTGCAGAAAGTCAGAAAGGAGCTGGCTTCTTGAGAGCCACCACTGAGCCTCTGAGCCAGACAAGCTTGGGATTCATTGTTTGAAAAATAAATTTATGTATTCATTGTAAATTGGGTCTGGTGTGGCTTATAGTCGGAGACTTCTAAAGACACTCCCAATATCTCATCGCATCATTGTGAGAACTCCAGTACATGAAATATTCATTGATTTACATTCTTTGCCTCCTTCTCACTTTTGACTATTTCTAGCCTGTAGGTCCCATTGGCTTGTTATTCACTAAAATCATTTTTTCACCTAAAAAAAAAACTAAAAGAGCACGACAGTCTCAACGAACCTGATGAGATTATATTTTTGTTTTCTTGTTTTGAGACAGAGTCTCACTCTGTCGCCCAGGCTGGAGTGCAGTGGTGCCATCTTGGCTCACTGCAGCCTCCGCCTTCCAGGTTCAAGCAATTCTCTTGCCTCAGACTCTCAAGTAGCTGGGATTACAGGCATGCACTGCCATGCCCAGCTAACTTTTGTATTTTTAGTAGAGACAGGGTTTCACCACGTTGGCCAGGCCAGTCTCGAACTCCTGACTTTAAGTGATCCACCTGCCGTGGCCTCCCAAAGTGTTGGAATTACAGGCATGAGCCACCGCACCCGGCTGAGATTATATTACATAAGATGGCAGCACCCATCTTGCTGGATTCCTTCCTTCCCATTCTGGCCTTGAGAAAGTATACAACCATGGCAGAGAATCCCATATGACAAGGAACTATGAGAGGCCTCGAGGTGCTCACAGTGACCTCCAGATGACAACCAACGAGAAACTGAAACTCTCAGTATTATATATGCAAGGAAATGAATTCTGCCAACTGTGTGAAATTAGACATGGACCCTTCCATAGTTGAGATTCCAGATGAGTCCACAGCTCCACAGACACCTCTATTGCAACCTTACCGAGGATCCAATTAAGTTGTACTAGAACTGCTGACCTGTGGAAACTATGGGGTGATAAATATGTATGATTTTTATTTTATTATTAGTATTATTATTATTATTATTTGGGGCGGGTGGGGGGAAGATGAAGTCTTGCTCTGTTACCCAAACCAGAGTGCAATGGTGCACTCTCAGCTCACTACAACCTCTGCCTCCCAGGCTCAAGCAATTCTCCTGCCTCAGCCTCCTGAGTAGCTGAGACTACAGGCACATACCACCATGCCTGGCTAATTTTTGTATTTTTGGTAGAGACAGGGTTTCACCAGGTAGGTCTCAAACTCCTGACCTGAAGTGATCCACCAGCTTCAGCCTCCCAAAACGCTGGGATTACAGATGTGAGCCACCATGCCCAGCCTATATGTATGATTTTAAACCACTCAGCTTGCTGTTGCTTGTTATGCTGGTCTCAAACTCCTGACCTCAAGTGATCCACCACCCTCAGCCTCCCAAAGTGCTGGGATTACCATGCCAAGCTTATATGTATGATTTTAAACCACTCAGCTTGCTGTAGCTTGTTATGCTATAACAGAAAATAAACACACATTCCAGTACTTTCACAATCTTGAAAGCCAGCATCTCCTTATGTGTTGTGCTCTTGGCATCCCACTCTAGTTCCCACCTTAAGATAACACTCTTTTTTTTAGCTATAGCGTTTGGGAGGGGGATTTGACAAGAGCTGAGTTATATCTTACTCTGTTCAATTATGCTGGTCCTATTGTTTTATCCCTATATAAAGCATTAAACACAGAATGATTGTGAGCATTTACTACTTAGTAACTTCATTAAGCTATTAATTACCCTTTCTAGTAAGCACAAGTTTCTTTAAAATGTCAGTCATTCCTGGGTTTTGTCTATCGTGATTTTCACAATCCTCTCATTTATGCAGCCGAAAAAAGTACCAATTCTTTATTTCTTGCCATCTCTCTCAGTTCATATAGAAAAACTGGAATGCAATAGTGACCATGGTGCAGCCTTCAACAGTCAGGATTTCCAAGCTCTTTTTTTTTTATGTTAAAAATTTCAGAAGATCTGTAATCAGAGAAACTCAAGTTTAATTCTAGCCGCTCTATAACTCACAAGGTCCATGACTTTAGAAAATTATTTTCTCCTCTGGTCACTTATCTGAAAAATTGGGAGATTTATAATACCTACCACATGGATATATTTTAATGAAATAATGCCAGTAAGGTTCTTAGCACAATATTTGGCATGGAATATTCATGTCAAATAAATAAGTACTATAATAGAAAACATTTCATAAAAATCAACTATGTTTTAGGCATTGAGCTAAAAGCTTTACTTACACATTACTCCATTGAACTTCCACTACAAAAACATATACCCATTTTACAGATAGAGCCACCAGTCCCCAGAGAGTGCAAGTAATTTGCCCAGTATTCCCCAGATCATGAGTGATTCAAACAGAAGCAGTTCAATACTAGAGCCAACTCTTACCAAACACACCACGGCCCCCCTCCCCTCTCTTCCTGCCCACTGCTAACTTTGCTTCTTGGCAAAGATTGTATTTTCCTGCACTTTTTTTTTCCCCTGAGAGAATGGGCCTATCTACCAACAGTAGCTGCCCTGTATTATCAGTCTATGATGCAAGCAAGAAATGTCTCAGGTTGTGTTTTCGGATCGTGCTTTGTAATAAGTAATACCCATCTTTCGTCTTTTTCCTTCCTTTTCTTTTTAAAGGGAGAGACTTGGGCTTCTTCCCAATTCTAGCCCTATTCATGTCATCTGACACATTCTTTAAAACAAAAGTCACAAAATATGTGCTCCTGAAGTCACTGGGTGCTTCTGTGGAAAGATGGTCACCTTTACTCCTGACAAATGATTGTACTTCCTTAAGGAGACTGTCCTCTCCTTTCTCCACCCACCACCACCTGCTCTAATTCAGGACTAACACTGATGCAAAGGAGAAGATGAATCCTACCAATATCATCCTGTCCTATAATGATCTGCATTTGAATAAACAGAAACACCTAAGTGAATTTTGAAGAATCAAAAATATGCGAACACTGAAGTCAGAAACACTAAAATATAATGATTATAAATGGGAGTAGGAAGAGGGTATCGTCCAGATGAACATATGTTCGTCATTAGTTTCATATACATCAGAAATATTCCTTTTGACTGCTCTGGCCCACCGAGGTGAAAAATTGATTCACCTGTTCCGCCAAGGTGCATTGTGTCTGTCCTCCATAATCCACTGGTGAGCTTAATTAATGTAGCATTGCCTGTCTCAATCACAATCTCAGTTCTGTTAAAGTATTCCCTGCTGTTAGAGGATGAGAAAAACAATCTCCAGGTGTTACACCAAAGAACTGCATTCATTTCTCTCTCCAACCTGTACTCAAATCAATCCAGTGGTTTCTTAATCTCGCAGGCCGAAATACTGCTCACTAGAAAGAGGACATTTCATTATGAAGTTGTACTGATCAAACAGGATGGAATAGTTTAAAAGGCAGCTGGAGTATGCTCCCACAGAAATTACATTCAAAATTTGCAATGAATATCTGCAGCTTGTTTCTCCAGCATTCACTTCTTTTTCCAGCCATGCATGGATTTTTAAGGGCATCTTTCCAGTGCTCATTTTCACTGTGCATGATAGAGGACAGCTCCATTCTCAATCCTAGGACTGAAACAGTCAGCCCATCAGCTCACCCTGAGAATGTTCAGGAACAGCCATGTTGCCTATCTGGGCCAATCAAAGTGGACACTGGGTTTTTTTTTTTTTTTTTTTTTAAAGATAAATATTGGAAAAAAAATATCTTCACTCTTCTCCACTGAATTTGATCTTAGCAGGATTCAGCCCCGGACTGTTCTGGCAGCCATGCTGCACACAGAAAAGGAAAGCTTGTCGGCCCGGTGCAGTGGCTCACGCCTGTAATCCCAGAACTTTGGGAGGCCAAGGCGGGCGGATCACGAGGTCAGGAGATCGAGACCATCCTGGATAACACGGTGAAACCCTGTCTCTACTAAAAATACAAAAAATTAGCTAGGCGTGGTGGCGGGCGCCTGTAGTCCCAGCTACTCGGGAGTCTGAGGCAGGAGAACGGCGTGAACCCGGGAGGCAGAGCTTGCAGTGAGCTGAGATCCGGCCACTGCACTCCAGCCTGGGTGACAGAGTGAGACTCCATCACAAAAAAAAAAAAAAAAAAAAAAAAGGAAAGCTTGTCTGGGAATGGAGTTAACAGAGAAGAGACAGAGTTGAACAATGGAGAAAGAGAAGCAAGCACCTCTTGACACTTTGAGTCTCTGCTTCCAGCCTTACCTGAAGCTAGATCTGTCCCGTTCTATTCAATTGTATGATCCAGTCAGTTTCTTTCTTTTTTGACTTAGAACAAATTGGAACGGATACTTTCATATTTGCCATCAAAAGCAAGCTATAAGATATAGTCCCTGGTAGTTGATTAATAAATTTAGATAATTTTCCTGTTCATTTTAATTTTAAAAATATACAATAAAATAAAAAGAGCCCCCACTGCACATCTGATAAGCTTGGCTGGAAGCACTTTTTTTTTTTTAAATTGGAGGCTCGCTAACCTAAGCCCTGACTGTTTCATCCATCTGCTACATATGACCTCATAGAGTAATGGCTAAGAGCTTGGGCACTGGAGCCAAACTGGCTGTATTCAAATCCAGCTTCACTACCCACTAACTGTGTGACACTAGCAAAACCTTTTTCCTCCTTGTGCTTCTGTCTTCCTATCTGCAATGGTCATAATAAAAGATATTCCTCCTGGGGTATTATAAGTGTACAACGGGATAATTTGTGAAAAACCAAGAACAGTGCCTGGCACGCTCTTAACATAAATAAATAGAATGCCAGTCTTAAAATCTCATTCACCTGAGAATTATCATACTTCCCATAAATGTTCTGTGTAAACCAACATGAATATATATCAACTACAGACACCAATTTTCAATTTTAAAAAAACCATGTCCAAAAAAAAAAAAAAAAAAACCATGTCCTCCTCTTTCTAACATCACCTCTTGTTCTGCTAGGTACACACTGTTATTGTGCTGCACATGGTCCCTCATCCTAAAGTTATATCCATAATTATGAAGCACTTTGGAATTGTTTTCCTGCTTCTCCCCGTCCTGCCCGAAACAAGTTAAATGTAGGCATCTGCAAACTGATTCACATGTACGTGACATTAGTTGGTTATAATTAATGCATTGACACTGCTTGGCATACGTGCGTGTTTGTGCGTGGGTTCATTTTAAATAAATGAAGAACATGCCTTAACACAGAGAACTAGATCAACAATAGTAGATTCTGAGGGACCAGAAATTAGCTAGTAGAGCAGGTGTTACATGAAAGAAGATAAAAACTGGAGACATAAAGGGAACAAGAGACACTGGGGCCATCTTAAGGATGGAGAGTGGGAGGAGGGAGAAGAGCAGAAAAAATAGCTGTTGGGTAGTATGCTTAGTATCTGGGTGCTGAAATCATCTAACCCCCATAACACGAGTTTACCTATATAAAATCCTGCACATGAACCCCCAAAACTAAAAGTGAAAAAAAAATTTTAAAGAAACAGAACTTAAAAAAAGATAAATAATACCAAAATATAATAATTCTGCTACAATGTTTAACTCCTTAAAGGGTCAGTTGGGTATATAATTCCAAAAGAGAAGTTTCCAGTTAAGGAGCTTACTTTGCATAGCCCTTCATTAATTATTATATACAACAAATATCTAACTCATGGAAACTCATATGACAGAGACAGATAGAGGGAGAAGATATAAAAATTAATAATGCATGAGCCTAATCATAAAGTTGTTCCCAGTCCAGTGGGAAAGACAAAATCAAAATAATTTAAAAGCAATGCAATAGTTTATTGCAATAAATATAATTTGATTCACACCCAAGATCTGTATTAGATGCTGTTCTTACAAAGATGAATTTTCACATAAGTCCTATCCTTGAAGAACTGACAGCTATTCTCTTGTGACATATGTAATATGGGAAAGCGAAACATAGTATACTACTAAAGTAAAAAGAGAAGGAAGCAGTTAATGATATCTCTGAAGAGGGGGTGGGTTGGAATAAAGCCAACTTCTGTAATTGATTTCCACTCGATACTTTCTGGGTACAGGCGGTTTGAGAAGCTATGGGTGATCTCGTGGTATTAGTCCATTTTCATGCTGCTGATAAAGACATACCCCAGAGTGAGGAATTTACAAAAGGAAGAGGTTTAACTGGACTCACAGTCCCACGTGGCTGAAGAGGCCTTGAGATCATGGCAGAAGGACAGGAGGAGCAAGTCACATCTTATATGGATGGCAATAGGCAAAGAGAGAGCTTGTGCAGAGAAAATTCTGTTTTTAAAACCATCAGATCTCATGAGACCTATTCACTATCACGAGAACAGCATGAGAAAGAGCCACCCTCATCATTCAATCATCTCCCACTGGGTGGCTCCCAAAACACGTGGGAATTATGGAAGCTACAAGATGACATTTGGGTGCGGACACAGCCAAACCATATCACTCGTGCTAATGAAAAGTATAATCATGAGTGGATCCCCAGTGTTTAGTATGACCCTTAATAAATGAGTCTGAGTTTGACATTCAGAGCACAATCGTGTTTCCTCTTATCCTTTTGAGTGCAAGTTTTATTGGCTGAGAAGTGGTTGTTAAATAACTTTCTGGGTCGTTAAATAACTTTCTGGGACAAGTTCATGGAAACACTTGGATCTACCTTTAGCGGCATGTTCATTGTTTATCTACCCCTCCAAAGCCAACCCAGAACTTCCTTTCCCTTGCCTATCTTCCAGTAGTGAGGCCAATAAAAATCACATGTTCTCTTCCCAGCCATTTTCATAACTAAAAGTCAGCATGTGGGGAAGAAAGCCTGAGTTGAGGCTCCACTGCCGTTTCTTAGTCCACGGCATCAGAGTCCCATGGTTGGCTTTACATGGGAGTAAGAGCTAGACTTGTAGCACCTGTTTTATACTGGAGAAAGGTAATCTCCTCAGAGTGGGCAGATAATGATATCCTCCAAAAGTAATGACTGGGGATATAGAAGCTTGAGTATGTTATTTAATGTTGAATGAGTAACCAAAGAGATAATTTAAAAGAAGAAATATAATCAATAAAAATGTGGGAAGGAGAATGTAAGTGAACCAAATTGCTTATCTTCCACAATGAGTGTCATTCCACTATGAGTAACATTCCTGAGGCTGATAAATCAATAAATAAAGGTACAAGTAAATATAAGTTCATGTGATGGAGATAAACACCAGAAAAACTAAAAACCAAAATAGTAAAGGCAACCCCAACATAATAACATTCAGAGTGAGGGCAGGGAGGAAGGTTTTTACTTTGCATTTCATATTATCGGCATGTGACTGCCTAAATGCCTTTCCTCTTCATCTTCACCTATAAAGATGATAGGCATAGTGCAAGATCATCTTCAATGTCAATGTCTGTTCCATCCCATCAGAACATATCAGCCCCCTCTTCTGAACATGTGAGTCAGCTTTGTTTTTATTTTTACATGCAATTAAGTATTTTAATTATTTGTGTGTGTATAGTAATTGTAAGCTCTTTAAAATCAATAGCCATGAGTCCTTTGAAAATAGTATATGCTCAATTAGTGCTGTAGACATGAGATACCCATGTTCTAGAGACAAGATATTGATACAAGCACAGGAATTTAACTTCCTTGCACCAGATGCCTGTACTATCTATTTATCCTACAATAGATTTGGAAGGAAGGAGGGAAGGAGGGAGGAAGGGAGGAAGGGAGGAAGGGAGGGAGGGGAGGGGAGGGAGGCAGGCAGGCAGGTGGGGGAGGGAGGGAGGGAAGGAAGGAAAGAAGGGAGGGAAGGAGGGAGGGAGGGACGAGGGAGGGAGGGAGGGAGGAAGGAGGGAGGGAGGAGGGAGGGAGGAGGGAGGGAGGAAGGCAGAGATGGAGGGATTGAATGTGGAAGTTCTGGAAAATGAGAAAAGTGCTATCACATTAAAATTTTTAAGAACTGTCTTCCACACAGAGATCAGAAAGGCCTAGTTAGATGAAGCCATAGAGGGCCCACTTGCAATCTCCCAGCCTGTGAAAGAGAAAAATGTTAGAAAATGTGTGGCAGGCTGGACATTCTCTAACAGGTGGATGAGAGCTTCTTTTCATAGAAGACAGCTTCAGTGAGCAGTAAGGCAAGGTCACAAGACATCTCCCAGGGGCTGAGTATTGCAACAGGCAGAAAACTACATGAAATCTAAGAATTCTCTACAGCATAAATTGTGTAAATAAAATTAAACATTTATCAAAATATAGGACAATGTGTTGTCAGAAAAAGTCTTGGCTAAAGAAAGTTCAAACTCATAGATTATAATTAGTTTCAGCAAACTTATTTTAGCAGTATAATTGAATTAGATAAAACTTCATCATTTTTAAATCAACTTTTGATGAAATAAATACTTTACAGAAAGGCAAAAAGGAAAAGAAAAACTTGATATCTTTATAAATTAGTGAGCAAAGCGGAACATTTCCTAGACTATAAGCTCTGGGAGAACAGAGCCTGAATCTGTCTAATTCATTCTAAGTCTTTTGGTGCTGGACCAAATGACCTGCACAGACTATATGTTCAACAAAAAGTCACTGAATAGACACTTGACACTTAATGCAAATTAGTCGTGATTTACATACTATAATTCCCACGTGAATGTGGGAGAATGACTGCTTATATGCAATGGTCGAAATATAATTTGATACAAACTCTACAGAGGTCAACTTGGAGGTACGTATCAACAGCTTTCAGCCAGTGTGTGTTACATCCTCACCACCACCATCTTTGCCGCATAAACTCAACATCTTTTAGTTGATATGCCAGGGACTGTGCCCAGTACATCATAGGCATCATCACAGCCCTGCCTGCTAGATTCTCATGTTACTCCCATGCTTCTGCACAAGAAAACAGATCCTTGGAAAGAGACAGGTACCAAATTGCCCAGCAAGCAAGTGGCAGAACCAAAATTCTAACCCAGCCCTTTCTGATTTGAAACACAAACTCCCGACCACTATGATACATTGTCTCTATATGGGCAACAGAATGCAGGTTCTTTCATTTTGCGATACCTCTACTAGTAATTATACTAGAGAAAACAATTATGTGCTCCAAAATGTAGTGAAGGTGTAAGTTTTCTTTAACATTTTTGCCTTCTCCTTTTGCATTTTATTAAAACTACATAACTTGAGCCTTTGGTTCACATCTCTTTGCAGAAATTTCATTTTATACTCAATACTTTGGAGAATTTTTGAGGCAACAGAACAGCTTGAAATTAAATACCAGTTACCAAATCTATTCAATCTACTGGGGATCCACATTGTTAGCCCCAGTGGTCATCTCTCTTCTTGGGTCACTATGCCACCCTATTTCTAGAAAAATCTCCTTTCATATCAAGTCATTTCTCTTGTTTCTTCTTTTATTGTCATCTATAGAGCCCCCATTTTCAGTGAATAGACCAATCGGTGAACTGACTTTCAATAAACTGCCCCATATCTGTTACTCTAAGGCCACCAAGGAAAAAAAAATCAGTTTCTTTATTATGCAGAACAATTTACTTTCTTCAATTTAATCACTCTCTTTCAGACAGACTGTGGGATAAGTTAAACAATTTATGGTATAGGAATACAAGACAATGCTATTGAGCAAATCAAAATTATACTGTACAATAACAGTTAAGAGTCTGGCAAAATATTCAAGATATATTGAGGGGAAAAAAGCTGACAAAAATAAAATAAAATGTATTACACCATTTCGAATGAAAACTTTAAGTTGCATTGGTGTTTGTAATGATATACATCAAAGTTTTTGGTAGTATTTTCTGCATTATGGGATTATGGGATATTTTTAAACTATAAAAAGATATAGATGAATACACACATACAATTGCATGCACAGGTAAAATCCTGGGGGAAAATATCTAATTTTCATTAGATAAATTAATTTATCTAATAAATTACGTAATTATTCTAAAATAATTATCTAATTATTCTAAATAAATAGTATAGGTCACAAAGCATTCACAATGGCAGGGACTTTTGTCTATTTTATTTACTTCTCTATTCCAATTTCTAGAATGGTCCCTGAAATATAGTGGTCCCTTAATATCTATTTTTGAGGTTATCAGTGTGTGTTCTTTTGTAATGTAAGTCAAAGCAAAATAGGTTATTTTTTAATTAACTGATGCTGAGAAAAGTTCTCATCTATAGACTAAAAGAGTTGAATATCGATATCATACCATGTGCCAAAAATAAATTACAGAGAGATAAAATGGTTGGATATAAAGTATAAGTCCCTTGTCATACCTCTAATCTATTTCTAATAAAATCAGCATGATCTTTCTACAACACACATCTGATTTTATCACTACTCTGTTGAAAAACTTTTAAGGGTGTCCAACTGCATTGGAATTAAAGTTTAAAATGTTAAAAATACTCAGCATTTTACTGAACCAGGCCAGTTTTGCCCATCATGCAGCGAGCCAATCACTGAGAAGATGAGTTTTGCAGCAGAGAAAGGGTTTACTCACAAGGCAACGAAGCAAGGAGCCAGGAAGACAGGTCTCAACTCTGCCTCCTTGAATACAGGATTCCAAAATATTTATGGACTGAAAAACAGGGTGGTCTGAGGCGTGGGGAGAGATGGTTGGAGGTAAGGGTAAGTGATGTACTCAGTGATCTGTGTAAGCATACTCAAACTTCCTGGCTTTTCACAGGATGCATGTTCACAAAACGGTGTCATTATCAGAATCTAAGGGTGGAGTTTATGGCCCTCTGACATCAAAAGGTCACCCACTGGACACTCATCCTGGCCCAGTGGTCTCAACTGACTTGAACTGGACAAGAGCTAACCCCAAATTCATGAAAAACAACTTATGCAACTGTTACCAAGGTGACGCGTACATCCAAGATGTTATCTAGAAGGACGCTGGTGGCAATTTAGTTATAGAATGTTTAGCTACATGACTTTTAGCTCTATGGGTTTTAAAGTCAACTAACAGCAAGTAAGTGAAAAACAAGTGAGGCAGGTTAAGTTTGGTAAGCCTAAGTGGGTTAGCCCTCAGTTTTTAGCACATCCTAAAAGCCTGCCTAACCCTCCAGCTCAGCTGGTCTTCTCTCTCTCCTCCAAGGGCATGTGAGACTGAGATATTTCCCTCCTTTCAAATTCTAGATTCTCAACCTGAGGGACTTCCTACAATTTCCTTCCTTCTGAAATGCCATCTTTCACCCTCAAAACAATATTCTCATAACTAGCCAATCACTGCTCATCTTTCAAATGTGACATTCTGGATATATATGTGTTCTCAAAATATCTGACCACAAAATATATACTTATTAAAATTGGAAAAATAGAAAATCTACACTACAGTGGCTGGCATACCCCACCTTTTGAGACAAAGCCTCGCTCTTCTCACCGAGGCTGGAGTACGATGGCGTCATATCGGCTCACTGCAACCTCTGCCTCCCGGGTTCAAGTGCTTCTCCTGCCTCGGCTTCCGAGTAGCTGGGATTACGGGCACCTGCCACCACGCTCAGCTAATTTTTGTATTTCTAGTAAAGACAGGATTTCACCATGTTGGCCAGGCAGGTCTCGACCTCCTAACCTCAGGTGATCTGCTCGCCTCAGCCTCCCAAAGTGCTGGGATAACCGATGTGAGCCACCGCGCCCAGCCACTCCTCTTTAATCAAGTGCTCAAGCTTCCTGAGAGCATGTACTGAGAGGGACACGGCATAGCCTCTGCACGATCCTTGCCACAAACACACATCAAACCCAAACGAAGAGACGTTCTCCACCCGGTACTCTCTAAAAACAGCAAAGTCATGAAAGGCAAACAAAGACTGAAGAACTCCTCCAGATTAAAGGGGATGAAAAAGACAGGACAAAGAAATGCAGGGCAGAATTCTAAATTGAATCCTGGACCAAGAAAGGACATTAATGAGAAAACTGGAAGACCCTGAAAAGGTCTGTTGATTAGACAGCAGCATTGCTATTATTAATTTCCTGATGCCATAACGTATACTCTAGTTATATAAGAGAACATCCTTGTTTTATAGAAAATAATACCGAAATATTGATAGGTAAAGTGGCATCATGTTTGCAATTGACTCTCAGAAATTTGAAAAAATAAAATAGAATAAAATAAGTACTTGTGTGTACACACACATACACGCTATGGGGATGGGGATAGATTATAAAGCAAGAAGAGATATAAAATGTTAATATTTAGGGAATCTAGGTAAAGGGCATATGGGAATTCTTTGTTCTATGTTTGCAGCTTTTTTTTTTAATCACTGGATTTTTTTTTTTTTTTGAGACAGAGTCTCACTCTGTCTTCTGTCGCTATGCTAAAGTGCAGTGCCATGATCTCAGCTCACTGCAACCTCCACCTCCAGGTTCAAGCGATTCTCCTGCCTCAGCCTCCTGATTAGCTGGGACTACAGGCACACGCCACCACGCCAAGCTAATTTTTTTGTTTTTGGTAGAGACGGGGTTTTACCATGTTGGCCAGGCTGGTCTCTATCTCTCGATTTTGTGATCCGCCCGCCTCAGCCTCCCAAAGTGCTGGGATTACAGGCATGAGCCAGCTGCCTGGCCATCACTGGCTTGCTTTTAACGTTTTAACCTTTAGCCTTTTACGAGTGTAATCAACCAGGTAAGAGTGGTAGGGGATATTTCCCAAAATGTCCCATGTAAGCTCAAACATTGGGTTTGTCTTCAGAATAAAACAGGGTCTTCACTGTTTATAAGGTTATTCCAAAGTTTTGAAAATTCTCTCTCCATTTTTTCCCTGTATTCCTCTATTCAATATCAGCTATCACAGTCAGACACAAAGTTTGAAGACTGCAGCTTTTTTAAACTAAAATTTTATTTCAAGATAATTGTAGATTCACACGTAATTGCAAGAAATCAGAGATGTCTCTTGCACAGTTTACCCAGTTTTCCACAACAGTAGTATCTTGTGAAACTATAGTACAGTATCACAACCGGGATATGGGCACTGATAGTCAAGAGCCTGCATACTTCCATCAACACAGGGATGCCTCAGTGCCCTTGCATAGACACACCCCTCTTCATTCATAGTTCCTCTTTAACCCCTTCAGTCACTAATCTGTTGTCCATATCTACTGTGCTCATTTCAAGAATCTTACGTACATGAAATCATACAGTTTGTAAGAGCTTTTTCCACTTAGCATAGTTCTCCAGTGGTTCATCCAGGCTGCAGTTGGTATCAATAATTTGTTCCCTTTTAATGCTGAATAGTATTCCATAGTATAGATGAATGGACTAATGAGAGTTTCATTGACTATTCCTCCATTGAAGAACATTTGGGTGCTTCCAGTGTGGAGCTGTTATGAGTAAGCTGCCATGAACATAAACAGGTTTTTGGGTGGAAATAGGTCTTCATTTATCTGGGATTAATACCTGGGTGCGTAATAACTGGGTCATATGGTAGCTGCAAGTTGTTCTTAATTTGTTTTTGTTTTTGAGACAGGGTTTTTCTCTGTTGCCCAGGCTGGAGTGTAGTGGCACCATCACAGCTCACTGCAACCTTAACTTCCTAGGTTCAAGGTATCCTCTGGCCTCAGCCTCCCTAGTAGCTGGGACCACAGGCATGCACCACCACACCTGACTAAGTTTGTTATTTGTAGAGATGAAGTCTCGCTATGTTGCCTAGGCTGCTCTCAAACTCTTGGGCTCAAGTGGTCCTCTCTCCTCGGCCCTGCAAAGTGTTGGGATTATAGGTGTAAGCCACCATCCCTGGCTGCAAGTTGTTTCTTTTTTGTTTTTTTTTTTTTAAGTGGCCAAACTATTTTCTAAAGTGGCTATGCCATTTTATATTTCCCTCAGCAATGTACAAGTGATCCAGATTCTCCCTCTCCTTGCCAGGATTTGCTATTGCCACATTGTTGTATGTGTGGAATCTCATTGTAGTTTTAACTTGCATTTCCCTGAGGAGTAATGTTGAACATCTTTTCATACGCTTATTTGCCATCGGTATATCTTCTTCATTGAAATGTCTCTTCATTTCTTCTGCATGTGATCTAATTGGATGGTGTACTTTTTTTTTTTTTTTTTTTACTAAGTTTTAAGTGTTTTTATAGATTCTTAGTACTACTCTTTTGCTGAATATATGGTTTGCAAATATTTTCTCCTGCTTGTTTTATCTTTTCAGACAAGGCAGTTTCCCTTTTTCTAAAATGCTATCCCTAAAATTAACAGGCAATTTTGATGAGAAATATTTTTAATTTTGATGAGGTTCAATTTATCAACTTTATTTTTCTAGATTGACTTTTCAGTGTTAAGTCTAAGAACTTTTTGCTGAGACCTAGATCCTAAAGATTTTGTCGTATATTTTTCCAACAGTTTTACAGTGTTACGTTTCACATGTAATCCCATGATCCATTCAGAGTCCATTTCTGTATAAATATGAGTCTTGGGTCAATATTTATTTTATTGCATACGGACGTCCAATTGTTGTAGCACCATTTGTTGAAAAGGCAACATTTGAGAAATTCCTTGTTCACGTTGGTTAGATTAGTTGGATAAGGACTTGTAGTCTCGCCTCCGATCTGTAAAGATCTTAAAACATATCACTTCCACACTTATGACAAGAAAAAGCTGAACAAATTGTAAATGAACAACCTTCATTGAACCAAAGAACTGAGTTCTGAGGGCAAACCACAACCACAAAATTTAGAGATACAGATAAATCCAGACAGTCGCAGCTGTGATCTGTTTACTTACAGCAGAAAGCCACTGCAGCCATAAACTGATAGAAACACTTAAATAGCCATTTTGATGAATTTTGGGTAGCTGAGCGTGGGTTACTCTGAAAATGAAAAATTCTATACGCCACAGTCTTGATGGGGGAGTGGGGCAGGAGCCTATAATTTTGTGAATGCTGCCTCAGTAACCCTCACAGGTTTTCATGATGAAGAGCTGAAAAAGATCCCCTGTGGCTCCAGCACGGGAAGAAGGTTAATCATACAGAAATATGCCTAGAGCCTCCTCTTTAACAGGAAGAAAGGCTTTAACTTTCTCACCTGGGAGAAGAGGATTTTTCCACTTAGCTGTGCCCCCTCAAGTCCCAACCTTTGGGTCTCACCTAAGGGAACAGAAACGTGAACCTCAAGTCCCAACCTTTGGGTCTCATCTAAGGGAATAGAAACCTGAAGAAGCACCTGTAGAGGTCACATCCCAGAGACACAGGCCCACTAAAAGACAGGTTTAATTATAAGGTTATTGAACGCTTCTCTTCTCGCAGACATTAGAGCCACATCAAGAGGACTCCATGTAATAAGAATGGTGTAAAACTAAAAGAGCTGCAAGAGGCAGGCTCTTTCTGAGCAGAAGTATTTAGGGATTCCCACAGTCAAGAAAGGAGGGAAAGAAAAAGGAAAAAAGGAAACTATGGGCCTCTGGCATACTTAGATGTAGCAAAAATTTAACACAGCCCAACCAGTAGGAAAGATAACATAAAACGTGATGCCGTGGGCTTATTTACCACAGTTTCTTTTGCCAAATACAGGATATCTGACTTTCCACATAAAAAAAAAAAATTAAGAGGTTTGCAAAGAAGCAAAAACAAAAAAAGGCTTCAGAACAAAGTAAGCCAAAACAAGCATTAGATCTGGATTCAAATATGCCACAGATGTTGGAATTACCAGAGAATTTTTAAAAAATGATTAATATGTGAAGAGCTGTAAAGACAGCAAGTGTTCAACATGCAAGCACAGGTGGATGATGTGAACAGAAAGATGGCAATTCTAAGGGAAAAACAAAAGAAACACTAGAAATAAAAAATGGTGTAACAGAAATGAAGAATGCCTTTGATGATCTCATAAGCAGACTTGACACAAACCAGGAAATAATGTGTGAGTCTGAAAACAGCTCAACAGAAACCTCCCAAATACAAAAAACAAAAAATAAAAAATAAAAAGAAACAGAAAATATTAACAAAGGTCTGGAATAATTTCAAAAGAAAAAATGGAGGAGAAGAATATTTAAAGTAACAATGGCTGAGAACTTTCCAAAATTAATGATAGGCAACAAACCATGGATTGAAGAAATTCAGGAAACACCAACAGAATACATTTCAAAAATGTAAGTACACCTGGATACATCATATTAAAATTGCAGAATACCAGCTACAAAGAGACAATCTTCAAAGAAGCCAAAAACTAAACTCTGACATTATAAAAGAATAAAATGTGGAAATTATCAGATTTCTCATAGAGGCTATATTCAAAGTATTGAACAAAAAAATCACTTCTAGATCCAGTGAAATTATCCTTCAAAAGTGAAGAAGTAAGATTTTCAAATAAACAAAAGGATGAAGGGATTTTATGACCAGCAAAATTGTCCTGGAAGAAACGTTAAAGGTAGTTCTCCAAAAAGAAGTAATATAGGCCAGAAACTCAGACCCACATTAAGAAAAGAGCATCAGAGAAGGAATAAATTATTTTATGTTCTTATTCATAATTTAAAGGTAACTTGCTTTTAAAATAATAATAGTAATTATGTATTGGATGATTATAGTATATGGAATAGTGATATGAAATGTCAGTCAACCCTAAGGAATGGGAGGGAGGGATTGGAAATGCTTTGTTGTAAGGTATCTGTAATACACATGAGTGGTGTAGTTTTGAGGGGGCACTTACATTAGATTTAAATGTTTCTTTCAAATTCTAGGGTAACCACTAAAAATCTAGATAGAACAACAGTTGAGATACTCAGAAAAAATAAGATGGAATCTTGCAAAATATACATTTAAAACCAGAGAAGGCAAAAAAGAAAGAGGGTAAAAAAGAAAGAACAAATGTTACAAAACAGTTACAATCGTACCAGTACCAATCCAACTATAACAATAATGGCTTTAGCTGTGAATTGTTTTTCTGAATTTTTACTATTCTACTGCATGTGATGGTATGACATTGTTGCTTTAACTTGCAAATGACAAAAGATATCAGGTATATTTTTATATGTATATTTGCCATGTGTCTGTCTTTTTTGGTGAGGTGTCTGTTCAAATCTTTTGCTCTTTTTTTTAAATTGTTGGTTTTCTTATTGTTGAAATTTAAGAGTTCTTTTTGTATTTTAGATACACATCTTTTATGAAATATCTGTTTTGTGATTATTTTCTGCCACCCAGTCCATGGTTTATCTTTTCATTCTCTTAAGAATGACTTTCACCGAGGAGGGCTTTTGTTTTAATAGAGTCCATTCATCAATTTTTTTCCCACAAATTGTGCTTTTTTTATATACTTTAACTTCCAGGGTTTATGTGCACAACGTGCAGGTTTGTTACATATGTATACATGTGCCATGGTGCTGTGCTGCAACCATTAACTCGTCATTTATATTGGGTATATCTCCTAATGCTATCCCTCCCCACTCCCCCCACCCCATGACAGGCCCTGGTGTGTGACGTTCCCCACCCTGTGTCCAAGTGTTCTCATTGTTCAATTCCCACCTATGAGTGAGTACATGTGGTTTTTGGTTTTATGTCCATGTGATAGTTTGCTCAGAATGATGGCTTCCAGCTTCATCCATGTCCCTACAAAGGACATGAACTCATCCTTTTTTATGGCTGCATAGTATTCCATGGTGTATATGTGCCACATTTTCTTAATCCAGTCTATCACTGATGGACATTTGGGTTGGTTCCAAGTCTTTGCTATTGTGAATAGTGCTGCAATAAACATACGTGTGCATGTATCCTTATAGCAGCATAATTTATAATCCTTTGGGTATATACCCAGTAATGGGATGGCTGGGTCAAATGGTATTTCTAGTTCTAGAACTTTGAGGAATCAACACACTGCCTTCCCACAATGGTTGAACTAGTTTACAGTGCTACCAACAGTGTAAAAGCGTTCCTATTTCTCCACATCCTCTCCAGCACGTTGTTTCCTGACTTTTTAAAGATCGCCATTCTAACTGGTGTGAGATGGCATCTCATTGTGGTTTGGATTTGCATTACTCTGGTGGCCAGTGATGATGAGCATTTTTCATGTGTCTATGGCTGCATAAATGTCTTCTTTTGAGAAGTGTCTGTTAATATCCTTTGCTCATTTTTTGATGGGGTTTTTTAATTTTTTCTTGTAAATTTCTTTAAGTTCTTTGTAGATTCTGGATATAAGCCCTTTGTCAGATGGGTAGATTGTAAAAATTTTCTCCCATTCTGTAGGTTGCCTGTTCACTCTGATGGTAGTTTCTTTTGCTGTGTAGAAGCTCTTTTTTTTTTTTTTTTTTTTTTTTTTTTTTTTTTTTTTTTTTTTTTTGAGACGGAGTCTCGCTCTGTCGCCCAGGCTGGAGTGCAGTGGCCGGATCTCAACTCACTGCAAGCTCCACCTCCCGGGTTCACGCCATTCTCCTGCCTCAGCCTCCCGAGTAGCTGGGACTACAGGCGTCCGCCACCTCGCCCGGCTAGTTTTTTTTGTATTTTTTAGTAGAGAGGGGGTTTCACCGTGTTAGCCAGGATGGTCTCGATCTCCTGACCTCGTGATCCGCCCGTCTCGGCCTCCCAAAGTGCTGGGATTACAGGCTTGAGCCACCGCGCCCGGCCCAAAGCTCTTTAGTTTAATTCGATCCCATTTGTCAATTTTGGCTTTTGTTGCCAATGCTTTTGGTG
This sequence comes from Papio anubis, assembly GCF_008728515.1. Classification (NCBI taxonomy): domain Eukaryota; kingdom Metazoa; phylum Chordata; class Mammalia; order Primates; family Cercopithecidae; genus Papio; species Papio anubis. The sequence continues at coordinate 81,981,977 of NC_044991.1, read as the reverse complement.
TTTTAGTAATGAAGTCCTTGCCCATGCCTATGTCCTGAATGGCATTGCCTAGGTTTTCTTCTAGGGTTTTTATGGTTTTAGGTTTAACATTTAAGTCTCTAATCCATCTTGAATTAATTTTTGTATAAGGTGTAAAGAAGGTATCCAGTTTCAGCTTTTTACATATGGCTAGCCAGTTTTCCAAGCACCATTTATTAAATAGGGAATCCTTTCCCCGTTTCTTGTTTTTGTCAGGTTTGTCAAAGATCAGATGGTTGTAGATGTGTGGTATTATTTCTGAGGGCTCTGTTCTGTTCCATTGGTCTATATATCTGTTTTGGTACCAGTACCATGCTGTTTTGGTTACTGTAACCTTGTCATACAGTTTGAAGTCAGGTAGCATGATGCCTCCAGCTTTGTTCTTTTGGCTTAGGATTGTCTTGGCAATGCAGGGTCTTTTTTGGTTTCATATGAACTTTAAAGTAGTTTTTTTCCAATTCTGTGAAGAAAGTCATTGGTAGCTTGATGGGGATGGCATTGAATCTATACATTACCTTGGGCATTATGGCCATTTTCACAATATTGATTCTTCCTATCCATGAGCATGGAATGTTCTTCCATTTGTTTGTGTCCTCTTTCAGTTCATTGAGCAGTGGTTTGTAGTTCTCCTTGAAGAGGTCCTTCACGTCCCTTGTAAGTTGGATTCCTAGGTATTTTATTCTCTTTGAAGCAATTGTGAATGGGAGTTCACTCATGATTTGGCTCTCTGTCTGTTATTGGTGTATAGTAATGCTTGTGATTTTTGCACATTGATTTTGTATCCTGAGACTTTGCTGAAGTTGCTCATCAGCTTACGGAGATTTTGGGATGAGATAGTGGTGTTTTCTAAATACACAATCATATGATCTGCAAATAGGGACTTCCTCTTTTCCTAATTGAACACCCTTTATTTCTTTCTGTTGCCTGACTGCCCTGGCCAGAACTTCCAACACTATGTTGAATAGGAGTGATGAGAGAGGGTATCCCTGTCTTGTGCCAGTTTTCAAGGGGAATGCTTCCAGTTTTTGCCCATTCAGTATGATATTGGCTGTGGGTTTGTCATAAATAGCTCTTATTATTTTGAGATATGTCCCATCAACAGTTTATTGATAGTTTTTAGCATGAAGGGTTGTTGAATTTTGTCGAAGACCTTTTCTGCATCTATTATCACGTGGTTTTTGTCTTTGGTTCTGTTTATATGATGGATTATGTTTATTGATTTGCATATGTAGAACCATCTTTGCATTCCAGGGATGAAGCCAACTTGATCATGGTGGATAAGCTTTCTGATGTGCTGCTGGATTCGGTGTGCCAGTATTTTATTGAGGATTTTTGCATCGATGTTCATCAGGAATATTGGTCTAAAACTCTATTTTTTTGTTGTGTCTCTGCCAGGCTTTGGTATCAGGATGATGCTGGCCTCATAAAAAGAGTTAGGGAGAATTCCCTCTTTTTCTATTGATTGGAATAGTTTCAGAAGGAATGGTACCAGCTCCTCCTTGTATCTCTGGTAGAACTCAGCTTTGAATCTGTCTGGTCCTGGACTTTTTTTGGTTGGCAGGCTATTACTGCCTCAATTTCAGAGCCTGTTGTTGGTCTATTCAGGGATTCAACTTATTCCTGGTTTAGTCTTGGGAAGGTGTATGTGTCCAGGAATTTATCCATTTCTTCTAGATTATCTAGTTTATTTGCATAGAGGTGTTTATAGTATCCTCTGATGGTAGTTTGTATTTCTGTGGGATTGGTGGTGACATCCCCTTTATCATTGTTTATTGTGTCTATTTGATTCTTCTCTCTTTTCTTCTTTATTAGTCTTGCTAGCACTCTATCAATTTTGTTGATCTTTTCGCAAAACCAGCTCCTAGATTCACTGACTTTTTGAAGGGTTTTTTGTGTCTCTATCTCCTTCAGTTCTGCTCTGATCTTAGTTATTTCTTGCTTTCTGCTAGCTTTTGAATGTGTTCACTCTTACTTCTCTAGTTCTTTTAATTGCGATGTTAGGGAGTCAATTTTAGATCTTTCCTGCTTTCTCTTGTGTGCATTTAGTGCTATAAATTTCCTTCTACACACTGCTTTAAATGTGTCCCAGATTCTGGTATGTTGTATCTTTGTTCTCATTGGTTTCAAAGAACATCTTTATTTCTACCTTCATTTCATTTTTACCCAGTAGTCATTGAGGAGCAGGTTATTCAGTTTCCATGTAGTTGAGCAGTTTTGAGTGAGTTTCTTAATCCTGAGTTCTAGTTTGATTGCACTGTAGTCTGAGAGACAGTTTGTTATAATTCCTGTTCTTTTACATTTGCTGAGGAGTGCTTAACTTCCAACTGTGTGGTCAATTTTGGAATAAGTGTGATGTGGTGCTAAGAAGAATGTATATTCTGTTGATTTGGGGTGGAGAGTTCTATAGATGTCTATTAGGTCCACTTGGTGCAGAGCTGAGTTCAATTCCTGCATATCCTTGTTAACCTGTCTCGTTGATCTGTCTAATGTTGACAGTGGGGTGTTAAAGTCTCCCATTATTACTGTGTGGGAGTCTAAGTCTCTGTGTAGGTCTCTAAGGACTTGCTTTATGAATCTGGGTGCTCCTGTATTGGGTGCATGTATATTTAGGATAGTTAGCTCTTCTTGTTGAATTGAACCCTTTACCATTATGAAATGGCCTTCTTTGTCTCTTTTGATCTTTGTTGGTTTAAAGTCTGTTTTATCAGAGAGATGGGGAGAATGGAACCGAGTTGGAAAACACTCTTCAGGATATTATCCAGGAGAACTTCCCCAACCTAGCTAGGCAGGCCAACAGTCAAATTCAGGAAATACAGAGAACTCCACAAAGATACTCCTCAAGAAGAGCAACTCCAAGACACATAATCGTCAGATTCACCAAAGTTGAAATGAAGGAAAAAACGTTAAAGGCAGCCAGAGAGAAAGGTCGGGTTACCCACAAAGGGAAGCCCATCAGACTAACAGCGGATCTCTTGGCAGAAACTCTACAAGCCAGAAGAGAGTGGGGGCCAATATTCAACATTCTTAAAGAATTTTAAACCCAGAATTTCATATCCAGCAAAACTAAGCTTCATAAGTGAAGGAGAAATAAAATCCTTTACAGACAAGCAAATGCTGAGTGATTTTGTCACCACCAGGCCTGCCTTAGAAGAGCTCCTGAAGGATGTACTAAACATGGAAAGGAACAACCGGTACCAGCCACTGCAAAAACATGCCAAATTGTAATAGACCATCGATGCCAGAAAGAAACTGCATCAACTAACAAGCAAAATATCCAGCTAACATCATAATGGCCAGATCAAATTCACACATAACAATAACAACCTTAAATGTAAATGGGCTAAATGCTCCAATTAAAAGACACAGAATGGTAAACTGGATAAAAGAGTCAAGACCCATCAGTGTGCTGTATCCAGGAGACCCATCTCACGTGCAGAGACACACATAGGCTCAAAATAAAGGGATGGAAGAAGATCTACCAAGCAAATGGAAAACAAATTGTGCTTTTGGAGTTGTATCTAAAATTCTTCACTAAACCCAAGTCACATACTTTTTTACTTATATTTTCTAGTAGAAGTTTGATGGTTTTGCCTTTATGTTTAAGTATATTATCAATTTTTAAATTAACTTTTGTGAAAGATGTAAAGTTTGTGTCTAGATTAATTTTGTTTGCATATGGATGTCCAATTATTCCAGCATCACTTGTTGAGAAGACTATCTTTCCTTTATTGACTTGCTCAGATAATCCAAGGAACTTACCACCGTGTCATTTCTTGGCCCCAAACTTCCTAACCTTTATGTTTCTTTCTCCACCTTGCAGAGTTTTCTTGTGTATGTTTCCTATATGATGCCCAAAGTTTTTGGTTGTACTTAATGACAAGAATAGTGAAAAGTATATCTAATTCTTCTGTCTGGAATAGAAGTCTGCAGTTGCTTTGTAAGTCTGAAATTATTTCAAAATAAATAGAAAATTAAAAGGCAATAGGAATAACATCAAATTATGTAACAGAAATAGAGTATCTTTGCTTAAGAACTTTTCACACAGTGAGGGTAAGAATTGGAGATTTTAGTTAAAGCAATGTGATTTGAAGAAATTGAGATATTTGCAATAGTTTCCTAGTGGTGCCATAACAAGATACCACAAAATGGGTGACTTAAAAAGTAAAAATTTATTATCTTTTTTTTTTTTTTGAGATGAAATCTCAACCTGTTGCCCAGGCTGGAGTTCAGTGGTGCAATCTGGGCTCACTGCAATCTCCACCTCCCAGGTTCAAGCAATTCTTGCCTCAACCTCCTGAATAGCTGGGATTACAGGCACCTGCCACTGTGCCCAGTTAATTTTTGTGTTATTAGTAGAGATGGGCTTTTACCATGTTGGCCATGTTGGCCTGGTGATCTGCCCACCTTGACCTCCCAACATGCTAGGATTACAGGCATGAGCCACCATGCCTGGCTGAAAAATTAGACATTTATTATCTTGCAGTTCTGAAGGCTATAAGTTCAAAATCGAGATTCTGGCAGTGTTGGGTCCATCTGGAAGCTATGTGGAAGAAGAGTCTGTCGCAAGCCCTTCTCCTAGCTTCTGGTAACCTGGGGCGTCCCTTGGCTTGTACATGGCCTTCTCCTTGTGTCCTCTTGTCATCTTCCCTCTATGAAGACTCATGTCCAAAATATCAGTTGTGCTGGATTAGGGGTTAGTCTAATGACCTCACTTTAATTTGATTACCTCTGTAAAAACCTAAACAAAGTTACCTTCTGAGGTTCTTAGGGTTAGGACTCCCACATACTTTTTGGAGGAAGATACAATTTAATCCATAACAATATTCAAAATTTCAAAATAAAGAAAATCATGCACACATTAAAAACTAAAAAAGGCTTCTTCTGTGAAGTCTCACTTGATGCTGTAGGCTAGGTTACCCCTCGTGTATAATGTCTTAGCACCCTGTACTTTCAATCACCATGTTCATCAAATTATAACTTTGTCATCTGAAGAATGATGAGGTTCATAAAGATGGAAAGGAGAGCTGTATTTCTCATGAAGGGTTGCAGCCTGCAGGGTGGCCATTCTGATAGGCTGGGAAGCACAGCTTCCAAAAAGATACTAGAAATAGACTTTGAGGGAGTGACAAAGGGAATAGAGATTTATGCTCAGTGGAATGGCTTAATATGTATTTAATAAATTATATGGTTTGGATTTGTGTCCCCTCCCAAATCTCATGTCGCATTGTAATCCCCAATGTTGGAGGAAAGGCCTGCTGGTCCGAGGTGACTGGATCATGGAGACAGATTCCTCCCTTGCTATTCTCATGATAGTGAGTTCTCATGAAATCTGGTTCTTAAAAAGTGTGTAGCACCTCCCTCTTCTCTCTCTTCCTCCTGCCCTGGCCATTAAAGACACCTGCATTCCCTTCACCTTCTGCGTATTGTACATTTCCTGAAGCCCTCCCAGCCATGCTTCCTGTACAGCCTGAAGAACTGTGAGCCAATTAAACCTCTTTTCTTTGTAAACAACCCAGTTTCAGATATTTCTTTATAGCAGTGTGAAAACAGACTAATACAATAAACTATAGGAGGAGTAATGAATATTTATGTAAGGAGAAATGTCCCGTGTGCAATTGAGCTTCATACCCCTTCATGAGCCCATGCAGATTGGCCCAAACCACTCTGTGACTGGTGGTCTCTTATCAAGAGGGAATGCTGGTCAATGTCATAGTCTTGAAACCATAAAAGAGAGGGGCAGCACCAGCCTGTTGGTTGATAACTGCAGCAGAGACTTTTAAAAGGACTGGTTTCTGTTTAGCCCTTAGGGAAGAAAGCATAGTCATGGTTAGCAAGGGAGGGAATAAAGAGGTATGTCTGACCTCTCATCCCATCTTGGCTGGGAACTCAGTTTTCAAGCTTTCTCTGGGGTCCCTTTGGCCAAGAGGAGGTCCACTTAGTCAGTTCGAGGACTTAATACTGTATTTTTATTTCTCATAGCCAAATGCATTAAGGATGCAGGGAATCAGAACTTTGCTAATACAGATGTTTCTTGTCTTATGATGGGGTTACATCCCAATGAACCCATCGTCAGTTGAAAATATCGTAAACTGAAAATGCATTTAATACACCCAACCTACTGAAACATCACTTAGCCTAGTGTACTACCGGGGCTCAGAAAGTGATACCCCAAAGATTGGCACATGCTGAGATGCCTTAAAAGTTGCCTCAGAATCAAGGTCTCTCTAACCCGGTCTTGTTCCAACCTCAACCAAGTTTAAGAAAGGACTCTCTCTGAAATTTCCTTACCTGACAAAATGTTTTCTTCCAAAAGAAATGCAATTGTCTTAAACACCCCCCCTCAGGATCTCATCAAGTTACCAGGAAAGATCAACCACCAGAGGAGAGAAGCAATTGATAGTTATCACTCCACCCAGACTTTTTATCTATTCTTCAGAGAGTAGCACCAAGAGATTACCTAGGGGGCTTTATGTGCATTGCAACACAATCTTTTTCCTGTGCAACTCCATCCCTCATCTTCCCTTAATGTCTGCCTCCCACCTCCCCAGACCATTCACTCCCTAATGACTTACTGTCCCTTAAAAAAATCACCTGTGTTCCCCATCTCCCCACTCCCATACAAGAAAGAGTATAAAAGCTTCTGTATCACATTGGATTATTGGATAATCATTCTCCTGTGATTCCCTCATGCTGTGCACATGAAAATAAATTTTCGTATGGATTTTCTCATATTCATCTGTTTTTTGACAGTTGATCTCCAGCAAATCTCCAGAGGGTGAAGGGGGAATTTTACCTCGGACCCTATAGTTTCTTAAACATGCTCAAAACATTTATATTAACCTACACTTCAGCTAAATCATCTAACATGTCAATGTTATCAGAATAAAGATGGAGCAACTAGTGTTTTTTTGTTTTTTTTTTTAAATCAAATCCCTGACAAACGGAGCCCAGGAAAGGCCATGAAGGAGCATTCTCATGCTTGTATGCCTGATAATAAAAACTATCACAAAAGGCTCTGCAAAAATTGCAATCTTACAAAAAGACCAACAAAACCTTGTACAAAAAAAAAATTGCTGCAAGAACATCTGCCCAGCAACTGCCTGCCCAACTGTAGACGGCCATAACCCTTGTTATTGGTCTTTGTAGCCAAGAATAATCACTTCAAAGCAAATACGTAATCTTCCTCAATGTTTTTTTAAAAACCGTTGTCTTCCTTTACCTGAATATACACATAGTTTACTATGGCATGAGTATTCTCCTTGCAATGCTCTAAGAATCTTTTTCGTTCAGAGAGCCTCTCTCTTAGTTATACAGATCGACAAACACAAAGTCTATTTTATAATAAAATGTTGAATATCTCATCTAATTTGTTTACTACTGTACTGAAAGTGAAAAACAGATTGGAGTGAAAAACTGACTACTTAATGAAATCTATCACAAACTTTGTAAAGATAATTGCTTTTGTTCAAACAAATATTCCTTTATATAGCTCAATCTGGATTTTTCTTTTCAGGGTTATTTATAATTAAAAAAATAAGCAACAAACAATACAGCAGAAACTAAATCAAATAATAAACTATGCACTTTGGAAAACTGTTTGGAGCCTCTACTGAGGTAAACATACATATTCTGCGAGCTAAGATCTCCCTTCATGAGTGATGTGGTTTGGTTGTTTGTCCTCTCCAAATCTCACGTTGAAATGTGATTCCCAATGTTGGAGGTGACAACTAATAGGAGGTGACTGGATCATTAGACTGATCCGTCATGAATGGTTTAAACCATCACCTTGGTGATAAGTGAGTTCTTCCTCAGGTCATATGAGATCTGATTGTTTAAAAGAGTCTTGGAATTCCTTTGCAATTTCTCTTGCCCCCACTTATGCCATGTGACACACCTGCTTCCCTTCACCTTCCACCATGATTGGAAGCTTCGTGAGGCCTCACCAGGATCCAAGCAGATACCAGCATCAGACTTCCTGTACAGCCTGTAGAACCATGGGCCAATTAAAGCTCTTTTCCTTATAAATTATGCAATATCAGGTATTCCTTCATAACAATGCAAAAACAGTCTAATGGGTACATAGTTAAGTCAGTACATATGTCCACCAGAAGAAATGTTCAAGGATGTTTATAACAGAATTCTCATTATAGCCAAAGCTGCAGGAAATCTTTCCAAATGTTCATCAACAACAGAATTGTAATCAATTTATGCTATAAAATACTAGTCAGCATGAAAACGAATAAAATACTACTACTACAAAAAACAGGTATGACTCTCTCATAAATATGATATTGAGTAAAATAAGAGACACATAAGATCATATGCTGTATGAATCCATTTATATGATGTTCAAAAGTAGACAAAACTAATCTGTCACAACAGAGTTCAGAATAGTGCTTCGTGTTGAGCAAGAAGTGAGAGTATTCACTGGCAAGGGGCATGTGAAACCCACTAGAGGGCTTTAACTAACTGGCAGTCATGCACAGTACACAGATGAAAAAGTGCATCAGGGATGTACATTTGATATGTGTGTACATTACTATATATAGGTTATGAAACCACCTTTTGCAAAAATCCCGACAGTGAGAGAAATCTGACATAGCTGCCTTCATCTTGTTTCTAACCTCACAAGCTAACTACTTTTGTTAACTTTAAAACAAAGTTAACAGTCCCTTCCCAGAACTGATGCCTTCCTTACTGGGGGACTGAAACCACCCTTGTAAGACAATCCAAAGGCCACAAGGTTAGCATTATGTGAGGGGCCTGATTTCTACTAAAATGTTGTAGTTAAAAGATAACCAGCCATTGTTCCCTAGCTTGCTTTTCCATAATCCCTTCCTGCTCAAGTCATGCAGCCAGAGGTTACAAGATTTGTAACATCTCCAATTGCTCTCATAGATAAGATCACAATTGTCAAAACTTAAGATTGGTCTTTGAGACACTTTTCAGATTTTCGCATTCTAGCAACTGACTGGCTCCTCTCAGACCTGTGACTCACAGCAAGGAACTGAATCCCACCTGGAAACATCCACCCAGAAAATGACTCAGCACACTTTGTACACACCTATGATTTCATTCCCGACCAATGATCAGCACCCATTCCCTAGCCCCCTACCTGGAAAATTACCCTTAAAACCTAGCCTATGAGCTGTCAGGGAGGCAGATTTGAGAAATGCCTCCTGTCTCTTGCTTGGCTGATACTCTGATTATTAAACTCTTTCTCTACTGCAACACCACAGTGTCATTTAATTGGCTTTATCTGTGCAGTGGGCAAGAAGAACCCATCAGACAACTGCAGTTACATTGCAATAAAAAAGAAAAAAACAGTAAATTGTGATAGATACTAACATGTACTACTATATAGTTATTACAAATAATGTGAAATGTAATAACAATATTAGGAACATCAAGTGCAAAAAGCATACATGAAAGAAGTAATCATTTGGGGAAAAATGACATAAAATTCAGCAATTTGTTATTAGTAACAATTTGGGGAAACAGGATGATTACAGAAGACTTTATATTTCTTCTATGAAATTTTCTGTATTTGTAAAAAAAAAAAAATTTCAGGCCTTTTTCCTTAACAGCTTTATTGAAATAAAATCTACAAACCATAAAATTCTTGATTTTAAGTGTATGACTCAACAATTTGTATTATATTTACAGAGTTATACAGCCATTACTTTAATCTAATTTTAGAAAATATTGCATCACTTCAAATAGAAACCCTGTGCCCTAAAAACCCATTAATCTGCTTTCTATCTTTAGAGCTCTGCCTTTGTTTCCTATAAATGGAATCAGGCAGTATGCATACCTGGTCTCTTTCGCTTAGCATAATGTCTTGGGGGTTTGTACATGTGGCAGCATAAATTAGGGCTTTCTTCCTTTTTTTGACAAACATTATTTCATTGTATTGATATATCACATTTTGTTTATCAATCCAATGTTTGATGGATATTTCAGTTATTTCTCCTTTTAGGCTATTATAAACGAAGCTTGTAGGGATGTTCACATGAAAACCTTTGTGGAGTCATATTTTTCAGTTCTCGTGGGTATATTCCTAACAGTAGAATTGTTGAGTTATATGGTAATTCCATTAACATTTTGAGAAACTTCCAAACTGTTTTCCAAAGTAACGCCACCATTTACATTCCTACCTGCAGTGTATATGGGCTCCAATTTCTCCACATCCTCACCAAATCTTTTTATTGTCTGTCTTTTGATTATAGCTATTCTAGTAGGTACGAAGTAGTATCTCATTGTGGCTTTGATTTGCATTTTCTTTATCACCAATGATGTTGAGCATCTTTTCATGTAAATACTGGTCATTCATCTATTACATCTTCATTAGGGAAATATCCATTCAAAACTCCCTTGCCTATTTTTGAAGTGGATTGCTTGTTTTCTCATTATTGAGTTTTAAGATTTCTTTCTATATTCTGTATACACATCCCTCAGATATTGATTAGAAAATATTTTCTCACAGTCTGTGGGGTTTTTCTCTTTCTTGATTTGTGTCTTTTGAAATGCAAATGTTGTTTGATAAAATTTCAAGTATTTTTAGTCAGAAAAATATATATAATTGAGACTATAACTATTTGGAAAAGGGAAATCCAATTAAAACTGTATTTATTACATACTCAAGATCACAGAGATGAAGAAAGTAATTGATACACAGTTACAACAGAAGTGGTCATAAATAGTATGTGGCATTACTATTTATAGACACACATATCTGACACTGATATTTTCCTGCCAGTTAACATGTAGCTTAACCCAGTTAAAATGTCAGTTTTAAGTTGACCGGTGGAATGGCATTAATGGTGACTATCTGGGATTCTATTAAGCTGGTGAAGGCATATAACTGAAGTCCACTAACACCTTCTTATTAAACCCTGAATGTTATCATACCAGGAATCTTTTTAATACTTATTAGGTCATTTTTTGAAAAAGTTCACATAAAGTAGGAAAAAACTACATTTCTCCCATGAAGATATTTAAATTAATTCTCCCATATTTAAATTAATTCTCCTAAGGCTTTTAGTTATTGCTGCCCTGTATATTTTATTTGTGCAAATTTATTCTGAAATAGAAAATTTCAAATAAATACCTGGTCAAAATAAGTATATTTCAAGTCCAATTTATGAAAGTCTCAAGGGAGACAATGTTATTTACTTTTTTAAAAATGAGTAACAAACTGATGTTTCAAATACTTCAGTTATTTTCAGAAAAGAATATACATTTAAGAATTTGAGCAGTGAAAATAATGGAAAGTGGGTGTTTAAAAACACATTTAGAAGATTAGCCTTTTACAATTTTTTTTCTTAAAACAATCATCTGAATTATTCTATAAATATAGTGTAGTAAAAGATATGGGCAGGTTGGAGGCGGGTGTGATGATAAAAATGTAGAACAAGGGAGTAATTTTATGATGATGAAATGAAACAGCCTATATCTTGATTGTCGTAGTGGTTCCACAAAATGATACATATAATAAAATTGTTAAGAATTATATATACACATACGCAAATAAATTCATATAAAAATTGGCAAAATCTAAAATACTTTATGTAGATTGTACCAATGTCAATTTCTTAGTTTTGATATTGTACTAGAGTTACATGTTACTTACGGAGTAAACTGGACAAAGAGGAAAAAAAAAAACAAAAAACAAAAAAAAAATCATCTTGAATTATCAGCAAAGAAACAAGATTGCAACCCAACTTTTTTAAGTACTTGGGAAATATAGAACTAAGCCAATGTTAACTCCATGAAGGGGTCATATAATGCCAATGGTTAGAGGAAATACTGATGACCTGGAGATGGTTTTGTTCAGAAAAAGGATACTGTGCCCTACAGATGAAAATCAGATTAGAATTCCACTAGGAAACTGTTAAAATGAGCCCATCAATAATTTATACACTAAGATGTTCAATGAAATATTTTATTTTAACAAGGAACATTTGGTGTTGCATGTTTAATAAGGAACAAGCGTATTTGGATATGTTATAGTGTCATCTTACATTGGCCTGGCTTTTCCTCTTCAAATATTTATTACTAAATTATTGTACTCATATAAACTGAAGATCAGTTTATAAAGTCCCAATTATAAGAGTAATTATTTGAGGATAATCCCTGTATATTTGCTGACCTGGAGATGTAATATTTGTTCAGAGAGGCAAAGTGGTTATCGGCATAGGGTATGTATTTTAAACATCTGAATTTTAAGATAAATTATTAGAACTTTTCCTCTATTCCTTATTGATAGCTGTCTGTTGAACAAATCCCATGTACAGCATTGATCCTGAGTATCCTTTTTCATCCATGTATCCAACAAATTTGGAAAATACTATGTGCTTTAACTATGCATGTTACTATCACTTGTTGAGGACTTTTTCATGTATTATGTTAAGCACTACATATATATTCATACAATAACCCTGCATGAATGAGTTAAGTGCTATTATTAGCGTAACTTCACAGGAGGAGGAAATTGAAGCATAAAGAGGCTCAGTAACTTTCTCAGGAGGTCATGGATAGGAAATAAATGGTAGACCTGGCTTTTTGTCTTTAGAGTCTAGCTCTTAACAACCAGATCATACTACCATTTTACTACATACATAATTGTCTTCCAAGCAAATGCAAGTCTATAATCCTTTATCTAAAACCCAAGGGACAAAATTTGATTCTGCATTGAGAATTTTTCTTTTCATTTATTTATTTAATCTATTTATTTATATTTTGTTAACAGTGTTTTAATTGACAAATTATAATTGCATGCATTTATGGTGTACAATGTGATGTGTTGATCTATGTAGAAAGATAATTTAGTTGTGCTGTGAATCGATCATCTTAGTACTTATGCAGTCAAATGTAGGGATTACCAGGGTAGATAGCAGAATGACAATTTATTAATTTCAGAGAAAAAGTCCAGCTGTGAAAAGAACAATAATTACATGGGTCAACATACTGAGGAGATGTTACCATTGCTATCAAGTAAAAGTCAAGCTCCATGCAAAATCAAGTCAAAATAAAAATAATCATAATCAGAAAACATTTTATGAATATACCATATATATTTAGTTTGTATATACATATTTATATTCATATACATATTCATACCATATACATTTAGTTTACATATACAGTTTATATACATATAAACTGGAATTAATCAAAGGCCATTTGTTGAGTCTTCAACTGCTTACATAGGAATCATAGCATCATTCATAAATATGTAACAAACATGTAGAGCCAACCAAATCAAAAATGCTTTAGCGTCAGCTAAGATTCATTTATTAATTCAATAAGCATTGATTGAAGTCTAACAATATGTAGAGGCTGGGGATACTATAGTATATAATAGGACATACTGAATCTGATAAAGGTATAACCTGATGTTTGACAAAGCATAAATCAATTAATTCCTTCCACGATAGGTATTGTTTTACTTATTTAATAAAGGTAATTAATAAAGACTTAGGTAAAAGACATTGTACTAAATGTTTTGCAAATATTAATTTGCTTAATTATTACAACTGCCTAATGAAGTAGGTGTTATCCTAATCAGTAACTAGCTTAACATCATACAGCCAGTCAATAATAAAGCTAGGAAATCAGTCTCTATAATGCCATAGAGAACTGTAAACCCTCTTAGTCACCACCTTCTTATCCCTCCTCACCCCCAACCACACACACACACACACACTTCATCATCTTCATGGAAATGCACAAGGCCCTTGATCTGAGAGCTCCTCTCTCCAGGGCAGCAGTCAGGAGCTGCCAATATTTCTCATGAACATGCTTTTCCTGTGCTTCCTCTATTCGTTGGCATTTTCTTTATTAAATAAAGTATATGAGGGACTTAATCTGAAATAATTTAGCATCTTTTCTGCCCTGATCAACATCATGTTGATTTTACACATTAAGCAGGCATGGTTGGTTGTGTGCAAGTATTGTTTCTCTGACTTTGTTCTAAGTAGTAATGTGCTTAAAGATACAGCTCCTCAAACTTTTTGCAATAAGGCATAGACCCATGACAATGTTCTCATCTGTAAAAGGAAATGGGAATGTATTGCAGGCTTCATGAAAAGCTGCCATTTTCATGAAGAAAAGAGATAGACTTGGATAGCATCTAAGGTAAGTGCCCTTTGCCCTTTGCCTTTCTCCTGCCTGGAAGGCACACCCAATGGTGGTAGCTTCAACAGCTGTGCTGAGACCAAAGGTAAAAGCTACATGGCAGAGGAAGGCAAAGCAAAGCTACAGATGCAAACTGAATCTATGCCAGAATCACGGAGCTACCTTTTCACTATTGAATTTCTTCAACCCACTCACGATATGAAAAAATAAAGGTCCATTTGGTTAATCCACTATAGTAGAGTTTGTCTTACTTACCTGAAAACAATCATATAATAAACTACTTTTCAATGGGAAATTATTGATGTCATTTCTTCATTCTCCATGAACAACTTACTCTAACCATTCAGCATTTATAGTAACTTTTTATTTTCAAGATGGTCTCGTTCTATCACCCAGGCTAGACTGCAGTAATGTGATTGTGGCTCACTGCAGCCTTGAATTCCCAGGTTCAAGTGATCCTCCCACCTCAGCTTCCCAGGTAGCTGTGACTACAGGCACATCCCACCACATCAGGCTTAAAAAAAAAAAAAAAATCTTGTATAGACAGGTTCTCACTATGTTGCCCAGGCTGGTCTTGAACTCCTCGCCTAGAACAGTCCTCCCACCTCAGCCTCCTGATACAGGTGAGAGCCACCATGCCTGGCCCATTCATAACAAATGGGCAAAATTGTATTAATGCATGAGGTATATGTATTAAGCAATTACAAGCCAACAACAACAAAAAAGATTACTTAAATTGCTTTCCCTATTTTTTCTACTACTCATTCTTCCTTCTGATTATTTTGCTATTAACTACATTTTACTAAATTACTGCTAGAGAAATAAAACATTGTCCTTTGAATTTAGGCAATTTTGCTATTGATGAGTTATTTGAAACAATGGTGGTCCTAAAAACAAAAATGGAGGTGGTGGAGACTAGGATTTTGACATATCCATGGAATAAAGGCAAATTGTGCAATCCCAATCTCAGATATGTGATTTGAATTCAAATAACTTGAACTGGTTCTTAAGTTTATTTTTTATAAAAAGGACTGTGAGGTTTTCAAAAGGCAGCACGTTCAAGTAATTTCTCAGTTTTTTAAAATCCCACTTGTTACTTTTCAAGCATCTTTGACTCAAAACCAATAATTTCCATAAATTCCGTCTTCATTTGTATTATAAGTGGCTTTGCAGCAATGATGAAGGAAAGACTGGAATATCCAACAGTCCAGATTACTGAGAAAGGTGGGCTGGTGTGAAAAACGGTCACTGGCATATAATTTCACTTTTGAGAAACAGAAAACCCAGAGGGGAAAAATACAGACGCTGAGGCCTCTGAACCGCCTCAGAAAGAGAAAAACAGTTTAGATTGCTCTGCTGCCGTAACAAGTAGCAGAGTTTATTCTTTTTCTTTGTTTGCAGACTGAGGTCTGCAGAAAATAAGTATCTGTAGCTGAGGGCATCTAGAGATAATGAACATCCAGAAGTGTGACTATACCCCAGGGTATTTTGGGAATCATCTTACTGACAGAAGAGAAAGGAGATAGAGCAGCAGAGAAAAAATTGTAGCAGGTGAAACAAGGGAGATGCTACAAGAAAGAGCAGTGGACTAGTGAGGAGTAGCATTTTCTCCCCACTCAGCAGTCACATCTCTCAAAGATTATTAAAGAACAGTTAAATTCTACAGTATGCCCTTTAGCATCAGGAATGCTAAGCAAGCAGAGAAACGGTTGCAGTTCCACAAACTTGAGCTACATCTTTCTTCATTCTCTTCTTTCAGCTATATCCCCTTGTAGAGAGCACAGTGAGACCATCACACGCAGGAAGAATTCTTTTTTTTTTTTTTTTTTTTTAAGAAAATACCTCTAGTGAATGGTAGAGAAAACCGGCATTAGTACCAGAAAACTCAAGTCAGTTATCTTCCTTTTCTATAAACTATAAAAAATTTAATTTGGTTATTTATTTGCTTATTTTGTACCCTAGAAAGCAAATTTTGAATGTTCCTGAAGTTGAGATGTAGTCACTGCAAAAGGCTGAAGTGCCTGATGAATCAAGTAGGTAATTCAACTGCCTTTATTCATTCACGTATGAATGTATTGGTTCCACAAATGTCTGTTTAGTATATCCTATGCCTAAATCTCTATTCCAGGTGTTGGTCCACACAGACAGATGTACTGGACACAGATACTGCCCTCAAGATGTGAAGGTGTAGTTAAAGGCAAAAATACATATCTATTTACAAGGAAATATACAAAGTAGGGGGAGACTTATGGCACAAAATTGTCCAGAGAAACAGAATGAGAACATTTCTTGCCATGAGATAAAGAAAAACTTTATGGATACGTTGTGTCAATTTAACCTTTTAAACTTTAGAATTTAGTTATGATGACAAAGGGGAAGAGAAAGAAGACAGTAAGGTAAGGCGTGTCAACTGCAAAGTATATTGTTCCCATGGAGAAAGTACACGTGTCTGGAAAGCAGCATTCATCAAAAGCCAAAAAGTGAAATAATGATTTCCCATTATTCATTCGTACAGGGCGACTGTTACAAAGTTTGCATATCAACAACCTTTCATTGACTTGATATTTTTGATACAGTAACTGATTTTTAAATAACTGTCTTTCTAAACTATTACAAACCAAAATATAAGTATTATTTAACACAAATAGAAAATAGACATAAAATTAAACTGAAATAAAGCAATGTGATTAAATTCTCCCTAGGATTGTGTTGACTGCCTAAGTTCCATCATCAATGTTAAAAATGGAGATTAATAAAGAGGGATTAATACCTTCTGGTACCAAAAAATAATAAGTACATTAGGTGATGGATATGTTAATTAGCTTGATTTAATCTTTCTACAGTACATGCGTATATCACAATCACATTGAACCCCATGAATATATACAATTATTTGACAGTTAAAACATTTTTTAAATACCCACTGGAACCAAACTAAGAGTTTGTCCTTGGCAAAAAATAAACTTACCATCATTAAATGCTACTTAATGTTAAGTCTGTGTTCCATGAAAATGCAGCTCATATTTACCAAAGATATAAGAGGCACACTTTGGAAAAATCAAGCTACAGAAGCAGGCAGACTTCGATTCAAATTCCAGCCCCACAATAAAATAACTAAATTATCCCATGGGCAAATCGTTAAACTTTCCTATAAAAGATAGCTCTTCTCTCTCTCTTTCTCTATCCCCCCACATCTGTCTCACATATGAGGATGTATAACTATTTATTGAGAGACATATATAAAAGAGTGACAGAGAGACAGACATCCCAATAAACAGCTATATCTTATTCTGTATACACACACACACATTTATATACATATACATACATATATATATGGGGGCACAGAGAGAGCGACAGAGAGATGCCTATATATACATATATATCTATATCTATCTACACCCAGATAAAGAGATTGCTATATATTTAGTATGCCATATAGAATTGCAAACATAAAGTAGAAGTTTGAAACCAAATCATGGTAGTTCAAACATCACTAAAATTATATATTCCTGAAGAAAAAAAAGTATATCCTAACATTAATATTGTGTCAAAAAGATTTAAAAAAACAAATTTTTTAAACGTACAAGTGCAGGTTTATTACATAGGTAAACTGGTGTCATGGGGGTTTGTTGTAGAGATTATTTCACCATCCAAGTATTAAGCCTGGTACCCATTAGATATTTTTCCTGATCCTCTCCCTCCTTCCACCCTCCACCTTCTGAAAGACCCCACTGTGTGTTGTTCCTCTCTGTGTCCATGTGGTATCATTTAGCTCCCACTTATAAGTGAGAACATGTGGTATTTTGGTTTTCTTTTTTGTTTAGTATCCCCTGTGCCTAAATCTCTATTCCAGGTGTTGGTCCATACAGACACGGATACTGCCCTGTGTTATTCTGCTAAGAATAATGGCCTCGGGCTCCACCCATGGCCCTGTGAGGACATGATCTCATTCCTTTTTATGGCTGCATAGTATTCCATAGTGTATATGTATCACATTTTCTTTATCTAGTCTATCATTGATGGGCATTTAGGTTGATTCCATGTCTCTGCTACTGTGAATAGTGCTGCCATGAATATAAACATGCATGTGTCTTTATAATTATTTCTATTCTTTTGTGTATATACCCAGTAATGGGATTGCTAGGTCGAATGGTGTCTGTCTTCAGGTCTTTGAGGAATTGTCACACTTCTTCCACAATGGCTGAACTAATTTCCACTCCCATCAATAGTGTGTAAGTGTTTCTTTTCTCCACAACATCACCCAGCATGTGTTATTTTTTGAGTTTTTAATAATAGCCATTCTGACCAGTGTTGGATGGTATGTCACTGTGATGTTGAACTTTTGTTCATATGATTGTTGACCACATATATGTCACATGCTGAAGTGTCTGTTCATCTCCTTTGCCCACTTTATTATGGGTTTTTTTCATGTAAATCTGTTTAAGTTCCTTATAGATACTGGATATTAGACCTTTGTCAGACACATAGTTTGCAAATATTTTATCCCATTCTGTAGGTTGTCTGTTTACTCTGATAGCTTCTTTTCCTATGCAGAAGTTCTGTAGTTTAATTAAATCCCATTTGTCATTTTTTTGCTTTTGTTGCATTTGCTTTTGCCATCTTTGTCATGAAATTTTTGCACATGCCTATGTGCTGAATGGTACTGCCTAGGTTGTCTTTCAGGGTTTTTACAGTTTTGGATTTAAATTTTAAGACTTTAATTCATCTTAATTTTTGTATATGGTATAAGGAAGGGGTCCAGTTTCAATCTTCTGCATATGGCTAGCCAGTTATCCCAGCACTGTTTATTGAATAGAGGATCATTTCCCCTATTGCTTGTTTTTGTCAGGTTTGTCAAAGGTCAGATAGTTGTAGGTGTGAGTCTTATTTCTGGGTTTTCTATGTTGTTCCATGATCTGTGTGTCTGTTTTTGTACCAGTACCATGCTGTTTTGGTTACTGTAACCTTATAGTATAGTTTGAAATCAGGTAGTGTGAGGTCACCAGCTTTAAAACATACAAATTATCTTGCTTAGTGCCAAAAGTAATACAAAGTGTCAATTTTAAATTCATGAAGATTCCATTTTGAGTGCTCATCAATATGTATCACTATATATATAAACATATATAAATTTAATTTCAAAATATTTTAGAATAGGTTATATCATTGTCTTATCACGCACATGTTTAAAAATCTTAATGCTTTGTCTAATATTTTCCAGGTGAAAAAGAAACAAATAACCAGCTGGCATCTATGTACCTCATCAAGCAATAATTTGTCTCTTTTGGGAGGGTTCCCCCAGAGATTTTACTGTTTTTAGTTTGGTAAAATGACTAAATATTTGAGTATTCTGGCAAAAGAGCATAAATGACTGCTGCTCACAGTCAAGACTCAATTATCCATATGCAAATAATTTTTGATGTATTCATTATCCCAGTCTGCCATTATCCTTCTGCCAAACAGTTTTCTAGGCCAATTTCTTCCACGGCTGATTGGGATATACTTAGGAAATTCACACATATTTCAACATGAGCCTCAGCAAATTCTAATTAGGTGAATCTGCTGAAATAAAACAGAGTCAAACTAAATAATGCATTCCACAACCAAGTATTGATTGTAGTGGAAGATATAAGCTTGCAGGCTACTATCCACTGGCAGGGATACATGAAAGCTACATTTAATCTTCATTTTATCCTTGAGTATATATGAACATAAATGGAGGAATAAAGCACTTAATTCTCACATTTGCGCTTCCTATGCTAAATGTTCATGTAAAAAAGATAGTTAAGAAAGTATTGGTATATCCTTATCAACCATGGTATTGATAAAGCTGATTTGCCATTCTTGTCTTGTCTTTATCATCTCATTATGGAAATCATGCCATTCCCAACTTCTATTCACCTTCACCTCTTTCTCACGAGACATGAAAACAAAATGGGATGCATTCTACTGTGATGACGTGAGATTATGGCTCACATGATAATCAGTAGTTGCATTGTCTATCTAGTGGTCCTAATTGAAGAGAGGTTGGCAACACCCTTAATAGGAATCAATGTATCATACTCTAATTATAGCAACTTTTCATTTTCTGAGTATTAACTATGTGCTAGATACTTTGTTAAGCATTAAAGTGTATTATCTTATATAACACAACAACACTCTAAGGTAAAAACTGTAGAAATCATCATTTTACAAATGAGGAAACAGATTCAAACATCTTTCCCTTGCCCAAAGACACAAGAAGAAAGTGGCGGATGTATGACTTGAACCCTGGCATGCCTGACTGCAATACCCAGTTTCTTCATCACTTTACCCTCTTTCTCCTTTCCCATTTCCAGATCCATGGACACCATAACATGAAACCATCAGAGACTGGAAACATTAATGAAGATCAGCAACAGGTAAACTCAGAAGCTCACATCCTTAAATGTGATTGAAATGTCGAGCCCTCACAAAGCATAGAAACACAAGCTGGAAATTATCTGGTGGCTGGAGGACAACGGGATAAAGGCCAGAAGCTGGAAGGTCATATAATCCTCCATACAGATTTCTGTGTTGTCTGTCTCAAGGTTGCTGCTTAATTTTGTTATCTTTTCTAATTTGTTTACTCAAAAAAGGTCACTTCAAACTCAATGCCTGCTTAGTGGTGATATAACGATTTTTATCAGAATTTCCAACTGGACTGACTAAAGCTTGAGAGGGTCAATGACAATGGCCACACTGAAGTGGAGACTGCATTTGGCTCTCACTGCTTTTTGCCCTTTTATTAATCACTCCCACTATTTGTTTAGCTTAATATTGTGATTCAGCAGACAAAATTCCTTGTGTTAGGCTGAATGATTAAAAGATTCAATACTCCTTCCCATCTAATTTCTGATATAATCAAACTGTAATCAAATTTTGATTAAATAATATCCATTGGAAAAAAAGAAAGTTTATTTTATGTAAGAGTTTATTATCCCTTGAGAAGTGGCCACTCTCCCTCTCTGAGTCCGTGTGGTTTGAGTAATCCCACCCAATTCTGGCAGCTGAGTGAGTGAAGAACGATGAGACACGGGACCCAGCCTTGCTCGATCAGCATTTTCCATTCCATGGTCATACCAGTGGCTTCAAAGATGGGCATATGACCCACATGAGGCAATTATACTCGATTTTAGGACTTTTGCTGAAACTTTCGGAAACGCAGCTGCATAACAGGACGGTGAAATGTAATCTTGAAGCAGCTGATCACCACCCTGCCCCCAAATGGAAAGAGACTGCTCAAGAAGTCTCCTGGGTGCGTGTGCGACACACACACACACCCCCCCCCCCCCCCCCCCCCCCCCCCCCCCCACACACACACACACACACACACACACACACACCAGGGCAAAAGGATATAGAAAAATCCCTATAATGCTATTTGAGTCCACAGATTCAGCTGACATTATGTCTAACCCTGAGTCTCTTAAATTATAAAAGACAGTGGATTTTTATCTTGTTTCCCCCCTACCGCCGCCCTTGGGCCAGATTAAGGAGGGGATTCTGTTCATTGAAAGCAGAAAAATTCTGACTAATAACTAAAATAATTTTAGTTTTTATCCTTTTTTAAAATATTTCTAAGTGAAGATTTCTACTTTGCTGCCATCACAAATATTAATATCATAAATTGTCTTACAAAGTTAGGATCTTACACAGGATAAAATCCTGTATCTCAAACTGATAGATGCAGGTAGAGGAGATTGGCTCCAGTTTTGTTTTTTTTTTTTTTTTAGTTCTGAAGCAGCCCTGGAAGTAAGGAATTTTGAAATAAATATCAGGTATGCATTTATTTCTAGTCACTTTCCATTTTCTATAAAAATCAAATAGATTAAAAAATGTTTAAATATCAACATATAATTGATAAATAGCTTTTTTGAATGGTAGGAACAGAGGTAATTTTGTTAATCGTTCTTGAAAGCCTACCTTCTTGTTAAGCAAAGCTAGTTTACAATGAACCTGATCTCTCCTCTAAGCAATGTGATCCCACCCATGCCTCAACTTCCTAAAAGCTAGAGCCCTGTCATATCTAATTTGGTGAAAAAGAAATTAGAAGAAGACATAGCACTGGCCAACCACCTTGGGTCATGTAAAAGAAGTGGCCACTCTACCTCTCTGAGTCTATGTGGTTTGGGTAAATCCC
This sequence comes from Papio anubis, assembly GCF_008728515.1. Lineage (NCBI taxonomy): Eukaryota > Metazoa > Chordata > Mammalia > Primates > Cercopithecidae > Papio > Papio anubis. The sequence goes on along the minus strand of NC_044991.1, from coordinate 81,959,656 downwards.
ACCCAATTCTGGCAGCTGAGTGGGCGAAGAAGGATGAGACATAGGGCCCAGCCTTGACCAATCAGCATTTTTCATTCTTTGAACTTAATTCCATTAAGCCATACTGATGGCTTCAGAGATGACCGTAAGTCTTTTTGCTAGGCAACCAAACCAACCATTGAAAACCAAATCATCAACAAGACAAAAAAGAAGAAAGAAGCTGTCTAAGATAATTATTTGGATGTTTGATTATATAAATGTAACAAATACAGACTCCCTGACCCTCAGTGGTCTCAGGGACCAGCTGGCAATGGCTTCATTCTACTTTTTCTCACTGTATTTTTCAGCAGCAGCAGAAACATCTTTACATCAAATCAAATCATTACATATCCCTATTGGCAAAGACCCAACACTTTCCCACTATGCTTAGGATAAAGTAAAATATCCTTAACTGAATCTATTAGACAATACATGTTCTGCCTCATGCCTACCCATTTTCTGCCTCTCTCTAGACTATCTGATGGTTTTATTCTCTGGTTTTTCTCATTTTCTAACACGTCAAGTTCCTTCCAGCCTCAGGCCTTCTTTATCTGTTGGCTTCCCAGTTTTTAATTTTCCTTAGCCATTTTTCACCTGGTTAAGTCCAACTCCTCCCATGAATCTCGACTTACAATTTACTTAGAAATTTTCTTTAGCATGGATAAAATAATTTAGATCCCTCTTATATTTTAATTCAACATTCTCTATTTCCATTCCCTACATTTTATGTAATCTTCAATTATATATTTAACGTATACATTTTCTTTAAATATTTGTTTTCCCACTAGGCTTTAAGCTATGAGGTCAGGGGCTGTGTTTGTTTTATAACAAGATAATAGTTCTGATGTATGGTATGTGTTCAACAAATCTGTTCAAAGAATTATCAAATAACTGAGAATATCTAAGTATCTTGCCCTTAGAGCTAAAAATTTTTTGATGTTTCCATATTTTGACCCATAGTATCTTAGTCAGTTTGATTTTTAGTAATAAAATGCCATAAAATGTTTATAAAGTAGCTTATAAACAACAGAAACTTATTTCTCACAGTTTGAATACTGTAAAGTCCAAAATCAAGTCATGGGCAGCTTCAGTGTCTGGTAAGGGGTCATTTCTTGGTTCACAGATGGCTGTTTTCTCCCTGAGTCCTTATAGGTAGAAGAACTGAGGAAGCTCTAGGATTTCTTTTTTTAGGACACTAATTCCATTCACAAGGGTTTTACCCCCTTAACTTAAACACTTCCCAAAGTCACCACCTCCCAATATCATCACTTTGGGGATGAGGTTTAACATATCCATTCTGGGAGCACAGAAACATTGAGTCTACAAAACATAGTATTTTAATAACTCTTTAACATTCGTTTATAACTAATGAAATATGGGTGTATATATGTATGAATCATAATTATTTGTATATAACTATAATTTATTTTCAATTTTCTGCTATTATATTAACATTCAACTGCACATTGTAACACATCATACTGTGAAATGAAATACAAAATAAAACATAAGTGAAAGTAGCAGAACTGTGTAAACTATATGTTATTTTGTGTACTACTGTTTTATATAGGCATTTACATACATATGTGTATTTATATATACATATAGACATACATACATGCCCATCTAAATATTCATGTATAGGTATAGTGAGTAGCAATGTAAAATACATTTCTTGTCATGAATTGTAATAAAAATGCTGGCAAAATACTACACCATATTTATCTTTCAAAGATGGGGCCTCATTAGCGTCTAATTCTTTCTATTTTTTTTTCCTCTAGTCCACCAACACATTTAAAAAATGTCACTGTTCAGTATCTTTTTTTTTTTCTTTTTCTGAGATAGAGTTTTGCTTTTGTTGCCCAGGCTGGAGTGCTGTGGTGGGATCTCAGCTCACTGCAACCTCCACCTTCCGGTTGCAAGCAATTCTCCTGCCTCAGCCTCCCAAGTAGCTAGGGTTACAGGCACCTGCCACCACGCCCAGCTAATTTTTGTATTTTTAGTAGAGACAGGGTTTCACCATGTAGGCCAGGCTGGTCTAGAACTCCTGACCTCGTGATTCCCCTGCCTCAGCCTCCCAAAATGTTGGGATTACAGGCATGAGCCACCTTGCGCAGCCCCTATCTTTTATTTTGCATCAATTTGTTACCCAAGATGGTAGAATGAACTTGGAATTTACAGCCAACTAAATTTAGATTCAAGAGCCAGTTCCTCGGCTGGGCACAGTTGCTCACGCCTGTAATCCCAGCACTTTGGGAGGCTGAGGCAGGTGGATCATAAGATCAGATGGTCAAGACCAGTCTGACCAAGATGGTGAAACCCCACCTCTACTAAAAATATAAAAATTAGCCAGGCATGGTGGAGGGCGCCTGTAATCCCAGCTACTTGGGAGACTGAAGCAGAGAATTGCTTGAACCCAGGAAGTGGAGGTTGCAGTGAGCCGAGATTGCGCCATGGCACTCCAGTCTGGGCGACAGAGCGAGACTCCGTCTCAAAAAAAAAAAAAAACACACAAAAAAAACCAGTTCCTCCATTTCACCAGTTTTGGAAATTAAAAAAAAAAAAAATTAAACCCCTTTGATCTTCAGTTTCTCTATTTACCAAATGAGAATCATCTTAAAAACTTCAAAAGATTGTGGAAAGCTAAATAAACTGTAAGTTCTCTGAGGATAAGGACCATCCCTGTTCTAATACACCTCTGTATTTTCAACACCTAAAGCAATGCCTGACACAAAACAAGCATTCAATAAATACTGGTTGGTATAACTATAATACATGTATAATCAAGCACAGTGTCTGATATACAATACTTAATTAAAATATGAGGAATTATTCCTAAACATTAACAGCAAGGGGAGTTACCTTAAGTCAAATAATGGATAAGAGAAATGGGAACATTTATCTGAAAGAGAAGCACTGCTTACATTCTACATGAAATGTAATAATGGAAGGCATACAGATTCTAGGAATAAACAGAGAATACCAAAAGCAATACTTTGACTCTCTCTATATACAGACATTGTTTAAATAGATACCACAATCCTATAGCAAGAACCATAATACAAAGTCCAAGATATCAAATCTATCCAAAGGCTTAAAAGTTCTAAATTTTCCATTTTCTCCAAGAAGTTACATACACACATATAATTTGTATATATACAAATTATATATGCAGACACACACACACACACATAGATGTGTATATATCCTCTTTCTTGCATATACACACACATACAACACACACACACTCTAAATATTTACTTCTTTCAGGCCCTCAGAGAAAGGCTGCCCACAGAGAAATTAGTTCACAGCTTAGTAAAAAAAAAAAAAGTGTGGACATGTAGGTCCAGGGAACAAGTGCTTCTTGGGTGAGGTTTGGGAAGACTAAAAAAAGAATTATAGATGAAAGGAGAAAAAAAGCTTGCACTTGAAAATCTTTTAGGAACTTGACTTCTATTTCCAAATAGTCTTTTTGTTTCTATGGTTTTCAAAAGTCACTCTTTCAGAATCTGTCAGGTTTTAATAAATTAACTGGACTCTTGGTAGAGGCCAATATTCAGTGAAAATGAAAGAAAATTAGCAGAAAGAAAATTACCTTCACAGAAGGTATTTTCTAAAACCAAACCATCTGTATTTAAATTTCAGTTCTGACACTTATAAGTGAGACCATAGGCAAAGCAATTAACCTAGCCTGGTCTCAGATCTCTCATCTCTAAATGGGTCACTCCCAATGCCTGCAAGAAAGATAAAATCAGAGAATCCAGGTAAAGCCATGAGCTTAGGAGCTGGCATGGAGGAAGACTCAACACGTAATTGCTACTGTTGTTATTACTGTTATAATTATACTTATGATTATTATTATGAACCCCTTTCTTCTCATCTGATGAATCTGAAGTCTTACAGTATTAATTTAGTGTTTTCTAATGAGTAATGATAATAAAATAAATTAAGCCTCTTGTAATTTAGACTATGCCTCCTCAGGTATACCAAAAAAAATTAAAAGTAATTATCTAGAGAATTCATTTAAAGTAGCAAACAAATGAGACTCATTCAAGAGATCAGTTCTCTTTCTCCACATGTAACATATCTAAATTAGGTGGACACTAGAGATTTCCCACTAATTTCCCATTAATTCTTAATTTTGCCTTTTGAGTAAGACAAATTTAGATTTGATTCCTGATTTCACTCTTCTCTAGCTATGTTACTATTGCAACTTCATTGACTTCTCTGAGCTTGAAGGCCCTCAACAGCAAAACTGGGATAATAGTAATGTTCTTCTTCATGTTTTCCCAGAAGCAGACCCTGAGCTACACCTTTAAAGTGCAGGTTATATGGAAGGAGTTGAGAGCACCAGCAGGAAGTGGAAAGGTGGTAGACGGAAGGAAAGGCCGCCAGCAGAGGGTGTGATGTTAAATCTGCTACCACAGTGAGCAACGGAAGCTTAATCCCTTAGAGGAGAAATGGTGCTACTGCAAAACTCAAGCATGAGAATCACCCTATTCTCGGGACATTTGTAACTCATAGAGTCAATGGGTGAGGGCTGGCTGAACGCTCCTGTGGGCAGCAAGGATTTCTGTAGTTGGTTGTGAAGGTTACGGATGGGTGAAGAACTCTCACACAGAGATGGCTGGAATATGCCAAAAGATCCAAGAGATATGGGCATGGAACTAAGAATGTGTGTCACAAAAGGAAACAACCTAATGAGGCTTTAGGGAGGAACAAATGAGATGTTGCATAAAAAGCATTTAGCACTGTAATTAAGTAAAGTGCCTAGCACATAGTAAGCATTTAAAGAATATTAACTTCATGAATGTAGCAAAAGAAGGAAATATTCATCTGGGTTTTGGACCCCTTTTAACGTAGGCCAAAGTAATTTCTTTTCTGTGTGTCCAGTGTGAGATCATTCTATTGTGAAACCTACACCCAGTAAAAGCACTGAGAACCCCAAAAGATGTTCTAAACATTATCAATGACCCTATAGAGAAGGTCTCTCAATCTTTAACAAAACCAATATTTTTAATGGAACACACCTGCTGGGTGCAGTGGCTCACACCTTTAGTCCCAGCTATTCAGGAGGCGCAGACAGGAGGATCACTCGTGGAGGCTGCAGTGAGCTACAATTGCACCACTGCACTCCAGCCTGGGTGACAGGAAGGCAACAGAGAGAAATCTCATTTCTAAAAACATTAAATAAATAAATAGCACACACCTTTCTTAGCTAAAACACATCTCCTTTAACGTTTCATTATACATGTATGTCTAAATTTAATGTTTTAGTTTCAGTATACTGGGAGATCTAAGTTCCAATTCTATTCAATTCACCACTGCACTTATTTGTTGAGCACCTACTATGTGCAAGGCAGCATGCTAGGTATTAGGGATACACATATGAAGAAGACAAAATGCATATGTTCTTAAAGAGTTATCCCTAATGATATATTTTCTTAAAAACTTCCAGTATGATGGGTGATGATTGATATAGCTATCTCCATAGTTTCTTCTCTTTCAGAAAATCTGGCTTTTAGTAAATATCACTAGAATAGTTTAGCCATAAAACAACAATATAATAATATTAAATAATTCAAGGGGCCAAACAATTGCTTAGATGCTTTTTTTTCCTTTTTTTTTTTTGAGAGGGAGTCTTGCTGTGTCGCCCAGGCTGGAGTGCTGTGGCGTGATCTCGGCTCACTGCAAGCTCTGCCTCCCAGGTTCACCCCATTCTCCTGCCTCAGCCTCCTTAGTAGCTGGGACTACAGGTGCCTGCCACCATGCCTGGCTAATTTTTTGTATTTTTTAGTAGAGATGGGATTTCACTGTGTTAGCCAGGATGGTCTCGATCTCCTGACCTCGTGATCCGCCCACCTCGGCCTCCCAAAGTGCTGGGATTACAGGCGTGAGCCACCGTGCACAGCCGCTTAGATGCATTTTAAGCCAAACTTTACCAAACACAAAATTAAACCTATTCTGTTATCAAAGCTTACCTTCTCAACATCATTAAAACCAAATAAGCAAAAACACTATTTAAGGTGTTTGTGGGATTTTGTTAGGTTAAAAGATAATAATAAAACCTGATATTTGAATTCAATTCTGTTAAGAAAATAGACATCTCTGCAGGTGATTTTTTTTTTATTTCTCAGAAATAATTCAGCTTACTCCTGTTACTAGTCAAAGAATTCTAAAATACTTATTTGAAAATGAAACCTACAAAATTTTTTTTCAGTGTGTCATTTGAGCTGACTGATGGTTTCGATATCATGAGAGCAAACACCCCAATGATCAAAGAAGAAAAATAATGAGGATGGTACAAAGCATATGGTTAAATATGACACTTGCTTCTGGTAAGGATCTAAAATTAAAACCGTTTTCCTCGATAATTTTCTTAAGAAATTGGATAAGTCAAAACAGGCAGAAACATATTATGATCTGTTCAGATTCAGATCAGAAATGTTCATATTTCAAACACTTCACTCACTTTTGTATCAAGATTATATGAGCTGCAACTTGGCTGAGTGCTCTTGAGAAGGAAGACGGAAGAGCTAACCCTTCAGAAATAGATTCAATAGACATTATTTCATTTTATCCACAAAACTGTTTGAGAGATCAAAACTTTGACCACCTCTTTGTATATAAAATGCCCAACATGTTTGGCCTTGAATTTTAAAGAAAATGATCCACTCTTTTTACAGTAACCAAAGTTGCATTTTCCCTACTCCTTAGCAAGGCTTGAGCAACCAGGAGCAGGAAGTAGAATAAATCAATGCAGAAATGGCCACAGTGCAAGGGACTCAGGCCAATTTAAAAAGCCACAAAGAGACATGAGTTTTACCACCTTTCATACAAGATTTCCTCCAAATGGTATGGTTGTCAGCTACAACAGATGAAGCCAAATGTCTGAACAAATCCTTATATTTACAACTCAACCCATTCTTTCTCCATCCCATCCTGTGCTCTCTACCCAGATTACTTCTCAACTCCTTTCAACCTTCCTCTGAGGCAGCGTTGGCTAGAAATCCACGGCTCTGTAGAATTACAGTTGACTGACTTTGCATTTGGCTTTTCTCATGATCATATTGGTAAAGGGACAGCAGGGGGCACCCCAGGACGGGTCAATGGGGAGTGGGCTGCACCCTTTAAGCTTAACTGGTCCCTTTATTCCTCTTGGTTAAGCCACTCTCTTACCACAAGGAGACTATAATTACTCCACAGCCTCCTCTTTTTCATCTTGCTTGTTTTTCTCTCAGTGTCTAAGTCACAAATATTCTCTTTAATGCCCTGATTTTTATTTCAATTAATTAACATGTAAAAATCCCTAAGCATATTTAATCTCATAATTATAAAATCTCATAATTTACTAAATCTCTTACCAAACAACAACCCTACTGAGAACCCCACATGATGGGAACTGTTCAAAGAACATCCATGTGTTCAAATAATTACTTCTCAGAAAAGTCCCGTGGGGCAGTCACTAATATTATTCTTGTTTTATTGAATAGTATACAGAGGGGTAAAGAGGTTAAGTAACTCTCAGTAAGCTTTGGCATTGGGATGCAAATCCAAGCATTCTAAATACAAAATCCACTTAATTACAATATTTACATTACATATATTAAATCCCTTCACTCTAATACAAAAATAAAATTCTAAACAGCATTATTCATCACCCCGTAAGATACCTGGGAATCTTGTGAGGCAAGCTCTGGCAGTACATTTAGATGGTTTAAAATCGAACGTGTACAAGGTCATGTCTAGACAGGTAAACTATGGGCGGCCACCATCTCCTGTACTCATCATTGCCTCTTTCCTCTTCACCTCCTTACTCCACAAGCAGAACCTTCCCAGGTCATCTTCTGAAAGGCTCATTTCCAACAGCCCCTGAGGAGTGAGTGGCAGTGCATCGGACCTCACTCCCAAGAGATCACCAAGGATCCAAGTGAGGCCCACCAAATTCTCTACCCCAGAGATTGTGGAATTGGGTTTAAGAGACTCACGTGGGCTCTGAGATTGAAAAGGGATATGTTTATGAGTGGGTTAGGGTAGCTTTTTTTTTTAACCTATTTAACTCTCTTTAGAATTTTTTTAAATTGACAAATAAAAATTGTGTATATGTATGATGTACAACATGATGTTTTGGTATATGAATCATGGTGGAAGAGTTAAATTAAATGAATTAACATATGTATTGACTCATTTTGTGGTGAGAACTTACCATTTTTGTGGAAGAACACTTAAAATCCACTCTCCTAGCAATTTTCAAGGTTATTGGTTATGGTTATTAAGTATAGTAACCATGGTGTACAATAGATCCTTGAACTTATTCCTCTCGTCTAACTGAAATTTTGTATCCATTGACCAACATCTTCCTAATCCTCCTACCTGTCCAGCCTCTGGTACCCACATTCTACTCTTTGCTTCCATGAGTTCAACTTCTGTAGATTTCCTTTTGTAAGTGAGATCCTGAATGGTATTGCCTAGGTTTTCTTCTAGGGTTTTTATGCTTTTGGATTTTACATTTAAGTCTTTAATCCATCTTGAGTTAATTTTTGTCTAAGATGTAAGGAAGGGGTACAGTTTCATACCATTCAGGACATAGGCATGGGCAAAGACGTCATAACTAAAACACCAAAAGCAATTGCAACAAAAGCCAAAATTGACAAATGCGATCTAATTAAACTAAAGAGCTTCTGCATATCAATAGAAACTATCATCAATGTGAAGAGGTATCTACAGAATGATAGAAAATTTTTGCAATCTATCCAGCTGACAAAGATCTAATATCCAGAATCCACAAGGAACTTAAACAAATTTACAAGAAAAAAAAAAAAAAAAAAACAACCCTATCAAAAAGAAGGCAAAGGATATGAACAGACAATTCTCAAAAGAAGATATTTATGCAGCCAACAAACATATGAAAAGAAAAGCTCATCATCACTGGTCATTAGGGAAATGCAAATCAAAACCACAATGAGATATCATCTCACGCTAGTTTGAATGATAATTATTAAAAAGTCAGGAAACAACAGATGCTGGCAAGGACATGGAGAAAAAGAAATGCTTTTACACTGTTGGTGGGAGTGTAAATTAGTTCAACCATGTGGAAGACAGTGTGGCGAATCCTCAAGGATCTAGAACCAGAAATACCATTTGATCCAGCAATCCCATTACTGGGTATATACCCAAAAGATTATAAATCATTCTACTATAAAGACATATGCCCACATTTGTTTATTGCAGTACTATTTACAATAGCAAAGACTTGGAAGCAGCCCAAGTGCCCATCAAAGATAGACTGGGTAAAGAAAATGTGGCACATATACACCATGAAATACTATGCAGCCATAAAAAAAAAAAGAGATCATGTCCTTTACAGGGACATGGATGAAGCTGGAAGCCACCATTCTCAGCAAACCAACACAGGAACACAAAATCAAACACTATATGTTCTCACTCATAAGAGGGATTTGAACAATGAGAACAAATGGACACAGGGAGGGGAACATCACACACTGGGGTCTGTTGGCAGGGAGGGGCAAGTGGAGGGAGAGCATTAGGACAAATAATGCATGTGGAGCTTAAAACCTAGATGACGGGTTGATATGTGCAGCAAACCACCATGGCGCATGTACACCTATGTAACAAACCTCCTCATTCTGGACATTTATTCTAGAACTTAAAGTAAAATTTTTTTTAAAAGTGAGATCATGCAGTGTTTGTCTTTTCACCTGGTTTATTTCACTTAACATAATGACCTCCACATTTATCAATGTTGCCAAAAATGACAGGATTTCTTTCTTTTTTAAGGCTAAATAGTATTCCATTGGGTAAATATACCACATTTTCTTTATCCTTTCATCTGTTGATGGACACTTAGGCTGATTCTACAACTTGGCTATTGTGAATAGCACTGCAATAAACATGGGAGTGCAGGTATCTCTTCACATACTGATTTATTCCTTTCAATATACCCACGAGTAGGATTGCTGAGTCATACAGTAGTTCTATTTATATTTTTTGAGAAATTTTCATACTGTTTTCCATAATGTCTGTACTAATTTATATTCAGGGTGGCCATTTTCTGTCATGTGCATGAAGAAACAGAAAAGGCCTAGCTACAGAGACAGAGAAGAATAAATTACATCAGCAGAGATGAATAGAAATGAGATCCCACTTGACTCTTGAGAAATGAAGAGCATAGTTTTAGATTTAAATTCATAATTTCCAGTTCCAGTCCCTCAAACCTGTGTTTGTGGCTCCTAAATTCTTAAGACATCCCGATCCTCTCACATAGTTACACACACATGCACACACACACACACACTTTTTTTCTAAAACATAATCAAATTTCACTAAGTCTCTCTTACTTGGAACCAAAAATTATCAAAAACAAGAATGAGAGTTGTTATGGCATAAATAGCAGCAAAGCCAATTCTTTGATAGTCTACCCATCACAAACAAAATGCCTGGGTATATTGAAAGGAATAATGCTCCTTGTATTATTCATTCAGTCAACAAAGATGATACATTAAAAAAACAAACACCCCATAATTTAATTTGTTTGCCAAATATCCCACTGACCCGTATTTCATAAAACAGATAAATGCATGTGTTTTGCTTGCACTGTCCTGCTGGGCAGAAGTTTCTGGGAGTGGCTTCAGCATCATAAATCAAGGCTAAGAGATGATAGAAAATCTAATTAGACCATGTTAAAGTCATAAAATTCAGAGAGTCAACATCTAGTAAGCCAGAAATCTGAAATCAGGGATCCAAGTTAATCACAAGAATCCTATGACCCAAAGCCCTATGAAAAGAACCTTATATGTATCTGGCTTATAAAATGTTATGCACAGGTCACCAAAGGACACCTCTGGGGGTGGGGGACATGTGGTCCCCCTACAAATGTAAACTTGTTAGGAGCCGAATGTGGTTCTTTCAGTCATTAAATGGTTACATCATTGACTAGATAATTACTTCCATACCAGATAATGTGTTAATAAAATGTAAGGTAAGCACTATGGCTTCGAGGATAAGGGTGTAGTTCCCTAGAGCCAGACGGATGTGATATGATAAGGTTGCCCCTGGGCACCTGTACAACCTCAACAAGTTGCTCAAGGACATTGATCCTGTCTCCTGGCTCTAAATTCAGCACAACTGTAGCACCCTTTTCATAAGGTTGTTGTGAAGACTAAATGAGACGTTGCTTTTCAAGTTCCTAGGGAAACCCCTCGCGCAGAGTAAGCGCTCCTTAACGTGAGTCATCTTCACCATCTGCCCTGTTAAGAAGTCCCCGCCACCTATCATTGTTGTTTATCGATTTCAGGAAATAAAAATTGCTTTTTTTTTTTTTTAAGATGGAGTCTCGCTCTATCGCCCAGGCTGGAGTGTGGTGGTGCGATCTCGGCTCACTGCGATCTCCGCCTCCCGGGTTCAAGCAATTCCCCTGCCTCCACCGCCTAAGTACCTGAGACTGCAGGCACACACCACCGCACCCGGCTAAATTTTTGTATTTTTAGTAGAGACGGGGTTTCACCGTGTTAGCCAGGATGGTCTCAATCTCCTGACCTCATGATCCACCAGCCTCGGCCTCCCAAAGTGTTGGGATTACAGGCACGAGCCACCGCTCCCAGCCGCTCCTCTTCTCTTAATGCACTTATTTCTATCATGGTTTATTTGTTACAAACATGTCTTTTCTCAAGCTGAACATTTAAGACCAAAGTCTTTCTCTTTTTTCCCGTTTTCATACAAATCCTATTTCCTACCACCTCAAATCCTGGATTCCTAGAAATATGGGCTTCATAGGATTAAGAAATCCTTGAGAACTTACATGAAATTAAGTGGGCTTTCTTGTTCTTTCTTTCTTTGAGAATGCCTCCTGCCATTACATTGATGCGCCTTAGCTCAGCTTGTAAGCAAATGTTGAGTGGTTAACATACTAACCTTATGATGTGGGAGGTTTGACCCCTGAAAGCAGGAAACCTGAACCCACTTTGCTATATAAAAGGGGAGTACTGAAACTTGGTTCAATTGCCCTTGGGACCTACAAAATTGACCTGAGGGCAGGAACTTCCAGAACAGAGAAAAGACATAATTTTAGAGACTGTAACCCCCAGATGTTGTTGACTATGTTCAAACTTTATCTTACAAATAAGCTCTCCCGCATTTCTGTAGGTGATTAATAGATATCCTGTGGTTAATTTTTCAACAGTTTCAGTCGTTAGGCCGAAAACCAGGTGTGAGGTCTCATGGCAGTTATACTATGACATTTTCCAGTTTTAATCTCCAGCATACTCCCTTATTAATATAAAATGCTTAATAGGTGAGAGGGTATTTTCTGTACTAAACCAGTGATAATCATTTCAGTCATCCATTCCAAAGCACGTTTGCTCTCACTCTTATGAATTACCTGTGTGCTTTTTCTTCTTCTATGGTTTCAAGACAAAATTCATTTCTCAGGTTTGGCACAACTGAATATGAATTCTCAATGTGAAATCTCTTGCTTATAAGCTACATAAATATTAATACCTTATCCTTGAAACCAGGTCCCGACATTCAACATTCATCTGCCTACAATTGTTTAATTACTGATGCCTTCAGAAAGGTAGATTGTACTGAGGAACTGATGAACAAAACCAAAAGTAAAGTAGGGGTCCAGTGGGATAATTTCATTTCTGGAAACCAAATAACCAAACACTCACTAAATTAGGAGTTCAAGGTTGTGGTGAACTCCGATCATGCCCCTACACTCCTACCTGGGTGACAGAGCAAGACCCTGTCTCCTAAAAAGAAAAAAAATACACAGGAACCCACACACATAAACACATTTGTAAATGCTTAGGAAATAATCTGGTAGGTTCCATATAACCAAATTGTTAGCAGTGATTTTCTTTGTAGATTAAAATTGGGTGGAAGAGATTCACTTTCTGTTCATCTTTTATATATTTTTCAAATGTAATACTGTATTATGAAAATAAAATCTAGGACACATTCAGAAACAAAGAGTTAAGTATTTCACGTGCAATGCAATGGCTTTGAGAAATACAACATACTCACACTGGTTCTCATCATCCTCATCATTATGATCCTCATCATCCAATTTATTTCTATTTTTTGCTTGTATGCCCTACAGTATTGAGTAAATTCCAGATCATACAGCTAAGAAGATCCAAACACAAACCGTGTGTTAAATTTTCTTTGCAAACTCCAGCGAGTCTTTCTTCAACTGACTCATTAAAAAATGTGAGAGTGAGGTAGTAATTAAATTTGTTTCAACAGTGAAAAATTAGGCCTATCGACTGAATGCTTGACACTTCAAAATAAATATAGAAGTGAAACAAGAAATTACAGCCTAGTAATTGCATTCTTACATGCATACCTGAAGAAGCTCTCCCATATTCCACATAAAGAGGTCTGTACAATCATAATCGTTGCATGATTTCTTGTAAGAATCAAAGACTGTAAACAACTTTTATAAATATCAATTGAGAGATGTATTAATTCTTTGTGAGATATTCTTACTATAGTATTACTGCATGTCAATTAAATGAAATAGAGATTTTTTTTTAGCATGAATAAATCTCAAAAAATGAATAAATAGAGGAAGCTTCAGGAAAATACATGTAGCAAAGTATTATTTACATTTATTTTTAACAACAAAAATACTACCATTGGCTGGTGAAATATAAATTTGTGTTAAAATACTAAAATGATAGATGCTTAAGATACACGGCAGCTTCAAACTAGCGTTACTGAAGGGAGGGAAGCCCGGCAGATAGATAAGGAAAGGGAATGGAGGAGTCACTGTATCTGTAGTGTTTTATTTCTCTAAAAAGTTAAGTAAAATCTTTAAAGTTGATATCTATTATATCTGGATAATAGACACCATTCTCTGGGTAATATATACCATTATGTGTACTTCTCTCCGTTTTTGAGATATTTTATGTATAAAACATATACATATATAAATGATGTTATGTACAATATATACATATAAAAATATACATATTTCTAAAGATATAAATGAATACTTGCATTAAATATATTTATATATGCATATAAAATATATGCAAATGTAAACATACATTAATATATAGCTTATATAAATATATACATATATTAACTACATAGAGATATTTGTCAAAGATTGTTTATATATAAAATACATAGCATGTATTTTGTCTATCATCTATGTTGTTAATTTAAAAGATAAAACAATTACAGAATACACATAAACATTGTAATCAGATGATAAATAATGAACACATGGTAATAAATGAGATAAGTGTATAAAAATGATATGACAGCATCTCAATATATGATGCATTTATTTATTATCATTTGTCTTTGCATAGTAAATAATCATCAGTGCACATCAGTTCTGAATTAGGGTACATTTATGTAATATAACAATTTATGTAATTGGAAATGCATATTTTTATATTTATATTTTTAATTTTTTAAAAGACTAGGGCAGAGCTTCAATGCTCTAAATGAACAATGCATTACAAGCAGCTCAGATAGATGAATGAGATGCCAGTGAAGGTTAATTCTGAGCTCTGCACGACAGCAGCAATGACAATCACAAATGAGAAGTGACATTCATTTTGTGTGTTCTATGTGCTGAATACATTTCCAAGTGTTTTACCTATTTAAGTTCATTCACTTCTTACCTAGCTACCTGAGTGAGGGATTATTGCACCCATTTTACAAGTGAGGCGATGCATCACAAAGAATGCAGGTTCCTTGCCAAGTCACCCAGGGAGGGAGCGCTGAAAGCAGCCTGTGGAGCAGGCCCTCTGGCTTTAAACTATGTTCTTAACTAAAGAGTGAATTTGCCAGCAGAGGTTGATATCCTGGTATTCTCCAATGGGTTTGAATTTGTGTAAGACAGACTTGAGTGTACTTGCTGTCATTGGTGTTTTCAAACTAACTCACACCAGTTTTTAAAATAAAATACAGCAAGTGTTCACAGTGCTCCTTCAGCAACACAGAAGAGCTCTAGGGTTCCACAGAAAAATACTGCAACCCATTGTGAGAGCCCTTTGGTGTCTGGGAGGTATAAATCCTGAGACGTTCATGAATCCCATTTGCAAGAATTCCAATTAACATAGAACATTCTCCCGTAAGGCCAAGACAATCGGAGCATTGGAGCAA
Organism: Papio anubis; assembly: GCF_008728515.1. NCBI lineage: Eukaryota > Metazoa > Chordata > Mammalia > Primates > Cercopithecidae > Papio > Papio anubis. The sequence continues at coordinate 81,944,494 of NC_044991.1, read as the reverse complement.
ACCCTGAGCTTGAGCACTGGTTGGCCATATTCTAGAAAGAAGTTGCTGCATATTCAGGCTTTCTTCATGTGTATTACAAAGCCCCATCGGTATGCAATCTCACTAGGCAGCTGAGATCATTCATTTTCCTCTGCACTCCAGGCTCACAGTCTTCAAAACTCAAATTCCAGCTTCAGTGAAACAGCCAATGGCTGCACACCAAGGCCTTTTGGAGTGGCTTGCTGCGCCCTAGATTCTTTCAAGTCTTAGGAGAAAGCAGTGTGCTCAAGGTTACCCCAGGTGCAACAGACACCTTAAAGGAAGAAAGGCAGGCAGCCCACCCTCAGCAGTTAAGCAGAGCTCATGGACATCAGGACACTGTCATTCAGAATCCTTAAGATAATCCTGTGGCCACAGAGCACTCTTGTCTTGGTTGCTCAGTCCTCCTGGGAACTAACCAGTCATCTTCTAATAACTATGGTTTGCTGACACTCTCAACTCCTCTCAATCCCATGTCCCCTGCCTTTTTGTGATGGGCCTTACCTTTGCTACTCCACTTTTATTTGATGTCCCTCTTTGTCATAACAAACCTTCTGAGAACAACAACCTAATTGGACCAGTCACTCATATCCCAAAACAGAGCAGCCTTCTCAGCCAGAGGCCCTCCCTAAGGCTACTGGCCGTCTCTCCTGACTTGGCTCCTCCTTAGGTGATATGGTTTGGCTGTGTCCCCTCCGAATCTCATCTTGAATTCCTATGTGTTGTGGGAAGGACTGGGTAGGAGGTAATTGAATCATAGGGACAGGTCTTTCCCATGCTGTTCTCATGATAGTAAGTCTCATGAGATCTGATGGTTTTATAAAGAGGTGTTCCCCTGCACAAGTTCTCTCTCTTTGCCTGCTGCCATCCACGTAGGACATGACTTGCTCTTCCTTGCCTTCCACCATGATTGTGAGGCTTCCCCAGTCATGTGGAACTGTAAGTCCATTAAACTTCTTTCTTTTGTAAATTGCCGAGTCTTGGTTATGTCTTTATCAGCAGCGTAAAAACTCACTAATACACTGAGTTTACATGAATTTAGGAAGTTATTTAACCTCTTTGTGTCTTAGTTTCCCTGGATATAAAAGGGGAGTTTTCAAGGCATATTCCATTAAGTAAAATGGCATGGAGAGGCATTTGGAAGAGTGTCCAGTTAGTGCATGCATTCGTTATTCTGTGCCTGTGCCCAGGTTACCCAGGCTTGTCCCAGTTTATATGGATTGTTCCAGTATGTGATTAATCGGAGTTCTTTCACAGACCTCTCATGACACCATTGGGTAACAGAAGCCACTAATGTCCATCCTCCAAGGACAGCATTTACTATACAGAAAAAACAAAACTGCATTTATTCAATAGGATCATTTGAGATCCTTTTTTTTTTTTTTTTTTTTGATCCTTTAAACTTTTTTTGTTACAACCAAAACCAGGTTGCTTTTGTTTCTCTCGGTTGAGCTGGAAAAGTAAGCCATGGCTGGATTCGCTTGCTTTTTTGAAAGATTAGCTCAGGCTCTTCCTAAGGCAGAACTGAGATCTACATGACCTTTCTCCCAGCCCTGGGCTTCTGCAAGATGAGCATGTAAAAAATCAAAAGCAGAAGAGTAAATGTAACTCGACAGTTTCTCCATGTGAAAGGCTGAGAGGTACTCTGAGCTATTTTTCAACTCTTAAGAGCCCCTGACTTCCAAATGGCCAGATCTGTGCAAGACAATCTCATTTGACACTTAGCTTGCCATGGTCCTTTGGGTCCAAAGAAGTTTCTAGAAAAAGATCAATAAAGTCCCAGCCCTCATGCCAAGATTCAAGATACCAGGGTGAAAAGAACCATCTGTACCTCTTTATTGAACTGGGGAAAAGTGGCAGAAGGAGGAACTGGCAGCTACATCTGTTGCCTAGAATTTATTAAGCTGGCATACACATATATAGAGCCTGAGAGTTTATTTTTTTCTTATGATTGACACATGCTATAATGATATCCTACATTTAATAGAACACAATAGAAGTGTTCACACGCGCCAGGAATAAATTTCATGTACCAGACACATTTCTGGTGGGGGTAGGGGTTGGGGTAGGCAGGTCCTCGAAGCAAGTATTCGGCAGCTAAAAGAACTGCTAAAATAATTGAAACAAGATATTTTTATGTGTCTTGAAAAAAGGATTGAAAACACTATGCATTATTTTTTAAATGGTGTGTTTTGTATGTGTGTCAGCTGAAAACATTTTCTTCATACTGCTGATAAAACAACAAGCACCACAACAAAAAGCAATCCCTCCCAGAATCAAAGGCATACGGTACAAGAAAGTCTGATTACAGTGTCTAGCTCTCAAATTTGCATCCAAAGATTGCACTCTGCAGTACATTTACGTTATCTAAGTTCAAATGAACAGAAATTAAATACAAGAAATTTGAAAAACTAACTTTCAACCATTGTTTTGTGGCTCTGACATTCAGCCCTTTTCTGTGTTAATTGTTTAGGTCTTGAAAAATTCAAGCTAATAATATCCTTCACTGGAAAATGTAAAAGAATGACAAAATTTTGTTATGAAAGTCAGAATGCTGAAAGGAGAGACTATTAATGAACTGTTTGGGATATCATTTGAGTTCTTAAAAGAACGCTCAAAATAACAGTGGCTTTAAATGCTGAGAGATGAGAAAGAGAGCAAGAGAGATGAGAGAGGGCGCGAGAGGGCGCGAGAGAGAAAGCGTGCACAATTACGAGGAACTGGCTCACTTGATTACAGAAGCAGAGAAGTCCCATGATCTGCCCTTTGAAGCTGGAGATCCAGGAAAGTGGGTGCTATCATTTAGTCTGAGTCCAAAGGCCTGAGAACTAGGGGAACTGATAGTGTAAATTTCAGCCTAAGGGCAGGAGAAGATAGGATGAGATGCCCCAGGTCAAGTAGTGAGGCAGGAAAAAGGGGGTGAATTGATCTCCCTTTGCCTTTTGTTTCTATTCAGGCCCTCAATGCATTGGATGATGCCCACACAAATGGGGGAGGGCCATCTATTTTACTAAGTCTATCAGTTCAAAGGCTAATCTCATGCAGAAAGTCTCTCACAGACATACGCAGAAATAATGTCTGATCTGGGCACCTCCTGATGCAGTCAAGTTAGCTCATAAAATTAACCATCACAACTTGAAATAAAAATAGCAAAATAAAAGCAAAAGCAGCAGGAGATGACAGCAAACGGAGAGAAAGTGCTATGTGAATAAAGGGAGTTAGGAATCAGACTTATAGGGCTGGGCTAATAATCGCAATTGGGGCGAAATGGGTAAGAGGATATCTCTGGGACACAGCCGGTCTTCCACACCAGTTCACCACTAACTGTCTGTGTGTCCTTTTGCAAGGCAAGATTCCACCCAACTTCCCTGCATTTTTACTTGCAAAATGGAAAAAGCAATAACTCATACAGTTTGCAGGATATTTAAGAAAATATAGAGCATTGACTCATTAATATTTTCCAATGTGAGGGAAAACAGGCACCATCAAACACTGTTGGAGGGAGTGTAGAATCTACAACGTTTTCGTAGGGCATCTTGAGAGTGTCAAACAGTTTTAAAAGGACGTGATACCCTTTGGCAAATGACAAAAAATTATGGGAATAAGGATAGTTATAGTATTATGGGTAATATTTTAAAAACAAAATTATCCTAAATTTCTTTATCAATAGGGAATTGGTTAAGCAAATTTTGTCACAATGCTAAGTAGCTATTAAGAAAAATGAGCTAGAACTGCATTACTTTCATAAAGAAAATATTTTAATTTTAAATTATATATGTATATTGATATAAAACATAGAATATACAACATATGAACATACATTTGTTTCATGCTTGAGAAATATTGTGGTTGACAGTTATGTATGACAGGTATAATATTTGTGTAACCCTAGAAAAATCTCTGGGAGGGTAGACACAAAAAATGACTAATGGAATTATCGCTTTCTTTCATTTTTTTCCTTTTTTGTTAACATTTGCTTAATTTTTTTATAATTTAAAAAGCAAAATACAATACAGGAAATAGAGGTTTTTGACTAATATTTTATAGCCCATTCAAAACTTACCAGTCTAATAAACTGTATTTCCCTAAAGTTTAAAAGAAGTAGCATATACTTTCTTCCAGTGAAGGGCACTTGTCTAAAGCTATAAATCTGCCACAAATTCCTCGACTAAAGGTCTGTCAAGAATTCTAGTATCACATTTACTGTTTCCTGATATTTTCCATGTCAACTTGACTCTAGACTATAAGTCTGTTGAGTTCACTTCTCTACCTTTTTCTCTCCATGATGCTGGGGAAATTGCACTGTAGCCAGGAGAAATCAATAAAAAACTTTTGGCCAACCACATAAATTCTGTTATGTTAGGTCTTAGAGGCAATTCCTACCATGAAATGAAATGGAAAAATAAAAACGAAAAACCAGCTTCCTGGTTTTTTCCCCAAACCACGTTGTGGATTCTATTTTATTTGAGATGTGGCTGAATATTGACCTAAACTTAATTTAATGAATCTGATTTTTCAGATAATAGCATTTCCGAGGTGTTTTGCTTTATTCATTCCACTCTATCTGCTCAAAATATGTTTCCTAAAATCAAGCTTACATGATTAGCTCCTGTCAAAAGAGAACACTGAACCAATACAAGATAGAATATTTGAATCTCTTCATTAACAAGCACAGAAATAAACTATACTACTTCAACATCAAAGTTAAATAACAATTTCTCCTCTTTAATACAGCTTCTAATCTGACTTTTAAGATAACTAAATTCAAGTGCTAATTCAACAATTGGCTTTACTGGGAATAAAAATGGTAACAAGATACCATAAAGTCATTACAGAAACCATATATATATATATAAGGCATCCCCAAATTAATAAAGGCAACTAGACACAAAAAAGAAGATGCTGTATTAGTTTGCTAGGGCTACCATAAGAAAATACCACACCCTGGGTGGCTTAAGCAACAGAAGCTTATTCTCTCACAATTCTGGAGGCTGGGAGTGGAAGGTTGAGCTGTTAGTGGTCTTGGCTCCTGCTGAGGCCTCCCTCCTAGGCTTGGAGATGACCACCTTCTCTGTGTCCCCATGTGGCCTTTCCTCTGTGCTCAGGCATATGTGCTGTCTTTATGTCTCCAAATTTCCTCTTCTTATAAGGACACCTGTCATATTGGACTAGGGCTCCCCTAACCGCCCTCATTTTAACTTACCTTTTTAAATGTCCTATCTCAAATATAGTCAAATTCTGAGGCACTTGGAAGTTAGGGCTTCCACATATGAACTTGGAGGGATGCAATTCAGCCAATACCAGATAAATACAATACAAGCACTAAACGTATCTGGTTGGCCTCACTCCTTCAGCAAGATACTAGATTTCTGTTTGGAGTCTACTTTTCTCCACTTTCAGTCTACCTGGATTGAGAAGAGATCCAGCCTGACTTCAGCACACCACATTCTCCAGGCCACAGTCAGATGTTCAAGAGCCAATCCAATTCAAGTAGATCTAAGGAATTCTGCATGAATAAGTGGAATGGTGACTCTGTTTCTGGCTAGGCTTTATCTATGAGGTTGTGCAGCAGCCAATTTGTCATCAGTGAGGGAGAACCTAGAGTGAGGAGGCAGGAGGCCAGGTGTACCACGTGCATCCTAGCCATTACATCAATCCCACTGAAGGAGGCAACAAGAGTTGGAGAGAAAGCAAGTTCTATTGACATCATCTGAATCCAGCCACATGCCTGAAACCAGCACGGCCCTCAGATTTTTCAACTATGTTTTCTAAAGTAAATTTGAGTTGAGTTCTTCTTTCTCTTGGAGCCAAAAAGTCCTACTAATCTGAAAGATGCCCTACCTTATGGAGATGTTGAAGCTTCCTTAGTATTTGTACTGACATTTCCTTTCTTGAAAACAAAAGGAAAAAGATTGATGACACGTCTCTGTCATAGAATAAGTTTTGGCATTAGGCATAAGAAGTACTACTAAAAGTTCACTGTAAAAGTCACTTTGACTTCTTTGAAGCATGTAAGAATAAGTTTCCCATCTAAGCAGCAGGCATTGCCAGGTATTGCCTTCACGAAACTAAATTTTTTGAGACAAGCTCTCACTATGCTGTCAACGCTGATCTCTAACTCCTGGGCTCAAGCAATCCTCCCACTTCAGCCTCCTGAGTATCTGGGACTGCAGGCTTGAGCCAAGCCTGGCATTCACTGAACTATAAGAAATTCATGCCTCATGACCTTAAGACATTCTGAGGACCATTTTTGCCTTACTCAAATGGACATTGTTGGTTCTCTCAAATGGCCAGGACTTTTGTAATTCTCCCTAGAGAGTGTATAATGAATTACAGTTCTCTATATAGCATAGCAACATGTTATTCTCTCATCTGTGATCAACATTTTGGCAAGGGGCTCCAAATGCCTGGAAGCCATCATTTCAGAAACTGCAGAACTGAGGATACCATCCTTAAAAAATGAATACGCAAGTTGTGCACAAACTTTTAAGCCATTGCTTTGGAAACTTAATGAAGATAAATACCGTTGGCATCTCAGTGTTGCACTCAACTGGCAGGACGAGCCACTCTTGTACAAGCCAAGCCCCAAAATGTACATTAGGTAGGGGATTTGTTTACTATGTAGTTCAACCTATTCAGAATGCTTCCTTGACATTGGCGAAGTCTCTAAGAGAAGGAAACCCCAAGGCAACTGGCTTCTATGGCCTTAAAAAATAAAACAAAATAAAGATGAAATCCTAGAGTCTCTGCATAATATATGTGTGTTAGAGAGAAAACACACGCATTAAACTGCAGCCTTTCAGAACATGATGTCACAAGTCAGATCCTATTAAAGGAAGTAGAAGATGAATGTTTGCTCCAGGCAGCTGGAAAGAGTCAAACAGAAAATACATTGTAAATCTTTCTACTGCGTGCCTAAATTGAAAAAGATGACTTTCAGCATCACCCAGACTTCTTCTAATGAATAACTTCTTCTCAATAAAAAACAAAAATCCCAAGAAGTGGGTGAATATAAAATATGGATAGTCTGATGAGCTGAGGGAGACTTGAGTGTGTGATAAAGTCGAGTCCTCCGATTGAAATCTAACTGGATTTTGAGGATGATGTCTGGGCAGTAACCAGGAAGGACTCTGTTGGAACCAACCTCAGGCAGTGGAGAGATGGAGAATTTGAAGGAAGAACTTAACTCACGTAAACAACCCCACTGAACACTTTATTTTCTTTAAGAGCGGGGAAGTACTTATGTCATTTCCCCCAGCTAGACTAATAGCATGATTACAACAGCTCTCCACTTCACTTAGGCTCCTACTTAGACCTAAAGCATTGGTTTCATTAACTGTAAACGTGTTAACAGCATTTTATTTGGCAGAACCTTAAGCAGATTAAAATTAAGAACAGCATTGGACATGCCCTGCAGCACAATTCCAGGGACACATACAGACACAAGGCTTGCATCCTGTGCCACTGGTGTGTGCAAGAGAAAGAGAGTGGCCAGGAGGATCGATAAAAGGGCCTCTAGCTGTTTGATACATGCATGAGGAAAATCCTTGTTGGAATAGAACCAAGAACCAAAAATCAAAGCTACTGCATAATTTCAAAATATTGCTAAATGTCTCTCATATATTATACACACAACATCTTTATACATCTGGGCATCCAGCCACTGCATATGTCTTTACTTCCATGAGTAACTACAATGATCTATGCCACAATGCAGCTTAGGGACTGTGGAGCAAAGGGAACAAAAAGGTATGGAACAGAAGAGGAGTGTAAAGGAGCAGGCAAAAAGGAAATACATAGAGAATGGAACACTGAGATAAAAAAAAAATGGATGGAGAATGAGAAGGTTGTCAGTAGGCTTTATTAAGTTGTGTTTGGCATGTCTCCAAATTAGGGACCCAAACTCTATTGAGCCGAAATTAATGAATGACTGCCATATTGAATTGTAGAGATATTGCACATCGGACAGAAGGTTAGTTTGAATTTAGAGTGGGAAATTAATGTTCCAGTTTATCATCCTAAGATAACAGAATTAACCTCATCCCACAGATACACTGATTGACCTTAACATCTTTTGGGCGAAGGAATTCTACATTATAGATTTTTATATAACTTTGATTACAGTAGTTTTCTAGATACCAGTCTTCAGATTTTAGAATTGCTGTTATAAGAGAAGATTCTGAAGGACCGGTTTTTGCAAAACTCCCAAGGTTTATCCTAGGAAAATCAAAAGTATTTTTAAATAATGATAAAATAGTAAAACATTGATAAACTATTAGGATTTACTATATAATATTTGATAAAAGAGTGACATATGATGGGGAGAAGTCAGAAAACATAATAGTAATGATAAAATATTCAAACCCCCAAATCTGAAAATCTTCTACAAACTTAGGCTGGGAGGGAACTCTGTAGATTATCTCACTCAAACATGATTATTCTTCAAATCCCGTGTCAAATCTATCTAATTCTGAGTCTATTTCTGTGTTAAAGATTCTGAGGCTGATTAGATCCAGAAAGAAAGAGTATAGTAATGAATATAGGGAAGGTGACAGCCCCACCTCATCCCCAATTACAAACATATTTCTGTTAGAGACAAACTGAAGCCCTCCAAAGAGGTTAAACAATTGGCAAAATGCTAGAAAGGGAATTACTAGAAACTCCATCACAAGATGCTGTATTTCTCAATATTCTTGTTATCATCAGTATGGTATGTGTTGCCAAGCCCTGTTGCCTCTTACATTGATGGTCTGGTAAATTTAATATACAGTTGGACGAATCAACTGAATACTTAAAACTGCAGATGGCCCATTATGAATAGCCTAGCAATTTATTAAATTTGACCTAACCAAGCTGTCCAAAGACATAATCTCACTGGGCAAAACGATTATCAAAAATGCTTCCAACTTATCTTGATGAGAAAAATTTTCAAATCACAAGAAACAGAATTCTTCCTTTACTTCACAGCATCCTGAATTGCAACACAAGGTGTTGGAAAGAGGAAAGAAAACATACCACATACCTTTATAAACATGTCAAACCACTAGCTACCTACGAGTTTATAATTAACTACAACCTCCTAATCTTCTTTTGGAAAAATAACACATACCTACCCACTCACCTACACACAACCCAAAGACAAAAGCAGTTATGCTAAGTTCTTTGCCATCTACATTTGTAAATAAAGGGGCTTGCTTTAACCTAAACTTTTGCTTTTATGCCTGCTTTATATGGTCTTTTTGGTTTGGGATTCATAATTTCATAATCTGGAGTATTTTAACATCATTCTTTTGGAATCTGCTTTGGTGTGACTGTCCACTCCAAAATAGATTTTGAAGTTTAATTTTCATTGTGATGGTTTAGAGCTGGGACCTTTACGAGATGATTAGGTCATGGGGGCTCTGATCTCATGAATGGATCAACGCCATTATCTCTGGAGCAGGTTATCGAAGAGTGGTTCTAGATACAAGGATGAGTTTGCCCTCTTTCCCCCTTGCTCTTGCACACTCCCTCACCCTTCTCCCTACTGCCACGGGATGATGTAGCAGAAAGGCCCTCACCAGAGGCAGTCCCTTGACCTTGGACTTCCCAGACTCCAGAACCATGAGAAATAAACGTTTTTTTCTTTTTTCCATAGGTTATGCAGTCTTTGGTATTCTGTTCAGCAAAATGACTAGGGCAGAAGTCCTTGTTAAACAGTCATTTGAAAAGTTGAGGTACGTGGCTTTAGTATTCAAGTTAATAGTCAGGCAGAAGGCAATTTAGAATGCTGAGCTGGCGTTTAGGCATCCAAGTTCATATTTAGCATCATAATAAGGTTTATTTGACAGACTCAGTGGAATATAAACTCATCAATTAATATACTTGACCACTGTTAAAATAATTATGACCCTATATAATTATGCTATTATTTAGTCAACTTCTTTTTCTTCAGTAGTATACGGTGAAAATGTTGGCCTAGTATTTTCCTGCATACTCAATATACCCTATATCTATGCCACTTATCCTATTTAAATAATGTAGTCTGCCAATTTTTTTTAGAGTTCGGTATTTATTTTTGTCATTCACTCTAGGGAGTCATCAATTCTTCGTGCCTCTGCTTGTTTAATAATGTGTTCCAATATATTTCAGTGATTGATCTCACACATTCTGGTCTATGGTTCCCAGAAGTGACAATTTACTACCTTTTAGAACATTAGTACACAAGTTCGTCTCCAAATTTGATCCTTCACTCAGCCAACACCATCTGTTATGGTTTGATGGTTCCTTAGTTATATCTCCAAGCTTTTCAGCATGCTAGTGTATTTCATTTAATAGAAAATTTCATCACCACATTAAAAATGACTAAGCGATATTTCATTTCAGCATCATCTGACTGTGGCCCACAAGCCTACTTTGTCCTGTTGCATATTTTTAGAGGGATTAAAACATACATTTTTAAAAAACATTTTTAAACGGTTGAAAAAATAAGAGACCAAAGAACATTGCATGACATGTGAAAATTACATGTAATTCAAAATTTAATGTCCATAAATTAAGACCTACTGGCACAAAGCCACAATAATTCATTTATATATTATCTACAGCTGCTTTTCTTCCACAGCTGCAGAGTGGAGTAGTTGCCACAGAGACCATAAGGCTTGTAAAGCCAAAAATATTTATACATTGTGGGCCTTTACAGAAAAAGTTTGCCAACACTTGAGTTATCTTAATGTTGTAGACGCAAGTTTAATTCACCCCTTAATGATGTTTGCTTGACACTTCCAGATTGAGGATCAGGTTGCTTGGGAAAGAAGATTGAGATAAAATGAGGACTGACTGTCTGTGCCATCGTGAAATTTCTCACCATGCCCCTAGGAGATGTGTTGCTTTTTTTTTTCCCAATTTATCTTCTTGTCTGACTTATCACTATAAAGCATTTTTCCCTTTATATAATATTTCCACAAGGTTTAATGGATCATGACCTTTAGCCTCCCTAAAAATATTCCCATAGTTCTGTAACTTTTTTTTTTTTTTTTTGTAGTTGGCCTTATGTTCTTCTCCTTCTCTCCTCCGTTCACGTTGGCAAATACATGACAAATCTACCTGCCCACACACATCGTCTACTTCAGATACTTCCTTTCCCTCATGAACAGATAATGAACATATTAAATTTAAATAACTGAGCATCTTCTTTTAGTGCCATTATATTTTAAAATATCTTTTCAACGGAATTTACTATCTCTACTCTTTTTTTAAATCCGATTTTGTAAAGGCAAGTATAGAGATCGAACCTGTGTGACACCAGCCCTTCTCTCTCCAATTCTTCATCTATAGCAGGCATTGCTAATATATGAGTGTGCTATTCCTCCAGCCCAAATGTGATCTCAGACCTCTGCTTCAGTAGAAGAGTAAGAGACCAAGCAGAGTGTGGGAACACTCCTGGGTTATTCTCACAGTCTGAGAAGCAGAAACCTCTCATTCAAAACTGAAACCCAGCCCATTTCTTCTAGGAAGGAACCTATATGATTTATTAAAGGTTGCAAATTTTCCGAATTACACATCCAGTTCATTGAAGTTCTCTACCTTCAAGAGATGAAAAATGTAAGGAAAAATGCCTGCTCTGGATTTGCTATGTGGTCAGTGGAAATTTTAAAAATCAAAATGTAATTTGTTAGGAATACAACCTTTCTCAGTTAAAAAAACATGAGAAAATACATCCTGATAAGAGATTTCTCCCAGATTGCATGTTATCTTTTCTGGTGAAGAGGAAGACATGCAAGGAGGAATAGGTGCAGGTTCCCAAGACATTCCTGGGAAAAGGAGTCACCTAGCTGGCCATCTGAGTGGTATACCATCTGCCTCAAACAGCATTTCAGAAAAAATTAATGGCAAAGTTTCCTTGTTCTTCTTCTTCTTCTTTTTTTTTTTTTTTTTTTCTTGTTTTGGAGACAGTCTTACTCTGTTGCCCAGGCTGCAGTGCAGTGATGCAATTTTAGCTCACTGCAGCCTCTGCCTCACAGGTTCAAGCAATTCTCATACCTCAGCCTCCCATTCCTCTTCTTAAATGTGTCTACTATTAAGTAGATGTATAATATCCTCACCAAATGGTACATAAAGCAAAAACTTTACCTATTACTTAAACATAGGAAGTTACTGTTATTCAACATTATTTGACTGTCATAAACTGTAATTTTATGTTTTAAGCTAGTATTTTAGAGTGCTACAAGTTTAAAATATGATCAAATCTAGAATCATTATTAACTGAGCTTAAAATGAGAAATCTTGATGACAGCAATATTGAAATTTTTTAAGCCAAAGAGTAAATTTAGAATCTCTGCTTGCTATCAATGCTTTTCTTTTTAAGAATCCAATCTGGCTGGGTGTGGTGGCTCACGCCTGTAATCCCAGCACTTTGGGAGGTCGTGGTGGGTGGATCATGAGGCCAGGAGATCGAGACCATCCTGGCTAACACAGTGAAACCCTGTGTCTACTAAAAAGACAAAAAGAAAATTAGCTGGGCGTAGTGGTGGGTGCGTGTAATCCCAGCTACTCGGGAGGCTGAGGCAGGAGAATGACATGAACCCGGGAGGTGGAGCTTGCAGTGAGCTGAGATCGGGCCACTGCACTCCAGCCTGGGCAAAACAGAGTGAGACACTGTCTCAAACAAACAAACAAAATAATAATAATAACCCAATCTTCATTGATTAGTATTGAAAAGATCCCCTTGACTCTGTCAGTTTAATTATTCCATCTAACAGTTTTTTTTAAAAAAATACAAAGCTTCTAGTTTATTTGGGGGCCCTTGTTTAGGTTCTTTGAAATATATTCTAAAAAGTGATTAGAGGCCTTTAGATGCAGTTGTATCCTAATGAAAGGCAGCACTTATTATTCTTCCAGATCTCCATGAGATAGCCAAGAAACCAGAATGCTGATTCAGATTTGAAAATGAAGAAAGTTGTCATCCAAATCCCTGGACTCCCCAGAAATTATTGTGAGAGAGTAGATATGGAAGCTTTATAAAGCCACTCCCCTCCCATTAAACAGTACATTGCCTTAGATATACTAGGAGGAGATCCTGGAAACAAACCACTAACAGGAAGTCATATCATGTGCATGTTTAGTTCCAAAATGTAAATATGCTTGCTGGACACAAGATGAAGAGAAAGGGCCAGGCGCAGTGGCTCACACCTGTAATCCCAGCACTTTGGGAGGCTGAGGCAGGTGGATTATCTGAGGTCACGAGTTCGAGACCAGCCTAACCAACACGGCGAAACCCCATCTCTACTAAAAATACGAAAATTAGCCGGGTGTGGTGGTGCACGTCTGTAATCCCAGGTACTCGGGAGGCTGAGGCAGGAGAATTACTTGAGCCCAGGAGGCAGAGGTTGCAGTGAACTGAGATCGTGCCACCGGACTCCAGCCTGGGCGACAGAGCAAGACTGTGTCTCAAAACAAAAAAAAAAAAGAAAGAAAAAAAATTAAGAGAAAAAAAGATAGCTAGTGGGGGAGGGGATAAAGGTACAAAGAGAGAAAGAAAATAAAGAGGGAAGGAGAGAAAGGAAGGATTAGATGAGTCACAGTGTCAAAAGGAACTAAAAAAAAAAAAAAGTGGGTCCTGTGTTCCTTCCAGTGAGGAAAAAACAAAACTCTAGAGGAAGGATATTGGCAGTGTGATGCACTAAGCATTTTGACACAAATTACCCAATAAGTGATAATGAAACAGCAACAAATTACTGGTCCTGGTGTACCCTGATGCCCAGAAAAAATATGATCCTCTGTGGTTCACAGGAGGGTCAGCTGACCAAGTCCAGATGCCATCTAGTCTCCAGCGTTGCCACATTATCCAAAACTACAGATAATGGTCTGAATTCTAAAAGGTGGAGACTGAAACCAAGATTCTTGCTTTCTTTTCCTGCCGATCTGACAGAATGGGGTTTCAGAGTGAGAAATTAAACTGACCTAAAAAACTGACAGTTAACATTCCTGTACAGCTGAATCTGTAGACCAGGATTAATACCATCTACAGTCAGAAGGCATGCATGGTGACATGCCAGTTGCCTCCCACTGGAACCTACTGTAACAAACTCCATGGTCCCATGGCAAGATGACTTCTAGACATTGAGGCTAGACAAAGAGAAATTTCATGTGGTGCCAGAGTGTCTCTATAAACAGGCATCCTAAGTAAGAAGGATGCCTTCGAGACATGAGTTTTTCCAGAATAGCGACCCACCAAAGCAGAACGACAGGAAGGAGGAGGGGCCCTCAGGATGAGCAAACAGAAAAACTCTCCTCCCACGAAGTGAAGCACATGACCAAAAAAAGGTGACCTTCTGAACTAAATTTATACTAGAAATACAGTATTTTAGAACAGATTTTTAGATCTGTTGACAAAATAAACAAAGAAGAGCAAAATATGACATATATGGAACTTAGGGCATATGGTCCAGAAAAAAAAAAAGAAAAAAGAAAAGAAACACTTTGAAATCAGGAAGCACTGCGAGTAAATTAAGAAATTTGCAAAACCAAGAAGCATAATAGATACATAGAAGAAGAAATTTGCTACACTGAGAAGCATAACAGAGGTATAACAGAAGCATTGAAGGGCAAAAAAAAGATTTGTAACTGTCCAGAAAAAACTAAACATTTTAAAAAGAAGAGAATCCAGAACTGGTCCAGGGGGACTCGGCCTTTCAGTGTACAAACACGGGCGTGGAAGCAGATACATCTAGAGGGTTAAAGCCTGGTTCCTCATTTCCAACTGACCACAAGGCAGTAGAAGACCTGCGGTGTCTGTGATTAGATGGAGAGTTCATGAGTCTCCCAAAGATACACATTCACTGGGAAAGGGCAATCCACAGGGAGAAATCTCTTGTGAGCAGCCTGCAGGTTCAGAACCCATGGGACTCCTGACTGGGTTTAATCTTCTTTATTATGTCTTGCCACCTCAACGTCTCTCTGGTCTTGCTACTCTCTGAATGTGTTCTCATTCTTCGTGGGCAATGTCCAGGGAGGGTTTGACACAGATACACTCTTCCATCAAGAAAAGGAAAAATGAAAGGGCAAAAACAGTGTTTTCATTAACGAACTGGGAAATGGGGAAAGGCTAGTGACATATATACTTTTTTTCTTTTCCTTTTTGAGACAGAGTCTCGCTCTTGTCGCCCAGGCTGGAGTGCAATGGTAGATCTCGGCTCGCTGCAACCTCCGACTCCCAGGCTCAAGTGATTCTCCTGCCTCAGCCTCCCAAGTTGCTGGGATTACAGGCAGCCATCACCATGCCCAGCTAATTTTTGTATTTTTAGTAAAGACAGGGTTTCACCACATTGGTCAGGCTGGTCTTGAACTACTGACCTCAGGCGATCTGCCCACCTTGGCCTCCCAAAGTGCTGGGATTATAGGCATAAGCCACCACGCCCAGGTGACATATGTACTTTATATATATCTTTTAATTGTAATCTTCACTTGATTATGATTCCCTCTGTCAATGAGTCATCCATCCATCCATTACTACTTATAATCTGTACACTGAATGGAGTATTGGATATATAAAATGGAACTAGACACAATCTAATTGTCAAGCAGTTCTCAGTTTAGTTGTGGCTTTGAGCATCAACAAAATAATTAAAATACAAATATATAAATGCATTATATATATATGTATATATACACACACACACACACATATGCACATACACACACAGGCATATACTGTGATGCTGGAATATAGAGAAAGCAAGAAATGTCCTAGAGTATCTAGAAAACTGAATTGAAATATTAGATGTGGAAAATGGAGAACAGACACTTTTGAAAAAGGAATCATTATGGGCTAAGCAACAGATACCTGACACAGCTTGTGTTGATGGAGCCGTGAGGAATTTGAAAACTATAAAGTAAACAGAAAAGTTAATAGGCAGGATGAGGCTAAGACAGAAAAGGCTGTGTAGGCCCGCCAAAAAGCTCTATGAAACAGAACCAATGACTTGATTTGTTTTATAAGCAGGGGATAGGATACAGTCAGTTGGTTTGTACAAAGATAACTTAGTTGGGAAGATGTATCAGCAAATTTTCATTGAATAGGCAGAACCAAGAAAGCAATTACTCCGTCTAATATGTGAAAATATTTGCTAGATACATTTTCTTACGTGGACCCTGGCAGCACAACTGAGAACCAGTTAGATCTTGGGGAGAATTTTAATTTCCCTAAAATGTGTTAATATGTCTTGCCATCAGGAAATGGGATATTAAATGATTGATTATATTTATAAATTATTCTGTCCTTGTGCAGCTATCAAAAGGCATTTCTGAAGCATATTGCCATTTGGGGGATCATAACAAATTACTAATGTATTATCACCATGCTGTGGCAGCCACTTCTTCCCCAAGCTCCAGCAAAATTCATGTAGGCAACATGTGCCTATTCTACCAATGATGCCTGGAGACCAATACCAGAGAAGACATATAACATGAAAATGTAAAACGATTTAGAAAAAAAGTTCAAAATAATTTAATTAACATTTACCGTTTGCTTTCTGGCCCCAGATTGTGCTTTTGATGCTAAAACGTATATGAATGAGCAATGAAAACACAAAATATAACTTGGAGCAACCAGTCCCCATATAGACACAAGGGCGAGGAATATATATCTCAATGTATCTCAAGGGCCATCCCAGTCTTGCTAGGCTGTACCACCACAGGCTGAGATATGAAAACAGAATGCACGCTATCTAATGCAACCAATCTTTAATTATCTGCTCTAGTGGAAAGGATAATCACCTTTCATGTTATATTGTAATTTACATCTTTACACTCTGTTCCAACCTGACTGTAGGCAGCTCAGGGTAAGGAAAGAAAATCATCAGGAAGTAAAAAGAGCATGAATTTTAAAGACAATATTTGAAGCTTCCTTTACCACTGGCAACTGTTGTTTGTGCCTGCTAATCCTCATCACCCTTCTCCTAGCTATGTCACTTTGATTGTTATGTTATCAACCATCCCTCCTTCATGCTTTGTCCCTACAGATGGTCCTTTCAGGTTCATCCTTCCCTTTCACTTCCCAACTCCAGTTCTGTGGATGGTGATGCAACTTAGTCATGATCAATATTCCATTGACCACAGCTGCAAAATAAATTTGCCCCAAATTCAGTGTCTTCAGGCAACAAGAGCATCTTTTTTTGCCCACAGATGTGCAACTGGGGCTGGCTTTAGTGAGAATAGCTCATCTCTGCTCCACTCAGCATCAGCTGGGGCAGCTTGAAGGCAAGGGCTGTGGTCATTCAAAGTCATACTCACTCACAGGTCTGGTCATTGAGATTTGCTGTCGGCTAAGACCTTAGCTAAGTTTACTGCACAGAACATCTACGTGAAGCCTGTCCATGTGGCCTGGGTTTCCTTACAACATGGTGAGGTTCCCAAAGTGAGTGCCTTAAGAGACAGAGGCCCAGATGAAAGGAGTCTGGCATTTTGTTAATTAGCTCAGAAGTTGTGCAGCCTCACCTTCCACATTTTCTTCATTGAGAAAATGACAAAACCACACCTGATTCAAAGAGAAATGCCTACCTTTCAATAGGCTGTGACAAGACTGTAGAATGTTATCAGACCCGATTGTTGTGTCCAGTTTTGGAAAATATTATCTGTCACATTAGCATATTGCACCTCTCTGACCACACACCTTGGTTCAGGAACTAGAATTCCACTCCAAGATCAAATCCTAAGACTTTTCTTGGAACTACTGTAAAATAAGTGTTCTTTTTCTTTAGATATGCAGAGAGGCTAGGTGGATATTGGAGCTTCTGATGAAATGTGCATGCTGAATCAAGCTAATATAGAAGAACCAAGAAACACAGAAAGACAGAAATCTAATAACATGGTCCCTGGGTCTACGCCTGAGCTTTTCAATTCGACAAACCAACAAATTCCTTTTATTTTTCAATCCAGTTTGAGTTATTTTTCCCTCTTGTGACTAAAGCATCTTGATTAATAAAACCATTTACCAGGTGGGTAACTTCAAAGAAGATATTTACCTCGAGTTTTCACTACCCTCCTGCAAATGGGGGCTGGGATACATATCTCTGTCACCTCTATCACATGGCATTCTTCAGAGCACATTGTAGAGAAAAAAATCGAGGTTGTGCAAATTAGTCATTAAAAAATGGCACTGCCTTTCAGGTGTATCCACAAGAACCACCTTATCTTCCTTCATTCAGGAAACCTAGTCTGAAATACACAGGAATCCTAAAGACATCACAATTAAGAAGAGAACTCTTCCACACATAACCGTAAAACCTGAATTGCTCAAAATACTAAAAATCGAATCCAGGTAAGAAGCATTATGATTTAGGAGGTAGGTATGCTTTCTTCACCTGCTATCCCATGGGGGTAGACATCGAGGCTGCCTTGTTCATACCTGTATAATCAGTTCCTGGCACAGAGCTTGCTGCAGTGTAGGGTACTCACACATCAACAGAATGAGTTAGTTTAGGTAAAGCCTCAATGAACTCGTTGAAAACTATAGTTTAGAAGAAGATCCCTGACAAGAAAATCAAGCTGCAGTTAGATTTGCTCAAAATAGAACTTCCAAGGAAGCTCTGTATGTTTTTATCATGGTGTCTTCTGCCCTCTCTACCTAGAGTCCTGGCCAATAAAAAGTCCTCTCTATCATTCACTTTTTGATTAGATACTCTTGGGATATCACCATAAACCAGGCTCTGAAAAGGACCCTGCCATGGTAATCTCTTAGCAAACCAGGTTGACTGAAGTTTCACAAACTCATAGATTCGCTACATAAACTAAATTAATTGTTTGGAAAGCGGTCGAGCACGGTGGCTCCCGCCTGTTGTAATCCTAGCACTTTGGGATGCCGAGGCAAGTGGATCACCTGCGGTTGGGGGTTCGAGACCAGCCTGGCCAAAATGGAGAAACCCTGTCTCTACTAAAAATACAAAAATTAGCCGAGTGTGGTGGTACATGCCTGTAATCCCAGCTACTTAGGAAGCTGAGGTAGGAGAATTGCTTGAACACGGGAGGTGGAGGTTGTGGTGAGCCGAGATCGTGCCATTGCACTCCAGCCTGGGCAAGAAAAACAAAACTGTCTCAAAAAAAAAAAAAAAAAAATTGGTATATTATGAATTCAGTCGACACCTGGCTACCTATGCTGGATTTTTGACCAAAAAGAAAGGTGTTCCAGAGATTATAACTAGCTGCCCACAGGCCATGTCTATTCTGAAGCCTAGTTGGTTGACCTGCATGGTAACAGGTAAGAGATATCACTTTGACTTTAATAGGTTGTCATCAATATTAGAAAATTTCACAGAAAAATCCAGAGTATCCAGTTCTCTTAAAAACTGAAAAAATAGGACAGACTTCTTTCCACATTTCTAAGAGGCAATAATCAGCTGGATACATGTGATGCTTCCCCTATTTAAGAGGGAGGTCCCCTTAGCCACCACCTTGCTTTACTCATTTAACTTAGCTGCCAAGCCCCAGTAGGTATTTCAGTTCTCAGTTCCCACCTCTCGCACAGGAGATAATACATGCAGCGGTTAAGTATATGACCTCTGAATTCACAGAGACACAGATTTGCTTCCCAACTCTGCACTGCACTAGCTATGTGTGGTTTTACGTCTAGAAGCCTTGGCCAGCCTGTCTCTAAAGTGACAGCAATACTAGAACCCTCTTCAGAGATGCTGAGAAGATTAAATGAGCAAATGCATAGAATGTGATTAAGCAAGTAACTGACACGTGCTGTATTAGCCCATTTTCATGCTGCCGATAAAGATATACGTGAGATTGGGTAATTTATATAGAAAAAGAGTTTTAATGGACTCACAGTTCTACGTGGCTGAGGAGGCCTCACAATCATGCTGAAAGGTGAAAAACACGTCTTACATGGTAGCAGACAAGACAGAAATGAGAACCAAGCAAAAGGGGACACCTGTTAGAAAAACACTGGATCTCATGAGACTTATTCACTACCACGAGAACAGTATGGGGGAAACTGCCCCCATGATTCATTTATCTCCCACCAAGTCCCTCCCGTAGCAAATCGGAATTATGGGAGCTATAATTCAACATGAGATTTGGGTAGAGACACAGCCAAACCAGCTCACTGCAGCCTCCTCCTCCTAGGTTCAAGCAATTCTCCTGCCTCAGCCTCCCAAGTAGCTGGGATTACAGGCACACACCACCACACTCAACTAATTTTTCATATTTTTAGTAGAGATGGGGTTTCACCACGTTGGACAGGCTGGTCTCAAACTCCCAACTTCAGGTGATCCACTCGTCTCAGCCTCCCAAAGTGCTGTTATTACAACAGGCAGGAGCCACCATGCCCAGCCGCTTTCTTATTTTTAAAATAAGTCTTCATTAGGCAGTACATTAATCAGATGGAGCTGCACAACAAAAATACTACAGACTGGAAGGCTTAGACAACAAAAATTTATTTTCCCGTAGTTTTGGAAGCTGGAAGTTCAAGAAGGCGGCACCAACAGGGTTTGTTCTTGGTGAGGGCTCTCTCCTTCACTTGCAGACTGCTGCCTTCTCACTGCATTCTCACAGGTGTTCTTTTCTCTGCCTACACACTCCTGGTGCCTCTTCTTCTAAGGACACCAACCAATCACTTCTGTTGCATTAGGGTCTTACCCTTTTGACCCCATTTACCCTTATCTGACCCTTACAGGTACTGTCTCCAAATACAGTCACACTGGGAGTCAGGGCTTCAATCAATGTCTTTTGGGAGGACAAATTTCAGTTCATAACAGGCATATTAGCCACAAATTCTTAACAATGTGAAAAAGGTTTACTACCCAAGGAATTGATGACAAACTTTGAAATGCACATAAAGTAGAAGGAAATACAATGCGTCTGCTTCTCTCCTAGAAATATGTTTTTGTTTTCAGTGTGTACAGGGTCCGATTCCTGGTATGAAGAGAAATACAAAGAGCATGTGGTAGGGTGAAGAAGGCTAAGGGGTCAGGTGTTCAGTAATCACTCACTCCAGCAGGGAGGTAGCTGGGCTTTGCAGACTCAAATAATCCACTCAAATCAAGGAGAGACAGCTTCTAAGAGAAAAATGAGGTAAACAAAAAAAAAAAAATTCTAAAACTAATGACTGTAAAAGGTAGCTTTAAAGAAGTCAGAAAAGAAAAAATGATTTTTTTTTCTTTTTCACTTTCTAGACTGCATCTAAAAAGAAAAAAAAATAAGAAAGAAATAGGCATTGAAACAGTTATCTCTTCTGTGTGAAGTCTCCACTAGATGCTGACATAGTTTGTCAGTGATACTAATAAGAGTTAGCATTTATTGAGCATCCTTGATGTGGCAGAAGCATCTTATTCAACCTGTAAACCTTACTGCAGTAATAGAGTCATCGTTATCATGATTGTTTAAGGGTACTAAAATGTAGCACAGGTACAGTTACGACATTTGCCCAAGTGACATAGCTAGCAAAGTTTGAGTCCCAGATGGAAACCCCAACACTATAGCTCTAGAACTCATGTACTTAAACAACTCTGTTCTTTTCTGGAAAACATTCTCTAGATTCAGCATGGGGCCTCCTGAAGATGTAAACATTGTAGTAACAAGAGGCTGCAGAAATAATGAGGGCAGCGATGGCCTCTTGAGCCAGTTATAGCTGGAAAACTAAAATAATTTTTAAAAAAAGGCACTAGATTTCTTCATTTTTTGAACATACTAAGTAACCTTGTGTTAGTGCCTAGAAATGAAGTCTGCATCTACATATACCAAAAGTTCCAAGGAACCAGGCATTTGCATTTAATGTCCTCAGATACCTGTTTCTAATTTAAGTCAACTTTTTAAAAGTTGGCTTCACTGAAAGGCTTATGAAACTGGATATGTGAAATTTATAGATTACACAGTAAAGAAAAATAAATCTTATGACTGAAACTTATTCTTAGTTTAAAAATAATCCTGCACAGTTCTAGAAATCTCCACAAAAGTTTGTGGATCAAAGGCTCTTCTGTCTGAAGATACCTCGAAGAATAGAGTTGGTCTTCTCATAACACTATTTTCAATAGCCTGCTATGGTAGGCTGAAAAATGGCTCCCCAGGGATACCCAACCTTCAGAACTTATGAATATGCTGCCTTACATAGCAAAAGGGACTTTGTTGATGGGATTAAGTCAATGATCTTGAGATGAGGAGTGATATGGTTTGGCTCTGTGTCCCTACCCAAATCTCATCTTGTAGCTCTCATAATTCCCAGGTGTTGTGGGAGGGACCTCGTGGGAATGACTGAATCACGGGGGTGGGGCTTTCCTGTGCTATTCTCCTGAGAATGAATGTGTCCCACGAGATCTGATGGTTTTAAAAATGGGAATTTCTCAGCACAAGCCACTCTTTGCCTGCTGCCATCCACGTAAGATGTGACTTGCTCCTCTTTGCCTTCCGCCATGATTGTGAGGCCTCCCCAGCCATGTGGAACTGTGAATCCAATTAAACCTCTTTCTTTAAATTGCCCAGTCTCAGGTATGTCTTTAACAGCAGTGTGAAAACAGACTAATACAAGGTTATTCTGCATTATCCATATGGGTTCAGTGGAGGATCAGAGGCAAAGATGAACTAGAGCAAAGGTCAGAGACAGAGAGATTTGAAAGGTCATGGTTCTGAATATGGAAGTGGCCTCAGGTCATATCAGTGCAGGAGGCCTCTGGGATCTAAAAAAGGCAAGGAGACTGATCTAAAGCCTCCAGAAGGAACACAGTCCTGCTGACACACTGATTTTAGGAAGTCTAAATCCTAACTTAAGATCTTAAGTTAAGATCTTAAGTTAAGATCACAAATCTGTGATCAGAACTTAAGATCACAAATCTGTGTTGTTTTGTCATTAAGTTTGGGATGATTTTTTTCTTTTCTTTTTTTTTTTTTTTTTACAACAGCAATACGAAATTAGTATGCCTGGTCATAACCAAATCTTCTCTGGTGCACTCTGTATTAGCTATGCAAGTTCCAGACCTGTCTCATACTTAGTTTTTTTCTTCTATTAAAATAGTGAAGACATTCTTATGTCACAGGACAATAGTGAAGGTGAAATGTTTCAAGGCAGACCTGGGACGAAGTTCATTCTCTCCTTTGCAGTCACAAGCAGTGCTCAGTTAAAAAGAGGTCTCCTACCTCCGCAATCGGCCTTTCTTTTCTACAACTCAGTTTCTAGTGAAGCTGCAAGGAATGAGAGGGGAGAGAACAGAGATTTCTGAATTTTGTTTCATTTATTGGAACTGCTTTGATGGATTCTACCCTTTTCTTTTTGGAGCAACCCTAGATCGGTATCAATCTGAATAAAGTCAGAGATAGGTTTGCGCAAACAAGTAACAGGAAATTAACATTTTATTACATAGAAGGGCACGCTAATGCTGCCTAACAACTGTCACCTGAGCATTTAATATTTGTGCAAAGTGCCTCAACATAACTCAGCAAGTGGACACCTGGCAGCTTATTTAGGAACACAGTCACAAAGTATGGAAGGTGAAGCTAGAGAAAGAAACCATCTTGCCAGCAGCGTTCCTGCTGCAGCCTGCTGAAACATCTTCCTGGGCCCTCCAGGCCTAAAAGTCTCTCCTCAATCTTGGAGATTCATTTTGATTACATT
Source organism: Papio anubis (assembly GCF_008728515.1). Taxonomy (NCBI): domain Eukaryota; kingdom Metazoa; phylum Chordata; class Mammalia; order Primates; family Cercopithecidae; genus Papio; species Papio anubis. Next base: position 81,920,892 of record NC_044991.1, on the reverse strand, counting down.
GCTTTTTGTCCCTGCATCCAATTTATGGTACCTTTCTAGCAGAAGCTGAAGTGACAAGCTCAGCTCCAGCTGCGGTACCCTTGCATCCGGTAACAGCTGACAAACAGCGGCTAAAACTTTCCTACCACAAAGTTCATTCCCTCCTGATGGCTCCATTGTGCTTTAATGCATAGCAAACTGAAATCACGAATAGAAACGTCGCCCAGGCTCTGCAAAATTACATTTTATTCTTTGGCTCGTCTCTCTGATAACTGTTTTTGTTATCCTATTAACCAGATGCAGACAGATTCCAGAGTCATCAACACAATGCTTATATTCCTGTATCTTCTTTTTATGAAAACAGTTTCTACTCCCTCTCTTTGTGTGAGGAAAGAATATACATTAAAAATTTCAGGTACCTCTGCTGCAAAAATGCAAAGAGGCCACAATTAAACTTCACTCAAGGATATTGATATGTACCGGAAATTGTAAATAAGAAGCAAAAGCAACACATGATATCATGGATATGGAATCGGGATCACAAATAATCTGAAAGTTGCATTCTCTGTAACTTGGACCAGACCAAAGCTATGACTCAGTCCTCCTCATATGGCGGCATTTCTTTTTGCTTTGATTCTGACTGTCTGGCTCACGGTTGTAGTGATAACAAAAGGCTTGCAATTTAAAAGCAATGAAATTCTCAGTTGATAGGGCCTGGGAAGCTATAACCTGCAAATCCGATTGCGTTACAAACAAGTTCACTCTCAGAAAAGGCAGCAGGAAACCCAGATGCTACGGCTGCCCACCAACCAACCAAAGCACCACTGAGCTCCACATCTGCAAAGATAATTAAACTGTAATTAAATGCTCTGTCCCACTTTAAGCAGTGGATCACACAATTTAAGCACTGTTCTGCTGGGATTGGACAATCATGTGTCCTGCCGTGAAAAAAAAAAAAAAAAAGATTTTGGATTGATTTTACATCACTGTGTAAACAAGTAAATGAAATAACCATTTGAGAAGCAAATGGCAGAAGTAACTAGACCTACTCTGCCCCAAACCAAATCTAAATGAAATTTACATTGCATACAGCCATTTAAGATCACTTCCAAAAATACAGGATAGAGTAGAGCATGGGAAAACACTCCCCGCCGGGGAGGGGTTGATGGGATTGACCCTGAGAACAACCTGTAGGACCTTCTTTGCCAACACATGAACACATATGCGCATGCATGTATGTGCAGGTGCAAGCATGCATACATGGACACGCATCAGTGCATGTGCTTTTCCTTTGGTCTCAGAGAAGATGGGACATTGCCATGACTTCTCCTAGAATAACTCTACCCAGTTACGGAATTCCAGCTTTTCCTCCCTGACCTCAACATTTGGGCTTGAACATCCATATCTCACTGTCCATGGATCTGCTTCTTCTAGCTCCAAAACTCAAGTGTTTATTGTAAGACTATAAGGAATAGATATGTGTCATTAAATATAAAGGGACACACACACACACGCACATGAAGAAGAGATTATTCCAAGTATAGATGTCAGGTTCTATTTCAAAGGCTTTGTAGACTCAATGAATCCTCATAACAATCCTACAAAGCAGGTTTTACCTCTGATTTTTGCCTACGTGTCACCTTGAAGAGGCTTCCTCCAGCATCCTCCCTAAAGCGGCCTTCTCAACCCCCATCACGTTTGTCCTTCCCACCAATCACTAACATGCATCATGTTACCTGTGTACTTATTTCTTTTTTGTCTCTCTCTGACAGTGGCACATAAAGTCCTTGAAGTCACGGGTACTTTATTCCCTGGGTATTTGTTGACTCTAACGAATTGTGACCCTGTGGCTTCAGTATACACAGTAACTTGCCAAAGATGGCTCACAGCAGATCTATGATCAAAATTTGAGTCCATCTGAATCAGGCCTGAATCTCCAACCAATATTTTCAATCACAAACCAGACAAGGACCTTCTCTCCTGGAACATGATCTGCCACTTCCCCACATAGTTATACTTTTGATAAAGTTATATTTTTAATAAATAGAGTTTTAAAACAGTCAAGAAGCAAGATTCTGGCCAGGTGCGGTGGCTCATGCCTATAATCCCAGCACTTTGGGAGGCCAAGATGGACATTTCACATGAGGCCAGGAGTTCGAGATCAGCCTGGCCAACAGGGTGAAACCCTGCCTCTACTAAAAATACAAAAATTAGCCAGGTGTGGTGGTGGGCATCTGTAATCCCAGCTACTCAGGAGGCTGAGGTAGGAAAATTGCTTGAACCTGGGAGGTGGAGGTTGCAGAGAGCTCAGATTGCACCACTACACTCCAGCTGGGGTGACAAGAACGAAACTCTGCTCTACTTCAAAAAGAAAAAGAAAAAAAGAAAGCAAGATTCTGCAAGTTCAGAGATTCAATCTCAATATTCAACTTGTGGTTGTCTTAGTCTCTCTCTGGTATGTATATATTTAGCCATCTTCATCCCCTGTCCATATAAAACCCAAATCAGTAAATCAAAAATTGTCAAAAGAGTAAAAATATCCACCCCAACTACACAAGACCTGTTTTCAGATTCAATCTAAAGCATTTACTCCACGTGGTTCATAAGCAAGACAGCTCCACAAACTTATTGAGTGATTTCTCCTGATACTGTAAGGGATTATGATAGATGGGGAAAGTCGAGTAAAAAACAAAAATTAAAAGTGGGCAAACAATGCTAAATGTGTAATGAGAAATTCAAGACTTCATGAGGGATATAAAGGCTTTTCAATATCACTGATTTGCAAGTAACTCTGATACTCAGAAAACAATAAAATAAAATCACTGAATAAAAAAGTATTTCAAAACCAGGCTTAAAAATACCACTTGAGGTAAATAAGTTCTGGAGATCTACTATACAGCATAGTGGCTGTATCTAACAATACCGTGTTGCATACTTAAGATTTACTAAGGAAGTAAATCTTATGTTAAATATTCTTACTAAGAGAAAAGAAAAAACCAGCCATCATCATAATCTATGTCGGTGTTGTATGGGAATTTAAAAACAAAAAATAATACTAATAGTGATCAAGAGGACAGGAAGAAACTTTGGGAGATGACAGGCATGTTCATGGCCTTGATGGTGTTGATGGCTTCATGGGTGTATACTCATCTCGAAGTCATGGAGATGTATAAATTAGACATGCATAGTTTTGTATGTCAATCATATCTCAATAAAGTGGTTTAATATATAATATATACCACTTAAGTCTTCTTCAGTACAATTTGTACTTAAGGGAGATATAAACGCATAGAGTGTGTATCAGTACACAGACACTATCATTAGATCTCTGAGACCTGAGAGCCAGGACCCATAAGACCGATCAAGAAGGTACTACAAGCCTGGAGCCAGATGCAGTGGCTTATGCCTGTCATCCTAGCACCTTGGGAGGCCAAGGCAGGTGGATCATTTGAGGTCAGGAGTTTGAGACCAGTCTGGCCAACATGGTGAAGCCCCATCTCTACTAAAAATACCAAAAAAAAAAAAAAAAAGCCACACATGGTGGCTCATGCCTGTAATCCTATCTACTCAGAAGGCTGAGGCAAGAGAATCGCTTGAAACTAGGAGGCAGAGCTTGCAGTGAGCCCAGATAAAGCCACTGCACTCTAGTCTGGGCAATGGAGTGAGACCCTATCTCAAAAACAGACAGCAACAACAACAAAACAAGAAGGTTCTACAAGTCTGGCATGGTGGCTCATATCCCAGCACTTTGGGAAGCCAAGGTGGGAGGATCACTTGAGCCCAGGAGTTGGAGACCAGTCTCGGCAACATAGTGAGACTCCATCTGAGCAAAATATTTTAAAATTAGCCAGGTGTGGTGGCACACACCTCTGGTCCCAGCTATTCAGGAGGCTGAGGTGGGAGGATTGCTTGAGCCTGGGAGGTTGAGGCTGCAGTGAGCCATGATCATGCCCCTGGGTTCCAGCCTGTGCAACACAGCAAAACCCTGTCTCAAAAAAACAAAAGACATAATATACAAGTTTGTGATGATGCTAAAGATACTATTGCCACTCAGAATAGACGAACAATCACAGCAAACATTCAGTACCTTAAGAGCTATTTGCCAGACACTAGGCTAAGTAATCTATATGTATTATGCCATTAAATACTCAACAAGATCAGTATTATTTTTATATCCTTTTACAGAGAAGGAAACTGAGGTTCAGAGAAGTTGAGAAATTTCCCAGGGTCACATAGTCATTAAGTTGTAGAGTGCAAACCAAACAAAGTCTATCTCCTCATCTCTCTCAAACACTGTTCTGTGCTGTAATCTACTGGTGACTTGTAAATAAACACATGATTCTGTATCAAATAAGTGTAAACAAATCATTAAACCTTAAATCTTTCTAAACTAGCAAGATAGATACATTAGAAAAATAATACCAAGGAAATTAGGGAGCTGATAATTTCATCAATTGCTATTAGGAACAGGGTATCTATAGGCTTTGTGCTATGTAATATATAGCCACATCTAGTCATCTTTACTTGTACTTATCATTTAACCTCGTAACCTTGTGCTAGGACACACCCTGAGGTGGCCCCCAGTGAGTCATGTCCTTATATAATTTCATCCTTTGTGAGATCAGTGAGATCATATGACTTGCTTCTCATCAACAGAATATGGCACAAGTGATGGAATGCCACACCCATGCTTAGATTCTGTTATGGTACATGATGGCTGCATCTTATCTTGCTCCCACATGGGGCTGGGTATGTAGGAAGTTGGGTGACTACCTTGCATGCTGTTCCAGCTTGTGGGTTGTGTAGATGGGGTAGTTGTCTTTTCTTAACTATTCTATTTTTACAGGCTGGGAAGGACTCAGAGACTTTTAGGGATGTTTCCTCACCAATACCCTTCCTTGGCCTAGATTCCTAAATTGATATCGCCCCAGTTAACCTCCAAAATGTAGGCATATAATTCATGTACACAGGGCTGTGATGTAGTTTTGATGTAGAGATTTAGAGCCAGGGGGACCTCAAGATCATCACAGGCAAAAGTCACATTCTGCAGAAAAGGAAAACAAGAACTCAGAAAGCTGAGCAGTCTAGGTGGGTAGCTCACACTTGCAATCCCAGCACTTTGGGAGGCCGAGGAGAGAGGATTACTTAAGGCCAGATGTTCGAGACCAGCCTGAGCCACACAGTAAGACCTTCTATCTACAAAAAATAATTTATAGGTTGGGCGCGGTGGGTCACACCTGTAACCCCAACACTTTGGGAGGCCAAGGCGGGCAGATCACCTGAGGCCAGGAGTTCAAGACCAGCCTGGCTAACATGATGAAACCCTGTTTCTACTAAAAATACAAAAAATTAACCAGGTGTGGTGGTGTGCACCTGTAATCCCAGCTACTCAGGAGCCTGAGGCAGGAGAATCACTTGAACCTGGGAGGTGGAGGTTGCAGTGAGCCGAGATTGTGCCATTGCACTCCAGCTTGGGCAACAAGAGTGAAACTCCATCTCAAAAAGTAATAATAATTTAAGAATTAGCCAGGTGTGGTAGCACATGCCTGCAGTCCTAGCTGCTAAGAAGGCTGATGCAGGAGCATCACTTCAGTCCAGGAGTTGGAGGCTTCAGTTAGCTATGATTGTGCCACTGTACTCTGGCCTGGGCAAGAGAGTAAGACCATGTCTCTAAAAAATAATCATAAGCAGAACAAATACAAAGTTTAAGTGCATGACCTCTAAATTTAGACTCACCAGGTTTACATCTGAGTTGACTACCTACTGCTTGCCTGATCTTGGGTGAGTTTATTAAGTACTGTATGATGGCTCAGTTTCCTCATCTGTAAAACTGGGAGTCCTTGATTCACACCAAATCAACAGATATTCATGAAGCACTGTGCTGGCATAGAAGTTATACTGAAGAATAAACAAAGGAGTTCTTGCCCTTCATGGAGCTTAGTAGACATAGTAATACTTACCTCTTATATTTGCTGTGAACATTAAGTGGAGAATATTAGTAGAGTGCTTAGATCAGTGTGTGGCATGTAATATGAATGATTATAATTATTATAGTAATAATTTTATAATCATTATTGTTGTCATGATTATTGTTTAATAACATATAACAACCATATAATGGAGTTAGTTTGAAAATCAACTGAGTAATGTATGTTAAACACTTAGTACTTAGTAAAAATATATAGAAATAATTCAATATATTTTATTTACTATTATTATTAGGTTAAGTGGTTTTGCCAAAGTCACAAAGTTATCATCAGTGCTGAGTTGAGAATTTCCATCATAGGCCTGTACCATTTTGCAGACTTAACAGTCTGTACTATGACTATTTAATTTCCAGACTGTCTTAATCCATTTTCTGTTGATATAACTGAATAGCTGGGACTGGGTAACTTATTTAAAAAGAAGTTTATTTCTCACGGTTCTGGAGGCTGGAAAGTCCACAGTCAAGGGGCCACATCTGGTGCAAGCCTTCTTGCTGGTGGGGACTCTCTACAAAGTCCCGAGGTGGCACAGGTCATCACACAGTGAGGGACCCACGAGACAGCCAAACTGACTTTTATAACAGGTCCACTCTTGTGATAACCAACCCACTCCCATGATAACCCATTCATCTATGAATGGACTAACCGATTCATAAGGGCAGTGCCCTCAGGACCCAATAACCTCTTAAAGGCTGCACTTCTTCATACTGTTACACTGGGGGTTAAGTTTCAACATGAGTTTTGGAGGGGACAAGCATCCAAACCATATCATTGACTCTCTCCGCTACTCAACCCTGAGTTGCACAGTCACGTGCTCTCTGGCTGAGACTCATGGAGCCAGGCCTTACATGGGATTTCTGCTCACTAGGACCTCAGCACCAAAAGTCACTAAGGATAGTAACACTTATGCGTGAAAACAAGCATGGTAATTTTATACACCTTCTGGTACCTTTTGAGACACCTTAGGTCATCATCTATTTATTCAACATTTATTTAAATATTTTTGTAATCTCTTATGAGCACAAACCACCCCCCACAAGCTAAAGCAAACCCCTAACAACTCTTCTGAACCCAGCTTCTTACCTCTGACTATGACTAACCTAGCACAACTTCCAATTATTTTGAAGCGTGTCTGTTTACTTTCTTTTTCCTGTTTCCCCCAAAGAATATGTAACTCATGATGAGGACAGGTAATGCTTATGAATAAATATGTCCTCAGCATGTAGCACATAGTGGGTGAGCTACACCATAAGTATTCATGAATTGGACAATGCGCCAGATTCCTGCCTTCAATGAGGTTAAATTCTAGTGAAGAAAAAATTATTGATCCACACTACAACATGGAGTCACTGCAAAGCAGCAAACAAAAGAAGTCAGATGCAAAAGACCACGTAGTGTACGATTCTCTGTAAAATGCCCAGAATAGGCAAATCCAGAGTGATGCAAAATAGACAAGTGTTTGCCTGGAGCTGGGGCTGGGAAGAGGGATGGACTAGAAATGGGCAAGAGGGATTTTTTGGGAGTGAAGCATTCTAAACAGGGATTATGGTGATGATTGCACAACTCTATACATTTACTAAAAGTCGGTATAGTATATATTTACATAGTATATGTTTATATAGTATATAAATTATACCTCAATAAAGCTGTTTGGAGAAAACAGACCTTCAACAACTAATTACCCAACTATTTACTTGATTCCAGTTGTGATGAGTTTCATGAAGGTGAGGTCCACAATGCAGAGAAAGCATAGAACGGGCTTCAGTGTCCTGCCATCTGGTCAGAAAACGTGCCTCTGGAAAGAGCTGCTTGAATTAAGTTCATTGCAGAGGTGGGGGAGTCGGGGAATCACTAAGGGTAGAAGATGCAGCATGTCGGGGCTCAGGGATGAGCCAGAGCCAGGCAGCGTGAAGTGGGGGAGGAATGAAGAGAGGAGGGGACATCCTTGGGGCTGAAACAGACTCCACAGAGGAGGGAGCTCAGGTGAGCCTGAAGAAGGGTGTGGCCTGACAACCACCAGGTACCTTTTAAGGGCTTATAACTTCATCATGTAGGCCTTTTAGGACTACCACCAATGGCTGTAGCAAGGAGAGGGGATCGGAGCCGACCACTGGGCAAGGGTCACTGTAGTGACTCACGAGGAAGCTGTTGTGGAAGCCAACTTTTGATTGAACTTTTGATTGTTTCTTTTCTCCATGTTTAGCTAAAATGATGGGTTTTTGCATAGGTTCCCAATAGAGACTGTTTGACTGATGTTCCATACATTGCTGATTCAAATCACATTAAGAGGAACTCAAAAGTGTCCTGTTATGCAAATTTGATTTATAAAACATTTGAATCCAAGTGAACTTGATTGGAGAACCCTTGGGTTTATCCCCTAACTAAAAGATTTCAAAGAAAAGCTCATAAAACTCCTCCCTGCATCTATGAAAAATACTTTCAGATGAGTTCAGTTTCACCAGTAAGTTACAGTCCACTTTTAATAGATGGTCAATTCAGAGGATACTTACGGTAGAACAAATAGATTTGCAGCCAACTTTTAGAATTTTTGGCCAAAAATACCTGAGCAGTTCCCTGATGTGGACAAAATATGCTCCACAGAAACTTTAGAAAAAAGAAAAAAGGTTAGTTAAAATAGAATCTAAAAATCTGTTTTCAATAAGAGCTATTTTTGCAGAAATCTCCATCTTAAAAACATGTCCACACATGCGCGCGTGCACACACACACACACTTTCTGTCTAAAACATCCTGCACTCTTATTGTGAATCTCCTCTTTTATTCTCCATTCTTCTAAAAATACACATAGCCCTTCATTAACAGCAGAAGGCTCTCTCCTGAGTCATTTCACATTTTTGGAGAAATAAGCATTGTGTGTAATGATGAACACCAGCCCTTCCCATGTGTTCTTATGGAGCAATACATTTGTCAGGACATCTGAAAAGTCATCTTGCCTTGCTCAGGTGTCCTGTTCCATCTCCAGCCTTTTCCCCACCGTCACAAGCATCTCTGCTGCTACCTCCTGCCTAGGAGAGGGAGGGTGAAGGTTACCACTCTGCTAAGACATTCAAGAGAGCCTGTGGGGAGCGTAAGAGCCTCAAAGGGTTTCTGGGCTCCCATTTTCTCTCCCACAATGAGTTTACTACTTTCAGACGTAAGTAAGTTGAGGAATAGGGATCTGCGTGCAGCAAAGCTTTAATGAAAAGGGGGCTTATAGACATGGACTCCAATTATTTTCAAATGATATGTATAACATACACCTAACTATATGTGTATGTATGAATATATATGCATACCTAGATACACACACATATAACTTCACATGCATGTGCATGCACGCGTGCACGCACACACACCCACCACGTTCTCCATTAGAAAAAATGAGGAAAATAAATGAGCCTTTGAAAATGCCAAAGTACTAGATCATACCTCTTCTCAAAACCCTCCCGAAACCTCATATTGCACTCCCAATGAGACACAAAAGCCTTACCAGGGTCCGCAAAGCCCTATGTAGCTTCAATGTCCCCACCTTCATTTTACCAACATCCTTTTCTAGCAGTTTCTCCTTGCTACCTTCTTCACAGCCACACTGGATTCCTTGCTGTTGCTCTAACGCATTCCTCCTAAACCTACCTCAGGACCTTTGCACTTTTTGCTCCCCCCCCCCCCGCCTGCAATGCTCCGGCTCTTAAGAATTACTTGACTCACTCCCTCAGCTCTCTGCTCAGGTTTCCCTGGTCACCCCTTTCCCTCGCTTCATTTTCCCCCTAGCCTTATTGCTACCTGACACATTATTTAGGTCCCATTTATTACCTGTACCCACCCCCATTCTAATGAATTGCCCATGGCAGCAGGAACTTTATCTTGCTGATCTTAAATCCACAATGCCCAGAACAGTGTCAGGGAGGCTCTCAAAGGTTTGTTGAATGAATGAGACTCAGCCTGGTGCAACTGGACTAGACTACTGCCAACCACAAAGCTTGGCACAGGCAGGGATTTGAAAATGGCAATTCACCCAACCCCCCGCCAAGAGGGAAAGACCACAGCTGAGCCTTGTGGCTGAACCCAAGCCCATGCCCTGAAATTAAAGTCATGAGTAACATCACAGTCCAGAACAGACAGCTCAGACAGAGAGCCACTTTGGCAAACAGCCCTCTCAGTACAGCCTGTGGGGGAGGTTCTAGATGCCAGATTATTACCAAGCAGGCCAGTGAGATTCTCAGACCTGCAGATATGTGGTACTCAGCAAGCAGGGGTGAGTGGGGCCTCCCTGCTAGCCGGCTGCACACTCCTTTGTACTGGGGAATGCATCCCTGGTTTTCAGTCTTGCCATTTCTCGCTAGGAAGGTCAGCGGAAACCTCCAGAAGCTAGACCCACTAATAACAAACACAGAGGCACAAGCTGAGCAATAAACTTGACCAGCTGATTGCAGACAAGGAGTCTTATGGGCAAGGTGGACATCAAAATTACACAGTCAGGAGGCAATAGTTGAAGCTCATAGGCAGAATACGACAGAGTGGTGGATGCCCATGCCACCTGGGTCCACTCTGTAACTGGCCAGCAGAACCTCCTGGAACAAAGAACAGCAGGCGGGACACCTGTGCCACCTCTCTCCAGTCAGATACTAGAGGCAGGTCTCCTGGTCTGTATCTTTCGCTCTCTCTCCTGGTTCTTCTACCCCTCCCCACTCCAGCAGGGTCCAGGTCTGCTCAAAGAAGGGGTTTGGGTGCAGATGTGCAGACAAGAAACAGTCTTGCCTGGGTTTTTTTTCCAGTGGGAGCTCCAGCAGGTGTGGAAACGTCAAGTCCCTAGCATCACCTTTCCATTCAATAGCAAAGCAGTGGAGGAGAGAGGGAGAGAGATGGAGAGACACTGGCCTGGGAGGAATCAATGGTGAAGGGCAAGAAATGCTCCACAAATGAAGAACGCAGTACTTATTCCCACTAGGGGAAGAGAAGCAGGTTCTGAATATACACAAATAAGAACCAGAATTTGGTAAAGCAGTGAAAAGTAGGAGGAAGAAAATAGAATTGGGGCTGGGAGGAGGATCTCAGCCCCCTGGTGCCTTGTGCAGGAGAGAAATGAAGCACAGGTCAGCACGTGTGGGCAGTATACACGAAGCAGATCACTTTAACACTCATTCCTGACATCAAACGGGATGGAGCAAGCCTTGCTATGCACTTTGCACGCACTGGCCACAGACCAAGCACTTCCCAGGCAGTTCCTCGCCTCCTGGCACAGGAGCCGGCACTCATCATCCTTCCCACGTCAAAGAAGAGGGCACGAAGTGAGAGTCAGCCAGGGACAAGCTGAGCTGAAGAGGCAGAGGAAAGGTCTGCCTGTTTTCCAGAAGAGCCGCACCCATCTCTCGCGTTTTCAAGTGCTTTTCCCCTGCCCCTGGACTTATTCTCCTTCTTTGCACAGCTCCTGCCCAACCTCTTACTTCATGCTGGGAAGGACGACAGCGAGAAAAAAACGTATGGTGCCCAGAACAGTCCTATTTCTCTTTCTCAAGAGAAAAGCTGCAGGGGAAACAGGGGACAGGTTTATCCAGTTTCCTTCCAGAAGGGGCCAGACCACTGCCTGTGTAAGCAGGAAGAAAAAAAAAAAAGGAAGGAAGGAGAAAACGAAAAGAAAATAATTTCTGAAAAGAAATTTGGACCATTAGAACTGTTACTTGCTGTGAGGGCTGGCAATGCCCTCCTAAGGAACTGTCTGGATTCAATGCTGTTTTTTGGAGTGGAGAAAATCTACATGGGGGGTCAAAGAAATAAATGAAAATTTTAAACTCTGCCTGCTGACTGTCACTCCTTTTGCGGCCACAGCCTGGTCACAGCTCTGGTGTTTGTCCCCCACTGACTGGCCTCTGACAAAGCCAATGGCCATTCACCTCTGGTTGGGTGCTCTTGGGCTGAGCTTCTGAAAAGTTATCTTTTAAAAATAGTTCCATATTTGATTTCTTATAAACAGGTTTTCTGCAGCAGATCTTCTGTCAAAATCCATATGCCTTGGGAAACTGGAAGATGGAAGAGGCAGCTCATTTTTTTCTCTTCACTCTCAGCATAGTTCTCTGACCACCTATTAAGTTGTGCTTCTGTTCTTTCCTTTTCTCAGCGATGCTTCCAGAGACAATCCCTAGAATAATACAGATGTTCCCCTTGTATACAGTTTGCATAGCAGCCTCAGCAGACGTAAACATTACGAGCTTGGCGTGGCACAAACTGAAGAAAGTGCCATAAGATAAATAGGAAAGGAAAAGTGTGTAAGCTATTTTTATTTTATTAGATTTAATAAACCTAGGCTTAGGCGGGGATCAGACAACCCAGCCAGCATCATTAAACAAAGAAAATTGCTCATTTTTTTGCGTCTTTTTTTTTTCCAAATGAGAACATCGCCACCTGGTGGGAAAGATCTTCATCAGCAATTTCTGAAACAACGCAAAAGACAGAATTAAACCCAAACCTGACCACAGAGGTCAGCTGCTGGCAGCGAGAATGAACTCCAGATAATAGAAGGAACTCAGGTTTCAAATTACTCATTGACCTTTTAGAGTCCCTTATATATATCTGGTTCCCAGGAGATCAAATCTCCTACAAAATCTTTGTTCTACTACAACTCTTATCTTTCCTGGATAGGGTCTTCCAGAAACACCTGTTCTAGCTGCTACTTACTCCAATTTTACCCATTATTTAATGGCTCGTACACTACCCACCTTCTTGAGTTCATCGAAACCCCCACATCTATTTGCTTTCTCCCTCCCTTGACATTCTAATACTCCATGCATGCCAAAAGATAGACAATCGATAATCAATCGATAATGATCAATAATAATCAATAAGAAAAAGATTTCCCAGTGTCTGTTGCATAGGCAAAGGGAGATTTCAAACCAATCTGCTCATTACTTCTGAGCTATTGGAATTCTCTCCTCAACAAAGGTATGAACTCCTGGAGCTCTTAAATGTCTATGCCAAGGTCTCAAGCCAGAAGCCACAGAGACAATCGGGCCTGGAGATAGGTGTGGTTTTGACGTGCACATTGTAAAAACAAAACAATATCCATTGTTTCAAAATCAGATTTTGCATAAAAATGTGGATTTTCACAATTTCTTTTCTTTGTTTTTAATTTTTAGAGACAGGGTCTTGCTATGTTGCTCAGGCTGATCTTGAACTCCTGGGCTCAAGCGATCCTCCTGCTTCAGCCTTCCAAGTAGCTCAGATTCTAGGCGTGCACCAGCATCCCCAGCTCAGGATTTCCATAATTTCTAAAAACTCTTCATATCTGCTAAAGCTGACTCCACAGGGAGCAGACTTGTTCCCATTTTTCCCCAGTCCCCACCATATTCTGTTGTCTCATTAATGCTAGGTCTGAATTTCAGTTGTGGCTCTGAGCTTTTTCTTGTATTTCAGAAATATATTTTATATCCATGTCTCTGCTGAAAGTAGGAAATAATCATAGCCCAAGCAGAGCATATATTCAAAAAACCGACGGCAGAAAGCCTATTTCTTGGGAATCATACCTGGATAATACACACACATACAATGCACTTTATTTCTTTGTGTTACTGGCCTCTGTGAGCATTTGAACTCCCAAGCCCTGGTTTGTAGTAAGAAGCTCTATACCTCCTGCAAGAGTTTTGTTCAAAATTCCTTTCCTTCCCAGCCCAGGCCTCTGCCCCTTCCTCCCTTTGCCTATGCAACAGACACTGGAAACTCTTTTTCTTATGTATTCGTTGTTATTGATTATTATTGATGATCGATTGTACAGATGGGGTCTCGCTTTGTTGCCCGGGCTGGTTTCAAACTCCTAGCTTAAATGATCCTCCCATCTCAGCCTTCCAAAGTGTTGGCAATGCAGGTGCGGCCACAGCCACTTTTATCTTGTCTACTCATTTATCTGTTACATAAATTAATTCTCAGTAAGAATTAGTTATTGTTAAAACTCCAAGGATGCTGCTACATCGCACTTCTCCATTGCTCCTGCTTGGAATGTTCAAGATTTCACATGAGCCAGGGGCAGTGGCTCATGCCTGTAACCCAAACACTTTGGGAGGTCCAGGCAGAAGGATTACTTGAACCCAGGAGGTCAAGGCTGCAGTGATCTATGATCATGCCACTGCACTCCAGCCTGGGTGACAAAGCCAGACCCTGTCTCAAAGAAAAAAGATTTTATATGACACCTTCTTTCCCCAACACATACAAAACACTCCTCCTCCATGTTCTACTGTTTGACTATAACTTTTTCACGAAACTTATTACTGTCAGATATTTCTTTTCTTATTTTAAAAATCATTCCATGTTTCATTTTAAAACCATCAGTTATTTCTATTTGATTATTTATCATCTGTCTCACTGGAATGAAGATATCCACGAGAATAGGAAATTCCTGGTACTTTGCAGCCTTCAATAAATATTTCTCAATAAATGAATGTATGAATCTTTTGGTTATTATTTCACATTAGGGGAGATAAGGAAAAGACACAGCTCATTCCTGTGTAATTCACAGAGAGAACTCAGTATCCCACACCTGAAGTCACTCTGACAGTATCAGTTTGCTATGATTGCAGCAGTAAGGGAAACATTCCTGCACAAATTTCAGTTGCTGCCCACCTGTCTGTGCTTACTGACGCTGCAGCAGAGCTGTGCCTCTGTTGCCTTCTCTATGAAGGTGTGTACAGCTGCAGTATACATCAATGTCTTCATCAGCTCACTACGCACTGGAGAACCATGAGCTCAATGTTTAATGAAGATGAACATATTTATTTATTTATATGCTCTCTTCTCAAAAACGATAGAAGCAGAATGTTAACTGAATGAAAGGAAACACAATTCCACTGAGATTATTTTTTCAGACTTAGAGACTAATTTTTAGATCAATTAATCAAATTATTGAAGTAATGTATTAGTATTAATTAGAGATTAAATCCCTCTGACTTAAAACGATACCCCCTTTTATAATGGGTGTCACCTCCATGTCTTCTATCTCAAACAGGGACTTCCAGCATTGCTGAAATGTTCTGTGCCCTAAAAGTTGAAAAGAGTTGGCTAAGCTGCTGGACCGCAGAGGACCACAATAAAATGAAACAGAGGTTATCTCAGCAGTACCCAACAGCCCTTCTTAGTGCTTTAGCAAAGGACCCTAGGACCTTTGCACAACCCAGTTGAGGTGGGAGCTCTGATGGTAGCTGATATCCATCTACTAACCATCCAGCTGGATGGGGGCCTAGACAGGAATTTCATTTAATTGGAAGGAAAGTTAAAAATGTCTTTTCTGCCCAGCACTTTGGGAGGCCGAGACGGGCGGATCACGAGGTTAGGAGTCGAGACCATCCTGGCTAACCTGGTGAAACCCCGTCTCTACTAAAAAATTCAAAAAAAAATTAGCCGGGCGAGGGGGCGGGCGCCTGTAGTCCCAGCTACTCGGGAGGCTGAGGCAGGAGAATGGCGTAAACCCGGGAGGCGGAGCTTGCAGTGAGCTGAGATCTGGCCACTGCACTCCAGCCTGGGTGACAGAGCGAGACTCCACCTCAAAAAAAAAAAAAAAGTATTTTCTGGTCTGTCCAAGCTTGGAGACTGAGAGCCATCCCTGCTGTACAATTTGACCAGGACGGAGGTATGTGGAAACAACTCCCACCCTAGCCCTTATTCCTCTGTCATGTCAACAGAGCCAAGTGCCAGGATCAGGAACATGGCCATCTCCCTTGGGAAAGGGTGTGGCTTTCCATTTGAGAGAGACAGAACTGTGATGCTTGGCTGAGCAGAAGAAAATCGTGTCCAAGCAACCACCACATCTCACCTGGAAGTCCAGACTTGCCTCCTCATTGATCTCCAGGTTGCCACCCCTCTCCCCTAGAGCCTCCTCTCCACAAAAGAGGGATCCTTTTAAAATCAGACCACCACCGTCTGCTCCTTAAACCTTCCAGTGGCTTCTCATCAAACCTAGGTAAAGAAAATCTCTGTGGTCCTCACAGCAGCTGGCACCTGACTCTTCCCACTTCTGCCCCTTCCTCTACAGCCATCCTCGCCTTCCTGTCCCAGGGCCTTTGCTCTTACTGTTCCTTCTACTTGAAAAGCCCAGCCCCTCAAGAATTCTCCCAGCCCACTCCTTGTTTTTTTTTGTTTGTTTGTTTTTGTTTTTTGTTGTTGTCGTTGTTGTTGTTTTTTAACAGATCTCAGGAAGGTCTTTCTTGCCCAGTTTATTTAAAATAGTCTTTGCCTCCCATCTCTGCCACACTGTCTACCCTGCCTTACTTCCTCCATAGCAGGAATCACACCTGATACTCTGTTAAATATTTGTTGTCCGTTTTATCCCTTAGAATATAACTCTTGGAGAGCAGGGGCTTGATTTTGCCCACCCTTGTTTTACTAGAAAAGGGCCTGGCATAGAGAAGGCTCCCAATAAAAACTATCCAGTCAATGAATCCATCTGTCCATCCCTCGACCTATCCATTCATTCATCCAGCCAGCCAGCCAGCTTCCAATGATTTCAGTGGTCTCAGTGGGATATTCAAAGAGATCACTATCACTGGAGGCATCCAAATGGTGTCTGCATTACCCCTGGCAGAGTTTTGTAGCGAAGATTAGAATATTGGATATACCAGGCACTGAAGGGAGGTTTTCTGTGCTGAGATCCATAGACATGCACATTAACCTCAGAGGGGTCTGTAATCTCGTAGATCATCTTAAAGTTTAATGTGCACAGCTGAATTTTTCCAAAGATTGTGTTCAAGAAATGTTTGCCAACAATTCTTCAGTTGTGGAGAAGTGGGAAATGCCCTCATGAAGGTTCAAGTCTAATGAGGACAATAGAGAGTAAAGAGACAAAAACATTGGATTCACTAGACAAAGGGGGCCATGGCAAGGGACTCACACCCAATCTTGAGATTCAAGGAAGTAACTTTTGAGAGAAAACACAAGGAATGGTTGGGACTCAACCAGGTGAAGTTAGGAATCAAAAAGGTTAATATCTAGTGACCTAGAAGTTTCCTTCTAAGAACAGCAGAAGAGGATGCAAGGTATGGGGTATGCCCATGACAGCCCACCTCCGCAGCCAGGACCCAAACTCTCAAGGGCCAACTCTCTTTGCTCTGAGAGATCAGAACAATCATTTTCCCATAAGTCAGAGCTTGACAACAGTCAAGATACCAAATAGGCCTACAAGAGCAGCGTCCACAAAAATGCATCATTAGTGTTCAGTGCCAGCAAACAAACTGTCCTTGTGCAACTTAATGAGGACACGAAAATATTACAGGCAGACCCGAGCTCTGAGCGCCTGAAGCAGTCACATTATTATGCATGGTTCAAAGCCTTGCAGAAACAAAACTGAGACCATTCTTTGCCATTCCGTGTGAGTGCAGAGTTTTTTATTTGTAGAAAGTCTCTAGAGTCCCACACGTGAGAAGCTTACCATTTGCTTAATGGACTCTCCAGCCTACAGAAAAGGTTTTCTACAAGAGGACCCCATTCCACTGGGTTCAAACAAGAGGACCTCATTGAGAAGACGGGTTACACATAGACCTGCAGAAACTCATGAGCACACAGTAGTTCCCTGAACTCTCTAATCTAGAGAGCAGTCTAAGATACTGCTTCCCAGCCCAGCGATTCGGGCAAGTTTAAATTTTCTGTCACTCATGTTTCTTATCAATAAAATGGATATAAAAGCATTACTTCCCTATTAAATGGTGGTGAAGAATAAATGATGTGTTTTGCATGCATATGAACTATTGTCATTTCTTCCTCATCCAACTCCTCCTCCCACTTTTCCGCTACTGGGTGAGCTCCTAAACCACTCTCCAGACTCTATATAAAACATATTTAACATATTAGGCACATCTTACCCTAATTGGTGGTATCCTATGCAAAATCAAAATGCGGAGTCAACGGTTCAGTAAGGATCTCAGGTTAACGACATCAGAGCATTAAATCAAGCATAGGGCCTTTCTAAGAGCAGAGCCCTGAGTGACTGCATAGGTCATATATCCACGAAGCGAGCTCTGAATGGAATAGGAGGTTAATCATATTAGCGTTAATTTTTACAAAATGACCACAACTCCTACTACCCCTGTTTATTGACATCTTACTTTGGGGTTAGATTCCATTGTTGTGTCTATGATCTCATTCCAGCCTTATAATACCTAGCAGATGTGTACTATTATGCTTTCTAGTTTACAATGAAGAATCTTGGTTGCTAAGAGTTGAATTCAGTTGAGTAAGTTGATCAACGTAACACAGGTTTGAGATTCAGTTCTTTATGACTCTAAGACTGTAACACTGGCAGGGGTCACCTCTTTAGGCTCAGCTAAAAACTCTGACTCATAAGACTACCAAACCTAACACAATGATTGGCACATATTAAGGTGTTAGTCACATTTGAGGAATAAATAAATGCATGAATGAACGTATTATGTATGTTACTCTGAGCTTTCTTAACTGAAAGGATGTGATCCCTTAATAAATTGAATTAGTCCATTTTCACACTGTTATAAAGATACTACCTGAGACTGGGTAATTTATAAAGGAGGTTTAATTGACTCACAGTTCTGCATGGCTGGGGAGGCCTCAAGAAACTTACAATCATGGTGGAAGGGGAAGCAGGCATGTCTTACATGGCAGCAGGAGACAGAGAGAATGAGAGCGAGCAGAGGGGAATCTGCCACTGGTAAAACCATCAGAACTCATGAGAACTCACTATCACGAGAACAGCATGGGGGAAATCACTCCCACGATCCAATCACCTCCCACCAGGTCCCTTCTTTGACATGTGGTGATTACAATTTGAGGTGAGATTTAGGTGGGGACACAGAGTTAAACCAATCATAAAGTATCATTCCCTGCTACCCTGGGAAACTTTGGCTGTCAGCAAAATAGGTTGAGAAAAGATGAAATGGGAGACACAAAAGGAACATACCTGAGAGATTTAGACATTCTTCATTTTCCCAAATTATTTGTATGCATAGTTAAATGGTGTGTCGGGTGTGTTTGGAGCTTCAAACCACCAGATCTCTTAAAGCAATTGCCCCCGTCCACAGTCAGGCACACTCTAGGCATCCAATCACAGGTCACATAAGGAAGGGAGTGCCCAGTCATTAGGATGGTCCCATGAGGATTTACCTCAGTGCTGCCTCTCCAGCTATGCCCTGTCCATACAACAGGAGAGTGGAAACGATTTGGCAATCATGGAGTTCATTTGTTCCGTGTCAACAAGGCAGTGTCAAGAGGATCATATTCCCACCCAGGGTGGAATATCATGGCACGCAATTCTCTCTGGTGCCTCTTTAAAATCCCTGAACCAGGAGACAAATGGCTTGAAATGGGCACATTTGAGAGAAGAGGAAATGGAACCTTAGGTCTCTGTCTGCTGGAGAAAAGAAGCGCTGATATTTCTTAACAGACTCTAAACAAAGTAACACAAGGAAGGGTCTTCTTTCCTACTGACAACTTTGCATTAGGATGTTTTCTTATCACAGTGGGATCTATCATTATGTTTGCCTCAAATTCATTTGGTGCGTTTTTCTGTATGCAGTAGAAAAATAAAGGTAAGACTTTGCATAAGACATTTACATACAAATTATATTTGGCACTTTTATAACATACTACAAAATCTTCAGTGCACTCTGATGAGGCACAATATAATATTATAATGGAGAAATGTGCATTTTTCTAATAACCAATTGATTTTTTCATGGATGGATCTGTAAGGGAGTTATAATAAGGCAGAAAAAAAAATCCCCACAACGACAGCAAAAAACCACTTTTGAAATCCTGACAGCTTCTTCCAATGAGAGTTGAATAAGTGGGTCTTTAAATGAACCGATGTTACATTGTTCTCTGATTGCTGCGTGCGGGGAATGCATTTTACAAACAGTGATACAGAAAAAAGTCATTAGACAGGAGACGATGGGATCTCATGGTCATGACTGCGGGAAGAAGCATGGGGTCTTAATTACATGCAATGAAAAGGATCTCTCTTTCACAAAGATCGAGGACTGTATTCCTAGAGGAAGCCACCTTCCTGATCCCAATGTTCCACACAGTAGGAGAGAAGGTAACTGCAGACTGTGCAATAGGCACGCAACTCACAGCCAAATGGAAGGTGACTTAAAAAAAAACAGTATTTACTGAGTGTCAAACATGTGCCAAATATTGGGTTTCACATGTGTCCATTTCAATAGTCCTCATAAGAGTGCTACCCTACTACAGAAAGCGCTTCTACAGCATGGCCATTCAAACTCTTGAATAAATACGTGATATCAATCAATCCATTTTATAAAACTGATACCCAGAGAAATCAAAGAAATTGCGTAAAGTCATGCTGGGGTTCAAACCCAGCTCTGTCAAAGGCTGAAGCCTTTCCAATGCCCCCACCTCCTCTGCTGAATGCGGGTATATGTTCCTTTATTCAGAGAAGGAAGAAATTGGAATGGAAAATTAACAAGAAGAAATGAGACCAATTTCTTTTTGACATGAGGAGGTATCCTAGGCTGTATAAATTCATGGGCTATAAATACTGTTGCCTTTATGGGCCCCTTTTTCCATAAAAGGGTCTTAAAAATTATATTATATGGCTGAGTTGGTATAAAGACAAATAAAATCCAAACTGAATTTTTTTCTTCTGATTTTAGAAGAAAGTAAAAACATTTTCATGGATCTTAAAAGTACCCTGAAACCGAGCACAGTGGCTCTTGCCTATCATCCCAGCACTCTAGGAGGTTGAGGTGGGAGGATCCCTTAAGCCCAGGAGTTCAAGACCAGGCAGGGAAACATAGGGAGACCTTATCTCCACAAAAAATAAAAAATTAGCTGGGCATGATGGTGCACCTGTAATCCCAGTTACTCAGGAGGCTGAGGTGAAAGGATCGCCAGAGCCTGGGATTTTGAGGCTGCGGTGAGCCGTGATCCTGCCACTGCACTCAGGCTTGGCGGCAGAGCAAGATCCTATCTCAAAAAAGAAAAAGCATCATAGGCTCCAAGCACCACACTTACTATGCCTCATGGAAAAGGCAGCCCTGATACTGATGTATAAAAACTCCATTCACTCAAAGCACTGTGCACACACCCAAAAAAAACAACAACAACAAAAAATTGTTCTAAATCTACATATCTGCAAGGTTTCGCCATTCATGATGTTTGCCAAATACCATAGAAATAAACCCCTATTGGCTCTGTTAGGATTCTGTTTGGTTGCATATACTAGAAACCCTTCTATAATGGCTTAAGCGAACAGGAGATTTTTCTATGACATAGGTCCAGACGTGGTCATTTGCAGTTGGTACAGCAACCCATGGGGAGTTGTAAAGGACCCACAGTCTTGCTGACTTCCTCCCTGGCATCGTTACCAAGCCTCTTTGCTCCTCACGGAAGCAAGGTTCTCCACCAATAAGCATCGTATCTGTATTCCAGGCAAGAAGCAGGGGAGAGTGCTAAGGACGGAGGATAAAAACCCTGACCTCGAGAAGCTTTTTGGGAAGAAGCGGGTGGAAGGCATTCTCCTGCAGAGACTTCTGCTTATGTCTCATTGGACACAATTGAGTTCCAGGATACCCCAGATCTGGAAAAGTAAGTATTTTCAATTAGAGTAATTCCTTCCCCAAACAAAATCAGGGTTGTTAGCAAGAAAGAAAATGGAGAGTGCACAGGCCAGTCAGCAGTGTTGACTTCACCAACCGTAATTTATCTAAAGCAAAATGATTCTCTAGTCCAAATACATGACCAGATCTTTGAAAGGACCTCAGTTCAGGAAAGTTTCAGCCTAGCAGAAAACTGGGAGACTTCTTACATTTTCACCAGTGCAAGATAATCCAAGCCCTCTGTTAGTGCCTGGGAAAACCGAGAAGTAGATATAAAATTATGCTTTCTATTAGCTAACAAGTCTGTGGTACCCGTTTCCCCAGGCTGCATTCGTTCATACAAATCACTTGTTTTCTAGCATAAGACAATAGAGTTGTCTTTTCTAGGTCCATTAAAATAGGCACCTCGTTCACATCCACTTTTGCCTGGTGAAATCTTATCGGCTTGCTGATATTTACCTGAAGTACGATTCTCTCACTAGAAAAATGGCGCCCGCCCCATGATGCCTCTTGGTGCTCTGCTGGCCTGGCGATCCCAAACCCAGCTGATTGCTGCCTCTCCGAGAGGACCGTGAGCACCATGGAACCCTTGCTACTGAGCACAATTCTTTGTTTTTAAGCTTCCAGTGTTTTACGTTTTTATATTTTTCTTTTTTCTTTTTTTTTTTTTTTGAGATGGAGTCTTGCTCTGTCGCCCAGGCTGGAGTGCAGTGGCCGGATCTCAGTTCACTGCAAGCTCCGCCTCCCGGGTTCACGCCATTCTCCTGCCTCAGCCTCCCGAGTAACTGGGACTACAGGTGCCGCCACCACGCCCGGCTAGTTTTTTTTTTTTTTTTTTTTTTTTTTTTTTTTTTTTGTAGAGATGGGGTTTCACCGGGTTAGCCAGAATGGTCTCGATCTCCTGACCTCGTGATCCGCCCGTCTCGGCCTCCCAAAGTGCTGGGATTACAGGCTTGAGCCACCGCACCCGGCCTCGTTTTTATATTTTTCACTTGTACACATGTATGGGACACACGTTAAATTTTGTTACATGTATGTAACATGTAGTTCTGAAGGGAATTCAGTATTCAGGGTTTCCATTACCCAAGTACAATACATTTTTAAGCATAGTCAGTCTACTCTGCTATTGAATAAAGAATTTCTTCCATCTATCTTACTATGTTTGTACCCTTTAACCCACTTATCTTCATCCTTCATCCTCCTCCCCGATCCCACTCACCCTTCCCTGTCTCTGATAGTTATCTTTGTACCCTCTATCTCCACGTGATCAATTTTTTAGCTCCCGTATAAGTGAGAACATGCCATATTTGTCTTTTTGTGTCTGGCTTATTTCACTTAAGATAAGGACCTCCAGTTCTATCCATGGTGCTGCAAATGACATGATTTTTTTTTCTTTCTTTTTCTTGAGATGGATTCTCGCTCTCCTCTGCCGCCAGGCTGGAATGATCTCAGCTCGCTGTAACCTCTGCCTCCCGGATTCAAGCGATCCTCTCGCCTCAGCCACCTGTGTAGCTGGGATTACAGGTAACCACCACCACTCAAGGCTAATTTTTGTATTTTTAGTAGAGATGGGGTTTTGCCATGTGAGCCAGGCTGGTCTCGAACTCCTGACCTCGAGTGATCCACCCACCTCGGCCTCCCAAAGTGCTGGGATTACAGGCGTGAGCCACTGTGCCCGCCCGGCCATCATTCTTTCTGAGGGCCAAGCAGTAGTATATCGTGTATATATTCCATGCTTTCCTGACACATTCATCCACTGAGGGACATTTACATTGATTCTGTATCTTTGTTATTGTAAATACTGAGCACAATTCTTGGTAATGAAATCACACTGTTTGTGCACAAAATTATGGACACAATGCAACAAAATATTTGCTGTTCTGCTGGGGTCTGACTAGGGTGATCACGTGTCCCAGTTTGCCCAGGACAAGGGTTGTTTTTTTTTTTTTTTTCCCCCCAGCCTTGGGATTTTGTCTGCTATAAGCAGGAAAGTCCAGGGAAAGCTAGGATAAGTTGGTCATGGTGAGTACAATGTTTATGCAGTATTGCCTTAGAACCCATTTAAAATAATACCATCATTAACAGAAACTGACATTTATTGAGTGATAGCCCTGTACCAGGCACTATCCTGAAGACTTTACATTTATTACACTACTTAGTCCTCAGAAGAACTTTACAAGGAAGAGATGATTGCCATTCCCATTTTAAAAATGAGAAAACAGAGATGCAAATTGTTTAACCTACCTAAAGATTAACAGTAGAAGCAGCAGAGTCTGGACCCAAACCCAGGCAGGCTGACTCTAAAACACAACCTCCTTACCAGGACTCAATGCTGCCTCACTCACATCTCCCAGAGATGTTGGGCCACGTGAGCTGACGTCCATTTGCTGCTTGAGCAGATGGTCCCCTACCCCTCCATCTGCTGTTATCTGCTGATATGTGACAGAACTTTCATTTTATGACCGGTAAAAGGGAAGGGGATTCTTTGCTGTGTAGAAGCTTTTTAAGTTGATGTGATCCCATGTGTCCACGTGATTTGTGGACAGAAATACTGTATTTGTTTCTTTTTCTTGTTCTCTTTTCTTAGAGACAGGGTCTCACTATGTTGCCCAAGCAAGACTCCCAACTCCTGGGTTCAATCCATCCTGCCTCCTCAGCCTCTGGAGTAGCTGGGACAACAGGTGCAAGCCATCCCAGCCAGCTGAGAAGGAACATTTTATTCATGAGTTATTTTCGTGGTTTTCAACTCGAGGAAATTTTGTCCCTTCCCCACCCCCGCAGGACATTTGACAATGACTGCAGACGTTGATGGTTATTATAACTGGTGGGGGTGCTACTGCCGTCTAGTGGATAAAGTCCAAAGATGCTGGTACACACCCGGCAGTGCACAGGACAGCCCCCACCACGGAGAATGATCCAGCTCAGGTGATCAATAATGCCAAGGGGGAGAAAGCCTACCTTATCTGAAGCCTCACAAAGTTCTACAAATCACTGTTTTACAAAGTAGGAACCTGAACCTCAGAGAGACCAAGGTCCAACTAAGGGTCAAGGAACCTGTAAGTGGCAGAACAGGAACTAGAGTCCAGGTCTGACACCGAAGCCCACACTCTTTGCTGCCCAGTTCTAGACAAACTCACATCCTATCTGTGGGCAGAAAACACACTTTTCTGCCTGCTCTGACTTGCAGCATCCTGTGGAGGGACTGGCATCTACTACTTAGTACTTGTCCATTAGCAATTTGATCATCTAATAACAGCCAAGAGAATGCATACGGTTATATTTGTATGCCTATCCTTCCCCTCCTCCAGTCTTATCAGTCACATGTCCAGGCTGCTTCTTGATTTAATTGTCCATGGTTTCAAGTTTAGCTTCTATTCTCACCAGTTATGAGAACTTGAACTTAGCATCTCTGAGCTTCAGGTTCCTCTCCTGTAAAAGGGAGATGTGCTTTCCTCATAGGCTTGTGGGAAGGAGTAAAGGAGATAATTCCTGATCACCTTCTCTGGCACAAATGAGAACATGCGATGATGTATCAACTGTAGGCATTCCAATTTCTAGTCCTCTGGACAAAAAAAAAAAAACTGGCTCAAATAATAGGTGAAATGAAAGTTGTTCCCATTTATCAGTGATGAATACAGCTTATATTATGATCCAGGACACACAGAGAAACATACATGAAAAGATACACACTGAAAACAAAGTTTCACAAAACACACTCACCATTATCAAGTGTGATT
This sequence comes from Papio anubis, assembly GCF_008728515.1. Taxonomy (NCBI): domain Eukaryota; kingdom Metazoa; phylum Chordata; class Mammalia; order Primates; family Cercopithecidae; genus Papio; species Papio anubis. The sequence goes on along the minus strand of NC_044991.1, from coordinate 81,895,631 downwards.
CACTGATATTTTCTGTCTTATTTAGAGAATGCTGGTTGCAACACATTAAATTGATTTCACCCCACAGTTTTAAAAACAGTATACTGTATAATTCCATCTATATAAAATTCTAGAAAAGACAAAACAATTGAGTGAGAAAGCAAATAAATGGTTTTCTAAGGCCAAAGGGTGGGGGTAGTTGATTATCAAGATTTAGGAGGAAACTCCTTGAGGTGATGGAATGTTCTCTACCTTGATAACTTGGTTGTGGTAGTGGTTATGTCACTGTGTACCTTTGCCAAAACTCCTCAAACTGCACTTACAAAAGAGCAGATATTATGTCAATTAGAACTCTATGAAGTTGATTGTTTAGAAGAACATTATGATAGTTAGTAAATGCCAATGTTTTATTCTATCTGATTTGCAATTTTCTAGCATCGAAATGACATAGTATAGAAAATACTCAAGTAAGTATGTAGGAAGCTAAGAACCCTGCACGATTGATCAATCCTCAAAATTGATAACTGATGGTGCTCAGAAAACTACACTAAAATATGGCACCTTGGCACTTGAGAAAACAGCAGAAGCGGGAAGGTACCTCTTACTTTCCCCTCATCTTTCCTGAAGCAGGACATAAAACCTAGGAAACTCACTCTCTGACCTTCTCCTTCCCTTCTCCCTTGAAGACCTGATAGAAAGAATGTCACACAGAGAATTCAAGAAGAATCTGAACCAAGAAGCCTGCCTAAGTTCCTCCCAGTTTATTACCATTGGACCACACCCTTTTGTCCTGAAATTATACTTCTGTATGACTGTTCATAAAAATATATAGACGTTTCCTGTTTCTTTAAAATCTTTATTTTTGAAATCTCCTGTGTCACATAAAACTTTAAAATCTTCATTTGGAATTCTCCTGTGTCACATTAAATAAATTTGTATACTTTTCTCTTGTTAATATGTCTTCTGTGACAGGAGTCTCAGCCATGAACTTCAGTACAGGTAAGGAAAAGAGATTTCATCTTTTCCCCTACATAGCTGTATTAGTCCATTTTCATGCTACTGATAAAGATATACCTGAGACTGGATAATTTATAAGGAAAAAGAGGTTTAATGGACTCACAGTTCCACGTGGCTGGGGAGACCTCACAATCATGGTGGAAGGCAAAAGGCATGTCTTACATGGGGGCAGACAAGAAAGAATAAGAAGCAAGTGAAAAGAGTTTCCCTGTAAAAAACCATCAGATCTTGTGAGACTGATTCACTACCACAAGAACAGTGTTGGGGAAACCACCTCCATGATTCAAATATCTCGCACCAGGTCCCTCCCACAACACGTGAGAATTATGGGAGCTACAGTTTAAGATGAGATTTGGGTGGGGACACAGCCAAACTATATCAATAGCCATTTTTTTCAAAACTGATACCATTCTTGAGACCAATTATATGAGAGATCCTCTCCGAGGGCCTTATTATTTCATGAAGTAATCCTAAACACACTCTAAGTTAGGCATTGTTTTAATTATTTGAGAGATGAGGAAACCTAAACAAGAACAGTTAAAGTTACTTATCTAGGTTTCTGCAGCTAATAAGTGGCAGAAGGTGAGATTCAGACTTAGGTCTGAGTCTGAATTCCATGACACATAGTTTTAACCATCAGGGACACAACCTCCCCTGATGAAAGTCTCTATTTTCTATTTCCCTTTAAGTTCTTTCTCTAAGTCACTTGACTTCAACAACCATTTGTCATTGCTTAAATGTTGCATCCAATCTGCTGCTGCCACTTGAAGAGATAACTTTCCGGTTTTGACAGACGTTAGATGTTACATATCAAATAATGTTACAGCACAAAAGCAATATTCCATCAGTTTGGTTTTCTATAAGAAGGTTGATTCATAACCAAAAGCCAACAACTATTTTAAGGGACCTTCATACAAAGACTAAGGTCATGGCATTTTCAGTCTTGCCAGATAACTGTGATCAAGTTTCACATCTATCAGTCCATTAGTAACATCTGGACAAAGGTATTTACTGGACTGTCATGGCTATCATGAAACTTCCCACACTGTTGATGCTAAAGAAGACGAATTAAGGGGTCAGAGCTTTAAAGTCTCAGGGTGTCTCAGGGAAAAAAAAGGAGTAAAAATATTAACTGATTGGAAAAGCAGAATTAATGGAAGGAAGATCTCCTTACCCTACCCTGGGAATCAAATGGTCAGTAGGTGCTACCATGTTATAGATGCATCATTTTGTCTCTCTCCACTTACAAAGTGATATTACTAATTGCTAATACACAATTAATAATCTCCATAGCAACCCAATTTAACTTGGAGGGTTTAAATGGAAGGCCTACTGCTGATTCTGGCTCACCAACATTTTCTTCTATTCTCTGACCTACAAGGTATTAACCAACACAAGATTCATTTTCATTAGTTTCAATTCTTAAAAACTGGGACATTGCACACATTAGAATTAGCTTCTAATTAACCAAACACACAAAAACAAAAACTGAAGATTAGAAACTTTGGGACCCCACATTCCCATATAGCAGCAGTTGGCTGGATTTGAGTGAATTTGCCCATTCGACAGGAGCTCTGCTCCCCAGTCTCCATGGACCCCACTGCCCTCCAGGTAGGCCCAACCTCACACATGGACATTTTCTAATCGGCCACCATAGGCATTTGAACTTGGCCCCTGGTTGAAATATAAGAATAACTAATTTTCTTAGTTAAAATTTAAAAAAAGTATTCTGCCTCTTACTAATGCTGATGGATGGATCAATTCTTACTTAGATACTTGGCCTTAAAAAATGATGGACCAAAGTTGACATAACAAAAACTCACTTATTTTTCCCACTAGCACGCTTTGGGGGAGTAGCCAGAATTGCCCCATTGTACAGCAAGGAACACCAAGGCCAAGTAGAGCAATGAGATTGCACAGGGTGCTAGAAATAGTGCCAGTTTTAGAATTCTGACTGGCTCAATTGAAGACCATTCCTACTTCCAGGCTATCGAAATTTAAGTACGTCTCCTCTCTGTCTCTCAATTTCCTCCTCTGAAAATAAAATACTCATGTGTACATGAGCATCAAGTAGAATTATTAAAAAAAAATCTCTGGAACAAAGTATTTTCTCAGTAAGTACTAATTCCCTTTGTCTCTCCCCTACAACATGGAATTTATGGGTGTCTTTACATATAAGACCATGAGCATCTTCTATTTTACACATACTCTTTCATTTCAGTCTTCACGACATGTTGAAGACAGGCACTTGATTTGGAATGAACCCTAAAAGCACCTCACACTTGATCCCCTTAGAATTGTCAAAGAATTTCCAAACATATAACTTTGTTAGATCTTAACTAGCCTCTGAGATAGAATAGTAGCTATCATTTTACAGATAAGGATATTGGATCAGGTACCCTGCATTCCAGCTACCTATGGAATTTTTCCAGTTCTGACTTGCTCTGTTGGAGTCTTGCTCTGTCACCAGGCTGGAGTGCAGTGGTGCGATCTCAGCTCACTGCAACCTCTGCCTCCCGGGTTCAAGCGATTCTCTTGTCTCCACCTCCCAAGTAGCTGGAACTACAGGCATGTGCCACCACGCCCAGCTAACTTTTATATTTTTAGTAGAGACAGGGTTTCGCCATGTTGGCCAGGATGGTCTCGATCTCTTGACCTCGTGATCCGCCCACCTCAGCCTCCCAAAGTGCTGGGATTACATGTGTGAGCCACCGCGCCCAGCCCTGACTCTTTTTTATAGTGGGGTGCATTAAATGGTAACCCCAAAATACAGCATCTTGGATATTGAAAAATGAGCAGAAGCAGAAAGTTCTCTCTGACCTTCTCTTGTTACTTTCTACCCTAAAGCAAGCCATAGAAACTAAAATTCCCCTTGTCCCTTCTTCTCCGAGGGCCATAAAATCTAGGAAGGTCACTCTCTACCTTCTCCTTCTCTTCTCCCCTGAAAGTCCTCTTGTGACAGATGTCCTGCCCTATACCCAGAGGGAAGGAACATCACACAGGGAAACCAAGAAGAATTGGAACAAACAGGCCTTGGTAAGCTCCCCGAGTTTATTACCATTAGATCACACCCTTCTGTCCTCCACTCATACTTCTTACTATCTGTAAAAATAGTTTTTTCCCAGGTCTCTGAGTTTTTATTAATCAAGTTTCCCATGTCAGGGAGAGTTTCTAGTAAATATATTTATTATGCTTTTCTCTTGCTAATCTGTCTTTTGCCATAGGGGTCTGAGCCATAAGCCTAGTGATAAGAAAGATTTTTTTTCTCCCCTATAGCTCCTTCAAAGGCACTTAACAAATTATCATTATTATCACTACCGAAGTGAGAAAACAATCAATGATCAATGGAACACAACCACATTATACCTGAGAGGTCTCTCAGAGCACAAGTCTATCCTCCCACGCAGCAGTTCCTAAAGTAGCGTGCTCGGAATCTCAACCATAAAAGATATTTCAAGGAAAAGAATTCTCCAATGTTTCAAAAACTATTCTAGAATCTACAATTTACTTTAAAATAGCAAAGACGACAAAGACGCTAATTGGAAATTTACATTCCAGGAGTTATAAGTTGGCATTTGGAAAAAGAAAAACTAAAACGAAACACAGGCACCAAAACTCCTTACTCCAGAGGTGGCTTCTGCTATTTTTATACCTTGTCAACACCAGAAGCTTTGTTAATGAACAAGTGGATTTTAGAAGTATGTTCTTGGTGAATAAAGGGTATGCAAGGATAAATGGAATAGCTAGAAACATTGTGGACATTCCCATTCTTTGCGGGATTACGGAGTACAGTTTCTGTGGGCCCCAGTAAGTACCTTCACCTGCAAAATGGTGCCTACACAGGCTTAGAATTCTCAATTGTCTTCATTTGAACTCCTCCACCTCCAGTTAGAACCTCAGCTGAATCTTACTGCTGGAATATTGTCCTATCGGCCTCAAGAAATTTTTCCCACGCAATACAGTGAGAACATTTGAAAGTATAGAGAGCTCACTGCTCAGCCCATATCACTGTGTTCGTGTCTGCTGACAAATGGTTATTAGCAAGTATCTGGAAATTTGGTGCATTTTTGCATCGGAAACCACTAACTGATGGCCGTGTTTGAGAGTAAAAGCCTGTCCTTACCTCCTGATTATTGGAAGCTACTGAATTATTTTTAATTATTTTTCTGAGTCCTAACAGGAAACAAGAAACTACTGATGTAACAACAACCAGTCAAATTGGTTGCAAGGAAAACGCTGCATCTTTTATGTGCATCGGACCTTCTGTTTACTAAATGTAAGGCTCTAATAACTCTGCAAAGTACTTGGTTTGACTCAACATTTACCAAAAATTCACTTAAGAACAAACTTTTTTTTTCTCCCCTCTGAGGAACCTCAACTGGCATCTCATGGGATACACTTGGGAAAATCCCAGACTAGCCCTGTCTGCCCCTCTCACTATTAACTGACATTTCCTCCAGGCAAAGAGAAGACCAGAATTAGACGCTGGCTTTTATGCCTTCAGAGCTGAGTTCTTCCTATTGTTGTCTGCTCTTTTCTTCCTTCTCCAAGTAAATCACAGGATCATCAGAAACCCTATTGAAGCCTCCCTCGGACTGCACTGTGATCTTTATCTTCAAAGCCATCCTGCTAGGGCTCCGCTTGAAATTTGCATGACAGCTGAAGGAAAATAAATTGGGGGGCTGGCTCCCTTTGATAACCAAATGATCCTCTTTCTTTCTTTGTTCTGAAGGTACAACTCTAAAAGGAATTCAGTGATGAGGAAAATAATTCTATAGTATTTAGCTCTGTGCAGTCACTGTGACTGGCTTGAGCATTTGATTAAAATAGGAACCCTGTGGCTTCTGTCCTCAACCGAGGTCAATTATTAAATGACTGGACTGCAAGTTTTAAAAGACGAGCATCAGTCCTGGGTGGGAGCCACATGAAGAAGCACAAAAGAGACAGGAAAAATCAAGGAACAATCCTCAGTGCCACTCAGTTGCCTTCTTCTTACGGGGCACCTTCCGCACAGGTCGGCTACGCAATCAGGAGACCCAGTGCAAAATGAAAACGTGAACTTCCTGTTCAAAAGCAGGAAAAAAGTGGGTCAAAGGAACTAAAATACAAAGAGTTGTCCTTTCTTCCTCTCAACTTGTCATTCTGGGTTTTTTTATTGCTATTTGATGTCATAAGTAAAAACAAAAAACTGAAATTTTAAATTATGGGCATGAGTTTCACTATTTACCTTTATATTGTATACTATCCTTTCTAAATGTTAATATAAGAACATGTAATTCATGTGCTGAATCACGAAAATTACACAGCTCATTTTTCCTAGCTCATATACTTGCATATGTGTTTTCTTCTTGCCAAAACAGCAGAAATACTGCATAAAACTACCCCACTTCTTTGCATCTCATTACTTGATACACGCATATTCTACCTACACTCTACCGTCAGAGTCATTTGAACCAGAGCAACTCCATCTTGAATAGGAGCTGGAGAGAATAAAACTGAGACCTACTGGGCTGCATTCCCAGATGGTTAAGGCATTCTAAGTCACAGGATGAGATGGGAGGTCTGCATAAACAAACTATCGCAAGAACAGAAAACCAAACACGGCATGTTCTCACTCATGGGTGGGAATTGAACAATGAGATCACTTGGATACAGGAAGGGGAACATCACACACTCGGGCCTATTGTGGGGAGGGGGCAAGGAGGAGGGATAGCATTAGGAGATATACCTAATGTAAATGACGAGTTAATGGGTGCAGCACACCAACATGGCACATGTATACATATGTAACAAACCTGCATGTTGTGCACATGTACCCTAGAACTTAAAGTATAATAATAATAATAAATAAATTTAAATAAATAAATACAGGTCATAAAGACCTTGCTGATAAAACAGGTTGCAATTAAGAAGCTGGCTAAGACCCATCAAAACTAAGGTGTCGATCACAGTGACCTGTGGTCGTCCTCACTGCTACACTCCCACCAGCACCATGGCAGTTTACAAATGCCATGGCAACATCAGGAAGTTACCTTATATAGTCTACAAACGAGGAGAATCCTCAGTTCCAGGAATTGCCCACCCCTTTCCTGGAAAACTCATTAATAATCCACTCCTTGTTTAGCATATAATCAAGAAATAACCATAAAAATGGGCAGCCAGCAGCCCTTGGGGCTCCTCTGTTTATGGAGGAACCATTCTTTTATTCCTTTACTTTCATAATAAACTTGCTTTCACTTTATGGACTCGCCTCAAATTCCTTCTTCTGCGAGATCCAAGAAGCCTCTCTTTGGGTCTGGCCCCTTTTCCAGTAATACTACCACTGGCTTACTGATGCACGAGGAAGGAAATCCGGGTTGCCCCAGATTTGCTTTTCCTGCTATGTTGTACAAGCAAGCAATGTAAGTAAGGATGAAATAGGCTTCCTCGGATGTTTGTATTTCTCAGAATGCCATTGCCTTCTTTCTGCATTTGAAGCAAGTTCTGATTCAAAGGAAAAGCCGCTTGGGGGCCATGGCCCCTCTTACTCACTGATAGAAGTGACATACTTAACTTTGTGAACCCCAAATATCTGAGACAGGTCTCAGTCAATTTAGGAAGTTTATTTTGCCAAAGTTTAGCACACACGCCCATGACATAGCCTCAGGAAGTCCTGATGACAGGTGCCCAAGGTGGTCAGGGCATAGCTTGGTTGTATACATTTTAGGGAGAATGAGACATCAATCAATACATGAAAGATGTACACTGGGGCCAGGTGCGGTGGCTCACACCTGTAATCCCGGCACTTTGGGAGGCCAAGGCGGGTGGATCACAAGGTCAGGAGTTCAAGACCTGACCAACATGACGAAACCCTGTCTCTACTAAAAATACAAAAAATTAGCCAGGCGTGGTGATGGGTGTCTGTAACCCAGCTACTCGGGAGGCTGAGGCAGAGAATTGCTTGAACTCAGGAGGCGGGGGTTGCAGTGTGCTACTGCATTCCAGCCTGGGAGACAGAGAGAGACTCTGTCTCAAAAAAAAAAAAAAAAAAAAAAAAAAAGTACATTGGTTCAGTCTGGAAAGACGAGACAACTTGAAATGGTGAGGGGGTTTCCAGTCATAGGTAGATAAGAGACAAATGGTTGCATTCTTTTGAGTTTCTGATTAGCCATTCCAAAGGCAATGAGATATGCATTTATCTCAGTGAGCAGAGGGATGACTTTGAGTTCTATCTTTTGTCCACAAGGAAATTCCTAGTGAGGGAAGTATGCAGCTGTTTTTTGTTTTGTTTTGTTTTGTTTTTTGTTTTTTTTTAATCTTAGTAGCTATCATTTTAGGAATAGAATGGAAGTTAGGTTTGCCCTAAGCAGTTCCCAGCCTGACTTTTTCTTCTCTTTGGCTTCGTGATTTGGCATCCCAAGATTTATTTTCCTTTCACAGTTTGTACTTGCTTTGGGACTCACTGCCATGTACCTCAGGTCCCCTGGAATTCTGTGTTCATGGAGCATCATGAATGCTACATGCAAATAAGGCTGTGAGACGCTCAGACGCTCAACCTGCAGGTATCTCTTCTGCTCACAAGCAAGCTCCATTGTTCCATCGGACTTTACTTACAAAACACAAGTTCAAAGATGGAAACACTGAGAATTTCAAGGTCGCTTCTGAGCATGGGGGCCTGTGCAGCTGCCAGGGTTGCACACCCATGAAACCAGCCCTGCTTGTGTGTCCTATACAGGGCTGGGCGCTCAAGCCACAGAACCTGCATCTCAGGGCTGTCCCCAGGCAGAACACAACGCAGAGCAGGAGCTTTCCTGCTTCCTCTGTTCATGGTGCCCTTAATGTCACAGTGATACTTTTCCTAGCACTCATACGCCAAAAGTAATATCTAGCAGTTCCATTTATTAAGCTGTTCAGTCCAAACAATGTCATCAGTATTTACTTCCTGATAAGTCGATAGCCATTAAAACAACACCTACATCAAAAGAAAAAATACTTGTATTTCATTCTTAACTAACTACAATTACTTGTTCCTTGTGTGTGCTGAGTCTTGTCATCCCTCAACCTGGAAATCAGATTGGACACCACCCCCCCATTTCCTAATCCACATTGATTTTCACAGAGTATTTGCTTTTTTAATCAGAACAACGGCCAAAGACACAGCTTCACGAAAAATGTGACATCATGAAAATGAATTTTGCGTGATATCATGTTGAAACTGAACATTCTCAAGCCAATAATTCCCAAGGTCCAAGAGATGTTAAGAATCACTATTTCCTGCAAAAATTTAAGGTATCCCACAGCACCTCTGTGAGTTTACTGTGGTCTTCTGGGGTACCTTGGTACACCGTTTAGGAATCAAAGGTACAGAAGAGTGTGAACTCTAGAGCCAGACTCCTGGATTTGCAGCCTGACTTGTAAGCCCTGGAGCCAAGTTGCTTTAAGCCTCACTGCTTTAGATTCTACAGCATGAAATGCAGTGGTCGGGGCTAAGTGGGGGCACACCTTGCAGGGAGGGCGTTAAGCATTATCGCAGCACATGGTGGGAGTTCCAGAAATGGTACTAGCACGTACATCCCCAGAACTTATCCCTATACGACTTATCCAAGGGAAAAAAACTATACTGCCTTACACCATGATTTTATAATGTAGTCATTGCTATCTCACTTTCCATCTATTTACTTATGAAATGAATATTTATAGAGCATCTGCTAGATTAACTAGGCGCTTTGTTTGCTGCTGCTGTTACAAAGCTAAACCAAAGAGTGATAGCACCTGCCCTCAGAGAGCTTGCAGAGGCACGGAGACAGCAGAGAATGCAACCACTGCACAAAAATGTAATTAAAACAGTTATGAGTGCAACAAAGGCAGTGTTCAGAGTGCTTTAAAAACATGTAGCTGGGCCAGGCATGGAAGCTCATCCCTGTAATCCTAGCACGTTGGGAGGCCAAGGTGGGAGAATTGCTTAAGGCTAGGAGTTCGAGAGCAGCCTGAGCAACACAGTGAGACCCCCATCTATACACGTTTTTTAAGTTAGTCAGGTGTGGTGGCATGCATGTGTGGTCCCAGCTACCCTGGAGGTAGAGATGAGAGGATGGCTTGAACCCTGGGAGGTGTAGGTTGCAGTGAGCCATGATTGTGCCACCGCGCTCCAGAGTGAAACCCTGTCTCAAAAACAATGAAATAAAACAAAACAAAATAAAACCATATAGCTGGCCACTTCCTCTTCCTCTGGCTTGGAGGTCTCAGGGAGGACTTCTGAGTGCCTGATACTTAAGTTGATGTCTGAGAAAGTATCACTTTTGAAAGAGTGGAGGATTTTTGTAGACAAAGAAACAGAAGAAACAATGACTCCTGCAGTGAGAGGGAGCAGGCCCCGTTCAGGAAACGGCTAAATGTTCCATTACAGGGAGAACATTAATTTCACAGGTAATACATGTGGCAAGACATGTGAGCAGCAGCCTGGAACCTGGATGATCCATTGGTTCGTTTGAGGGTGGGGATCATATAGAGGAGAGCTTGGCCAAACTGCCCTGCAGAGGTCTTACGGTCCCTGTTGCAACCACTCAAGTCTACTGGTGCAGCACAAAAGCAGCCACAGATAATACTTTAACAAATGGACATGACTGTCTGCCAATAAAACTTTATTTTACAATAGCAGGGAATAGGCTGGCTTTGGCCCTCAGACCAGAGTTTGAAGACTTTTGTTTATAGAGGCCTTCCATGTGTTCCTCATCTGTCTTGCTACAGAAATAGGCCTAGAGAGATAACTCTCTACTACAAAAAACAAACAAACCTGGTCTTTGGCATTTTAGGGTTTTCTGTGTAAACAAGCACATGTAAATATAGCATAGAAACACAGAGAGGAGCAGTCATGGTCTGCCAAAATTTAGAGCTTAAATGAAAATACTTGCAAACCATGCATCTGACAAAAGGCTAATACCTAGAATCTACAAGGAGCTCGAGCAACTCAACAAGGAAAAACACAAATAACCCCATTAAAAAGTGGGCAAAGGGCATGAACAGACATTTCTCAAAAGACGACCAACAAGTGGCCAACAAAGATGAAGAAATGCTCCACATCACGAACTGCAAACTACAATCACAATGAGATACCATCCTACACCAGTCAGATGGCTATTACTAAAAAGACAAGGCTAGGCACATGGCGCAAGCCTGTAATCCTAGCACTTTGGGAGGCTGAGACAGATGGATCACAAAGTCAAGAGATCGAGACCAGCCTGGCCAACATGGTGAAACCCCGTCTCTACTAAAACTACAAAAAATTAGCCAGGCATGGTGGCGAGCACCTGTAATCCCAGCTACTGAGGAGGCTGAGGCAGGAAAATTGCTTGAACCCGGGAGGCAGAGTTTGCAGTGAGCTGAGATCATGTCACTGCACTCCAGCCTGGGTGACAGTGAGACTCTACCTCAAAAAAAAAAAAAAAAAAAAGAAAAAGACAACAGATGTTGGTGAGGATGCAAAGAAAAGGACACTCTTATACACTGTTGGTGAGAATGTAAACCAGTACAACTTCTATGGAAAAAAGTGTGGAGATTTCTCAAAGAATTCAAAATAGAACTACCATTCCATTCAGCATCTCACTACTGGATTCTTACCCAAAGGAAAAGAAATCACGACATTAAAAAGATAATTGCACTCATATATTTACTGTAGCACTTCTCATTATAGCAATGTCATGGAATCAACCTAAGTGTCCATCAACAGATGATTAAAGAAAATGTGATACACATATATATTCATATATATCACATAGATACAATATAAAAATAAATAATAAACATAAATGCGTACCATGGAATACTATGCAGCCATGAAAATGAAATTATGTCTTTTACAGCAATATGGATGAACCTGGAGGCCATTATCCTAAGTGAAATACTCAGAAACAGAAAGTCAAATACCTCAAGTTCTCACTTATAAGTGGGAGCTAAACATGACTACACAAGACCACAGAGGGGGGAATAACAGACATTGGAGACTTCAAAAGCAGGAGGTTGGGAAGTGGGTGAGGGCCAAAAAATTACTTATGGGTACGATGTTCATTATTCCAATGATGGGTTCACTAGAAGCCCAGATATCATTACTACGTAACAGTGAGGTAACAAAACTGCATTTGTATTCCCTAAATCTAAATACATAATTTCAAAAAGCTGTTACTTTGAAGAGAATAAAATTGATAAATAAGTCTTACTAACCCCCAAAAAAGAGAAAATACTCATATCAAAAATAAAAGCCAGGCCATCCATATCTGATCCCATGGACACTGAAAGGAAATTAGAATATTATAAACTCCATAGCCACACATTTGATAACCTAGATCAGTTGGACCAATTAATTCCTTGAAAGACCCAATCTACTAAAATTTGCAAAAGGATGAAACGGAATACTCAATAACCTTCAAAACATTTACATATTCCAAAACATGTTTAGCGATATTAACTTATTTAACCTAGTGGGTCCAGGGGTTTCTGTTTTGTCAAGAACATTTGAAAATGGAAAATATTTAAGTTTAATATATGACTCATTAGGTCAAGGAATCGATCCCCACTGTGGGATATTTTTACATAATGGGTACCACATTTATAGAGAACGCAGGCAAAAATGACTTTTTTTCATGGTTAAAGGAAGGCATAATTATTTTATGTACAGTAACTTCCTCTAAGATCATAGAGGGTATCAAATAAAAAATAATCCCCAAGTATTATTCTTATTTGAGCCCTGTATTAAGGAGGTGGACATTTCTCAGTTGACGCATTTCAACAGATGTTGAGGTTAATTCACAACCTATTTTGTAGAGGCATAAAACTCAATCACCACTGATTTTTTATATAAAGGTTTTATATATAACCTTTATATATGTAAACTTGGGCTTTTCAAACAAAGAAATACTAAGCCTTATCTGTATTAGTCTGTTGTCACAGTTCCACAAAGAACTACCTGAGACTGGGTTATTTATGAAGAAAAGAGGTTTAATTGACTCAGTTCCACAGGCTTAACAGGAAGCACGACTGGGAGGCCCCAGGAAACTGACAGTCATGGCGGAAGGTGAAGAGGAAGCAAGCACCTTCTTCACAAGGCGGCAGAAGAGACAGTGAGAGAGTGAAGGGGGAAGCCCTGGACACTTTCAAACAACCTGCTCTTGTGAGAATTCCATCACGAAAACAGCAAGCGGGAAGTCCACCTACAGACTCAATCACCTCCCGCCAGGCCCCTCCTTCAACACTGGGAATTATACAATTCGACAAGAGATTTGGATGGGACACAGAGCCAAGCCACAGCATTACCCATCTGCAGTATCTGTAAATCCCCCTAAGCAACTCCTGCTTTTCTGTAGAGGACAGAATGCAGCCTCACCAAAGGCCAAAGATAATAAAATTGGTATTGTAACAAAAATAGAAGAACTTGGAGAAAGGAAGCAAGACAGGTTGACTGGTGGCTCAGTGCGGAAGCCTGAGCTAGAGCAGCTGGAATCTTGCTTCCCTCCCTTCCTCACCCTGGCTTTTTTTTTTTTTTTTTTTTTTTTTTTTGCAGTCTCTGCTTTGTTTTCACAAGCAGCCCCTGACTGGCTCTTTCCTAATAAAAAGAGCAGTGTGGGAAGGCCTCAAACTTCAGGCATCTCGGAGAAACAAAGAAGGTCAAACCAAGTCTCCTTATTAGTTGTTATAGCAACAAAGAAAATATTGCAGCGACGCTGAAAATGCCTCCTGGAATCCCACTTCTGGAGCTGCAGTTACAGCACATCTCCCCTTCCTGAGTGTTAACCCACGCACGGAATCGCGACTGTACCTGTGTGCCAGAATTCTGCATCTCCTGACAAGGGAAGCGTCTTGAGCAGCCCACTCGCATGGAGGCACTGGCTTGGCTCTACCACCTGACTTTCCACAACTGTCTTGGATAAAAGCACATTGCCAGTTGCCTCCAGGTGCCTCAAGTCTTACCTGATAGGGACTCTCTGCATTTCTGTCTCCTCGAGCTTTGTTAAAATGAGATTTTATGCCATTTACCACCTGCACTGGAGTTACCTAGAGACACCGATTGAAAATGTAAAAGTATGGACTCCACCCTAGATCTAGTGAATAAGTGTCTTTGCCAGCATTTAAGAACTGCTAGCTTACGGAGGGGAAGTGTAGGTGATGGTACTTTACTTAGTTCAGATCCAGGCAAAAGATTATCACTTGGTCCTGCCTTGGTTGAATCAAATCACAACAGATTGATCCAATGAGTTTGCAATGAAATCAGCCAACTGTTGATTTTCATGACACGACAGGCAACCCTACCTTCATCCAGTATTTAATCTACAGAATTTAAAACCTGAATATGAAAAGGAAATTTCAAGTTTGCTGTCTTAATGGAAATCTGAACATCAATGTTTTTTTTTTTCCCCCCCCAGGACCAAAGGAAAGATTTTCTTTAATATAGTTTATACAGTATTTCTAGTTCATAAAGTATTCTCTTTCTCAAAAGTCAAGATTGTCCAAAGAAAAAATAGTAAAATGTCTTCTCATACAAATGTATGTTCCTGTTAGTTTTTCTGTGTCCGCAGCAATTGGGTTATAAATTGAGTCTGTGGATCAGGCATGGTGAAGGCAAACACACTTCTCCGGTATATATCCTGGCATTCCCATATATACTGGTAAATAAGTACTTGGAAAATGAATGAATACATTTCAGAAACTCAAGCAGTCTTCCCTGAGAGCATTTTAATCACTACTGCAATATCCTGCCTTAAACTGGGTAAAAAAAGATATTTTTAACAGAGTTGAGGATGCAAAGAGGAATATGAGATTTACTTCCCTACTCCCCCACCCTCACCTCCCACCAAAAGAAAAATGTTGCTTTTTCCAATATGTAATTAAAACAGAAACATCATAGTTCAGCCTCCAGATCCCAGTTTATTTGCAAGTTGCCATGAATGCTTTAGAATTTAGTTTGCATTAGGTAAAAATCCACCACAGCTTTGAAAAACTTTCTCAAACTATGTTCACTACTTGAGGTAGGGATTTAGAAAAAATTCAAAATCACTTCAAATTATCAAATTATCATTCCCCTTATTTTAGGCCAGATAGTAAAGTATTTAAATTTCTTATGTTTTCTACCTGAAACTGTGAAATTAATGTAAGATAGTATTTGAGGTTTTAATTTTAGAGCAGAGGATCCAGAATTGAGTCAAATCTGCCACTTGTATTTGTGAATAAAGTTTAATTGAAACAGCCATGTCTATCCGTCTATGTACATTAAAAGCAGGCTGCGCATGGTGGCTCGCACCTGCAATCCCAGCACTTTGGGAGGCCGAGACAGGTGGATCACTTGAGGTCAGGAGTTCAAGACCAGCTTGGCCAACACGGTGAAACCCCATCTCTACGAACAATACACACAGAAAAATTAGCTAGGCGTGGTGGCACGTGCCCGTAATTCCAGCTACTCAGGAGGCTGAGGCAGGAGAATTGCTTGAACCTGGGAGAGGGAGGCTGCAGTGAGCCAAGATAATACCACTGCCCTCCAGCCTGGGTAACAGAACAAGACCCATCTCAAAAAACAAAATGAAACAAAACACAAAACAGTCTATGGTTGCTTTTGAACTAGAAGGCAACAGAGACCATATGACCCAGAAAGTCTAAAATATTTGCACCCCAACTCTTTACAGAGTAAGTTTGCTTTCCCCTAAGGAAGCTGGCCTTAGGGATTTACAGAGCAGACTCAGGAATCAGATTACCTGGGTTCAAACATGAATCTATCATTTAGTAAGTAGGTAAAAGATCTTGGGCATATTAATTACATAATTTAGACTCCTTGAGACTCCATTTCCCCATCTGTAAAATGAAGATAATTATACTTACCTCATGGAGCTATTGTGGCGATTGAGATAATACCACAAAAGCACTTAGAGTTGTGCCCGGCAATAAATAAAAGCTGATAGCATAACCTAATTGAATGCTCTTTTCTGTCAATACATTTCTTTTCTTAAAAATCCTAAAAGAGGTTCTCACTTATAGTTACCTACATTCAGCAACATTTCTTTGCACACTCATTAGCTTGAGGCTTGCTTCAGTAATTTTAACTTCATTAAAATTATAATTATTTCTTTAATTCCATTTCCTTTATCTACTTCTTCAACTTAATCCTCCCATTGGCTGCCAAGGCCCTGGGAATCATGGAGAATCTATTATGAGACAGTCTTAGAAGAGAAAGAAAATAAAATAAGAACCAGATAAAGTCAGGAAAATGAACAGTGAGGTAATTATCAAATGTGCCTGGCAAACCAAATTTTTAAAACACAAAAATGAAGACCCCTGAGAGAAGTAGGATCAGCTAAAATTGTGTGAAAAGTAGCTACAGAGAACCCAGAGAGAACACAAATGCATTTCCGGGAAGCCATTAGCACTAGACAATCTATATATCCCTAATCTACTAATTAATTGTTAGTTGAATTCAATCCTTTCACCGATATTTCTCAACCCCTTGAAAAAACGCATCCTGACCAGCAGTGTCCTTGGAAATCCCAGCTAACTCAGATCTATAAAACTATGCATTGCTTATCTGAAATTCAAATTTAATTGAGTATCCTGTATTTTATCTGGCAAAGAGTAGTGAAACAGGCAGGCACGATCCCTGCTTGCTCTGCAGCTTTAGAGGAACTCTAACTTACGGTGCTCACAAAATTCAATTCACATCCAGCACTGACCTTCTCTTTAGAAGTTCACGGCCACCGGGGGCCCATTTAGCAGGTGTCACTGTATGAGATTTCCAACTTGATTTTCTTGTGGTACTCTTCTGGAATTAAAGTCTTTGGCAACAAAGACTGTGTCTTTTGATTTCTACGTCCCCGGACACCAGTACAGTGCCGGAAACCCATAGACACTCAATACAGACCACGTTAATGAATGAGTGAGAAAATGCGTGAATGGTTGAATTCATATTAAACACAATACGCAATACACTCAAAGCTCACATGCAAAATGTCCACACACCCTTCAGAAATACCTAGGATAGAGAAAAACGTGTTGCCAGAATCCAAAGAACATATGGGTGAAGAATGATCTTTTATTTTCAAATGTTTTATGAAGGTACTCCGAACAAAATAAACGCTTTTAAAAAAGGGGGTAGGAGGGTGAGGAAAGCATATAAGAAAAACTGTAACTCTGTAAACAATACTAACGGGTTCTTTGAAAGAATAGTTTTGAACAGAACAGATAAGAGTGAGTCAAAGCACTGATTTAACTAATTGGTGATATAATCAAATATAATTTCCAGTAGTTAATCAGAACCACAGTAATAATAACTGAGGAATAGGGCGTAAACAAACAACAAATAATTAAAAGCCATTTTATTGTCAATACTGACTGTCATACAACTGAAACACTTGGAAGAAAAATCACAAGAATCCACAAAAGGACAGATTCAGAGAAGTGCAAGGGATAAGGTATCTACAATAGAAAATCATTTCGTGACATTGACTTCTTTCTGTCCAGCTGTAAAAGAGGGAACACAGAGTCAATATCTATAGAGCATGTTTCAATTACGCTAAGAATTTAAAAAAGAAAAAGAAAATAAAGAAAATTATTGTATTGCAGAGTTTCCCAATGACCACACAATTAGCCAGGACGTTAAGCTTCTTCTCTTCGTCGTCACTTCCCTTGCTGTCATTCTGTGACCTCCTGGGTGAATCTGTGGCTGACACATCACAAGTGTGTTAACAATTCTTGGCAGTTACTGTCAGTGCTCAGATCTGTAGGCTGGAAAAGTCTCTGTTCGATGAAGCTTCAGAGGGCTGGCAACATCTTTTCCAAAAAGAATTTAAAATCAACAGTTACAAGAGAGAGCCCACAATCAAATTAGCTGGTAACAATTTTCTCTATAACAGAAATAAGTAAATGTACTTAAGGCAGAATTTTTTCCAAAGGCTACTCACGATGATATGTAAATGAGTCACAGATATTGTATGATTTACATATCATTTGCATGTGGTCTCTGGGTTGAGCTACGGTCAGTCCATTAGCAATTATTTTCTTCCTTAATTTTTCACCTGCCTCAATCCCTACATCCAGGGTATTTAGGAGAAATGAGACAGAACTATGGAAACTTTTAGCCAGAATACTTTTTAGAAACCTGAGTAGCAATAAGGCAGTCTTATGCTTACACTTTGCTAATCTTGTAAATGTTAAAGAGAACTTCCTAAAATTCATTTAGCTTTTATTATTTCAGGTTTAGATTTCAGACCAAACAGAGTTTAAAAAGTCAAGAAGGCAATGCACAAGATCTTTGTGACATATTAATAATATATGGGTTGTCAAGCATTTTCTAGAAAGAGCCAGACACTAAATATTTTAGGTTTTGTAAACCATACGGTCTCATTGCCGCTACTCAGCCCTGCTGCCTGTAGCACAAAAGCAGCCATAGTTAATATGTAATGAATGGGCCTGGACGTCCTAATAATGCTTTATTAATGAAAACAGACAGCAGACTGGATTTGGCTCACAAGCCCTAGTTTGCCCATCCCTGTAGATAAGACTGCGCTGATTTAACAAAAACTAGAGGTTCTACTGCCACCTGCTGCCCAAGGGTTACCACAAGCAAAGAAATGCACACTGCTAGGTGAAGAGCTCAGGACTCAGCGCAAAGCCTTGGGAACAAACTTCCGCAGCCTTGGTGAGTACATGTGTGCATCAAGCAGGCGCAAGAAACAGGACTGCAGCCAGTGGAGCATGTCCGCCCACCCACACACATTCAGAAAAATGTTGTTTTTATTTTTATTTTTATTTATTTTTTTCGCCAGGGCTGGAGTGCAGGGGCGTGATCTCAGCTCACTGCAGCCTCAACCTCTTGAGCTCAGGTGATCCTCCCACCTCAGTCTCTCGAGTAACTAGGACCACAGGTGTTCGCCACCACACGCGACTAATTTTTGTATTTTTTGTAGGGACAGGGTCTCGCCACATTGCCTAGGCTGGTCTCAAACTCCTGGGCCCAAGTGATCTGCCTTGGCCTCCCAAAGTGCTGAGATTATAAGTGTGAGCCACTGCACCTGGCAATGTTGTTTTTAAACACTAAACCATGCAAAAATGTTTATGGTGGCGTGTGGCCCTTAAGCCTTGAGTTTATGCTCTATCATCTTATCATAAGCAGCCCTGACCTCAGTTCAAGTCCCATTTGATCTTCCTCCCAGAAGCATGAACTTAGACAAGGAACAACATCGCTTTGACCCATTTTTCACTCCTGTGGAATGGGGAGAAAACATTTGTTCCCCCTCCTCACAGTATGTTGAAGAATAAAGGAAGTAGAAATGGCTTCATGACCTGTAGAGTCTTTTTTTTGATTCGGAGTTTCGCTCTGTTGCCCAGGCTGGAGCGCAGTGGCCGAATCTCGGCTCCCTGCAAGCTCCGCCTCCCGGGTTCACACCATTCTCCTGCCTCAGCCTCCCGAGTAGCTGGGACTACAGGCGCCCGCCACCTCGCCCGGCTAGTTTTTTTATTTTTTAGTAGAGACGGGGTTTCACCGTGTTAGCCAGGATGGTCTCGATCTCCTGACCTCCTGATCCGCCCGCCTCGGCCTCCCAAAGTGCTGGGATTACAGGCTTGAGCCACCGCGCCCAGCCACTGTACAGTCTTAAATCTATTACTATGGTCTCAACACCAAAACAGAAACAAGCAAAAAATAACGTCTTGGATTCAGATACTTGCAAGACTCAAATCTGAACCAAAGGAAAATGATTTATCCAGTCATATAGTTGCTAGTACATAACAGCAGTGATTATTAGTAGCTAAGTCTTGAATATTAATATATCCCAAATAATTAGAAATCATTTATCCCAAACTCCCAGCCAGTTTGAACACACATTCTATTCTCCTTCCAACACACAGACGCATGCACGCACTGAAACGCAGAGAAATTGTATTAATGAGTTTGAGTACTATAAGTAAAAATCCAAGAATATCTTTATGACTGTGTATCAAAATCTCCTTCAGGGAGCAGAGACCATACAAATATTGTTAGTGCAGAATCCAAAGTTTTAGTCAACTGCACAGAGAAATGACTGACAGCATTCACTTGAGGTCAAGTCAAAATGAAAACGCTTACAGTTTCTATCCTGAAGGCTGAGTCTTTCCTGCATGGTTTGAATGCTGTGTTTAGTGTAACGCCAGCAAATGGAATGAAAGGCTTCCCAACCCTCCCTACATTGTTGCAGTTCACACAAAAGTCACAAGCTGGTAATAACCTGTAGACCACATCTGGACCCAGACCTGTTCTCTGGCCTCCACAGGCTTTAAAACATTTGGAATTGCTTATTAATATTTAAATAGCTGCTGACTGCCCATAAAGATGTCAATTTCCCTGTACTCCTGGAAAACTGGAAGGCAAAACTAGCCCTACATTCTGCTAAGCATGACCATCTGCAGACAGCAGACTGCCTGCTCTCCCTGACATCCGCCAGGGACCCTGCCACTCCTATACCTGTCCTGTTTACTCATCTGCATAGCCTGCCTGGACCCTGTAGACATGCGGGTTTGACACCTTTCACATTTGCTTGGATCCGAATCTATTGCTTCCCTCTTAACTTCTGCCCATATGATGTTTGTGACTGTGGTAGGATTAATACTGAAAAAAACAATGTTAACTTCTCCAAAGTAGCCCCTTGCTCCAAGAATCGATGATCTTTAAAATCAAAATGTAAATTGCATGGGTTGGAATGAATCCTCTGGAGGCATTTCGGTCTCACGGAACCTGCATTTGAAATCACCCATGGAGGCATGACTTCCTCCCACAGGTAAGACCATATGATGAAGGCAGTAGCCTGGATTAGAAGTCAGAGCACCGGAGCACTAATGCCAGTGCCTGCATCCACCAGCCACGTGGCCTGGAGTAAGACTTTAACCTCCAAAGGTCTCCATTTCTTCAGTCATTGAAATGGAGAGGATGGTCCCACTCTCACCAACTCCCGCGGTTGTCAGGAGAACCACATAAGGCTAAATGGAAGATGCCTGGGTCAGTGACACAACTGTTCAGTGTCACCCTTTGATTTCCTCAAGTTACCTTAAGTCCGATCTGTGATCTAGGTGCCTAGTTTTTCTTGTTTTTGTTTTGAAACAAGTGATGCTATCTTCCAAGGCAATTCCCACAGAAGAGCTCTGAAAATCCTGGAGCAATGAAGCACCTTGGCCTAAGGGTAAAGCTTGCTGAGATTATAACTTTGAGAAGGAGGTGAGAGAGTTAGAGGCGCATTGTACTGAAGCAGACCCTCTGGCGCTCATGTGCAACAGTCTTGGGGCTAGTCTCCCACTTCCTCTCCTGTTCTCTTGTAATCCCTTGAATGAAAATGTCAATTAAATCTGACACTGCCATGCTGAGGAGGACCCTCTAATGCTTCCCCTCACACTTAGGATAAGCAAGTCTTGGTCACCTGTGATCACCACCCCAGCTATCTCTTTATGTCCCTTAGGCACCAGCCACACTGGCTCCTTCCTGGTCTTTGAACGCAGGCAGCTAATTTGTGACTCAGGGCCTTTGCATTGCTGATCTCTCTATGGAGAATGCCTTCCCCTGGCCCTTGGTATGGCTGCCTCTTTTAGACTTAAGGTCCTCAGTGATGCAGGAGCTTCCACTGACTACCCCATCTCAAGAAGTCCCTTTGTCAGTGTCTTCTCAAAACCAACAGCTCTGCCTCACCTTCTTTATCATAAAAACTTTCTTTTTCACTGTTCCATATACCAAATCTGAAATTAACTACTGATTATGGATGGTGACTCTCCATTAGATTATAAGCTCCAAGGGGGGAGGAATGTCCCTGCCTGGGAGTCCCAGATATGTCTGTCATCTAGCACAGCGCTTGGCCTAAACTAGATGCTCCATAAACATTTACTGAGTAAACAAAGAATGGATGGACGGATGAATGAGAGATAAAAACCTTACAATCTTTGCTACTTACTAGATAGGTAGTCTTGGACACCTTAGTAACCTTTCAAATTCTCAGTTTCCAAACAGCAAATGAGAATAAAATACCCTGTCAGGCAGCTGTTTTGGGATCTAAATGAGATCATGTATTTTAGGTCTCAGTGGAAAGCCGGTACACAGTAGGTCCTCAGAAAGAGTAGCTTTTAGAAAGACCCCATTGAATATGGCTTGTCTCCCTCGTAATGATGAAATCTGAGATTTCAGCACTGCACTGGTGGCATGTGAATGTTTGCTCATATAGCAAGAGGGAGAAGAGGTTTCATGTCCAAATAGATGTGCAGAGCTTTGGTTTAAACAAGTTTAATCAGGTTTTTTTTATTGCAGGACATCTCAGAGCCCTGAAATTATTGATTTGTTTTCTGACTCTCCATGAGAATTTAACATGTAGCATTTCCCCTAAACTCGTTTGACGACAGTACTTTTCTTAGGGGGAAGGTGCTATCTACCAGAGTTAGCTTTCCAAGGAATATAATTTGGGAAATGCTACTGATGTAACTGCTGTTATTTTATCCAATGCATTCCTAAAAGAATCCAATGAAGAGTGTTCAACATAAACTTGTTGATTGCTTCTGTAAGTTTCTTCCATAATTTTCTTTCTTTCTTTTTTTTTCTTTTACTGAGACAGAGTTTCACTCTTGTTGCCCAGGCTGGAGTGCAGTGGCACGATCTTGGCTCACTGCAACCTCTGCTTCCTGGGTACAAGCAATTCTCCCACCTCAGCTTTCCGAGTAGCTGGAATTACAGGTGCCCGCCACCGCGCCTGGCTAATTTTGGTATTTTTAGTAGAGGTGGGGTTTCACCATGTTGGCCAGGCTGGTCTTGAACTCCTGACCTCAGGTGATCCACCCACCTTGGCCTCCCAAAGGGCTGTGATTACAGGCATGAGCTACCATGCCCAGCCAGTTTTCATTATAAACCTACTTCCAATGTTGATTTTGTATCTGTATAATCATAGAAGAGAATTTCTATGAAAATTTTAAAACGAAGTGGGAGAAGCAGTGAAGGTAGATTATGTATGTCTTGTATGGCACGTGTCAAAACCAGCACCTCCTTTTCCCCACCAAAAATGGTAATAAAATGGTAATTCCCAAATCAACCAGCAGGTGGCTCTCGAAGACTAAATTTGAGAAAAAGACCCTTATTCTCAAACTGATTTGGCAAATTCCTCCCTAAGGGTCTGTATGATTTCCAACCATAACCTCCAGATTTGCCAGAAAAAAAAAAAAAAAAAAAAAAAAAGCCTGAAATTCATCAATGTAGGTGAATTGGCCAGAGGAATTACAATCCATAATCACCAGCAAAACAAGAAGAAATTAAAGGCTCTGTAACTTTATCATATGGCACACTGGGCCACCAAGTCATTAACTTTACCCAATCTTATTTTCTTTTTCTAAGGGGCATGAAAAGGAGGGGAGAGGGAAGGTAGGCAGTATAGGTAGAAGAATAAAATTTTTTTAAAAAAATTTACTTGTTGTTTAAATAGCCACTTGTAATAAGCAAGATAATTTTAGGTACTCTGTGAACATATTTTAAATCTTCAATACTTATTATTTTATTGTCTATTAAACAGCATAACTAGCTGGGTGCAGTGGCTGATGCCTATAATTCCAGCACTTTGGGAGGCCGAAGCAGGAAGATTGCTTGAGCTCAGAAGTTTGAGACCAGTCTGTGCAACACAGTAAGACCCCCTCTCTACTAAAAACAAAAAACAATAAATTAGCTGGGCTTGGTGGCACACACCTGTAGTCCCAGCTATTCGGTAGGCTGAGGCAGGAGGATCACTGGTGTCCAGGAGGTTGAGACTGCAGTGAGCCATGATCGCACCACTGCACTCCAGCCTAGGCGAAGAGCCAGACCCTGTCTCAACAACAAAAAAAGTATAACCAGTGGATATAGCAGTATTAAGGTAGTAAAATATGCTTTTTTTAAAAAAAGATATATTCAAATAAAAGAGAGTAAAATTGAGTAACATTCTGGTATGTATATGATAAAAACTGTGATAACTCAAATATTACAAAAAATTTTTGAAGTTTAAAGGGGATCAGTGGCATTTGTGACAACCCGATCTAACCCATTCTCTCTGCAGAGATATCTTGAAAGGTAAACCTATTTGTCTATTATTAATTCAGTCATTTGCTCAGCTGTTCACAGAGGCACTCAGGATTTTTTTTTATTTTATTTTATTTTTATTTTTTGCAGTATCTGCTATGTGCCATGCTCTCTGCTAGTGAACAGAGCACAGAGTCATGAAAACTAAAACGTAAACACCCCCAGTGCATTCTTAACATTCTTTCAACAAATACTAATGGAAGACATGCAAGGCACCGGGGGATAAAATGATAAAGACACACAGAGGAGCAGCTCTCCTGCCCTCCTGGACAGTATTGCTTCCTAGGAGAGCCGACCATGAGTCAAGTGGTCACATAGATAAATATGAAATGAACACTGGTCATCATCTGCATCTTATGAGTGCACATCATCAGAGGTGTCCACGCAATCTACAATAAAGTCTGGAGGGCTTCCTTGGAGTCTGAGGGGCGCTGGAGGTGAGACCTGGAGGTGAGCAGGAGTCAACTAGGATGAGGGATGGGCGCAGCCTACAGGAAAAGCTGCCTAGGGGGAGAAAGGACCAACAGCAAAGACTGAGAAAAAGGCTGTTGTGACCAGGGTTCAGAGCGGGCATGGAGGGCTGAGGCTGCAGTCTCCCGTGGTCATTCATTCATTCTTGCATTCATTTATTCAGCAAATTTCTGCAAGTAAACTACGTGTGGTCTAGCGCCTGCTATTTCGAGTTTGGTGATCTTGCACCTCATCATTAAAGAGGTTTTTTTGCAAGTATACTCCACACAGGTTTGTTTGCTTGTTTATAAATTATATGTGCATAAGATATTCTTATGTAATATGAAATGTAAGAAAAAAAAATGTTTGAAGGGACAGGAGAAGGTTTAAATAGAATTTTTTCAGACAGAGTTTTGTTCTTGTTGTCCAGGCTGGAGTGCAATGGCACCATTCGCCTCACTGCAATCTATGCCTCCTGGGTTCAAGCGATTCCCCTGACTCAGCTGGGATTACAGGCACACGCCACCGAGCCCAGCTAAATTTTGTATTTGTTTTTAGTAGAGACAGGGCTTCACCACATTGACTAGGCTGGTCTACAACTCCTGACCTCAGGTGATCTGCCTGCCTCAGCCTCCCAAAGTGCTGGGATTACAGGTGTGAGCCACCGTGCCCAGCCAGTTTAAATAGAATTTGTAATTGTTCACGTTGTCTGCACTATGGGCCATTCTGTCTCGTGCTTCAGAGACCACTCCTCTGAAAGAAGGGCTTACTAGGATTTGCCTAAAGTCATTCAGCAAACCTGAAGCCATGGCTTCTGGCCTCAGTGCAGGGCCCCATCCTGTCAAACATTGGCTCCTAGACCTGAGGTCTCGGGAGAATCACCCGGAGGGCTTGTTCAAACACACGCGGCCTGGCCCCACCCTCAGAGCTCCTGATTCAGTAGGTGTGGGGAAGGGCATGGAAATTTGCATTTCCAGCAAGACTTCAAGTAATGCTGATGCTGTGATTCATCAGTCCGCTACATCATTTCTTGAAGCCTGGTCCCTGGCCCCTCGCCCAGACCCTGCGTACGGTCTGTTAAAAGTGCAGATTGCTCAACCATATCCTGTGCCTTAAGATCTAGAGTCTCTGGGGATGAAACCCAAGAATCTGCATTTTAAGTGACTTCCCCAGGACACTGTGATAAATGCAAATATCTGAGAAGTATGGCTCTACAAAGATTAAGTGCCTCATGTTGTGAGGCCTTGGTGGGGGTCCTACCTTTGGAGGAAGGGCACTGACCAGCTGGCATGCAACAGCTGGGAGTTGAGCTGAGCCCTCTCCCCAGAACTGCCAGGCCTGGCCCACACCCTGGACACAGGCAGCACCGCGCTTACCTTGCAGGCGGTAGAGCTGCCCCGTGCTGTGCTGCCGTGTGATGTGCTGCCAGTAGGCGCTGCGAGGCAGGGGCACCATGGTGCTCAGTGAGGCGGCCCGCTCACTCATCTTCATCTGGAGCTGCAGCCAAAGGGAAGAAAGTTGTGTGTCAGGAACACTGGGGCTGAAAGAGGCCTGACTGAGGAAACAGGAGAGCATGGAGTACAAGAACCACAGAGCTGGCCAGGCTGCAAATCAATGGGCATTGACTGATGGCAGTGGGCACGGTGGCCAGCTACTGTTTTTGCTTACTTAGCGGCATCCATTCTTTACCCTGCTTGCAACAGTGCATTGATGATGTTCCTCTGGGGAGCTTCCCTCCAACTCAGCTCAGTCCCTCCAGTCCTGTGGGGCTGACTCCCCCATTCACTTTAGGGTTGGGCTGGTGACCCACGCCAGACCAGTCAGAAAGAATTCGTTGAGACATTATTAGGATTTTTGTGGAAGAGAGAATCAGCAGAAGTGAGCTAAAGATTTGTGACTGCTTTGTTCATTGCTCTATCCCCAGAGTCTAGAATATTGCCTTGCACAGAGGAGATACACAAGTAACATGTGTTGAATAAATGAACCTTCTTGTGGAGTTGATAAGAGGTTGGAGATGGGACTGGAGCCTATCTTGGAACTACAAAGGGACCAGGTGACAGTGAGTAGACACCATTCAGAAGAAGACAGCCAAGAAAAGGAGAGAAATCTTGACAAGCTCCACTGAGACCTTGGATCCCACTGAATCCAGAGGCTGGCCCCAGACTTTTCAATTGTATTAGCCATTTCATTCTTTTCAGTTTTGGTTTTTTGTTTGTTTGTTTGTTGTTGTTTGTCAGTTTGTTTGTTTTTGAGACAGAGTCTTGCTCTGTCACCAAGGCTGGAGTGCGGTGGCGCAATCTCAGCTCACTGCAACCTCCGCCTCTGGGCTCAAACAATTCTCCTGCCTCAGTCTCCCGTGTAGCTGGAACTACAGGCACATGCCACCACGCCTGGCTATTTTTGTTTTTTATTTTTAGTAGAGATGGGGTTCCTCCATGTTGGCCAGGCTGGTTTCAAACTCCTGACCACCCGCCTTAGCCCCCCAGAATGCTAGGATTACAGGTGTGAGCCACCACACCTGGCCTAATTCTTGTCAGTTTAAACTGGCTTGTGTTGGGTGTTCTAGCATCAGAAAGAGAGGAAAAAAAGTCTGCTTGAACAAGTAACTTTTCTTGACAAATTATTGTTCCAGACATTGAGGGAGGAAAAAAGATGAAATGGCTTTTGGCAGCAGGCAACTCTAAAGACACAGTTCTGGTCCCCCAGATTATCAGAGAGCAGTCAATGGCCTGACCAACCACATCGGGGAAATAATTGTACAAAAGAAGGAAAGTTTCAGAGAGAAAAGAGCCTGTAGGATGGGTAGAATAAAAGGAAAGGTGAACGGGGTCAATGCATGCAAGAACAATGGGGTGCAAGTGGAAGCAGCCTTCCAGGCACCCCCATATCTGAGCCCTGGTCTTAGACACAATCATGACGCAGGTTGATTATGCCATTGTGTAAGAAGTCACTATTTGCAAAGTTGGATTTCCTGGATACTTGAATATCAAATAATCCATTCCCATCTTTAAAAAAATTCACCCACAAAGACTTATGCAAGATGTTCAATGGGAGGTAATTGGACATTGGCGAAAGCTGACGGCTATTTAAGTATCCCCTCATTCAAGGCCTGGTTATCTAAAAGTAGGCACAATGTAATACCTGGCAAAGAGGGAAGATTTACATGAATTGGGAATGAAACATTTATATATTGTACCATGAAGGAAACACAGGGGGTTACAGACCTGGTGCAGTGTCATTTTAGTTACTCATATGAAAATTGTTGGCATTAAACATCTGTCCATTTGGGAAGTATGAGAGTTTGATGAGATGATACGTACTTAGCCTTACCTAGCAACAAATAGGTAAAGAGGAAAAATGAAGACGATGATGATGACGATGATGATGACGATGATGATGATGATGATGATGATTAGAAATTGCAATGAATATTTTAGGATTTTTTAAAAAATATTTTCAATCTCTTAAAGAAAAAAAAGTCTCCACTGTACACATCTCATCAGCATGGTAGTTTCAGGCATAATTCACTCAGTAAAGCCAAAATAATAGGAGGTTTCCTATGTTGAAGACCAAAACTCCTTGTAGTTGATGAGATTCAACTTGAAATAAAGATTATATACTCACTCAAAATATAATTTAATTTATAGTCATTGAATTTACATTTGCTGAATCGAATTCACTGTCCCTATAATAATTCCACAATTACCAAAACATGTCCCCAAGTAGAACCATAAAGCATTAGGTTCCATGAGGACAACTTTTCCTAAAAATAAACTCTTAGATTAAGAGGTCCAAAACCTAAGTACTAAGCTAGTAGAAAAATTCTGCAGCTGTTTCCTGTTTTTAATTTTTAAAATGTATTTTTAATGGACAAATAATAAGTATGCATATTTATAGAGTACAATGTGATATTTTGATCTATGTATATACAATAAAAAGATTCACTTGAGCTAATTAACATATCCCTCACCTCATCAACTTCTCTTAGTGGTTATTTCTGTATACATGAAAGTCTAAAAAAATCCAAAATGATTTACCAGTGACTCTTAGTAACATTGTATTTCATGTGCATGGAATTCAAAAAATAAAAGAAGGAAAAGAACTCAATTTAGAGGTACTGGTTATTTGATTTTCTTAATATAAAGAGATTCTATTTAATTTAACAGAAAATTTATATAAAGAAAACATTTGTGGAATACTAGTCACTTCAAATTATTCACTGCTTCACTGCAAATATATTTAGGCAGCCCAGCATGATTTGACTGTATTTTTAGAAAGCTGATTTGGGATCGAGAGTGAAATGACAGCAATGCCACGTTTTGAAGAGGAGAACAGTACAAAGCCTGGCTCTCTAGTTCTTTCTCAACCCTTTGGGAAAATATCTAATTTTATGAAAGGAGCATTTTAATTGTCTTTGGACAAAAAGAAAAGCCTTTTAACAATGCAGAAATGTCTGCATAATTGTGTAAGGGAGAAAAGACTTAGGAAGTCTTTTGGCGAGAATCCAGCAGGCAGATTTCTGCTCCCGCTTCTGTGACGCTCCAAGTCCCTCTATCCTTGATATCAACCACCAGTGGAGGGCTGCAAGTGGCACTGATGTACCACCCTGGTGGAAATAGCAGTTAGCACTCATTTTTGGAGGAGTTAAAATTGGGTTACCTGGAGTGCCGCAGGTCCTCAAATAACGTCAAGTCACTCAGCTTTGTTTCATTACGACTTTGATGTGAACATAAAAATCTCTTCCTGGCAGGGTCACTGTCTGTGTAGCTTTGGCATGTTCTCCCCATGCCTGCTTGGGTTTTCTCTGGGTCCTCTGCTTTCCTTTCATAGCCCAAAACTGCCTGTTGGCTTCATTGGTGTGTCTCAATGGTCCCTGTCTCAGTGGGTGTGGGTATCGGTGAGTGTGTCCTGGGATGGGAGGGCATCCTGTCCAGGCTGGGTCCCATCTGGCACCCAGAGCTGCAGAGATGGGCTCTGGCCACCCGTGATCCTGAACTGGAATCACTGGGTAAATAATCATCTTGTTTTTATTAATCTTTCTTAAATGTACGTATAGCTCACATTTATTTCAATGTGTAATATTACAAGTGTTTTTGTCTTTATCTAGAAGTTTGGTAAGGTTTTTGTAACCAGAAATATGCTATAGGAATTTAACTCTTCTTTATATCAGTCAGCCTACGGGAAAATTGGTTTTGTTATATGTCCTTCCGCTAAAGTCACAGAATCTATCAACAACGTTAAATGAGGGCTTACTGTATTTGGAGAGAAGGATTACATACAGTCTTCCTACTTAAAAACATATATATTTTATATAGGTTTTTTTACAATAAATATAATATCCTCACATTAACAAGTAAAAATAAAAATTACCCCAAGCCATAGAATTGTAAAGTATGGGGATTTCCCCTGTAAGGTGACACAGACATTCTTTGAAAACCTCCCATTCACAAAATTGTGGGAAAATTCAGGGGGTGGGTTGACCATTCAAATGTATGCCTATTTACAACCAAAGTCATTGTTACTTTGGAGGATAGCTTGCACAGCCCAGCTAGACTGGAGGTTGATTTGGGGTTATAAAAAATGTAGAAAACACTTGATTGGAAGTGCTGGCTTGAGGAAGTCCAGGTGATAGACGTGGAGAAGAGGCTCTTGCAGAAAGCTGGCAATGGTGGCTGTGCAGCCACATGAGCAGGAGCTGAGCACAGCTGCAAAGGCTGGGCACACCCCCTAACAGGGAGGGAGTCCAGGGACCTGTGCTCATGGCTCATCTTCTGGAAGAGGCCCTGCCTGTGCACCAGTCTATTAAGTACCTTTTCCTTTCCAGCTTAAGGTTACAATCTCATTCCTGCTAATCTATGCTTCCTTTTCTCAGGAAAAATTGCTTAGGAACCAACACAACCTTAATATTGTAATCAATTTCCAATTTTTCAAATATATCTGAGGTCAGTGGCGATATAGAAATGGTGTGGCCGGGTGCGGTGACTCATGCCTGTAATCCTAGCACTTTGGGAGGCCGAGATGGGTGGATCATGAGGTCAGGAGTTCAAAACCAGCCTGGCCAACATGGTTGAAACTCTGTCTCGACTAAAAATACAAAAGTTAGACATGGTGGCAGTGAGCTGAGATCATGCCACTGTACTCCAGCCTGGGCGAAAGAAAGAGACTTCATATCAAAAAAAAAAAAAAAGAAATGGTGTTATAGTGGAACAAACTGTATACCATACGTAACCCACACTCCTGACCTCATATAACCTACTAAAATCATGTCCCTGGACTCTATAAAAAACAACCACAAAAAATTACAAATAATCCACTATTCCTGTGTCAGAAAAATTTAAAAGAATCGTGGAACATTAGAGTTGGAAGAACCATGGGGGATATCCAGCCCAGTCTCCTGAGTTAACTGGTCAAGGGACTATATATCCTCATGCTAATGGCCAAACTTCTTAGACTGGGGGGCTCTGATCTTGATACCCTTCCCATCTCAGGCCTTAACACAGCCTAAACCACACCACTCAGCCCAGCCAGTTCCAACCACCAGGAAATCCATTGCACATCTGCTCCTAAGCCCAAAGGTTCTCCCCATGACTTACATGGTTAACTTCAACCTTCCCTTCAGGAGTCAGCTCAGGAGTCACCTCCTTTACATACTCTCCTGATATCTCTTCTCCTCCCTTAACAGGATCAGGTGCTTCTACCAGATATCTCATCATTTCACTGTTTTGTGATAGTCACTAACCTAGCTCCTGCTCTAGACCATGAACTGCTGAAAAGTAGGGATTATCTTTTATCTCTGTATCCTATCCCCAGCACCTAACTACAGCCTTCAGAGACTTAACAAATGTGTAATGAATGAATGAATGAACCCAGGCTTTGCCTAAGTAGCAGAAAATAGTCTTCAAAATAAATCCCAACCAAGCTATCAAGTTAGAAGCACTGTTAGCCCAAGGCTGAATTCATGCTGAAACTTTAGGTCCAGGTTAAATTAACATGGCTGTGATTGATTGTGGGTTTAGGTCCTGGTTAAATTAACATGGCTGTGACTGACTGTGGGGAACGTGGCAATAAGACTACTTCACTCGTCTTTGCCATTCAAGTGATGAGCAGAAGCAGGGCCTTGGGGAAAGATCTTTCTTATGTGTATATGCACAATCATTTAGGACCATCCAACAGCAGGGAAGTTTAGCACTGCACATTTATTAATTCTATTAGCAGTGTTAGCTCAAGATCCCACCAGAGTAGAAAGACAAGTCTTTGTGAAAGTCAAACAAATGCCTTCTTGTGCTTCAACACTAGAACTTTCCCTCTAAACAGTAGGAATGCATGCAGGTGTCTGCCTAACCCGGCCTAAGTGAGTCATAAAGCAATCAATCAACTTATGTCATCAACTGGGTTTTGAATGCCCAAAAAGTATCATGCTGCTGGGGAGAGAAGCTAACCATGGAACAAGAGACCCACGTTATAATGTAGAAGCAGAAGACGCTTTGCTTAATGCAAGTTGTTTGGGATTACAGGTCTCTTTTCTCTTAGTTATTAGAGACACATGATGAAACTGTATAGAAATTCACAAAAATATTCAGATGGATATAAAAAGAAGAATGAAGTTCTGATACATGCTACAACACGTATGATTCTGAAAACATTGTGCTAGTCATGAAAGTGCAGGGATTGTATTATTCCATGCTATGGCTTGAATCTTTGTCCCCTCCAAAAGTCCTGTTGAAATTTAATTGTCTTGCGACTATTTTGGGAGGTGGAACCTTTCAAAGGTGCTGCCATTATCTCAGGAGTTCATTTGTAACCATCTGACGAGTTCTTCCTGCCCATTGCGCAAATAAAATCAATTCATGGAGATCATGGCATTGCACTAAAGAAAGAGCTTAATTGACATGAAGTCAGACACACCACGTGGGAAATGGAGTTATTAGTCAAATCAATCTCACCGAAGGCTCAGAGGTCAGGAGCTTTTTAAAGATAGTTTGGCAGGCAGGGGTTAGCGTATTGGTGTTGCTGATTGGTTGGAGATGCGATCATAAGGGTGTGGAAAATGGTCCTCATGTGTTGAGCCCACTTCTGGGTGGGACCACAGGACTAGTTGAGTTACAGGTCTGGGTGGGGCCATCTGGTTGTCAGAAATGCAGAAATCTGAAAAGCCATCTCAAAAGGCCAATCTCAGGTTCTGCAATAGTGATGTTATTTGCAGGAATAACTGGGGAAGTTGCAAATCTTGTGGCCTCTAGTATAATGTCTGGTTATTTTTAAACTACATCTACATCTTAGAAGAATTCAGACCCCTTTTATCCTCCTAACTTGGCCTTTCATTAATTTTACAAGGGCAGTTTAGTTTCGGGGAAGGGCTATTACCACTTAAACTAAAAACTAAATTTCTCTCAAAGTTAGCTTGGCCCATGCCCTGGAATAAATGAAGGCAGCCAGCTTGTGAGGCTAGAATCAAGATGGAGTCAGCCATGTCAGATTTCTCTTACTGTCATAATTTTTCAAAGGCGGTTTCAGGTTTATTATTGCAGGAGTAGGTTCATCCCCTCTTGGTCTCTCTTCCTGTCCTCTCTACTCTTTCACCATGTGATACTTTCCACCATGTTACAACACAACAGGAAGGCCTCTTCCAAGATGCCAGCACTTTGATCTTGGACTTCCCAGTCTCTAGAACTGTGAGAAGTAAATTTCTGTTCATTATAAATTACCCAGTCTTTGGTATTCTGTTATAGCAGTAAAAATAAACTAAGATATTCCATTTATATGAAATGTCCCAAATAAACAAATCCCTAGAGAGAACATAGAACAGTGGTTGCTGAGGCCTAGAGGGTACTGTCAAAAATATTTGAGAAGATTTATTCTGAGCCAAATATGACTGACCATGGCCCATGACACAGCCCCACTAGATCCTGTGAACATCTGCCCAAGGTGGTTGGGCTACAGCGTGGTTTCACATATTTTAGGGAGATATAAGACATCAATCAACACAAATAAGATGTACATTGGTTTGATCCAGAATAGGTGAGACAACCCCAAATGGGGGCTTCCAGGTCATAGGTAGATTCAAAAATTTTCTGATTGGCAATTGGTTGGAGGAATTTATCTAAAGGCCTGGAATTAACGGAAAGGAGTATCTGAGTTAAGATAAGGGGTTGTGGAGACCAAGGTTTTTATGAAGCAGATGAAGCCTTCAGGTGCCAGGCCTCAGAGAGAATAGATGGTAAATGTATCTTATCAGAATTAAAAGGGCACCAGACTCTTAGTTAATTCTCTCCTGGATCAGAGAAAAAACCTGGAAAGGGAAGAAGATTCTCTACAGAACGTAGATTTTCCCCGCAAGAGACAGCTTTGCAGGGTCATTTCGAAACATGTCAAATAAATATATTTTGGGGTAAAATACTTCAATTTCTTTCAGGGCCTGCTATCTCTCATGTTGGTATCTTACTCCTACAAAGAGTCTGTTTTGTCAGTCTTAAGGTCTGTGTTTTAATGTTAATGCTGGTCAGTTTTGCCTGAACTTCAAAGGGAGGAGGGTATCATGAGGCATGTCTGACCCTCACTTCCCATCATGGGCTGAACTAGTTTTTCAGGTTAACTTTTGAACGCTCTTAGCAGAGAACAGATGTCCTTCCAGTTGGCTGAGGAGCTTAGAATTTTATTTTTGATATGCAGAGGTGATAGCTGAAGGAGGTGTGGTTTCTTTGACTTCAAAAAAAAAAGAAAATGTTTTGGAATCAGTTGTGATAGTTTCACAAATCTGACTACATTAAAACCATTAAATTGTATAGTTTGAAAGGGTACATGTGTATGGTATGGTACATGTGGTATGTTCATATCTCAATAAACCTGTTACCAAAAAAAAAGCAGATAGTAGTATATGCCCTGAAAATTATTTTAAAAACATGATAATAATCCCAGCACTTTGGGAAGCCGAGGCAGGCGGATCACGAAGTTAGGAGATTGAGACCATCCTGGCTAACATGGTGAAACCCCATCTCTACTAAAAATACAAAAAAAAAAAAAAAAAGCAAAAATACAAAAAATTAGCACAGCATGGTGGCAGGTGCCTGTAGTCCCAGCTACTTGGGAGGCTGAGGCAGGAGAATGGCGTGAACCTGGGAGGCAGAGCTTGCAGTGAGCCGAGATGCACCACTGCACTCCAGCCTGGGCAACACAGCGAGACTCTGTCTAAAAAGAAAAACAAAAAATAGCATGATATGATGAATTAGTGAGTGGCTACTTCTGGTCAAGCAGCCCCGGGGAAAGTACCATTGAAGGAAGACATGACTGACAACTGGCTGAAGCACGGTCCCCCGTCATTATTGTTGTTAACAGCACAGTAAAAGCCTTGTAAAAACTTCTCACTACTCACAGTGAGTGAAGGGCTGATTGCCAAGGCCCTTTGCTCATAATGGTGAGAAAATTCTATCAGCCCTCTTGGGAGACAAAAAGATTCTAATGACTGGACCACTGTGCATAGCTTGTCACTGAGAAAAGAAAAACAACTGTCTCCCACATCTGCCAAATGCATTTCTGGTTTCCCGGTTCCTCATTTGGTTTCACTGACACTTACTTGTTGCTAGCGCACTTCTTTCATGAGTCTGAGACCAGGAGAACAGAGCAGTGGCAGGTCTTAGCCTCAATACTGTACCATATTGTCCTTCTCTGGAATCCAACTGTTTTTACGGTAGAGCACTGTGTTTTGCAAAATTGAACAGCACAACAGGATGTAATTGTTTTCTGCTTCAGTCAGTCATGAGTACCATATGCCGTCTTTGTGACACCAGTCTGGATTCATTCAGAAAGGAGCACAAATCTTCACATGGCAAAAAGATCAGCACCTCAATACTTAATGCCATCCTCATCAAGCTCCAAAATTTTCATCAGGTTGCTCCTTGAAGTATGAATAACTCAAGTGGGGTCTTTGCCAATACCAACTCTGCATATGCAAGTTGCATTGTAATTTTCCTTTCATTCAACCTGGGCCCTAAAGCTACTGAATAAAGACACTGTCTTGATAAGATTCAGCTGATTTGGAAGCCACATCCACGCCTGAACACATTCTCAACCTGAGAAACTTCCAATTCTAATCGTATCTTCTGTTTCGTATACAAAACTCAACTAATTTTCCATCAGTATTTCAAGCACAAAACATGGGCAAAGTTGAGTCAGAAGGGCCATCTCAGTCCAAGAGAGAAAGAGTAAAACCACGTTCCAAATGAAGCCAGCCTCTGAATACCTGCTTTTCTCACTCTGCTGAAATCTCAGCTCTCATCTACACTACCCTCTACATTCACTGACATTCTCCAGGTAGCTTCCTGAACAACACCTTTGGGTTCTGCCTACTTATTCTTCTGTGAAAATAATATTTGAAACATGATCTCCCTATGCTTTCTGGGTCCTGGGTCAGCAGTTCAGTTATCCAACTGCAAGCAGAAGCATTTACCTGGAGGGCTTGTTCGAATGCAGATTCCTGGCCCCACTCCTAGGGTTTCCAGGGGTGGAGTCCAGGAATTTTTTTTTTTTTTTTTTTTTTTTGAGATGGAGTTTTGCTCTTGTCACTGAGGCTAGAGTGCAGTGGTGCGCTCTTGGCTCACTGCAACCTGTACCACCCAGGTTCAAGTGATTCTCCTGCCTCAGCCTCCAGAGAAGCTGGGATTACAGGGACACGCCAGCACACCTAGCTAATTTTTGTATTTTTAGTAGAGATGAGGTTTCACCATGTTGGCCAGGCTGGTCTCGAACTCCTGACCTCAGGTGATCCACCCACCTTGGCCTCCCAAAGTGCTGGGATTACAGGCATGAGCCACCACTCCCGGCCAAGAATTCGTATTTTGTAACAAGTTCCCAGATGGTTTTGATCTTAAATGATTTAGGACCCATGCTTTGAGAATTACTGTTCTGTGCTATTTATTACCTCTAGACCAATCATTCTGGGAAATTTTCCACTGCGGTAAGAGCCCACATGAAAGTCAGAAAATCTGAGTTAAAGTCTGGAATCTGCCACGAATAACTGCATGACCCTAGGCTCATTACTTAGTCTCCCTTAGTCCTTAATATCTTGCCAATAAAAAAAGAGAGAAAATAGTTCTCGCTTTGCAGCCAATTCTTAGGCCCTGCATAATTCATTGTGGAGTTCCATAGTTATTACCAATATTTATAATTAGCTCTATATCATGATATTGTCTTTAGCAAGACTTTCTGAAAAAAGTCGTAATAGAAGTAGTCACATTTTCTTTTCAAATCTAAATATCTGATATTGGACTGTATTTCTAGCTTGAGGGCAGAAGCCTTAAAATATTTTTAGGCAACAACGACAAAAAGCCATACATAAAACCACCAAATAATATGCTTAGAGAATACATTGAATCACCTGGTTTCAGTGAATGTACAATGAATCCAAAGAACAGGCTTGAGTTAAGATGTTGCTATAGGCATGGAACCATTGCAGGAACAGGAAAAAAGCAAAAAAGCTCTAAACCCTCACATTCAGTCATGACCCCTGCAGGGAGTTTACAGTCTCCAAGATAGTTCTGTCGTTGGGTCTGGTAGTATTTTGCCTGGCACCAAAAAGTGGGGATGTCCATATTTTGTGATATTACCTTTTCTTTTTTTTTTTTTTTTTTTGAGACGGAGTCTCGCTCTGTCTCCAGGGTGGAGTGCAATGGTGCGATCTTGGCTCACTGCAACCTCCGCCTTCCGGGTTCAAGTGATTCTCTTGCCTCAGCCTGCCAAGTGGCTGGGACTACAGGTGTGTGCCACCACATCCAGCTAACTTTTGTATTTTTAGTAGAGATGGGGTTTCACCATGTTGGCCAGGATGGTCTCGATCTCTTGACCTTGTGATCCACCCACCTCAGCCTCCCAAAGTGCTGGGATTACAGGTGTGAGCCACTGCGCCCAGCCTATTACCCGTTTTTTTACACGTAATAAATTATATTATTCTTCCTTTTGCTGTATTTTTTATTATGTTCAGAAAATACAGAAAAACATATAAGGTAGATTTTAAATCACCCCATATCCATTACCCAGAAAAACAAAACAAAGAAATAAAAACCATTTTTGAACATATTAGTATATTTTCTTCCACCCTCCTTCCTCTCTCCTCTCTCTCTCTCTGTGTGTGTTTTTTTCTTTCTTTCTTTGCCAGGGCCAATATTTTTAAAAAGGTACATACATAATGTATATTTTACACAAACTGGACATATTCTTATGCCATTCTGTTTTTTCATTTAGTATATTATGAACATATCCTAACATTCCTAATTACTGTCTTCTACAGCATCATTTTAATGTCTGGATCTCAGTCCATCCTTTGGCTGTATCATACTTTGTTTGTTCATCTCCGTAACCACTTTTTAATTTACCAGATGAGACGGTAAAATTAAATTCTGACACAATCTC
Organism: Papio anubis; assembly: GCF_008728515.1. Lineage (NCBI taxonomy): Eukaryota > Metazoa > Chordata > Mammalia > Primates > Cercopithecidae > Papio > Papio anubis. The sequence goes on along the minus strand of NC_044991.1, from coordinate 81,857,731 downwards.
CTTTGTAACATTTTTTTTTTCCTGCTGACCACAATTTTCCTCCTGGGACCTACTATATTGAGGACTGTTCTGATAACCAGTTTTTAAATGAATATTAGAATTTCATTTTAATTTGCATGTTAAAATGGATTTTTAGATGGACTCAAAAATTACTTATGTTACTGCTATATCAAAAAAGTAGATGAGTTGGTAATTTCATTTTTATTCTTACACAGAGGAGTCTTACCTTCACATTATTGTGCAACAGACTAATCTGTAGCCAATAAGAAGAGAAAAGGTAAATCTTTGTGCAGTGATACAAAATGATCGTAAAAACAATGGAAGGCAATTATTAATCAAACCGATTCACAGAGAGAGCTTGTCATTCAGATGGGTTTAAATACTGTCTATCGACAACCTGACAATTCCCATCCGGAAATCAGCAACCCTTATCTCTCCCCCAAATCTCAGAGTTGTGTATTTAACAGACTATTTCCCACTCCCACCCAGATGACTGGTAGGCATCTCCCATTTAACATATCCTGAACTGTTGTTTCTCATGCTCCTCTCCCCTCAACCTCTTCCCCTTCCAAGTAAACGTTTCCTCCATTCTACATGTTGTTCTGGTTAAAACATACACAAAAAAACTACAGTCTTGAGATTGACTGTCTCCTCTACTCTATAAGAGTTCTTATGTATCAGCAAATCCTGTTGGTCCAATCTTCAAAAATATCTCCAGAATCCACCACTTTCCCTCACCTCCATCACCACCATCTTGGTCCGTACCCTGATGCTCACCTAGATACTCAGATGACTGCAGTAGTGTTTAACTCATCTTCTTGCTTGTATCCTTGCTCTGGGCACCCCCAGTCTTTTCCAAACAGCTTCCAAGGTGATCAATTCGAAAGCAAGGTTAGCATATCACCCCTTTCTCAAAACCCTCCAATGACTACGCAACTCTCCCCAAGGAAAATCCATAGCTCGTAGCTACAGGGTCAGACAGGACCTGGCTCACAGTTTCCTTCAGAATTCACCTACTATGCTCTTCTCATTTCATCTGCTCCAAAATCACCAACCTCTTTGCACATGCACATGGAAAGCACAGACCGCCTCAGGGCTTTGGCACTTAAGGGCCCCTCTGCCCAAAGCACCTTGCCCTTAGGAATTTTCAGTGCTCCTCCTTCATTTGCCTCAGCTGTGTGCCTGGGTATCACTTTACCAGAGTGACCATTCCTGGTCATTCGCTCTGCCTTACACTGATGTCTTCTTAATAGCATCCATCAATTCTTGATATATATTTATATATTGATTGTTGATTGGCTTCTCCACCCACAGCAATGTAGTAAACTCCTTGAGGACAGACTCCTTGAGACAAGAACTCAAACTCCTTGAGACAAGAACTCCCTGAGTTCTTGTTCTCTGTTGTACTCCTGCTTGTTGGAACAAGGCCATACAGAGCATAGGTACTTGTATGTGTAGAATGAATGAATGCATTAATAAATGTTTTATATCTATTAAACAATTTATATTCTGGAAAGAATCAAAGGAATCTGGTAAAGTGTTGGCTTCTGAGAATGTAAATTGGGGGTCTGGGATGATGGGACTTGTTTTATAGTGTATGTTCTTTTGCACTATCCGCACTTAATATCATGTTGCCAACAGAATCTTTTAATCCAAATGCTTTATTTTGAAATTAATGCAACTCAAAATAAATCACAGCTTCCTCGCTCACTTGCACAGTATTCTATTCACCAGTTTCAAGGACTCTGTATCTGTGGATGAGGCACTGAGGGATATGTTAAGTGCATTACTCCTCTCAACGCAGTCTTATCGAGAGGAAATATCTTCCTACTTCATACACTGTGGTTTTATAAGTCCTCCCCCCAGCACCATCCCTAACCCTTTTGGTTTTCTCCAAATGACACTAGAAAACGAAAACCAGGGGAAATTCAAAGGAGAACAGCAAACAGTCCTCAAAGAAACCAAACATAATTTTGAGTCTCTAACTAGAAAGAAATATTCAAAATATTTCATGAATAACAAGTAAGTTTTTAACTGAATCTTAAAATGGTCCCTGTATTTACACAAGATTCAGACCAAATGGTCTCCCTTAAAAAAGAATGATGATCATAGACAATCCACTTTCTAAAAGACATTAAAAATAAAAAATGTGTTTGTGCCATGTGTAATCTATTTACCAAGTCTGAAAAGTCAGTATTTCTGAGGTTTATAAAATACCTTCCTAAAGTTCTCACAAATGTATCTTGTATGGCTTGGTGTGGGGCATAATTTATTGAGAAAAATACATTAGCTGCATTTTGGGGGGCTCGTTCTGCTTGATGAAGCAGGTTCGTTTAATCAATACAAACTGCTTAATATGCTAATTGCTACGCTAAGTGGCAGTAACCAATTCCTCTGGAACAGAGATGCAGATGTTATTGAACAAGTTTTGTAATAATCATGAGGCAACCACGTGGCTGATGAGTAAGCCATTCTTAGGGCATACAGAGACCTGCACATCAGTTCTGGTTCCTCCTCTTTCCTCCATCTGCTGGATTCGGTGCATTCCCCTTTGTGTTACAGGAAGAATGAATCCTTAAAAGGATCCCATTTTCTTCAATGAGAAAACGTAATCACTTATAACTTGTTCTTGTTTCCCTGAACACTTGCAACCTTGTGAACATATAGGGTTAACACACACTAAAGGCTGGTTAGCGTCCAGTGTGATGAGACAAGTAGAAAATTATGCCTGAATTGACTCTGTTCTCAGCACAGGATATGATTACTGATCAGTGAGTATGTCTCACTGTGAACCGTTGTATCATGAAGGGTGGAGAAGCATAAGGTGCATGCTATGATTTCTCTAGCTCCTGTTTCATCCCTCGTTTTTTCTTGATACAGTTACACTTCTTGAGAATATACATCCTTTTGTTCTTTTCAGGACTAAGGGGCCAGATCCTAAAATCCACTTCAGAGCATCAGTGCTGAAAGCATGTTACCTGGTCTAGCCACCTCAACATCACCTGAGTACTTAACCAGAAATGTGCACTTCAATGCCCTGCCCCAGGCCTGTTAAAACACTCAAGGTGGAGCCCAGAAATCTGTGGCTTTACAAGCCTTGTAGACGACCGTGACGCACAACTAAGTTGGAGATCCGCTGCGTCTTTCTTTCCCTTACCCTCACCCTGTCACCTTTACCCACACCACAGACACATTTACACTCAGACCCCAGAGCCTCTCTCTGCTTTCAACCTCTGATGAGTCTCCCAAACCTGTTTCTTCCTTTCAGTTCCCAGTGAGTATCCATCCAGGGCTTTTGGTTTCCGTCCTGACTCTCTCCTTAACTACAGGGTGACCCACCGAGCCTCAGTTTCTGCCATTATGAAATGGATCTACTAATATGTCCAATAAAATGCAAGATACTCCAGCATTTCAAAAGACAAGGCAGCAACACTGATTTAAATATTTTAAAAAGCTACTTATATCCTTTAATTCAGCAATCCTACTCCTGAGTTTAGAAAACTCAGTTAACTAAAGTTCACAAACTCGGTTCAATTAGGTTAACAATCTATAAGAACTGCGTACAAGGATAATTGATGTAGTACTGGTTTTGATGTTGTTGTTTTGTTTTGTTTTTTATTTTCAGGGACCCACTTCACAGCCAAAGAGTATTGTTTTAATGGCAAAAAATCTGATATTCTTATAAATAGGTTTAATAAATTATGTTACATCAAAACTCTGAAATATCATGCAGCCATCAAAAAGAATGAATAAGAACAAAGTTGGCAAACTTTTCTGTTTTGGACCAGATAGTAAATGGCTTTGCAGGCCACATCATCACCAACTACTCAACTCTGCTGTTTCACTGTGAACAACAACTCATAAATGAACAGGGAGGATGTAGCTGTGTTCCAATAAAATTTAAATTACAAAAACAGTCACAGGCCAGACTTCGCCCCTGGGCCGTATTTTGTCAACCTCTGAATTACAACTGTACTAGAAGACTTCAAACTATTTCCATTAGATGTTTACTGTTGAATGGAAAAACTAGGGGTTAGTTGTGTGATGTGATCACAATTTTGTACAAAAAACAATTGCATCACGACACCCATCTTTTGTATGTATCTGTGTGTGTAAGTGTCTATGTATATATGTAGATGTGCATATCTGTACAGGATTATATGGGTACACAGGAAAACACGGAAAGGTACTTCCGTGTGAACTTCTTAACTAGGTTTAGGAATTGCTAATAAAGAGACAGGAGGGGAAAAATATGCATGTAAACAAATTATAAAAAGAAAAAATAGAGCACTAATCATCATCTATATGATCATAATTTTGCAGTTAGTTAAATTTTACAGACATGTGTTTATGTAAAAATAAATTAAATAAGATTCAAAAACCAGTCCCTATCTCCAAGGATAGTCGTGAAAATTGAACGAAATAAAGCATGCAGACTCTCAGCAAAGAGCCAGATGGAGCCGCTCATTCCAACTCTAATTATCCCTCAATTAGAAGAAGCCTCCTAACTGGGTTTTCTGCTCACATGCTTCCTACCTAAAAACCTCCGCCCTTTCCCTCACCCCTTTCAATTCTGCACTCAGTATTCTTCGGCTCATTCATTCCCTCATTCCATCCATTTATATACTCTGGGCACCATTTATAAGCCACACACTGTGCTAGGGACTGGAAACTTAAAATAAATAAAACGTTCACACTTTCTCCGTCCCCCAGGATTTTAGAGTGTCTGGTCAGAGAGCTCGATGAAAGCCAGGTTTTGGATATATCGTTGTCTGCCTCCACAACGGTGCTCCTTCCCCTAAGAGAAGACCATCCTTGCAGCAGAGTTCTGCTTCCTGAAGGCAGAGATTTCTTGGATATGCTCATATATGTCGTGCCCACCAGGATTCCTGGCACACAGTAGGCATTTAATAAAAAGGGATTGGATAATTGAATTATGGATGGACGAATTGATTGAAGAAATGAATGAATCATTTGTGTGAATGGGAATTCCCTATAATCTGCCTTCCCTTGCTTCTCCCACTACAAGTCAGTAATAGTAACAGCTCAGGTTGCTGCTGTATTTAATAGGTACCAGGCACTGTGCCAAGAAGCCACCTGCCTTATCTCACCTGGCAAGGTGTGAACTAATATAATCCACACTTTGTAGAAGGGAGAACCAGTCCTAAGGGTGGTAAAGTGAGTAGCCCCAGGACCCTGAGCTGGTAAAGATGTCCAGCCAGGATATAGGACCTGGCCTCTTACTCCAGAGCTACGGTTCATAACACAATCCTACGTATTTCTCATAGAAAGTACTGAGAGTATTCTCCAGATCCTAAAGGATGGACTCAAATCTACTCTGTTCCAAATGCTAAAAGGCACCTTAATTGTGTTTCCAAAGCTTAAAGAAATGGCAACTAGCCAAACGTCTAGGCTGCAAGGAGATGAGGCTGCCCCCACCACCATCTTGAAAAACAGGATATTAGAACCTCTATGAGGCCCTTGGACCCCCACTGTCCCAGGGGTCTCCTTTCAAGTGGAAATTAACGATCTGCCAAACATGTGGTCTTCCCCAACATTTAATGAACCGGTCCTCAAGGGCCGCCTAATTCTGATTCCAGCTCTGACAGATGTTTGGCAGGAACCACCCAAAGAGCCGTCTTTACCTTCTCCAACTCCTCTCTTTTGTTCTGACATTTGGAGGAAAAGTGATGGGTACTCCTATCATCCAAATGTTACCAAGATATCACAGAATATTATGGAGCTGTCAAGAAAATAGAGTGAGTAGAGGCTTACTTCCTTGATGTTAGAAAAAAAAAAAAAATTGTGGGTAAGAAAGAAAGACCGCTTTCCTGCTAAGGGAAAGAAAACCATGCAGCAAAGACGCTAGACAGTGAGCAGAACGCTGGCGGAAACAATGCCTCCATCGTCGCTTACAGCTTTCACAAAGCAGACTGTTAGTGAAATCAACCATTTGGGGCCAAATTTCCAAGTGCAGCATGTTGCCGAGCACCAGATGCACTCAAATGGTTATTTTCACGGGGAATGCAAGTGATTTGCATCCATTTATTCAGAGCCATCTGAATTCTCAGCCACATGCACAAAACAAATTCACTGCTCCCTTTGCCTCCGGTAACTTTTTCTGCCTCCTTACTAAAAAAATCCTGTCCCCCACCTGTACATTGAAATAGACGTCCTCAGGGACTGAGTTTTCTGTGGCCTTTTAAAGCAGACTTGCCTGGCACCTGTGCCCTGTTTGGGCATTAGCAGAGAACTGGACTTGGTATTTTGGCTTCGATTTTTCTTTTCCTCTTGGCTCACATAATGATTTATTTGATCCCTATTTCGTTCATTCAACAAACCTTTAAGCCCTGTGCCAGACCCTGAGCTTATTACACACCCATGGGGCCTTGTCCCTGCCTTCCAGACAGGCTCGAATGGAGCTGCCACTTATTCAGAGGTCAGCTTTTAAAGTTAATGCATAAAATAAAAATCCCATCTAATCAGATTGTCCCTTTAAAGACTAGGGCTCACACTCAGTGGAAGCAGGTGCTTTTGTGACAAGATGCCAAGCACATGCCAGAGTGAAGGGGTGGGCTGCTGGACAGAATCACCTGCACCATGTATTCATACATTGTTTTCTTGTTGCACTTTGCCTTACAAAGCAAGTATAACTATGCGTATTACTGGAATTCCTGCTGAGTACTAGGCTATGAGCCGCACAGAAGACAGGGGCCTCATAGTCACATGTGGTTGTGCTTGCTCTGCTTTTTGATACTGCACAAACATCATCAGGGTCTTGAGGAAACAAGAACTCTCGGCTCCATCATTCAAATTCCTGGTGTTGCCTGTTTATGTCCCCATTGCTTCAAGGTGAGTCTTTTTCTCCTGGCCCAACTCACATTGGTTTAACTAAAAAGGAAATCACCTGCCGGGCACAGCAGCTCACACCTGTAATCCCAGTACTTTGGGAGGCCAAGGCAGGTGGATCACAAGGTCAGGAGACCGAGACCAACCTGGCTAACACAGTGAAATGCCATCTTTAGTAAAAATACAAAAAAAATTAGCTGGACATGGTGGCACACGCCTGTACTCCCAGCTACTCGGGAGGCTGAGGCCAGAGAATCGCTTGAACCCAGGAGGTGGAGCTTGCAGTGGGCCAAGAAAGTGCCACTGCACTCCAGCCTGGGTGACAAAGCAATACTCCATCTCGAAAACAAAAAGAAAGAAAAAAGAAGAAGAAATCACTGTAATAGTCCACATGTGTTGAATCTTACTATGCCCTGTCACGGTGCCTTACATGTACTAGCTCATATGAACCAAAACACCAAGGCATAGGCTCTAGTGTCACCCATTTATTACATATGATGTGAACAAGGCAAACAGAGGCTGAGTTGCACAGCTCAGAAATGATATTCAACCCCAAACACACAGACCCATCAAATTCTGGCCCAGCTTCAAGCAGAACTTGTCTATCAGAAGAGCAAGGGTTCTCAACCTTGGCCCTACTGACATTTGGGGCCAGCTCATTCTCTGTAGTGGGGAGGGGGGCTGTCCTATGTATTGCATGGTACTTACAGCACTCCTAGCCTCTACCCACTAGATGCCAATGGGACACCATTGTTGGCAGCCAAAAATGACTCCAGATCCTACCAAATGTCCCCTGGGAAATAAAACTGCCACTAATTGAGAACCACTGTTTTAGGGTGACTACACGTTCCAGTTTGCTTGATCACATCCTGTTTAGGTATGTTCCCCAGGCATAACTCTTCACTGAGGCTGACTTCCCAGGAGTACAGTGTGTGCAGTCATACAGGGCTCCGTGCTTAGAAGGGTCCTGTACTTGATTTCATGCCCTGTTATGACCATTTTGAAAATCTTAAGAGTTTTTGAACTTACTCCCTGACTTCCCAAAACAGATTGGAAACTGCACTGAATTGATTTCTTTCTTCTCTCAATCCTCATCACTTCTACCTCTATCTTCTTTGCCATGCTTGACACGGGGAAATAGGATTGCTCACCACCACCCACACGGTCAAGCAGATGCACGTGTGATTTTACGCTCTGAAGTGAACACCTCCAAATGAGGGAAGGGTTGTGGCATGACAGGCTGCCTTGCCACCATCAAGCTCGCAATGTACTGCCTACTGACGGAGCCCCCATCTCAAATATTAATACTTGTTTTCGAGTTTATAAACAAAGCCACGATCTGTTAGCAAAACAAGTTGTCTCCTTTTCCTATAGAGGCAGAGCCATGAGCCAAACAACATCCCTGGCACCATGATAGGAGCTCCCAGCTCTGGGGAGGAGCTGTGTAAGCTAAGGCAGCATTTAATAATCAGGTGAAAGCACTATTAAAACACACCCCTGCACATTGCAAATTATTATGTTGTTACAAGAGACTGAAACAGAAGTGCTCAGAAAATGAGATTTGTTTCCCCTAATACACAAGAACAAAGCCATCGCAAATTTAAGGAAGAAGCCTGAATTTCATCTGCATCTATCCTGTCTGAATAAGCAGTTTGTTCTGTGTTAAATGTCTATTAGTAAATGTAAGTTAATCTCATTTAGCTTTTTTTTTTTTTTTTTTTTTTTTTGTTTTGAGATGGAGTGTCACTCTGTCACCAGGCTGGAGTTCATAGCGCGATCTCGGCTCACTGCAACCTCTGCCTCCTGGGTTCCAGCGATTCTTCCGCCTCAACCTCCCGAGTAGCTGGGGCTACAGGCGCACGCCACCATGCCCAGCTAATTTTTGTATTTGTAGAAGAGATGGGGTTTCAGGATGTTGGTCAAGATGGTCTTGATCTGCTGACCTCATGATCCGCCCACCTCAGCCTCCCAAAGTGCTGAGATTACAGGCATGAGCCACCGCGCCCAGCCCATTTAGTTTCTTTTAATTTCTACAGAATTCATAAGTAAGTACAGCATGGTGGTACAAGTGTGGGCACCGGAGCCAGTGGCTGCCTGGGTTTAAATCTTGGCTTTATCACTTCCTATCTGAGCATCCACACTTCCAACTCCTAAGCCATAAAAATGAGATGATAGTACCCTTTGACACACCATGTTGAAGATGAAATGTTAATACATCTAGTACTTGGAAAGTGCCTGGCACATAATAAGTTCTCAAGAAATATCAGACGTATCATCAATACCACCAGTAGCAGCATATAGCTAACTCTTGTTTATTCTAAAATTCAGCCCAGGCATAACCTTCTCCAAGAAGATGTTCTTGATCCTTCACAGACACTCTATAGCCCTGAGAATTTTCCTATCAAGCTTCTAAACTCTACCACATATTTTTCTTTAAGGTGTTATCATCTTTAATCGCGATTTTTTTTTCTTTTGAGACTGAGTCTCACTCTATCGCCCAGGCTAGAGTGCAGTGGTGTAATCTCAGCTCACTGCAATCTCTACCTCCTGGGTTCAAGCGATTCTCCTGCCTCAGCCTCCCAAATAGCTGGGATTACAGGCACCCACCACCATGCCTGGCTAATTTTTGTAGTTTTAGTAGAGACAAGGTTTCACCATGTTGGCCAGGCTGGTCTCAACCTCCTGACCTCAAATGATCTGCCCGCCTCAGCCTTCCAAAGTGCTGGGATTATAGGGGTGAGCCACCGCGCCCAGCCAATCATGCATTTTTATGTACTCGAAGTGAAAGAACCCTCCCTCTCTCTTACCAGTTGAATCAATTACATTTGCCATATGCCAGAAACTCAACCACTGTTTCTTTTTCCAAAAATACATTACATAGCCATGGTTTAAAACGGTTAAATATAAGAGAAAGACAAAAAGTAATATATGAAAGCCCCTTCCCACCCTCTCCAAATCATAGTCTTGCTCCCAAAGGGTAACCAACACTACCACATCCATTTGTACCCTGCCATAAGTTAATTTTCTGCACTTAGAAGAGCATTAGTGAGGTGTCAGAATCCACCTTGAGTTCTGCCTCATAGTCATTCATTTCCTTTATACACCTTGATATGACTGTAATACGACTCTCTTCATGTAGTCATTAGTACACATGCATTTCCTCTATTTCTAGTTGACTGCCTCATGTAATTCCTGTTCTATCATGTGCCATAATCTGTCCCCCTGTGGTGGACACTTAACCTCTTTCTAGTTATTTCTGCTCTTACAAATAAGCTCCCCAAGAATGGGAACTTCATCTTCTTCAGAGCCATGTCCCCAGTACCTCGTATATTATCTAGTGGATAGCAGGGCTCAGCAAATACTTGTTTTTGAGGAATCTAAGAATAAAGGAACGAGTCCTCCCGGGAACATTTGTGTACACATCATCTTCACTTCTGCTAGTATACTTCAGAGTAAATTCCTAGAAGTACTACTGCTGAATAAAAAGATGTGTGAATTTAATTTCAATAAATAAGAACACACTGTCCTCCAAAGAGACTGTAGCAAATTAAACCCACAGAATTACACTGTTGCATGAAGGGTATATTTAGAACTTCTTATTTAAATGGTAAGCTACTTTAAAGATGAAAACAAATGCCAGGCGTGGTGGCTCACACCTGTAATCCCAGCACTTTGGGAGGCTGAGGTGGGCGGATCACTTAAGGTCAGGAGTTTGAGAACAGCCTGGCCAACATGGTGAAACCCTGTCTCTACTAAAAATACAAAAATTAGCTGGGCATGGTGGCAGGTGCCTGTAATCCCAGCTACTTGGGAGGCTGAGACAGGAGAATCACTTGAATCCGGGAGGCAGGGGTTGCAGTGAGCCAAGATCGCACCGCTGCACTCCAGACTGGGCAACAGAGCAAGACTCTGTCTCAATAAAAAAATAAATAAATAAAAGATGGAAACACTTTATGCTTTATTATATATTCTCCATAATATCTAACACATTGCTTTGCAAGTAGTAAATAGGTATTTCATAAAAGTTTTTTGAAGGATAATTAATATGCCAGGATATAAAAAGGGTTTAATTCAGGAGGGGGAAAACGATAACTGCTTTAAGCAGTACATTTTTAAAAATCCATAAGTTAACCCAATTAACCAGAGCCCATAAATAGAAGAGGGAAAGACAGATTTTCTTGCGGGGGGAGGGGCAAGGAGCGTAGGAGATGCTGAGTTGTGAGAAGAGCATTTACACACATAAAACTCCACCATGCAAGGGTCTACTTTAGTGTCTATATAGTAATGAAATTGACTCTATGATTTCTTTGATGCCCTCTATATCTAAGGAAACAAAATGTGTAGCATATTGCTTTTAAAATTAGATTGACTATAAATTAATCTGGTTTCAAAAATTGTGGAAGAATGCCACTTGAATTCTACAAATTCATTAGCAAATTGTATTTGCAAATCCCAGCTCGGAAGTAAATCAATCTCTTAAACAAAGAAACACAAAGAAGTGACCAAAAAAAAAAAAAAGAAAGTTCAGATTGAACTCTCAAGCCTGTGTATAATCAGGACTCCAGAGTATGGGGCAGAGTCACCCGGGGGTCTGAATGTCCCCCTCAGTGGAGCTCCCCCACCCTACCCGGAGCCCCTGGGAAAACCTGTTAAAAGCAGGCATTCTTCACCTTGAGGCTCTCGCCTTGAAGGAAAGTCTAAAAATGACAAGCCCAGTCGTGGAATGAGGAATATCCCACACACTGCCACTCCTCGTTCCAAAATTAGACTTTGTCATAGACACTGATCTCAAAGGTGGCAAAAATAGCTATAGCCGCTCTAGGGAGTGCCTGAGCTGTCCTGAAGTTTTGCTGCAGCTTCTCCAGCAAGGCAGCTGGCAGCTGGTGCAAGACAGTCCTCGCCTCCCCGCCTCATTCACAATTAGTTCTGCACTTCATACTCCAGGCCCACCCTTCCTTCTCCCAGCACCCCCTTTAGAGTGAATAATAACAATGCATTGAATTTTTCAAGTGGAAATGTAGAGGAGAAATAATAAGGTGGCAAGACTGCTCTCTAAAGCCAAAACTACACAAATAAATGAGATTTCATTTAACAGTGATTTTTCATATATATGTAAAATTTATTGAAACAAGGTCTTGCTCTGCTGCCCAGGCTGGAGGGCAGTAGCACTGTCATGGCTCACTGCAGCCTGGATCTCCTGGACTCAAACCATCCTCCTGCCTCTGCCTTCCCAGGAGCTAGAACTACAGGCACGCACCGTCATGCTGGGCTAATTTTTAAATAGTTTCTAGAGATGGGGTCTCCCTATGTTTCCCAGGTTGGTCTCTAACTCCTGGCCTCAGACAATCCTCCTGCCTGGGCCTCTCAAAGTGCCATGATTATAGGCACGAGTCACTGTGCTCAACCCTAACAGTGATTTTTTTTTAAGATATATTACAAATTGATAGACGTTTCTGAAAGGTGCTCTGTCTATCAAGGTCATTTGAAAATGCTAAGACCAGCCGGGTGTGGTGACTCACAGCTGTGATCCCAGCACTTTGGGAGGCTGAGATGGGCACATCACGAGCTCAGGAGTTTGAGACCAGCCTGGCCAACATAGTGAAACACCATCTCTACTAAAAATACAAAAAATTAGCCAGGCGTGGTGGCAGGTGCCTATAATCCCAGCTACTTGGGTGGCTGAGGCAGGAGAATGGCTTGAACCCGGAGGCAGAGGATGCAGTGAGCCAAGATTGTGCCATTGTACTTCAGCCTGGGTTATAGAGTGAGAGTCTGTCTCAAAAAAAAAAAAAAAAAAAAAAAAAGGAAAATGCTAAGACCATACTGAGTGGAGACATAAGAGGTTTAAAACCCTTCAAAGGAGTGAGACATCATGGCCAGAGGTAGAGTTTTGGAACCAGATAAAACCATCTTGCATTCCTGGCTTCAGGAGTAATTAGCTGTATAGCTGCAGACAAATGACTTCACCATGCTGAACATCTCTTTCCTCATCTACATCATAGGACAGTGATTCCTTCCAGGTCAGGGATCATGAATATTCTCTGCCATTGTAAGCCCTGTAGGAGCATGGGCCTCAAGTGTCTACTTGCCACTGTATCCTGCCACACAAAACAGAACATAGTAGGTTCTCAATAAACATGTTTAAATGGTCAAATGAATGAGAGTGAACAAATGAATCTACCTCACAGAGTTATTGTGGTTATTAGAGAAAAGGCAAGTAAAGCATCTGCTATAATGTAGGAGGCCTGAAAAATAACAGTGGCTGTTATTACTAAAGAGTTGGGCATATCGTAGATGTTCAATAAACACATAGTGTTATTAGCAAATGCCATAAAGTAGGAAAAATATTTAAAAGTGAAAAATCAAACCACTAAGTAAATATTATTCCAGAAATTTTCATGGTGCAGGGGACAGACACTGAGGTGGCCCCATGATCTCCTCCTCCTGGTGGACATATCCTTGTGGGGTGCCCTTCCTTTGCATGTACAGGGCTTATGACTTGCTTTTAGTCAACAGACTGGCTGGGTGCAGTGGCTCATACCTGTAATCTCAGCACTTTGAGAGGCAGAGGAAAAAGGTTTGCTTAAACCCAGAATTTGAGACCAGCCTGAGCAACATCATAGGGAGACCTCATGTCTCCAAAAAATAAATAATAAATAAAAGGAGCCAGGCATGGTGATGCATGCCAGTAGTCCTAGATACTCAGGAGGCTAAGGTACGAGGAGGTCAAGGCTGCAGTGAGCTGTGATCTCGCCACTGCAGTTCAGTCTGGGTAACAGGGCAAGATTCTGTCTCCAAAAAAAAAAAAAAGAAAAAAATATTGATAGAGTATGACAGAGTGAGAAGATGAATAAAATAATCCTTCCATGATTGCGATACATAGGATTGTGGCCTCTTGCTGTCTATGATGAAGTATGTGGCCGTGCTGGCAAGGTCCATGTGGCCAGCAGCTGAGAATGGCCTCTGTCCAACAGCCAGCAAGAAATTGTAGCCCTCCGACCCACAACCGCAAGTAGCTAAATTCCACCAATAACCACGTGAGCTTGAAAGTGGATCCTTCCCCACTTTTACCTCGAGATGAGACTGCAGCCCCAACAGAAACCTGCATTACAGGCTTGTGAAAAACTTAAAAGGAAGGCCCAGTATGCTATGCCAAAACTCCTGACTCAGAGAAACTGTGAAATAATAAATGGATGTTGTTTTAAAGGTGCATAGTTTGTGGTACTTTGTTACATGGCAATAGAAAATTAATTTATGTAGTAATATAGACATCAATTAGCCACAACATCAGCAGCGAGATCCTAGAGAAAGACGTGTGAGGCCAGACACTACTGGGTGTGTCTAAGCATTGCCATGTCAGGATGCAAGATCAGCACTGCCAGAGCTTTGCACTTTTCAAGAAAATATAAAAATCAGAGATTCATGTGTAAGCTCTTAATTTTTAAATGTTGGTCACTAATTTGGAGTTTTCAAAATAACAGTGAATTAATCTCATGCAGGGTAAATAAAACATGTCTAGGGGCTTGATTCAAAGATACAGTGTAAGGCGGGGGTTATGCCAGCACACCTGTTCCAAATTTGAGCCCCACTACCTTCTCAGCTGGTGGTTTGGGGTCTTCAATGCAAGAGTTTTCATGAGGTTTAGAAATTACACAAAACGTCCTTAAAATAATATCTGTTACAGAGAAGATATATAACACATTCTTGTTTTGTTACTGTTCTCATATTAGTTTTCTATGGCTGTCGAAACAAATTACCACCAATTGGTGGCATAAAACCACACAAATTTATTGTCTTACAGTTCTAGTGGCCAGAAGTCCCAAATCAGTCTCACTTGACTGTAGTCAAGGCATTAACAGGGCTGGTTCCTTCTGGATGTTCTAGGGGAGAACCTGCTTTTATGCCTTTTTGTTTTGTTTCGTTTTGTTTTGAGATGGAGTCTCACTCTGTCACCAGGCTGGAGTGCAGTGGTGCAATCTTGGCTCACTGCAACTTCTACCTCCCAGGTTCAAGCAATTCTCCTGCCTGAGCCTCCCGAATAGCTGGGACTACAGGCACACACCACCACGCCCAGCTAATTTTTGTATTTTTAGTAGAGATAGGGTTTCACTCTGTTGGCCAGGCTGGTCTCGATCTCTTGACCTCATGATCCACCTGCCTCGGTCTCCCAGAGTGTTGGGATAACAGGCGTGAGACACCGCGCCAGGCTGTTTTTACGCGTTTTCTAACTTCTCAAGGCCACAAACATCTTTTGGCTCACAGTCCCTTCTTCCACCTTCAAAGCCAGCTGCGTGGCATTTTAAAATCTCCCTCTCCACCCCTTCTCTCTCTCTGTCTCTCTGCTTCCACCATTGCCTTGCCCTCTGTTTGACTCCTCTTGTTTCCCTCTTCTGAAGACACTTGTGATTATATTCGACCCACCTGGATAGACCAGGATACTGTCACCATCTCAGGATCCTTAACTCGATCACACCTGCAAAGTCCCTTTTGCCTTGTAAGGTAACATTCACAGACTGCATAGACTCGAATGTGGACATATTTAGGGAGCCATTATTCAGCCTCCTACCACTGTTACTATTATTATCTGACCCACAGGCCCCTTCTTTATGAGTTTTGGGATTGAGGGTCATCAGGCTGACTCTGATCAATTCACTCCAGAACGCCATTTCCGCCTGGTATGGGCCCCACATTGCAGTATTCTGTCTGTAGACACACTCGGGAATTTTACAACAGGGACAGTTAGCAGTGAGTTAGGTCTTCCTAATCGTGAGGCTAAGGCCAGATGTGAGTTTTGCCATCTTTCTCCAGTTATGATCTTGGCCATCTCATAGAAGCAAGTCAGCAGTCATATAAAAGCAGTTCCTAGTAGGGAATGCAGCCAGGTGTATGTGGATCCACTCTCAATAACCAGAAAAGGCAAAACAATAACCTAGGCAGGGTGACCCAGTAATGTTGCCTTCATTTGTTTTATTTTAACATGGTATCCCCTAATCAGAGATTGATTACAGTACATTGATTTAAGTTTTCACAATCCCTCGTTTAACTCCTTAAGATTCAGATCCCACATTGAAGCTTACTCATTTCCATCTACAACAGGATGCTGTGGCTTTAAAAATCACATTTATTTTATAGAACCCATTAAGCACACAGCAAATTAAGAGCAGGTGACATTATTTTCTAGTTAAATTTGCAAAGGGATAATCCAAACGATTTACTCATATTCCTGATTAATTTTTAGCAGAAATAATGAGGTTGTAAAGGGAAAAACATGTGCGTGAGCAGGCAGAACCCGCCTTTCAAGTACAAAACAATTAATGCTAATTGATGGCTCTACGAACAAGACAATCTTAGACAAACTTCTTGAGGTGCCTAAAGGGAGCTAATGGAATAGCCACACAACCCTAATGCAATGACATGTCGCCCTGTAAGTTTTAAGTGACCTGAATTCAACTTCACAGCTCGCTCTCGCTCTCTCTCGCATTCCCCTCCCTCTGTCTCTCTCCATCCATCCACTGATGTCTCTTTATTGAACTATCCAGAATTCCTAAGTACGTGGGAAAATAAATACCAACATTGTATTAGTTCAAAAAGAAAGTCTTCCTGGAAGGCTACTTGGAAAGAAAAGCAAATCCTTAAAAGCATTCTGAGACTTTGATTCAGCAATCAAGTTTTAAGAATTTATCTTAAACAGATAGTCACTGATGCATACAGATTGAGCATCAAGCTGACGCACAGGTTTTTTGTTGTTGTTATATATTTATATATATATAAAACCTCATATATATATATATATATAACCATATATCTAAATAAATATATATATAACCATATATATATGTATATATATTAGAGATAGGGTCTCCCTTTGTCACCCAGGCAGGAGTGCAGTGGCAGGAACCTAGCTCACTGCTGCCTTGAATTCCTGGGTCCAAAGGATCCTCCTGCCTCAGCCTCCTGAGTAGCTGGGAGTACAGGTGCAAGCCACTGTACCTGGCTAGTTTCTAAATTTTTTATAGAGACCAAAACTTACCATTTTTCCCAGGCTGGTCTCAAACTTCTGGTCTCAAGTGATCCTCCTTGCCTAGGCCTCCTAAAATATTGGGATTACAGGTGTGAGCCACTGTGCTCAACCTTGATGCATAGTTTTATAAATCTATGAAATATCCATATAATAAAATAAGACCATAAAATATGATGTTGAAGATGATATTTAATGAGACAATATGTATGTATTTTCTTGCAAAAAGCTAGCACAAGCAATGTATTCAATATAATTGTATTTCCTACATCCACCTAGTTAAAATACTGGAAAGCTACACATTCCAAAGTGAGTAACAGGTGTATTCTTGTGTGGCAGGCAGAGGGATGACTTACTATGTTCTTTTTATTCTGCTGTGTTGTCTACAATGTTTCAATAATGTGTAGATTCCTTTTGAAATAAGAAAATAATAAATATAATTATTTCTTAGAGTTTCTTATAGTAGTTTCTAATTCTCTAAAATCTATTAAATTATATCATTCCCCATTCCTTCTCAATCTAATTTTACATTTGCTCTACTTAGACATTTAGAGAGAAAGAGAGAGAGATGGCGAGACACAGAGAGAGATGGCGAGAGAAAGAGAGAGAGAGAGAGAGAGAGAGAGGACTTTAAGATAAATACTATTACCACTCCCATTTTACAGGGGATAAAACTGGAGCTGAGGGATATCAAGAACTTTATTCTCCTCCACAAAGCTGGAACGTTTCAGAACTGGTGTTGGAACTAAGTCTGGCTTCATGGGTCATGATCTTGAACACAGTATGATGGCACTGAAATTTATCTCTTGTTTTATCTATGTCTACCCCTAAATTAGTTATATTAGTCACAGTTTTCCAGAAACAGAGTAAATACGATATATACACCAAGATCTGCAGTCTTAAGGCCTGAAAGCCAATGGTGATGATTTCTGGTCTGGATTTGAAGGCCAAAGGAGACCAATGTCGCAACTCAAGACCACAAAGAGACCTAATTCTCTCTTACCCTCCCTTTTGTTCTATTCTGGCCTCCATCAGATTAGATGAGGCCCACTCACATAGCAGAGGGCAATTTGCTTTACTCAATCTATCAATTCAAATGCTACTGTCATTCAGAAACACCTTCAGAGACACACTCAAAAGAAAGTTTAACCAAATATCCAGGCACCCTGTGTCCCAGTCAAGTTGACATATGAAAACCACCATCAAAACCCCTTAATTCATTCCATGCCTCCTCCTCAGCATGCCCACCTCCGCCACCTCTGAGATCATACACAAGTCTTCAAGCCTGGTTTCTCACAAATGCTTATGTCAGCAGTGGCTCACGGGGGCACTTGCTCTTTTCCAACAATAAGCTCTGTCCTGTGGCCCAAATCCAGCCTCCTGACTGTTTCTGAATGACCCATATGCAAAAAAATAAATAAATAAATAAAGTACACTTATTAATGGTTGAGAGAAAATGAAAAGAAGAGTAATATTTCATGACATGTGAAAATTATATGAAATTTGTATTTCAATGTCCATTAAGTTTGTTTTGAGACATGGCTATGCTCATTTGATTATATCTTTCCCATAGCTGCAGTTGTGCTACAATGGCAGTTAAGTACTTGCAGGCCATATTGGTCCACAAAGCATAAAACATTTACAGGAAGCTTTGCTGACCCCTGCTCTAAAATCCTGGAGTGCTGCCTATAGACGTCATTTGGAAATAACCCGAGGCTGTGTTGGAACAGATCACGTTACTGGCATGCTTTGCCCCTCCACTCTTTAAATCCAAACACCCCACATGTTTCAATCGTAAAGTTTCAAACTACCCAAATCTTACCATGCCAACCCAATTCCTCTTTGTTTTGTATATTTCCTTCCAGATGTGAAGCTCTATGTATGTGTTTGCAGCCACAATGCATGATGTGCATTATTTAACTGTTGTGCATTCATTTATGATTTACGATTTCATGAATTTACTCTCCTTAAAGAAGAAACTCATGAACATAATTCTTTTTTTTTTTTTTTTTTTTTTTTGAGGCAGGGTCTCGCTCTGTCACTCAGGCTTAAGTGCAGTGGCACAAACTCGGCTCCCTGTAGCCTTTACCTCCTGGGCTCAAGTGATCCTCCTACCTCAGCCTCTTGAGTAGCCGGAACTACAGTCATGTACCATCATGGCTGGCTAATTTTTGTATTTTTATCAAGACAGGGTCTCCCCATGTTGTCCAGGCTGGTCTCAAACTTCTGGGATCAAGCGATCAGTCTGCCACAGCCTCTTAAAGCTCTGGGATTACAAGAGTCAGCCACCACACCTGGCCTCATGAACATAATTCTTTGTGTACTCCAAGTCCCTAGCACAATGTAAAGCAAAGAGTAAATGTTCTGAGGGCATGTTTATGTATGCTGTGTGTTTGGGCATCTTTATATACCAATGACTATAAGAGACGGCACATGCATGACTGTGGGTAGCAGTTCACCCACAGACAGGTTCTCTTTGACCCACCCGCAGTGTTGGAGTCTTACTAGAATTAATTTCCAACAGTTACCAACTGGCAGGTATTACACACAGACTCAAATCTTTGGCTTCCCTTGAAAAATCAAGTGATCTACCCACATGGATGTCACAATCTCATGTTCTCACGTCAACAGTTGTCTGGTCTTGGGCTTTTGACATTTCACTCCAGTTTCCCTCAGCCCTCTTCTTTCATTTACATTTTTCTCTCTGGCCTCTGTTGACATTTGAAATAACTTCTGATATAGCAAGACATATCTCCATAGGTAGATGATCCACATGGTTGTGTCTACAGATGTCTATACACGTGCAAATTAATTTTACACACCCTTGCGATTGAGTTGCAAAGTAGATAATGGGGATGCATGGTTAAGGGGTTACCAATGGCCTACATCAGGCATTCCGGAATGGCATTTAATCCAAGTGATACACTATTGAGAAGAGGAATCAATCATCTGCTCAAATAATGCTGACCATATTTTCCAGCACAAAAACGAGCCAATTGCTTTCTGCAGTGATAGGCACTGGGACACCAGGAAGAAATTCCAAACATACCATTGAGTTTTTCACGCTCTGTAGCAAGCGCTCGTGCTGCTCGGCTATGGCCAAGGCAGCAGAGTGGACTTTCTGATAGATGGCCTCCCCGTCTCGGGTCTGAAAGATAAACAGCCCTTCACCAGTCTCACACATCCTGTGAAAACAAAAACAAAATAGCTTCTGAAAATCCAGCGCCAAAAGTTCAATGCACTAAAATCCTGGAATACTCCACTAGGCTGTGCCCGTTTATTATTTCTTATGAGATCAAGATTCTTGTTCACATTTGCTAAACAAAGTTAACTAGAATCGAAACGTTCAAAGTATTCAATTAATTGTTATTAACAAGGGCAGGGGACCAAGGGACTCCAGGCTAACCTGTGCTGAATACTTTCTATCACAAAGTAAAAGAGAAATTTAATTTAAAAAGCTGTTTCTTTATTTTCAGTATAATAAATACTTCACCTTCCCTATCTTTCACCTTACCACCCTCAAAGAGAAATACCTGTGCAAGCACATTCCTTTGTACAGCCTGTGAATAGCTCCTCATCAGAAACTGCCAGTGCAGAGGGAGAGGAAGATTTTATATCTCTTAGCTTCTGTTCTCGCTTTCCCTACAGACCATGGCTTTAAGGATTTTTTTGAGACAGAGTCGCTCCTGTCGCCAAGGCCTGGATTGCAGTGGCCCGATCACCGGCTCACTGCAAGCTCCGCCTCCCAGTTCCGCCATTCTCCTGCCTCAGCCCCTCCCGAGTAGCTGGGACTACAGGCCATGCCTGCATGCAGGCTGGTTTTTGTGTCTTTTAGTAGGGCGGGGTTTCATCGTGTTAGCCAGGATGGTCTCGATCGCCTGACCTCGTGATCCGCCCGTCTCGGCCTCCCAAAGTGCTGGGATTACAGGCTTGAGCCACCGCGCCCGGCCAAGGATTCTTTCCTTCCTAAAATCCTAGATTAAATATTACTCCGGCTTTCATTCAACGGGATGGATCAAATGCAGTTAATTTTTTTTGCCATGAGTATGACTCTGCTGAATTAATATTTGGAACATTAGAGAAGTTCTTCACGGAAAGCTGTATGGTTTTGATAATTAACAT
The DNA here is from genome assembly GCF_008728515.1 of Papio anubis. Classification (NCBI taxonomy): domain Eukaryota; kingdom Metazoa; phylum Chordata; class Mammalia; order Primates; family Cercopithecidae; genus Papio; species Papio anubis. The sequence continues at coordinate 81,836,742 of NC_044991.1, read as the reverse complement.
CAAGCGTTAAGAAGAAGGGTATCTGTACCTCAGATGGTAAAGGTAAACAAAGAGAAATAAATTTCATTAATAAAGGAAGACTGGTACACACAATTAGGCAAGAAACAAATAAATGCTTTTTACTTAAATACATTTTAGTATATATGTGTGTATATATGCTATACATATATTTTAGTGTGTGTATATATATATAAAAAACTACACTAAAATATATTTAATTATTATAAATATTTTTAAAGAACTTGGACAAAATCATACACAGGGATATTAAAAGAAGCTCTGAATTTGATACATCCATATGCCAACAGTAAACTAAGAGGTTGTTTTGTTTGCTTGCTTGTTTTTAAAGGCCTGATTATTTTAAGACACAATGCCACTCCTTCCATTTCAGAATTTCTTGCTGAAAAACTGAACGGTAGCTTCAGTGCCTGAATTTTGCTCCCATCTAAAGAACTGTTTAACACAACATAGAAACTAAGCAAATTTTCAGCCTAAACCACTGTTATTTTCTTTTTAGTCTAGCCCAGTCTATGCAATTAATGCAATAAAACGAGGAAGATGTATCTAATGTTTTGCAGTTGGTCCAGTACCACAAATGACAGCTTTCTATATATAAGGCATGGCCTAAGTAATGGGCAAAACCCATTAAATTTGAATTAAATTTCATGAATTTTATGAATATGAGCCATGTATGAAGAAACAGAGGGAGTTTGGGTGCGGTGGCTCACACCTGTAATCCCAGCACTTTGGGAGGCCAAGGTAGGTGGATGATCTGAGGTCAGAAGTTCAAGACCAGCCTGGCCAACATGGTGAAACTCCATCTCTACTAAAAAATACAAAAATTAGCCAGGCATGGTGCAGGAGGCACCGGTAATCCCAGCTATTCCGGAGGCTGAGGCAGGGAGAATAGCTTGAACCTGGGAGGTGGAGGTTGCAGTGAGCCGAGATGCACTCCAGCCTGGGTGATAGACAGAGGCACCATCCCCCTTCACCCGCCACTAAAAGAAAAAAAAGAAGAAGAAGAAACAGAGGGAAAAAAATGATGGCTCTTTCAATAAGCTAATCTAAAGAACTAGCTCATGAGGTTGATCATGTGATTTTAATTATTAAGTCATTTTAATCCAAAGAAGATCTGAAACTGAAATTCAAGGCATTTTCAATAAAGTCTCATTTCTTCCCTGAAGACATCTCAAAATACTTAAACCTTTTCTGCTACATTGTCCTTATTTAAGCCATCATACAAATTTGACTCTATTGCTTGGCATCCAATTCTGTAAGGTTTTGTTTTTCATACATCTTTTTTCCATCAAACACGGAAATATTAATTTGTTAAGAGAAGGAAGTAATCCTAATCAGTTCTTTCAGAGGAAAAAGTGGCCACTGGTTTCCCCTCGGGCAGAGGTCACTGTATATTTATTTACTTCCTTAAATGCCAACCTTGGTTCCAGAAGTAATGAAAGTACCTGTTACTCAGAAACACTTGTAGTGTGACAGATTAATACCAAACCTTGCAGCTATGTTTCTCCAGCTTGGACAATCTAGTTGCTTTCAAAGTCTTTGTTAACTGCAACCCACCGTAGGAAATAAAGTTTAGATTTTTAGCCAGTATACCTATCAATCTATCAATCTATAACATGCTATTATTTTCTCTTCTATCTTATTTTTAATACTAGTGGTGGAATGCTTAATCTATATCATAACCCATTCATTTTACTCTTGGAAAATCACTCTTACCCAATGCCCACGTGTTTTTTGTTTGTTTGTTTGTTTGTTTGTTTGTTTAGGTGGAGTCTCGCTCTGTCGCCCAGGCTGTAATGCAGTGGTGCAATCTTGGCTCACTGCAACCTCCGCTTCCCAGGTTCAAGCAATTCTTCTGCCTCAGCCTCCTGAGTAGCTGGGATTACAGGCATGTGCCACCATGCCCAGCTAATTTTTGTGTTTTTAATAGAGATGGGGTTTCACCATTTTGGCCAGGCTGGTCTCCAACTCCTGAGCTCGTGATCTGCCCGCCTCTGCCTCCCAAAGTGCTGGGATTACAGGCGTGAGTCACCGCACCCGGCGGCCAATGCCCACTTTTAAGAAATGTAATAAATCTACAACCTTCCTTTAATGACATTTAAATCTCTAAAATAATATTGTTATCAAAAACAAATGAAACCAAAACAACTATAGTACCAAACATTCTTCTTTAATGTACATAGACTTCCCTCTCCTCCGCCTGAAGATCTGGAACACACACACACACACACACACACACACACACCCCACTCACCTCTAACAGAAAAGAACAGGAGACACAACCTCAAATTCCATTAGAGTTCAGGCAGAGAACATGAATGCTCAAACCCACTATGACCAAGGGTACAGGGAGCACAGCTAGCCGAGAGCACAGGTCCCGTCTAAGCATAGGAGCCAGAAGTCAGCCCTAGTCAGGTGTCTACGTGGGGGAATGGGGAAATACGCGTCCAAGGTACTCATAGTTTCTGATTGTTTAAGAGAAGCAAGACTTCTTGACTTTTACGTGAAGACACCTGAATTTTATATGTCAGCAACTTGTTTCATTTTCTTTCTAAGTTGTGAGAGTCAAAAGGCCTTAATCAACCAGATCTGGCCAAGAAATCACCACTGCGCAATAAAGACACAAAATGCATTAAGAGCTCTAAATAGAACAGAAATGAGGTCTTTGGTGTAAATTGTTAGGGCTTTTGCTCCTATCGCTCAAAGGCATGTGTCCTTCATTGGATAACCTGACCCACGAAGATGCTAATGACCACAAACTGACCTTCAGATGCTCTTCCATCGGGTCTCTGCTATACTCTACCCACAAGTCCTTTTATCGTATCCACCCCTCCTACTTGATGTGTTTGGAACTGTTTCATAAGCAGCTTTACAACACTTTAAAATGTTACTACATGCCTCCATCAAAACCACATGATGGGCTAACTCCCCAGGGCAGTGAGAAGAAAACAAACAAACCAAAAAAAGGAAGTGAAAAGAAAGGTACATCAAACAGGCTAATGGTCTTACATAACCTCATACAGCCATGTCTGCTTCTCGTCTCCAGAGAAAATTCAACACAGAACAAAGATGTTCTAATGGGTTTACCCTTTAGCAGAATAGCAAAGCCACCTGCTTTGACTTCTGATGCTCCCGATTCCTCCTTTCTCTTTATCCATTGATTTTTACCCTGGATGCTCTTCCTGTATCCAAAGTAGTCCCAAGTGACCCGACACTCCTTACATTAACGGAAACCAGTGGATTGGAAACCCAGAGAAGGTTAAAAAATAAGTTTAAGTTAGGTCTTTCTAATTTCCTCTGTGAAGATAAGCATTCAAATATAATAATATTGCTGCCATACAGATGCAGGTATAGTTTTGAGTTTCCCAATAATTGCCTAAATGAAATGCCTGTCACTCCAAATCATGGATTATTCCATTATTCAAAAGTCCAGAGGGAACCAATAGCTCAGAAAATGTTGGGAACCATTCATTCTTCCACATACCAAATACATGTCAAGGCAACATAATAGAATGCAGGAGTTTGACCAGGGTTCACCTGGCTGACCTGGCATCTCACCAGCTTTGTGACCTACCGCCAGCTATCTAACCTGTCTAAATCTGCATTTTCATATGTAAACAAACGTAATGCTAAGAACTCCCACCTGGACTTACTGCAAGTATTAAATAGAATATGTAGAGTACACAATTATATCTTCGACTAAAGAGAGCTTCTATTACTCTACCAGAATGTGAACTCCCTGTAGACAGGGATTTTATTGTGATATATTCACAGCTTTTCCACTAATGCCTAGAGCATGGCTGGGTTTACATTTGGTGCTCAATAAACAACTGTAGAATGAATTGTGAAGCAGAAGGCAGTGCTAGGAAAGGCATAGCTGGGAACCTGACCTAGGCTTCCTTGAGCAACTTTTACTGACACTGAGAATTCATTGAGTTACCCTGGGGAGGGGAGTGGTTTGAGAAAGAAGGCAGGAAAAGCAGTCTTGACAGACAGAACTGCACATATAAAGCTTTTAGGTGGGACACAGGTAAGTGAAGCCAACACGTTGGGGAGATGGTGGGAAGAGGGGCAGCCTGTGGGGCTGAGCCTAGTGGACAGAGCACAAGTGTGCATGTCCTGGGACTGTGGTCCTGGGTACTGTGAAGATTCAAGACCCAGACACTATGGTTCATACACACTGAGTGCCCAACTTCAGAAACTCTGTTCTCTCCTTTTGCCCAAAACATTGCACATTAACATATCTTATTAGAAAAATACTAATGGGGCTGAAATTATGAAAACTAAAATAAATTATCTCATGGTAGACAGAATGAATAAGTAAACATTTGAAATCAGTAAGCCAACTAGTTTCATATTTTCTTGCTTCCAAGATGTATGCTGTGCACATGGCTCTCTCTCTCTCTCTCTGTATCTCTCTGTGTGTGTGTGTGTGTGTGTGTGTGTGTGTGTGTGTTTAGAATATATGGACATTGCCAAAAGCAGAACACATTTTGACCTCAACGTGTGTGTGTGTGTGTGTGTGTGTGTGTGTCTATATATATATATATATATAGAGAGAGAGAGAGAGAGAGAGAGAGACAGAGTCTTGCTCTGTTGCCCAGACTGGAACGCAGTGGCACCATCTCGGCACACTGCAACCTTTCTGCCTTCTGGGTTCAAGAAATTCTCTGCCTCAGCCTCCTAAGTAGCTGGGATTACAGGTGCCTGCCACCACGCCTGGGTAATTTTTATATTTTTAGTCGAGACAGAGTTCCACCATCTTGGCCAGGCTGGTCTCGAACTTACCTTGGGTGATCCACCCTCCTCAGCCTCCCAAAGTGCTGGAATTACAGGCATGAGCCACCACGCCCAGCCAACATGTACATTTAAGGTAGGCTTTTCTTTTTCTCCACCCCTGCCAAGGCAGCTATTAAATCAATGTTGTATTTTACATTTACAATTACGTTATAATTGAAAGAATAAGGTACTCGTTACACCTACCAGAGACAAAGCATAACAGCCGTTGTGAAGGATGTAAACATAAGCTTTTTCTTTGAGGAGCTGAGAACTAATTTGTAGAGACAAGATCTACATATGCAAAACGTTTGAGAATAATATCATGGTTGCATGAGCCATACTGATGCAGTAATTAAAAAAGGAAATGTACAGTTGAGAAGAGGGGTGGGTGTCAGCGTTGGGAAAATGAAAATCTGGTATTCAAAAACCTGAGAAAAACAGATCTGAAGCACCTGACAGAGAGGGATATAAAATTAAAAGGGAAAAAAAAGCACAATGTTTACTTTTGTCTGTGAAAGTGAGGCAAACTGAAAATACAGTTTGAAGCCGGGTGCAGTGGCTCACGCCCGTAATCCCAGCACTTTGGGAGGTCAAGGCGGGTGGATCACGAGGTCAGGAGATTGAGACCATCCTGGCTAACATGGTGAAACCCCGTCTCTACTAAAAATGCCAAAAAAAAAAAAAAAAAAAAAATAGCCGGGTGTGGTGGCGGGCACCTGTAGTCCCAGCTACTCAGGAGGCTAAGGAAGGAGAATGGCGTGAACTCAGGAATGCGGAGTTTGCAGTGAGCCGAGATCACGCCACTGCACTCATGTCTGGGCAAGAGAGCAAGACTTCGCCTCAAAAAAAAAAAAAAAAATACAGGTTGAACAAGTGGAGTACAATCCCCTCCCTCCATCCCTGGGGCTATAGCAAGGCCAACAACATTATGACAAGAAAACACACTTGCACAGACATGAGATGAAGAAGCAAGAGGCTTAGCCATGTAGGCTCTAAGAGCTTCATTTTGAGGAATAAATTCGGGAGGAATTTCGAAGGAGCTTGTAATATGGACTTGATCTCAGCTCTACTAAAGTCAGCAACACTGACATCGTCCAATCATGCTTTGCTATTAGGGCTGTCCTGGGCGTTGTAGGATATTGAGCAGCATCCCTGGCCTCTACTCACTAGATGCCAGTGGTACTCCACAGTTTGACAACCAAAAGTGTCTCCAGATATTGACAAATATCCCCAGTTGAAAATCATTGACATAGACTAAAATGAGGACAAGGGACAACCCAAGTAATGAGTAGGTGGTAAGAGGTTTTTTTTATACAGGGCAGCGTCTGAGTTTAGGGAATTGTTGCTTCAGTACAGACTGAGATGACATGGACATTCTGCGGTTGACTATCTTTGTTGTCTTTCCTGTTCCAATCACTGACATTGCTGCCTGGTTGATCTCAGCTTAAGACAAAGCAGCAGTCTATTCTCCTAGTGCCCCGTGTGTGTGCTCACTGGAGATAAGGGCAATCTGGCCCACTTGCTGCTGCAATAGTTTTCCTAGCCCTTTCTATGACTGGTCGGGTGAGAAATGGGAATTGATGTAAGATATTACATCATGTATCACTTGCCACTCAGGCTTCTGAGCATGGGACAGTTGTCGACATCCATCATTCATATACAACTTTGGTTGTCAAATCTTTGTGCCAGTATGTGATTTGTTTTTAATCAACTTGCTTCATTTTCCTTAAATGAATAAATTTTTGTAAGTTGGAATCATCACATCAATATCAAATCAGTATCCCCTGTTGTAAGTTGAAAGCAGACTTAAAAACTACATTAAAAGGCTGGGCATGGTGGCTCACACCTGTAATTCCAGCACTCTGGGAGGCCGAGGCGGGTGGATCACAAGGTCAGGAGTTCAAGACTGCCTGGCCAAGATGGTGAAACCCTGTCTCTACTAAAAATACAAAAATTAGCCAGGCGTGGCGGCATGTGCCTATAATCCTAGCTACTTGGGAGGCTGAGGCAAGGAATTGCTTGAACCCAGGAGGTGGAGGTTGCAGTGAGCCGAGATCACGCCACTGCACTCCAGCCTAGGCAATAGAGCAAGACTCCATCTCAAAAAAAAAAATACATAAATAAATGAAAAATTGTTATAAAACTCTGCTACATCCTCTTGCTGTCAAAGATCTGAGCTAGAAGTTTGCTCACTTCTTAGTAACACAAGTATATTAGAAAGTTTTACAGATGTATGTCAGGCATGCAGCATCCAACTAAATGGTTTCTCCATTATTCAACCAAAAGGATCAAAAACTAAACAGAAAAGAAAATGACCTCATCACTGTGAGACTCACATTTATTTAACATCACCTGTACTGCCCAAATTCATGCCACATTTTTGGAAACACAGGTCTAGTTCCTAGAGCCCTGCTCCAGGTGATGTGGAGCAACGTCTGGAAGATAAGAGGGTCTCAATCCCAGCTCCCTCCCATGATGCAATCGCAACCCTGGACGAGTTCCTTGACTTCTCAAAGTCTCCATGACTTCATATTTCAAATGTGAATAACAAGGTCTCCCAAACCACACAGGATGGTGAGAGATTGCGTTTTGTATTTAGCAAAGGATCTGGCATCAAATAAGCATTGAATTAGAATCTGTTGTTGTTGCTATCTTAACCCTTTAAAATGTCAAAGCCAAAGAGAACAGGACTCTCTGGAAAAACCTCATGAGAGAGGCACAACCACAAACTTGCCTTGAAGGAAATGGGGGCGGCTTGCAACCCAGAACAACAGTGGGGAAGCAATAATGACGAAGATGTATGGGAATGGAATGTGTGTGGCTGGGAGAAAGAGTGATGTGGAGGCTCATGGGTGGCTGAAAACAGAATAAAATAAACCTCTTCTTTGAGAATGAAAATATGAATTCAGAAATAGGAATCGCCCTCTAAGAAAAGGATCAGCTTTAACTAAAGAAACCTAGGATGCAAAAATTGGGTGTTTTGTTTCTCCAGCTCCAGTGAAGTACAGTGTCTGTGCTGGAGGATTAGCACACCTTATGAGATATAAAGCTTATTAGCTGGAGTGCAGGGTGAAGAGAAAGACCCCAGTGCAGACTGTGCAGGGCCACACTGTGGCCCTCCTCCTGCCATTTCATCGTCACTAGCACAGTTTTCCTAACAGCCAGAGTCCCCTCAAATGTGCACAGAGACCTTCGCTATCACTTTCAGATGTAAATTTTAATACTTACTGTCTGGACTTGAAGGTTTGTGGAAAAACAAACAAACAAAAGAATAAATTAACTACTATCTGTAGTCATAGAACAAAGCTAGTATAACAGACAGTGGTTGTTTATTAATTGTGTCTGTTCTTTATCACTTATGATATGCATAAAGTCAAAGGAAATCACTTTGTTCCATTTTGCTTTATGATGTGATCTAACTCCTTGTGTGAAGAAAGCATTTTCACACATTCTTCCTGCAGTAGCAGTTATAAAAAATGGGTTGGAATTAGCAGTGCTTTTAACAGTTCTAAACTCAAACACAATGTGTAGCTTTACTAATCCCTGACAGGATGAAATGGCGGCTTAGTAAGTGGGGTAAACTGCTGAATGAGCCTTGAAGTTAGCCTTTCCAAAACTGACCTCTGGAAAATCCTCAGCCCCAGTGCCCACTCTGCACCCTTTCTCTGCAGTCTTAGCTGCTCCTGGAGGGTGCCTAGCACTTCCTTTTCCCTCTTAGTCCACATCCAATCTGTCAGTAAATCCTTCTGGCTTTAGCTTAAAAACCTATCATTATCCAACACTTAAGACCATATTCACTGTTACCCACATGCCCACAGCCATTCTTGTCCCTCACATGAGTACTACAATACCCTGTAACTGGTTTTAGCCTGAGAAAGTCTTAAAGAAAAAAAAAGATTAGGTCACTTCTTTGCTTAACACCTCTAGCATAGAGAAGAATTTAACCTTGTCTAAAAATAGATCTTTGCTAGGATCTCCTGCAAGGTAAAGTTTGCCTGCCTGGAAACTTAGCTAGACATATAGGAACAATATGACTCAAGATAAGGGCTTCAGGTCATGTGGTGTCAGTCAGCCTGGAGACTGAGATCCACCACGTGAGCCACCAATCAATCACACGTACATAACGGAGCCCAGTAAAATCTTTGTGAGTGGTGGCTCAGGGGCGTCTAGGTGGACAATGCTCCATGTGTAATGTCACATGTTGGTAGGAAGAAAGCAGCATGCCTAGATTGCACAGGGAGAAGATAACAGAAGCTCCACACTTGGTACTTCTCTGGACTCCCTCCCATGTGCTTCTTTGCTTACTTGATTTCACTCTATATGCCCTACTGTGATAAACCATAACTCTGTTTAATAGCTTTTGGTGAGTTCTGGGAGTCATTTTAGTGACTTACTAAATCTTAGGGTAGTTTTAGAAACCCGTGAACTTGCAGTTGGTGTCAGAAGTGAGAGCCATCTTGGGGACTTGCTCAAACTCTGTAGTTGTCCAACTCTGCACAGCCCCTGATGGCTCCCCATCAGACTAAGACTAAATGCCAAATTCCTTACAACCACCTTCAAGCTCCACATGGGCTGACCCTGCTGCATCTCCACCTGTGTCATGTGGCTTCCCATCCATTGATTCTGCTCAGACACACTAACCTCCTGGTTCTTCTTTGAATACTTCCTCTTCAGCATCTTCTTCCATCTTCCTTCTGGAAGAAATGCTCTTCCCCCAGATTCCTACATGGCTCACACTCTCACCTCTTAACATTACTTACTCAGTAAAGCCAGTCCTGCTCACTCTCTTTAAAACTGCACCCATTCTTTGGCACTGTCTATTGTCCTTCCCAACTTTATTTTTCAATCTGACATCTATTTTACCTTTTAAAATGTTTGCCTTTGTCTATATCTCTCTCCTCTATTGAGTAAGTTGTATGTTGTTTTCACTGCTATATCTGCAGTGCTTAAAACCACACCAGGCATTAGGGTGCACTAGGTGAATATTGCATGAAGGAAGGAATGATTCATTTTTACTAGTCATTTCTAGAATTCCAAAATACCATCTCAGATAAAGTAATCACAAATGCCAGTGGGCCATCACCTACATTAAAGATAGCCACAGACAAGGTATGTTGCTGAGTGCCTAATTTTGCCTCAAAGGTCAGAAAACAGTCATCCTTTCTTTCAAGAATTGCACATGCTATTTAATAAAATCACGGAAGCTCAGAGGTGGATAGGATCTAGCTAAGCCTCTTACAATGGTGGCCTTGTCTTGCTTGTCCTCATACCTCTCACTTAGCACAGTGTGTGGTAGATAGTAGACATGCAATAATGGAACATCCATTAAGATGATTATTAAAGAGGTTACTCTGTGGAGTAGAAAATGCTTCCTTCTGATTTCATACATGCCTCTACTATTGGAATATTTATCATATGTGCATTATCTTTGTAATTAAAATTATTTTTGAGGAAAATGCTAATGAATAACAAGTGGCCATTTAAATGACACAATGTTTGTTCCCTTTTTCTTATAAAAGAAGAGGATTTTACTTCTCCAGAGCAAACTTGTGTTAGATCCAGCACATTTGTATTTTAATCGTTATACTCAACATAGTTGGGGGAGTTGAGTATACTGGATTGCTTACCTGCTTCAAATTCTTCAATAAGGATAAGTGTATGCTCTGTAAAACATTCAGAAGTGGGAGATTACTAAGAAGCTACTAAGAAGATAAATTGGGAACATGTAGCTTTCAAATATTCAAATAGACATATATTTCAGATATTCAAAGAGATAAATAGAAAATATTCATAAGCTATCAAAATAATTGTCATTTTTACATGTAAACTCACCAATTAAAGGAGAAAACAATTTTTTTCTTGAATAAAAAATTATTTCCCCAATTAGGCTGGTTTTAGGGTGAAATATGCAAGAAACTAATTATTTTCTAAAGCTGTTCAGATGCCTTTATATCCAAATAAATAAAAATCTATTTCATAAACCACTTGTGAACTCCATTTAAGGAAAAGTATTTGTATTTGCAATTTGGATTTTCACATATTTTTGGCATACCTAAAAGTTTCTCTTAAAACCATGTCAAAAGCACAAGAGAGACTCTCTCTGGCTCGTGAAGAAAGGCACTCATGTGCAGTAATTATTTAGTACGTTCTGCCAAATGTCACCTGAGCTTCTCTAGCTCCTGCAGGTGCAAAGCCCAGGGTATTAATTTAAATCAGTCAGGAGGTAAGGCGAAGTCTGACATTGAAGCATGCTAACTCAGCAGCGAGCTATACAGTTAACAGAGAAAGGCACTGGACACCTGCCACCCTTCTCTACACAATCACATTGCAAGAATGGTTCCCAGGGGGGTGATGCTGCAGTTAGAACTTCATGTCAATTGGATCTTCCCTGAGAACTTCATGTCAATTGCATCTTCCCATAAAAAAATGAGTGCCCCTGACAGTCTGATGTGCCTCAGTGAGGTTTCAGGGCTTTGAAGTGGAAAGAAACAAACAAAAGACTAAGAAAACTTCAAACAAAATAAGTAATATATCCCTTAGCCCCCAAGATAAACTAATTATTCTCTGTCTCCAAGGGTCATTAATTGTGCAATTCATCTTATTAAAAATGTTATATTCCAATTTTGAATTTCCTCAAAAAATAGAGACTGTGGTCAGATTTTCTGATACCAGGAGAAGGAGAAAAACATGTGCAGAAGACACTAATGACCTGTGATCCGCAGAGTGCCACCCCGGAAAGATGAACAATCCTGGCTGTATGTGCCTACACTCCAAACTAAGAGAACATATAGGGGGTTCCAAAAAGTCAACTCAAACTAAGGACATTTATACCCCAGTGCACAGCTCAGGAGGAATATTTACATCACCAGCATCTTTGCAAGTCTGTGGCTTATTGACAGATGCCTTACTCATAGTGAGGCTGCTTCAGTGGGAAAGGATAATATGCTCACAACATCATCCAAAATGGATTTAGCAAGCTTTGGTTATGTAAGCATGCTTGCTCTTCCTCACCTCTGCAGAAGTTAACTAAGAACTAGGCTAACCTCCAGTAGAAGGTGAGCCTTCTTAGAAATCTATAGAGTTTGGAAGTAAAAGATCTGAGCATGAGTCCTGAATTTATCAGCCTTGTGTCTTTGGACCTCTTGCCATTGCCCAAGTTTCATTTTAAGATGGAAATAACTGTATCCCCTAGTTTCTATGATAATGAGTAGTTTAAATGGGGTAATGAGCCTCTTAGCACAGAGGCTTTCTTATAGTAAGGGCTCAATAAATGGCAGTGATGATTTTCAATGGCTCATACACCTGCTAGAGTAGGGTTTCTCAACCACATGATTAGACCTGATAATCCTCTGTTGTCGAGGACTGTTCTGCGCAGTGTAGGATGTTTAGCAGCATCTCTGGCCCCTTTATGCACTAGATGCCAGTAACATCCCCTGCCTAGGTTGTCACAATCAAAAATGTCTCCAAACATTATCAAATGTCCCCTGGGAGCAAAATCACCTCTGGCTAAGAACCACTGCCCTGGAAATCAGCACCATTGAGAGTGCAAATGTTAATTACAGTCAAACAGCCTCTTGACCTAATTTGTTTTGAGCAATTATTAAATGTTATATTGTACATATTTTGTTAGTTTTTAAAAACCTCACCTCTACTCCTCCTCTGATGGCAACAGTACCCTCTTCATGCCTTCAGAGAACCACCCTCATTGTGTTTCTACCCTGTGAGCTTTGTGTAAAGTGCAGTGCTTGACACATAGTATATATAATGACAGCAGAGAGTAGTAACATATCTCTCTTCTACTGAGATAGTGTGGGGAGATCTCAAAGCTCCTGAAAGTCACCATATGGAGCTAGAATGAAACTATTTTAGAAGAAACAGAACTGTCAAATAAAACCTGGGAATATCATTTGGACACTGAGCTAAGCCAAGCTTGAAGCCATCTTTACTCCTCAGACTTTGAGTTTATGGAAGTCAATGAGTTTCTTTTCTGTACCAGTTTGGGTTGATACAGCTGCCTACCACATCCAGGCACTATTCCAGGTGTCTTTACATGTGCCTTTATTTAATCTTCATAGCAATCCTGTGAGACAAGTAATATATGTGTTCCCAATTTACAGGTTGCAATGAAATAAAGCTCTTTAAGTGACATATCCACGTTCCCACAGCTAGTATGTGATAGAACTGTAATTTTACTTCATTTCCTCCAACTTCCAGTTCAGTCTATTACACATGTCCCACTGTCAGCTTTGGTGGGGTGAAACGGGGCCACTGAGCAGGAGTAACACTCAGTTCTAGTTCTAAGAGAGGTTGAATATGAGCAGAACTTTGTCCAAGAAAGATTTCCTGTGTTCTAGAGGATATTGTTAAGTTTTTGCAGATGCATGTGGGATATGTGAAAACTATATGCTTAGACAGACAACTTCTGCTCACTTCTTGATGTGAGAGATGGGGAAAATTACATTGGTTAATATAAAACTGCCTTGTTTCAACACATCCAAAAATAGCCAAGGAAAAAATTATCTTCACTAATAAAGCAAGGCAGACATGAAACTTTCATGCTTGGTGGAACACGAATGATCTTATTATCCTGAGCATCTTGATGGTAACTATAAAAATTTATCTTTATTTGAGTTTCAGGCAAAATATAAAATAGTAATTTTACCTTGCATTTAACACTAGCCTGCAAGCCCATGTTCTGCTCCAAAAGTAATCATAATAGAATACCAAAGATACTATTTAGGAGAAGCCCAGCATCCTTCCAGGTCATCTACATGCATTTCTGCCTTTACCTACAACAAATCTGCAAGAAAGTTATTACTCCAATAAATTTACAAGGAAAGTTAAGAACTTTGTCCAAGGTTAGCAGCTAGCAAAAAGTAGAGATTACCCAGGGTTTCTCTAAATTCTGAATGAGTACTTCGTATACTACACCATGCTGTTTGAAAAGTAAGATCCGAAGCATACAACTCCCACACTTTCCTTTCTGACCATTCAATCTCAAGTTTGCACCAGGCCTGCAAAACGTGGCCAATGCATAAGAATAATGCTATTCAAAATCAATAAATATTCTATGTCCCCACAATATTGGAGATATAACATTGAGTGGCCTGGGTTGTGAATATTATAATCATCTAACCAATGGAGTTCTTGGATTAAATAAGCAAATGGATGGACTATAAAGGGGTCGTCAAAGTCATGGAATAAAACACTTGTATCTTCCAAGTCAGCATGTTGGTAAACACCATTGAAATAGTTCTGGAATTTATGTCACCAATATATCTTTTCATCCGCCATTGTTTCACTTGAGCTGGTTCAATATCCCCCACATCCATACCTATCTCCTCTATCCTACTGTCCACACAATGTGGTCAAAGTGACCTTTATATACTTTTTTTTTTTTTTTTTGAGGTGGAGTCTCGCTCTGTCGCCCAGGCTGGAGTGCAGTGGTGCGATCTTGGCTCACTGCAAGCTCCGCCTCCCAGGTTCACGCCATTCTCCTGCCTCAGCCTCCCGAGTAGCTGGGACTACAGGCACCCGCCACCACGCCCGGCTAACTTTTTATACTTTTAGTAGAGACGGGGTTTCGAGCCAGGATGGTCTCGATCTCCTGACCTCGTGATCCTCCTGCCTCGGCCTCCCAAAGTGCTGGGATTACAGGTGTGAGCCACCGCGTCCGGCCCTTTATATTAACACAATTACATCACATACTCACACAACCCATATACACACATCTCATACACACACAGAGACTCAAACATACCAGCCTCCAAGTCTCTATGGTTTCCTACTGCACTTAGGAGAAATATCAACATCTTTTAAGTAATCACCTAAGTCCTTAGCAGTTCTATTGGATTTCAATATGAATAAACTAAACATTTGCAGGATATGTACAGTGTTCATCCTATACCTGGAAAATTAATAAGATAATGTTTTTAAGTTTAAAATAGACATGAGATACTAATAAAATTTACTAAGGTTTTGGTATTCAAACACTGCCATAAAAAGCTATACACTTTTTCTACTACTATTAGAAATGGCAAATAAAAAATGATTTTAAAATATTAATAACTGAATAAGTACTGTCCAAAACAGATCCAAAGAGTCTTGATCGATGCAGAATTCTCTTACACATCAATATGAAATATGAATGGAGGTGTTTTGAGATATATAGTCATAGAAAAGTCTATTTATATTATAAAACAATTTCAATACTTAGATTTCACTGGCTATAGTTAATGCATACATAATTTCTGAGACCTAAAGGAAAAAATACACCAACCTTACCAAAAAAATTATTAATTTTCTATAGGGATTTTCTTTTGTTGTTGTTTTTTTCTTTTTTTGAGACAAGGTGTCACTCTGTCGCCCAAGGCTGAACTGTAGTGGCACGATCATAGCTCACTGCAGCCTCGACCTCCGAGGCTCAAGTGATCCTCCCACCTCAGTGTCTGGAGCAGCTGAGACCACAGATGTGTGGCACTATATGCCTGGCTAATTTTTTTTTCATTTAATTAGCTTTTATTTTTTTCTACAATATGTCCAGTAATGAATAAGTATTCTTATTTTCCTTTTTTTTAACTTTTGTTTTAAGTTTATGGTACATGTGCAGAATGTACAGGTTTGTTACATAGGTAAATTTGTGTCATGGTGACTTATCGTACAGATTATTTCATCACGCAGGTATTAAGCTCAGTATCCATTACTTATTTTTCCTGATCCTCTCCCTTCCCCATCCTCCACCCTCAGATAGGCCCCAGTATGTGTTGTTCCCTTCTATGTATCCATGTGTTCTCATGATTTAACTCCCACTTATAAGTGAAAACATGCAGTATTTGGTTTTCTGTTCCTATACTGGTTTGCTAAGGAATTAGGCCTCCAGCTCCATCCTTGTCCTGGCAAAGGACACGATTCATTCCTTTTATGGCTGCATAGTGTTCTATGGTATATATGTACTACCTTTTCTTTATCCAGCCTATCATTGATGAGCATTTGGGTTGATTCCATGTCTTTGTTATTGTGAATAGTGCTGTGATGAACATACATGTGCGATTGTTTTTATAACAACAATTTTGGAGAGATGGGGTCTCCCTATGTTGCCCAGCCTGGTCTGAAACTCCTGGGCTCAAGCAATGCTCCTGTGTTGGCCTCCCGAAGTGCTTGGATTACAGGCATAAGCCACCGGCCTGGACTGGGATTTTCTTATAAGAAGAATAAATAAGTAATTCTCACAAAACAAAAACATTGCTCTAAACATTGAAGGTTTACTTTTTTTGATAACTTTTATAGTCTTTGAAAGATTCACCAACTTGTTTCTAGGTACTTAAAAATAAAAGAGACCAGAAAAGAGCTGTATGAAAAGTATAAAGTAAAAAACTTTCCAGACAGTTGTAAGAACATCAAATTGATCATATTTCTAAAATGCAAATTTTAAATAATTGGGCTTTGATTATGTAAAATGTAATTTCTTTTTTTTTTTTTTTTGAGATGGAGTCTCACTCTGTCACCCAGCCTGGAGTACAGTGGCGCGATCTCGGCTCACTACAAGCTCTGTCTCCCGGGTTCACACCATTCTCATGCCTCAGCTTCCTGAGTAGCTGAGACTACAGGTAAAACATAAATTTTAAATAATTGGGCTTTGTTCATTAAAATGGAATGAACAGATTAGTTAGAGGGGACCACTACTGTTACCCATTCACATGGATTGGGGTGTTTAGAACTTCTGTGTTTACTTTCCTTATATCAAGAGTCATATTCCTATCAGGAATAACTGCTTTTACAAGCAATTGTTATTTAACCTCACAAGTTGATGGTTTTCAATTTCAGTGTAATGTCAGGCCATATACAGAAGAACTTATACTTCTTAAAATTTAGGCATTTAAAATTCTAAAATAGAAAATTTATCTGGCTGGGAGTGGTGGCTCATGCCTGTAATCCCAGCACTTTGGGAGGCCAACGCGCAAGGTCAGGAGATCGAGACCATCCTGGCTAACACAGTGAAAAACCCCATCTCTAGTAAAAATACAAAAAATTAGCCGGGCGTGGTGGCAGGCGCCTGTAGTCCCAGCTACTCAGGAGGCCGAGGCAGGAGAATGGCGTGAACCCGGGAGGCGGAGCTTGCAGTGAGCCAAGATCGCACCACTGCACTCCAGCCTGGGCAACAGAGCAAGACTCCATGTCACAAAACAAAACAAAACAAAACAAACAAACAAACAAAAACAAAAAAAAATCTGCAGTGTTTCCAAATGAATCCTAAATTCTGAGGGAAAAGTTAAGGACAAGGAAAATAGGATTCTGACTAGAGGAGTCTTTTTGTAGGTAGCAACCAACCCATATATTATTGGCACTATTTCATCTCTCCCAGATCAACCCTAAGAGGAAAAAGAGAAAACCCAGAAAATGCTTAGTAGGTATCACAAAGAGCAAGTTTGAGCATGAATCTCTTCCAGTATTCATGGGAATCCTTACACTGTAAGCCAAATAGATGGAACTCAATAAATTGCAGCTGGTAAAAACTCCATGGTCCCTCATATTAATAATCTACCACGGTTAGCTCAGATGAGGAAACATAAGTGAAATAATAATATGAAAGTTTCTCAAAATCAAGAAGCTGGCCTCTGTTCAGCTTGACCCAGGAAATGGCACCTTGTTAACATTTTTACCTGGATCAACTTCAGTTTGTGGTATGGAAACAAACTGTGTAATGAAAATTTGTATCATGCATGTGAAACATTAGAATCTTCCACAGGGGAGAAAAGCCATGTTGAATACATAAATATTTTACAAGACCCCTCATATTATGTAATTGCAACTCTATGAATTTCCTCAAGTGACTTCAGCTGGGTCTCATATGTAAACCTACCGCCTCATATGATGTGAGCCTGGTAAAAATGAACACACACACACACACAAAACAGAAAAATCGTCATTAAAAGTCATTAAACTCACCTCCCTGCCTCAAAAGTGAACCACGTAGTATCACGTCCATACCGCCGCAGGGCACTTAGCGGCCAAGAGATGAGTTTGACTCTGGGATTCTGGACGTCCCAAAGACAGATATACTCATATGTAATCTGCAAGGCACATTCGCCATGTACATCTAAGTTAGGAGATGGCATCAAATACACATTGAATCTCTCTGGGAGAAAAACAAAAGGTTAGTCTAAAATCCCCAGGAATAAAACATCAAAGACATTGTAGGAACATAGAGGCATTTAAAAACAATTCAAGTTCACATTCTAGATTTTGGTTGCATATTCAGAAAGATAAACCTTTCCCATTAATTAACAGTCCCAGAAAATAATTTCTTACATGCAGATCCTATTAAATAATATAATAATGATACAGCCTGACTGTCAGCATACACTAAGCACTATTTACATGAGCAAAGATCATTTTTAGAATTTTTAAATTTGCATAATAAAAATGTGTATGCCAATAAAAGTCTAAAGCAATAAAACCATTAAAAGCAATTTTTTTTTCCTGCCAAGAACACATTAACCAGATCCACACTTTTGTGCTCACAAAACATGCAGGTACAAAACAACTATGTCATGGTTTAATGTTATTAAAGTTATATTGATCAACTTGTAATTTCTATAACTAAATGAATAAACTGTATCTCAAATCATTTAAACAAAACTCCACAGTAATACTATACACTTCACTGGCCAATAATTTGGGAAAATGCCAATGCATATATTTGAACTAGTTTTAACAAAGAACTTTCTTTAGCAAAATACTGGAAAGAAATGTTCATTGCATATTTGGATGATTACTAAAATGCAACCAAAATTATTCTACATAAGCTTGGCTGATTACTGCAACCTAATTCTCATCCCTGCAGTTACAGTCACCATATTTCTGTTACATTTCTGGAAACTTCATTAAGAAGTTTTTGAGTCAAAGTCTTTCAGTGAAATATGAACAAAAATATTACTATAGCAAATATATTTCCAACTATGCATCATTATGATAGATTGCCTACATATGACATTGTGGCATTAACACTTTTATATTAGTGGTATTTTAAATACATTGTTTTATAATAAGATAGTCATTTGAATTTTCATAGATTTTAGTTGAATTTAGTAAATAGTAATGCCGATATTGTGTTCATGAAATGTGTTCCATTATCTACTATTCAAAAATTTTAAATTATTTCATGCTCCCAATAAGCAAATATTCATTGATTTCTAGTAATTATTTGAAAAAAATGTATTCTAATTGAGTGCATTTCCCCCTTGAAACTTCCAAGTAAGAAAGACTATCTACATTAAGTAAAAGGTAAGAGAGATCATTATCAATCTATTTGCTTAGAAGTTCTCTAAGTCCTACCTCACTCAAGAATAACAACAGGGGAGAGGTAGAAAAAAATAATAAAATTTTAAAAAGAATAACAGCAATAGTGGTAGAGTAACCATTTTATTTACAATCACTTGACATCATACTAACTAACATTGTAAAGGGCCTGAGAGGACTTAGTTGAATTTATAATAATCCCTGATACTTGTAGACCAGAGCTATGATTTCCATTTAACAGAAGAGGAAACGGAGGCACAGAAACCTGCTGTGGGAAAGGTATCCCCTAGGCACCAGCAATTTTTAAATTCAGACTGTAGTGCAGTCAGGATACTGCTTCCCAAATACAAATTTGTGAAAAGTGCTGATCTGAGCACTCTAGGTGAAAAAATGAATCATAATCAAAACCTGCCAGGTTTTCCTTATGCTTGGCTCCTATGTATCCTCTCTGCCTGGAGCATCCTGATTTAGTGAACCCGAGAAGGAGGAGCCTGGGGATTGGTTGTGTAATCCCATCAATGACTCAACTTCTCTGTAACTCAATTTTCCAACCTACAAAGAGGCTCCTCTGAATTACCCAGCGCTTCTAGGTCTCGGTCAATAACACTTCCATGGAGATGGGTTATGGTAGATACGTTGCATCCAAAACAGTCACAGATCGTAAATGTGTCATGAAGACAGAGTTCCAACTGGGAGGGACAGCATTTTTTTTACTGACATTGGAGTGTGCACCTACAGAAAGAGTCAGTACAATTCCATCTCTGCCATGTCCGTAATCAAACCAGATGACCCACAGACCTTTCCATGGTGACATGCCCTCATAGATCAAGTCAACCAGCTAAAGCAGAGCTCTGTGATCTGATCTACCCTGTCCCCAGGCTCAGCTGTTAGGAGACAAAGAAATGATTCCTCACATTCAGGTTTGTTCTGTAAATCAACATTGATTTTTGCTGAAGTGTTCATGAATATTTTGGTCATTATTATTTTAAATTATTTATTCCCAGATTGAGTGCTGAGCTCAGAGTTGGCTCAAGTGTTTCAACAAAATATATATTTTTTTAATTACAGATTTTAGATGGGTTTAAATGTGGTGAAATATTCATAAAGTTTCAATTATATTGAAAGCATTGCAAAGCTGTTGATAACAATTTAAGTGAAAAAGGCAAGACCAAAAAATGCCCATGACATTTTAAAATCTGTACACTGTAAATATAGGCCCAACGGTATTGTCTAGAATCAAACACTAGTGAGCTAATGGAACTGAAGGAAGGTCTTTACTTCCTCTAAATTTTAGTTTCCTCATGTGCAAAATGAATTATACCTATACCATAAGGCTGCTATGAAGTGTATTTATGCCTATACCATAGGGCTGTATGTAATTATACCTATATCATAGGGTTGCTATGAAACGTATAATAAATAATCTGAGATGAGTAAAGCATCTTCCAACAAACTGGCACATAGCAGGTTCCCCAGAATTTCTAATTGATATTATTAATGTGGATACATTCATGTTACGAATTGGAAAAAGAAAATAAGAAAAAGATACACTGAAATGTTAACACATGTTGTGGATTAGATAAAAGGTTATTTTATTTATTTCTTTATACATTTTTATACCCCAAAAACTTTACATAATGAAGATGTCTTATATTTTATTATATGGAGACAGAAGCAGTTTTGAAAAAGAGAGGAGAGAATTTTCTTTACATACCACTCTGTTCTCTCTCAACCCCAGTGGCCAGTAAGTCGGGCTCTCCAAGGCTGATGTCATTGATCCGTGTTCCTACACACTCCATCTGGAGTACTTTGCACCACTCATCGGCTTCAAGATCTGTGGAAATGTCCAAAAGATTAAACTGTGTGCCCAGCATCCATTCAGAATCTAAAAGCAAAAGCCCCCCTGCCCTGCCTGAGACAAACCTGATTCGCAAGCAAAAGTCTTGGAGGTATCGTCATTGAAGTAAATCCCTATGGCATGTTTCTTGGTGCTCTTTGGCAATCGAGCTACGTTCTTCACATTGTTGAGTTCTGTAACCTGAAAATGAACAATTAAAAGTTTGACACACTCCCTGAATGAATGTCTCCAGTGTACAACACCAAAAGTGAGGCCCAGAAATCAGTACGGCACAGCACAGCTGAGCACAATCTGTTGAAAAAGTGTCTACTATCTGAAAGTTAAGATGTATTTAAGTGAATTTAGTGTTATCTGTAGCACACAGCAAGAATGGTTAACAAATTATCTTTCCTTATGAAATTTTCTGAAACGTATTAAGTGGAACAGGCTTAAAACTTTATAGAGGAAGAACATTTTGGTTTTTCTTTTTTCTTTAGTTTTTTAAATCCTCCCAAAGACTCCCACTTGATCAACAGTTCTTATGTCTGTTTTGGTCTCTGTGGACAGACAGCCTTCTTTCTCAGCCAACTGCAAAAGCCTCCAAATATTCCATCCCTTCCGAGTACTCCCCACGTTAAGTGTCTTAAACACATCAACCCAAGGAAGGGAAGGGAAGGAAGAGTGTTCCAATTCATAACTAGATTATTTTACTCTTGACCAGTCAGAGGTTGAGTGTCAACAGTCTCAAAAATGACCCTTGACTTGAGGTCCAAATTATAGAAAGTACATAATGAATTTGGTTTTCCAAATATTTTCCCTCTGTCTCTGACTTACTCCTAGCTCCTCAATGGTTATGGGGCCTCTGTTTTACGCTCTGAGAACACTACCCAGTGGCACCTTCTTCCTAGCAGGGAAGAAAGCCATCTCCACTAGACATTCTCTCTCTCCTTCCTCTATCTTATAATCCCTCGGCTCCTTTAACACTTTTGTAAACCCCTCCCTTTCCACAAAGTGTCTTGGCTCATTGTGTTTCCACAGTGGTCATCCCTTATCCAGTTACATCCGCATCCTCGGCTGCATTGGAGGTTTGGAATATTTGGGTCATGCCTGAGAGAAGGCTTACGTGGCTTCAGGGTAAGTATTTACAAGATCAATAGCTTTTCGCACTTAGAAGTTTAACCTCTCTTTCATATATCTCTTTTGTGCTGTTACACAAAAGCATCCGCTTTCCATCAATCTTTGCTTGCAATGATGTTGTGCCGTTTCTCCCGTCTATTACTCTAAATTCAATAAGTGCTTAGCTCAAGAAGCAGGTGGGAAGAGAAATAAATACCCTCCATGCACAACACTAATCTGATTATTTCATTTCTCTGCTTCTTCATCTCCATCAGCCCTTTTCATAGTATAAATGCAAATTTCTTAGCATGAAATGTCATACCCCTGCTCCTCAAAAACTGCCCATACATATCATGTCAGTGACTCAGCACCATGTATCTTATTCTCCAACTACACCAAGTGCCTCAGGACTCACCAGATACAACTGTTGGTTTGTTTGTTTATTTATTTGTTTATTTTTTTGCCACTACTACAATTCAAGTCACTATCATCTTGTCACAACTACTTACTGGTCTTCCACTTCCGTTTTAATCCCCATTAATGCATGCTGCACATAGCAGATTTTTTTTTTCAAAACATAAGTCTTGAAATATTACCCTGCATAAACAGAACACTTCAGTGACTTCCCATTGCACTTGGGACAAAAGCCTGCATCCTTAGAATGACCACCAAGACCCCCTGTGGTCTTGTCCACACTATCTCACCAGTGTCCTCTCTATACCTTTCCCATGTGCTCTATGTCTCAGCCACAGTGGACTTTGTTCAGTTCCCAGAAGACACCATGGTTCTCCTGGCACAGGACCTTCTCTGTCTCTCCTTACCTCACTCCCATTCCCACATGGGTCTCAGTTTAAATCTCAGTTACCCACAGAGGCCCTATTGGACACCTCCCATCCTAACACCTAGTCAGTCTCAAGGCTACACCATCCAATGATGTCCTACACCTTTCCTATGGGTTATTGGTTTCATGCTCGTCTTGCCTGAAAAGTGAGAGTTACATACTACATAGGGCAGGAATAGGTTTTGTTTTTGTTTTTGTTTTGTTTTGTTTTGCTCTGCTCATCATTGCGTTCCCTGAGTCAAACACAGAACCCCTCACATAGTGAGAACTCAATAATTATAAGTGGACTATATGAATGAAAGACCCAACTCACCCATACATTTACTTGCATGGTGCTTCTGGAAGGCAAATGCCTCTCTCTCTCCTGCCTCTTTTCTCCAGGGAAATTTCACTTTTCCCTCAAGATCTACTTCCTCTAGGAAACGTGCCCTGACCTTAGTGTCAACTAACATTTCTCTTCTCTCTGTTCTCATATATGCTGCATGAGGTTCTACTGCATTATCTGTTGTTATACTTAATGCTTCTCTCTCCAGCACCCAGCTAGACTTGAGTTGCCCAGCAATGACTTACTGAAGGGCCAAACCAATGAAAATAATCATACTGATGCCAACATGCATTGGTCCCCACACATATGCCACATAACGTGCTTAGCTTTTTTGTTTTGTTTTGTTTTGTTTTGTTTTGTTTTTTTTGAGATGGAGTCTCACTCTGTTGCCCATGCTGATCTCAGCTCACTGGAACCTCCACCTGCCAGGTTCAAGCTATTCTCCTGCCTCAGCCTTCTGAGTAGCTGGAATTACAGGCACCCACCACCACATTCAGCTAATTTTTTTTTGTATTTTTAGTAAAGACAGGGTTTCACCATTTTGGCCAGGTTGGTCTCAAACTCCTGACCTTAGGTGATCTGCCCGCCTCAGCCTCCCAAAGTGCTGGGATTAGAGGTGTGAGCCACTGCGCCTGGCCAGCATTTTTATAGATAATATCTCATTTGATCTTCATAAAAGCTCTGTGAAATAAATATTATTATTATCACCTTTTCACAGATGAGGAAACTAGACTGCAAAATGTTAAAGTCATACAACCAAGTTCACAGCTTAAAAAATGAAGCAAACTGACCCTAAAGCCTGTGCTTTTAACACATCTGAAACACTAATGACTAACTAAACACTTTCAGCCAGAGGATCTTTAGACCCTGAAAGCCACCTCTCATTTTAAGATCTCTTTCTTTTCAACGTGGTTAGAAATTGAGGTGGAAGTAGAATACGTATGCCAACTTTATTCTGATCCTCTAGTGAGACATTATGTAAGAGTAGTCCACCCCAGCCAGACACACAGCAACGACTTTGAAACATGTGACTTCATTACATCTCCATTAAGGGCAAAGAGGAAGAGATAGTCACCTGAAATAGTCAGGAAATGTAGGGGGAATTGTATGAGTCAGAACACGATTACCCATTTAGGAAATTGGTTTAGGAAATCAGCAACTGAACACCCCCGCTCAAGAGAAGCAAGTGACTGTTCCAGAGCAGGCAGAGTCATAATTTTATGGGTCAAAGGACAATCAGATTTTAAGGCAACAGTCTCTGTTTCTACCTCAGAACTACACCTAGTGGGCATGTGCACACACACATACAACACATACACACATGCACACACACAACACACACAAGCCTTGCAATCTACACTAATTCATAATGTCATAATGGAAACTTCCTCAATATACATGCTAAAGTAATAATTATGATAACTAACTTTTGCAGATATATTTACAAGTCACATAAAACTTTTCAAGGATGTATTTATTTCCACTATCATTCCATTTTGCAAATGAGAAAACCAAGGCAAGACATGATAGTCCTCTTACAAAGAAATCTGCCTTATAAGAAATGCTAAAGGAAGTCCTTCAAGCTGAAATGAAAGTAACATGAAGATAGTAAACATGAAAGCAAATGAAAGCATATAATTTACTGGAAAAGGGGTATATACACATATATATACACACACACACACAAATACATATTATAGTACTATAACATTGCATTACATGTAACATTACAAATATCGTATAAACAGCTTTTAATTTTGATATAGAAGTGAAAAGATAAAAGTATAAAAACTATAAAATTATGTTAATGGATACATAATATAAAAACATGAAATTTGTTACAACAGTAACATAAAGGAGTCTAGTGGAATAGTACAGTTTTTGTATGTGATTGAAGTCAAGTTGTTATCATCTTAAAATAGATGATCATAACTATAAAATGTGTTATATAAGCCCCACAGCAACCAGAAAAGAAATACCTATAGGAAACACACAAAAGAAAATGAGGAAGGAATCAAAATATGATCCTAAATAATTTTTTAAATCACAAATAAGACAGCAAGAGAAAAAGATAAGGACAAGAGAGTTACAAGGAATATAGAAGATAATAAAATGATAAAAGTAAGTCATTTCCCATCAATACTTATGTATTTTTATTATTTATTTATTATTATTATTTTTAAACAGAGGCTCACTCTGTCACCCAGGCTAGAGCACAGTGGTGTGATCTCAGCTAACCTCTGCCTCCTGGGTTCAAGCGATTCTCCTGCCTCAGCCTTCTGAGCAGCTGCGACTATAGGTGTGCACCAACATGCCTGACTAATTTTTTTTTTTTTTTGTAGAGACAGGGTTTTGCCATGTTGGTCAGGCTAGTCTCAAACTCTTGACCTCAAGTGACCCACCTGCCTCAGCCTCCCAAAGTGCTAGGATTACAGGTATGAGCCACCATGCCTGGCGTAGTAATTACTTTAAATAGAAATAGATCAAACTGCCCTATCGAAAGATAAATTAAAAACCAAGTCCAATGATATGCTGTCTACAAGAGACTCGCTGAGATTTAAGGACACACATAGGCTGAGAGTGAAAACATGGAAAAAGATAACCCATATAAACAGCAATCAAAAGAAGAGTAGGGGTGGCAATACTTATATCAGATTAAATAGGCTTTAAGTAAGAGACAAAGAAGGACACTATAATGATAAAAAGGTGAATTCACCAGTAAGATATAGCAATTATAATATATATGTATCCTGTACCAGAGCAACCAAATATATGAAGTAAACACTGATTGATAGAATTGAAGTGAGAAAGAGAAAGCAACACCATAATAGTAGGAGATTTCAATACTCCACTTTCAATAACAGATAGGACATCCAAAGAGAATGTAAGTAAGAAAATAGAGTGCTTGAACAACACTGAAGACCAATTATACTTAACAGACAAATACAGTCAATAGCAGCAGAATACACTTTCTTAAGTGCACATAGGATAGATCATGTGTTAGGTAACAAAACGAGTCTTGACGAATTTAAGTGTCTTTCCCAACCACAACATAATAAAACCAAAAAACAGTAACAGAATTAAGTATCTTTCCCAACTACCGTGGAATAAAACCAAAAAAACAGTAACAGAAGGAAAACTGAAAAAAAATCACAGCATGTGGAAATTAAACAGCACAATCTTAAACAACCAATAGATCAAAGAAGGAGCCAAAAGGGAATTTGGAAAATATCCTTAGCTGAATGAAAAC
This sequence comes from Papio anubis, assembly GCF_008728515.1. Taxonomy (NCBI): domain Eukaryota; kingdom Metazoa; phylum Chordata; class Mammalia; order Primates; family Cercopithecidae; genus Papio; species Papio anubis. Next base: position 81,810,278 of record NC_044991.1, on the reverse strand, counting down.
AAATACACAGCATACCAAAATTTGTGTGAAGTAACAAAATCAATACTAAGAAAGAAGATTATAATGGTAAATGCCTACATTAAAAAAGAAGAGAGACCTCAAACACCCTAAATTTACACCCCAAGGAACTAGAAACACAGCAAACTATGCCCAAAGGAGAAGAAAGGAAATAATAAAAATTAGATTAGAACTAAATGAAATGGAGAATAGAAAAGCACTAGGAAAAAACAGTGAAACCAAGACTTGTTTTTTGAAAGATCAATGAAATTGACAAACAGCTAGGTTAAGGAAAATAAGTGGAGTCTAATCAGAAATGAAAGGAGATACTACTGCTGATGCCACAGAAATGAAAAGGATTATGAGACTACAATGAACGATGATACACCAAGAAAAAGTCAACAGCTTGGATAACCTAGAAAAGGCAGATAAATTTCTGGAAACATACAACCTATGTAGACTGAATCATGAAGAAATAGAAACTTGGAACAAACCTGTAACTATTAAGGGATTCAATAATTAATCATAAATCCTCCAACAAAGAAATACACATGATCAGATGGCTTTTTGTGTATTTCTTTATTGGAAGAAATATTGGTGTATTCCATGAAACATTTAAAGAAGAATTAATGCAAATTCTTCTCAACCTCTTCAAAAAAATTAAAGAGGAAGGAACACTTCCAAATTCATTTTGTGAGGCCAAAATTATTGTGATACCAAAGCCAGTTAAAGACACTACAAGTAAAGAAAAGTGCAGGCCAATATCATTGATGAATATAGATGCAAATTTCTCAACAAAATACTAGCAAACTGAATTCAGCAGCATATTAAATGGGTAATATATCATGATCTAGTGGGGTTTGTCTCTTAGATGCAAGGGTTCTACACAGCAAGATGGAGACACCACATTAACAAAAGAAAGGATGAAAAGTGTATCATCACCTCAACAGATGCAGAAAAGGCATTTGACAAATTTCAATACATTTCATGATAAAAACACTCAACAAAATGGGAATAGAAAAAAATTACTTCAACATGATGAAGACCATATACTCAACGGTGAAGAACAAACATTTTTTTTCCTAAGATCAGGAGCAAGTCAAAAGGTGCCCACTGTCACCACATTTATTCAACAAGGTAATAGAATTCCTAGCTAGACCAATTAGACAAGAGAAGTAAAAGGCATCAATATCTGAAGGAAAGAAGTAAAATTATCTCCATTTGCTGATGACATAATTTTATGTGTAGAAAACCCTAAAGATTCTATCCACACACACAAAAATGTTAGAACAAATAAACAAATTCGGTAAAATGGCAAGATACAAAATCAACATACAAAGAATAAACAAATTCAGTAAAATGGCATGATACAAAATCAACATACAAAATCAGTTGTATTTATATACACTCGCAATAAACAATCCCAAAGGAAAATTAAGAAAGTGATCTCATTTATTATTGCATCAAGAAAACCCAAAATATTTAGGAATAAACGTAACCAAGTGGGTGAAATATTTGTACACTGAAAGCTAGAAAACACTGAAGAAATTAATTTTAATAGACACAGATAAATGTGAAGGCATTCTGCTTTCATAGATTGAAAGACTTAACATTGTTAAAATTTCCATACTATCTACAATGATCTACAGATTCAGTGTAACCTCTATCAAAATCCCAGGGGATTTTTCAGAAATAGGAAAAGCAATGCTAAAATTCATATGAAAACACAAAGAACCTTATATAGTCAAAACAATCAACATAAAAGAACAAAGCCAGAGTTGCTTCAAAATATACTACAAAGCTACAATAATCTAAATAATATGGTACTGGTACATAGGCAAACATATAGATACATGGAACAGAAAGAGAATCTGGAAATAAATTGATGCTTATACAATAAAATGGTCTTTCACAAGTGTGTCAAGTTTACACAATGGGAAAATGATAGGCTTTTCAACCAGTGATGCTGCAAAATCTGTATATCCATATGAAAAATAATGAAATTCTACCCTTTACTTCACCATAAACAAAAAATCAATTCAAAATGGACTAGAGACTTAAATGTAAGACCTGAAACTATAAAACTCCTAGAATAAAACAGAGGCAAAAGGCTTTATGACAGTAGTCTTGACAGTGATTTCTTGGATATGAGACCAAAAGCGCAGGCAACGAAAGCAAAAATAGACAAGTAGGACTACATCAAACTAAAATGTTTATACATAGCAAAGAAAAAATCAACAGAGTGAAAAGGCAACCTACAGCATGAGAAAAATATCTGCAAACCATATCCTTGATAAAGGATTAATAGCCCAAATACATAAGAAATTTGTATAACTCAATAGCAAAAATAATAAAAGCAAAAATAAATAAGCCAATTTTAAAATGGGCAAATGTCTATTCAAAGATAGACATTTTTCCAAAGAAGATATACACTGACCAACGGATATATGAGAAGATTCTCAACATCACTAATCATCAGAAAAAGGCAAATGAAAACCGTAACCACAACCTCCTATCTGTTAGGATGGCTATTATCAGTAAAAAACAACCCCACAGACCTAAAAGATAAGGAGTGTTAGCAAGGATGTGGAGACACTGGAACCTTTGTGCACTTTTGATGGGAATGTAAAAAGGTGCAGCCACTTAGGGAAAGAGTGACAGATAACGATGTGTTACTGTAAACTGTTAAGATTTTGGAATTATTGCCACAGACATTGGCTAATACACCCTCTGTTTGATTTCCTTTTGGCCAAGGATTTTCATAGAGTTTTCTCTCAAATCCTATTGTGTAATAATATTGCTTCTTGTATGAAGAAGACCAGATTTCCTAGCCAAATTCCTAATAATCAGGAAACTCTACTAGAACATTGGCTATCAGTTTTATTTTAGCAGTTGAATCATGTTTTCTTTTTAATTTTCAAAGGAAACCTAACACAGTGTCCCATTATATGGATGCAGATCTAGTATAAGGAAATAAAGAAATGAATTCCACTCTAATCCTCTTTCCAGTAGTAACAATTATAAATCTACTTCTCAAGAAAGAAGCCCATTCACTTTAATCAAACACGAATACTGAATGATTTTAAAGTAATACTAAATTCTCTGGATGATACAACATCCTTGGTAAACTATTATTAAACCCATTATAAGGACCAGTAAAGTGAAAATCAAAGAAGTAACTTAATTATAATTTCAAAGAAAGGAAGGGATGCCACCACACTCAAATCTAGAACCTCTGGCTTCTAAAACAGGTATGTTTTTCCTAATACTACTCTCCATAGCAAGTGTTCCTTAAAAATCAAATAATAACATGTGAATGAGTCCATGACAGGCTGAGAAAATCAGCAAATGAATAAAATTAAAGATGCAAATGGTCTTAGAGAGAAATATGTTAAAGGATATTTCTGAAAATCATAAACTGCATCTTTAAAAGTACATCAGTTGGAAGTGGGAAAAAATGAATGCAAATCTTAATTTCTATGTAAAAATAAAGTATTTGTCAATTCAAAAGAAGGCAGTCTCAACTGAACTCATCTTTCCGACTTGCACTTTAAAATGTGGAAGACAAACTCAGCTTCTCAAAACCACTTGGTTTTATGTGGATACATATGGCACCATGGTTTAAAGCCCACGCAGGCTACCACTCAAATGAAATTTAAGACACACAGCATAGGAATCTGGATGCCAGGTCCTGTGGCAAAGCACATATAGTAAAAAACAGAAATCTCAAGACTGCAGTTCAGTGAATCTTTATTCGTTATACAACTGTGTAGTCACCATACAGAGCAACATATAAAAACAGTTTCAGTCAATCCCACCCCTTCCTGGTCATTATGGCCCACATATAAAACTACCATTCTGACCTCGATCACCATTGATTAGTTCTTTCTTTTAAAAACTTTTTATATAAATAGAATATCATATTTTTTGTGTGTGTCTGGATTCATTCATCCAGTATCATGTCTGTGAGATTCATCCATGCAGTTGAAAATGTAAGAAGTTTTGGCTTCTGAGCAGTAGTCCATTATGTGGATGACCGTTTTATTTATTTAAAGTTTATTTTAAACTTTTATTTGCTTTCATTTTATAGGTATCTCTTATAGAAACATATAACTGATTTTTAGAAATATAAAGTCGGATTATTTTACTTTTATCCAATCTAAGGCATTGTCTTTTGATATAGATGTTAAACCAATTTAAACTAATTATGATGACTGACATTTTAGGAATCTTTTCAGTCCTCTTTTATTCTTTCTAAATCTTTTCATGCTTCATTTTTTTAAAGGTATTCTTTGTTTTCTGCCTCTGTTCTTTTCTCCAGGAATTCTGTGTTCATGATTTTCTTTTTCAAAATTTTATTTTTAAGATTTTCAAATACAGAAAAACTAAAAGAATAATGCAACAAACACCAAGGTATCCTCTCCTTAGGATGAACAATTATTAAGATTTTCTACTTTTATTTTTTGATTTATCCTCTCTTTATATATAAATGTAATGAGTGTTTGCGTGCATGTGCATGGGTACACACGTGCACATACTTGCTTTTGGTTAAATGATTTGAAAGTAAATTATATAATTTATCTCTACAACTCCAGCAAATATTTCTTACAAATAACACAGTTGGCCTGTAATCCCAGCACCTTGGGAGGCCAAGGTGGTTGGATCATTTGAGGTCAGGAGTTTGAGACCAGCTTGACCAACATGGTGAAACCCCACCTCTACTAAAAATGCAAAAATTAGCTGGGCACGGTGGCGGGCGCCTATAGTCCCAGCTACTCGGGAGGCTGAGGCAGGATAATCGCTTGAACCTGGGAAGTGGCAGTTGCAGTGAGCTGAGATAGCGCCACTGCACTCCAGCCTGGGTGACAGAGCAAGACTCTGTATCAAAAATAAAATAACAGGGTTGTCTCACATTACTTCAAAGCCATTTACACAACTAAGAAAAAAGGCAATAGTTCCTCGTATATTTAACTTCCATCCCACATCCAAGGTTCCCTAAACCTCCCCAAAACGATTTTTAGCGCTGTACCAGAATCCCATGAGGATTCATGCCTTGAGTCTCTTTGTATCTCTGAGTCTCTTTAATTTAGAAAAGTCCATATTTTTTAAATGATTCCTGCCTGTTGAAAAGATCACGTTAGTTTTCTTGCAGAATGTTCCACATTCTAGATCTGTCTGTTTTCCCACAGTGCCCTTCATTTTTCTATTCCCTGTGCTTCTTCTAAAATGGAAGTTACACTTAAAAGTTTGATGAGATTCAGATAAACATTTTGGTTAAGAATGCTTTGCAAGTGATGCTGAGGACTTCACACGGCATTACATCATAAGGCAAAGAATGCTAGAAAATCCCTCCATGAATGAGGCTCAGCGTGATCACTTGGAGGTAGCTGCCATTTCTGTTTATAGTAAAATAGCAATTTTCCTAATTGTCATTAGAGCCAGGTGATGTTTTGGCATCACCTACTATCCTGTTTCCCAACCATTTCATCAAACAGTCTTAGCGTTCATCTAAGGCTGTTCTCTGCATCAAAATACTATTTTTTTTAATCCACCGGTTTGTCCTCCTAAGCCTACATGTCTATGGTTGCCAGGTTCAAGCTAAACATTGACTGAAGACATTTTTCCGGTTTCTACTCCACAATGCTTTTCACTAATATAATCTGCAGAGATCCCGATTATTACTAGCGTCACTATTGTTATTCAATTTTTAAATTTCAAAAATGTGTAACTACTGCATTTAGTCACACGAGCAAGTTCAACTCTTTCGAATTTACTCTGCCTGTTTAGCTGACATCAGTGCCCACCACATAGTCCTTGTAGGCACAGACATCCTCATCCTCAGCTTTTAACTTAGATATGTCAATAGGTGAGCTGCTATACACACTCAGGTAGCTTCCTCAAGAAAGGAACAGTGGCATTAAAACATCACATCATCATCAATCCTCTTCATGGGCATTTCAGCAGAAAGAGCCAGCTGGCTGTTATCACAACCACAAGTTCGAACTGTACTTATTAAGGATATGAAGAAAGCCAAGCAGAGGTGGATACAGGTGTCCATCCAGTCCTGTGGAGAAGGGATATGGGTGATGCTCTGCTTCTCAGGTCTTTTGGCGGCATTTGCATTCCATCATTCCTTCCATCATGCCTTCAAAACCTCCCCAGGCAGCACAACATCCTTCCTTCGACAGAGACTTGCGGCAGATGGGGAAGGCGGTCCGGCTCGCCTTTCCTGGAGCAGTGCAGGAAGTGACAGAAGGCTACCTTGTTGGTGATGTGCTTTTTGGCTCCAGCATGTGATCATGTTGGATGGCACTGCCTGAAAAATCAGTCTGAACAAACTTTGATTCCTTCTTCTCAAGATATATTCGAACCGCATGTGTTCTTCCCACACAGTCTGAGTTCCTCTAAAAGAAACGGCTCTGTTTGCATAGTTGGAAGAAGTAAAGCTGCACACTGAAGTTCTGCTTGTCTAGTGGGCAGCCCTTTGGAACTCTCAGAAAGCTCCCATACACCTCTCTGCAAGCATGGCCTTATTGTGATGCTAGAGGTCATTATGTGGAAGACACTCTACTGAAATCAAGTCAATGCACAACCAATTTTATTATCTTTTTTTTTTTTTTTTTTTTTTGAGATGGAGTCTCCCTCTGTCGCCCAGGCTGGAGTGCAGTGGTGCGATCTTGGCTCAATGCAACCTCTGCCTCCCGGTTTCAAGCGATTCTCCTGCCTCAGCCTCCCGAGTAGCTGGGACTACAGGCGCCCGCCACCACGCCCGGCTAGTTTTTTGTATTTTTAGTAGAGACAGGGTTTCACTGTGTTAGCCAGGATGGTCTTGATCTCTTGACCTCATGATCCACTTGCCTCAGCCCAAAGTTCTGGGATTACAGGTTTGAGCCACCGCGCCCAGCCTAACTTTATTAACTTAAGAGCCCAACTTTATTTTATCTTTAAAGCCCAACTGAAATCCATTTCATTTATGTGGTCTTTTTCTGTTGCTCCCAAGAAGCATTATTCCTGCTCCGGGCTTTGCACTTGTTCTTCTTTTGCCTGGAAACACTTTCTCTAGCTATGCCATTGGCTCACTCTCACCCTACCATCAGTGACTTGCATATTACCTCTTAATGAGACCATTCCTGATTATTCTGCTTAAAACTGCAACCCTTTCCTTCCGTACTTCCTATCCTCTATTCCTGCTTTAATTTTCTCTTTGGCATTTATCAGTAACACCAGTACACGACATATTTTGCTTATATATATTCCTTTCTGTCTCCCTCTGTTTCCTCTATTGCGTCAGCCCAAAGTTCTGGGATTACAGGTTTGAGTCACAGCTCCCGGTCTAACTTTATTATCTTAAGAGCCCAACTTCATTTTATCTTTAAAGCCCAACTGAAATCCTGCAGTAGGGTCAGGGTTTCATCTGCTGTATTTGCCACCATATCCACATTGCCAAGAACCATGCTTTGTACAGGGTAGACCCTCAGTAAGTATTTGTTAAATTAAAGTTCTACTTCCAGAGGTGAATATTGGCGTCATCCCCACTGTAAAAGCAAGAAGGCTGAGAGGCACAGTGATGTCATTAACATACCCAGGGTTGGACCATTCCCAACCAGTGGCAGAGGCAGGCGAACTCCAGAGAATGATTATTTAGACCAAGTCTGCACAAGTGCAACAGAAGCACACAAAGGAAAAGATCCAACAATCTGATCCATACGGTTCCCAAAGGTCCTGAGACCTAAAAAAAGGGGGGGCTCCCTACCTTGCTTGTGGGCCATTTGTAGAACCTTAAACAAAAGATATTATGATAGCATAATAACAATAATATTGACAGTGGCTGACATTCATTTGGTTCTTAATTTTATGCCAGGTATTAAGTTCTAAACACTTCACATCAATCATGTCATTTATTTTTTTCCAATCTTCTAACTGGCTGGCACTATTGTGTTCCCATTGTACATATAAGAATGTTGCGACGTAAAGAGGTTAATTTGTTCATACGGATGGCGAATAACTGAGACAGTAATTCGAACACAGAAAATTGAATAACTCTTTACTAAACCACCAAATGAATATAGAGAAAAACATCAGAGAGGTCATCATTTCTGGGTTAGTCCTTGTTAGTCCTAAGGTGGGTCTCAAAGGATGAGCATGGGTTTATGAGGCAAAGAAAACAAAGATAAGCTTCCAGGCAAAAGAAACTACACGTGCGCAATCATAAGACGGCAGAGTTTGGTATGACGTAAGGAAGAGTGATGGGAGAAAGGTGGCAACAGGAAACTGATGAGCATGAGGCTGGAGCAGCCAGACCAGAGCTAGATCCTAAAGGGCCTGGTGCGCTGCACTCAGGAGTTCAGGGTGAATCATAAGATCTGAAAAGCACAAATTAAGAGGCTTAAGCAGGCAAATGGAACGGTCATATTTACGCACCAGAAAGATGATTCCATAGGCCAGTGGTCCTCAGTCTGGAGAAGATTTTGCCCACTCCCCTTTCCCAGAGATATTTGGCAATGTCTGAAGATATTTTTGGCTGTCAGAATTAAGAAGATGCTGTTGGCATCCAGTCGGTCAAGGACAAGGATGCTGCCAAAGGTCCTACAATGCACAGGACAGCCTCTCACAACGAAAATGTCAACAGTGCTCATGTTACATATAGTAAAAGTGGACAATGAACAAGGCAGCTGCATCACACAACTATAAGAAGCACCACTCAAATGGAATCTCTGGGAATGACACCTCCTGGATTTGAGCCTTGTCCAGCTGGCTTGGCCACACATTTTGACCTTTAACCATGAGAAGAATGGGAACTGGACCTGAGGGCAGGAGAGGAGGTCCTGAGAGCTCAGCAGACAAACAGCAAAAAGTGACTAAGACTGTCACCTAGGTAAGAATAAGGAGGAATAAAAAAGCAGGGAGATATTTAAGAAATAGTTAATCACTATACAGTTCTTGGTTTCTAGCTTTCTGAGTATCAAATACACAAAGTACTGTGATTCCATCAAAGGAAAGAAATACTCAACACTCTCCTAAATTACAGATAAATCTTTATGCCATCCAATTAGGAATTTCCAAAAATGGACTGCCAAATTAATTTGTCTGTTTAAAGCCATACTCCAGATGTCTTATTCATCATAAATGATAGTATTCATTGAAATAAATGTTTAACAGCCAACAATTAACAAAGTGGTCATACTTTAAAAGTTTAATTTGCTACCGATATAGTTTTGCATTAACAACTTGGAAAACAATTGCAAATTACACAATTCAATTTTCCAAATGGATTATTTTGTAACTAGACAGGGAAACTGTTGAAATTTCTTCTGCTGTTTCAAAAAGATTCATACAATGGGATTTTTAAAGGCACATTCCCTTGAGGAACTGGCATACTCCTGTCAGAATTATGCAATTAGTCTGCATTTTGTGGGAATATCAGCTGTGTTTCTGGTGTGCTGCAAAGTCAAAAGCCATTTTTATTAAAAAAGGATCTGATTTCCAATTTTTCCCTTTATTTTGCTGATGATCATTTACAGATGATGATTTATTTATGTTTACCAAGTAAAAACAAGACTGCTACCTAAAAGGTAATTTTCCGCCCTGCTTTGTAGGTTGTATCCTAATTATTTTTTCCCTTGTGGGACTGAATGAATTAAGTGAGCAATTCACTTTGTATATGCAAATTGCAAAGCTCTGAAGAAGCTTCAAATTATTTCATTCTTAAAAAAAAAATGTAAAGTAATTATCCTACGGAAAATAAAGAGGCACAAGCCCCTTTAACTTTTGTAGGTTGTCTTCAAAAATAAAACTAACATGAAAACCATCCATTTCTGAGTCCACAATGTTTCTGAAGTGTTAACAAATAACCCAATTAAATTATAGCAATTATTTTTATATAATTATGTTTAAAATGGCAGAATACTCTAAAGTACTCTAATAAGCATTTCTATTAAAAATTTCCAAAAGATTTTGTATAATGTGTTACAAAACTTTTAACCTTTTCATATTATCTTTTCTAGAAAAACACCAGTGACTTAAATATACAGTGCCAGTGAGCAGGGAAAAGCGAGCAAAGAGAAACACCCTTAGTTCTCATCAAAAATTTTATCCACAATACATTTCATCCAAGCTCTTCCCAGGACCCTTGAACGTGGCAGTTTAAGCAAATACTTTATTAACATTTTCTTCAGAAAGAACCAGTCTAGACAGTCATAGTCCAGTCCCCATATATATGGTTTCATTCTTTCCAAAAATATCTACATGCCCTTGGTCACTTAAAATAGGGACTAGCGCCTGTCTGAGTTATAAATGTGGACGTCTCCTTGAAGAGTGGATCTTTATTTGTCCATGTGAAATAACTAAAATATCCATTTGTGCATTGTGTCTTCCTTTAAAAATGCTTAAGTTGAAAAGTTTACATCTGAAATTTACAGAGAGAATGGAATCTGACATGAGGAGGACTTTCATAAGCTGTCAGTGGGTGGATGATTTTATATAACCTTTCTAGAGACATCTGGTGTAACTAGAAAAAACTTAAAGGTGCAGGCTATTACCTGATAACCTCATTTCTAAGCCTGTTTCATCCACAAATATTAGTCTGAGCACATAAAAATAGATGCACACGTTCTTTACTGTAATATAATTTGCATTAGCAGAAAATTGGAAATATTGTTGCCCACCAATTTGGGTATGCTTAAACAGATTATGGTGTATCGATACTAAACAGTACCCTAGAGCTGTTAAATTAAGGAGGTGTAGCCATTAGTTACTGACTTAGAATTAAAGTCAAAACATGAGGAAAAGGGGAGTAGGGTAATTCGTGTGATCATATAATTTATCTCATTAACCACAATATTTTGAATATGAAAGGAACTGCCACTATAATTTATGCAAGAACCACAAGCTCACCAAATGTGTCCTATGGAAACCTGAATGTATGGACTACTTAAATATAATATGTATAATATGTAATGAATTACTCCATATTAGCTCTAAAACTAATTTATATGTATGTGAGAATGTGTTTCTGTGTGTGTAGACAGAGGAAAGAGTTTGGAAAATGTACCTTAAACTATTAGCATTTTTTTCTGATGACAGGGATTAGGGTCCAACATCAGATTTTTTTTCCTTTTAGTTCATACATTTCAGAATCACTTATATTTGTTACAAAAACAATGTTTTTGTAATAACATACAGAATAAGAAGTGTAAAGAGAAAAAATAAATCTGCAAAAAAAATGTAATTAGTAGATTTCCATCTTTTGTCAACAGAATTTCTTGGACAATGACTGCCTTGGCTAATAATAGCCTGTGATTTCTCCCAAATGGAAAAACTATCTGACAAACTTTTCACCAACTTAAGAAAACCCACCCTTTCCTTTGGCATCATTTACAAGGAGATTATATGTGTACTTGGATTATCTTTAGGTGTTTATGCACATATACATACAAACGTGAAACTGGATAGATTGTATCCTAGAGATACACATTATTAAGAAATTCATGTAAGAAACACATATGAATGGACGAAAAACATCTACGATCAATTCACTTCATAAGTAAAGTTTGGTTTTGTCTCGTTTTTCTTATTTCATTATGTGTATTGTGTGTTTCTTAAGACTATAACTAAGCTAACCAAAAACAAAGAGTCCAATGACAGACTAAACAAATTAAACTTTCATAAACTGATAAAAACCTGAGGCTCCTCCCAAAATGCAAAGACAATTAATCATTTCTAAGATTAGTTAAATAATTGTGGGGTAGGAGAGAAAACTAGATGATTGATTTGTCATATCATAGGCCAAAAATGACTGGCTTATACAAATTAGATACTCAATTTTAAAAACCTTAAAATTTAATATAAATTAAATGAAAGAATCAGGTATAAATGTAATAGAATGTACAGGATTTGAAGGCTGAACATTAGAAGATGCTGATGAAACACATTTTTAAAAGCCTCTAATAAATGGAGAATCATACCATGTTCATGAATGGACTTAACATAGAAAAGATATCAGCTCTCCTACAATTTGATCTATAGGCTTAACATAATTCTCAAAATCCCAAGGATTTTCTGTAGATATAGACAGGCTTATTTTTAAGTTTTATGGAAAAGCACAGCCACTAGATAACTTTGAAAAAGAGAATAAAGTGAAATGAATCACTCTACCCAATATTAAAGATTACTATATAGCTACCGTAATCAAGAGAGTATGATATTGGCAGAGAAACAGATATACAGCTCAATGGAAAAGAATAGAGAATCCAGGAACAGACTCACATAAATATGCCCAAATAATTTTTGACAAAGGTAAAAAAGCAATTCAATGAGGAAAGAATAATTTTTTTCAACAAATGGTAGTGGAAGAATTGGACAATCACAGGGAAAAAGAATTAAACTCAATCCACATTTCACTCCTAATACAAAAATTAAACTTAAAATGAATCATATTTTAACATAAAACTTAAAACTATAACTTCTTTCTTAAGAAAAAAAACAAGAAAATCTTTAGGATCTAAGTTCAGGCAAGGAGTTCTTAGACTTGACACGAAAAGCATGAGCAATAAAAGTAAAAATTCATAAATTGGATCTCATCAAAATTAATACTTTTCTTCTGCAAAAGATCCTGTTAAGAGGGTGAAAGAAAAATCTATGCATTAGGAGAACATATTTGGAAGCACATATCTGACACATATATATACACATACACACACACACGTACACACTCCCAATACTCAATAGTAAAAAAAAAAAAAAATAGAAAATAGGTCAAATACATAAAGGGACATTTCATAGAAGATATACAGAAGCATGTTCAACATCATTAGCCACTAGGGAATGCAAATTAAAACCACAATGAAATGTCACTATTAGAATGACTAAAATAAATGCCAGTGCTTTGGGAGGCTGAGGAGGGGGTATCACTTGAGGCCAGGAGTTCAAGTCCAGCTTGGGCACCTCATCTCTACAAAGCATTAAAAAATTAGCCAGGCATGGTGGTGCATGCCTGTAGTCCTAGCTACTTGGTAGGCTGAGGTGAGAGGATCTCTTGAGGCCAGACCTTCAAGGCTACAGTGAACAATCATGCCACTGCACTCCAGCCTGGGTGATAGAGCAAGATCCTGTCTCAAAAAGAAAAGAATTGACGAAAATAAAAATAGTGACACCACCAAATGCCAAATGCTGGTGAGAATGCAGAGACACTGGATTACTCATACATGGCTCATGGGACCGTAAAATGGCAGAGTCCCTCTGCAACACAGTTGGACAGCTTTTCACAAAACTAAACGTGCAACTACCATATAACCCAGCAATTGCATTCTTCAGAATTTACCCCAGAAATGGAGAGGAGGTGGGGACAACTTATGTTCATTCAACATGAACTTGAATATTCATACCAATTTTATTTGTAATGACGAGAAACTAAAAACGACCCAGATGTTCCTCAGTGGATGAATGTATGCAAAGTCTGGTAATGTATCCTATGGATTACTACTTAGCAATAAAAGGGAATGGACTATTGCTATGCACAGCAACTTGGATAAGTCCCAAGGGAGTTATGTTGTGTGAAGAAGGCCAATCCCAAATGATTACATATTCTTGAAAAGAAAAAAAAATTGTAGAAATGGGAAACAGATTAGTGCCTGCTGGGGTGGTGGGGTGGGAGGACTGGAGGATGTGATTACGAAAGGGCAACACAAAAAGTCCTTTTGCTGATGGAAATGTTCAGGGTTTTTTTTTTTTTTTTTTTGAGACGGAGTCACGCCTATCACACCAGGCTGGAGTGCAGTGGCGTGATCTCGGCTCACTGCAACCTCCGTCTCCCGGGTTCAAGTGATTCTCCTGCCTCAGCCTCCTGAGTAGCTGGGACTACAGGCACACGCCACCACGCCCGGCTAATTTTTTTGTATTTTTTAGTAGAGACGTGGTTTCACCCTGTTGGCCAAGATGGTTTCCTGACCTCGTGATCCGCCCACCTCGGCCTCCCAAAGTGCTGGGATTACAGGCATGAGCCACCATGCCCGGCCATGTTCAGTATGTTAATGTGGTGAGGAATACAAGAACCTGCAGGTGACAACACGCACATAGTAAGCTTCCTGGAGCTTACAGTATACTAGCAGTAAACAAATATACAAGTAGATAACTTTTTTTTTTAAGAGACAATGTTAGAGAGACTATGTTGAGACTGTGTTGCTCAGGCTGCTCTCAAACTCCTGGGCTCAAGTGATCCTCCCACCTGAGCCTCCCAAAATAGTGAGATCACAGGCATGAGCCACTGCACCTGGCCAACATAATTTCAACAGTGAGAAAGGCTATGTGCTTAATATATGGTAGTTTTTCTTGGCCACAGTTTCTGTTTCAGAGGTTTCAGGTTACCTATGGTCAGCTGTGCTCTGAAAATAGGTGAGTATGGTACAATAGATACTTTGAGAGAGAGAGGCCACATTCATATAACTTTTATTACAGTATATTGTTATAATTGTTCTCTTTTATTATTAGTTATTGTCAATCTCTTATTGTGCCTAATTTATGAATTAAACTTCATCATAGTTATGTATGTATAGGAAAAAACATAGAATATATAGGGTTGACAACTATACACGGTTTCAACCATCCACTGGGGGTCTTGGAATATATCCCCCACGCAGAAAGGGAGAGTACAGTACTAAAGAAATGTGATTCTGAGTAGCATAGAGTATTCATATAGGGCCCTTTTCAGGCACTGAAATTGAGCTAATCCCTGGAGGAAGAGAACAAAAAAATGGGGGAGAGCTCGATAGACCAAAGGAACAGAAACCGCAAAGGCTTTGAGACAGGAGAAGTGAAGGGAGGTCATTGTAGCAAAGTGACAAGTGGCAAGGCAGGTCGGAATGTGCTGGGGCAGGAGCGTGCAGGGCCTCGGAGCCCAGGGTATTGGCAGTGAGCTTTGATAGAATTCTAAGGGTGACGGGAAGCCTCAAAAAGAAACAAAGAAATCTTGCAGAGGCACAGCTTTGAAACCATCTTGTACTTGCAACTCACAGGTGATATCTGACCCAACGCTTGTGACTCCTGCCCCGGTAGATGTTACAACATGGGGTTGACATCACCTTTGACCTTGTTTCAACCATGGTCATACTACATGGTATGTGTATATTTTCTCTCTCTCTCTGATTTTGTTCTTTGTGTTTCCTTTGAAACCTGTCGTTCTGGCATATAAAACATTCAGCTTTCCAATCACAATTAAGGTATCCTTACAGAGGAGGCATAGACACAAATTTGTCCTTGACGGTTTTAATGGTGGTATTGACCAAAATAATATTTCGTGAAGCATATGTGTATCTCTAATAAAAATGTTATTATAGCTGAAGTATTTGTAATGTTTTCCATCGCAATGAATGTGTGTGTATATATATATGTGTGTGTGTGTATATATATATATATAAATATAAATAACTCAAAGAAAATAGGAGTCTAGGTCCATTGCAAATAAAGTATGATGATAGTTTTATTTGTGATTTACACATATTAAAATAGTAGACCTACTAAGCATAGTGTCACATGTTGCCTCCTGGGAATACCATTGCTTTCTCTTTCTAGCATTAATTCAAGAGGTAAATAAGAGATTTAAAAAAATTTTAAAGGCAGTTTCAGGCCAGTCACCCAGAGAGATATTCAATTTGTCCTTTCTTGTATCAACTAAAAGATCTTTGCTTCCAGTCTGTCTTGAAACAATGGAACGTGTGACAAGAGTGAGCCCATATTGCTGTAAGACAAGAACCTTGTACTGAATAACAGGAAAGCCAAAAAAAAAAAAAAAACATGACAAATAGAGAAGAGAAAAGCAACGGGGACAGGCAATAAGATCGTTAAGATCGTTAACAAATGAGACTGATATAAGAATCACTTTCTAACATTTATGGGGAAGGGCACAGGGTTAAGTTTAAGCATGTTACTGAATGTTCCACATACAGTAGAATATTTATTGAAAGTAAAGTAAGGGTCACAATTTGTAAGTAAGAAGAAAGAGTTGATGAGATTACATAAATGAGCCAAACCATTAACTTTCTAAAGGGGAGAAATCTGTTGGTAATGCTGGAAGTTAGTAAAACAAGAAACAAAGTTATAAACACATCACTGAGAGTTACAGAGGCAACCACCAGGAAAATGAACACCAGGGAATGACAATGGTGATTAAGCCTCAGGAGGTGAATTCATTTCCTAGAATAGGGTTGTAGTAACAAAGTACTGGGTTCTTGCACAACAGAAATGTATGCTGTCACAGTTCCGGAGGCCAGAGCCCAAAATCAAGGCACTGGTGGGTTGCTTCCTCCTGGAGGCTGTGAGGGAGAGCCTGTTCCATGCATCTCTCCTACGGTCTGGTGGCTGCTGGCAGTCCTTGCCACTTTTGGCTCTTAATTGCATCACTCCAGTCTCTGCCTGTCTTCACATGGCTTTCTCCCTGTGGGTCTGTGTCTCTTCTTGTAAGGGTACCAGCTATGGGACTGGGGTCCACCCTAATCCAATAATCCCACTGCAACTTGAATACATCTACAAAGATCCTAGTTCCAAATAAAGTCACATCCACAGGTATCAGCAGTTACACCTTAGGCATATATTTTTGGGAGGTTGCAATTCAACCCACAACAGAAGGGTGGGAATAAAATAGGCACTACTACTTTTCTTGATAAGCTCTTCAATACCATTTGATTTTTCTTAACCTTCTGCATGTTTTAGATTGATTTTTTAAAAATATAAATATGTGTACAAATGAGGCCTGGCACAGTGGCTTGTGCCTGTAATCGCAGCACTTTGGGAGGCCCAGGAGGGAGGATCACTTTAGCCCATGAGTTTGAGACCAGCATGGACAACAGAGCAAGACCCTGTCTCTACAAATAATAAAAAATCAGCTGGGCATGGTGGTGCACGCCTACAGTTAGAGCAACTCAGGAGGCTGATGTGGGAGGACTGCTTAAGCTCAGGAGGCAGAGGTTGCAATGAGCCGAGATAGCACCACTGCACTCCAGCCTGTATGGCAAAGCAAGACCCTGTCTCAAATAATAATAATAATAAGTAAAATTTAAAATATAATGTCATTATCTCTGTTATTAGAGGGTCTTCTCCATAAGACAAAACTATGCATGTGCTCAGATGACAGAGAATTTGGCATGTGAGTTGCACCACCCTTTTAATTCTCAATACATCAGGGTTCCCTAACATTTCTACTACACAATACTAGTATAAGTAGGCCAAGAATCATTTCCTGGGAACCCTAAGGGTCTGTGGAATCCAAAGCACCTATTTTGCATGAGACACTATGCTGGAAAGATAGATACAAAGATGAATAAAGCGTGGTTTCTATCTTCAAGAAATTCAAATCCAATGGACAGTGACCATGTCAGGATACTCCTGACTGTGAATAATAGGATTCCCTATCCAGAGTGCATTGGATGATGAGGAAATTTTACTACATCTCTAATAGCTAGGGCTCTGGTGCACATGAGAGAAAATCCAACATTATAAAGGCTTAAACAAGAAAGAAGTTTATTCCTCTCATATAAAACAAATCCAGAGGTAGGTAGCCTTGGGCTGCCCTGGTGTTCTATGGTGTCACGGAGCACAGACCAGCCCTGAACACCCAATTCCAGGCTTCTACCTGTTGCTGTGCTACCCTCAATCCATAAGCTTTCGAGTATCATGGGCCAAGATGGCTGACACCCATTTTCAAATCAGTAGGAAAGAGCAAGAGAAAAAGAAGGGCACGTGTCTTCCGTGCTTACTCGCCTGAGGCCAGGAATCAGTTGCAGGAACATATCTCGCTGCACAAGGGTCTTTACTATGGGTTGCCTTGTCTCCAACTAGAAATCAGGTATCCATTACCAAAGAAGAAGGGATCGGCCCTAACCGGACAGAACCTGCCACCACCGTGAAAATAAAGCCCTGCTTTCATTGTGACCAGTGCATCCACCAGGCAGAGCGGGCCCAGCAGATGAACCACCTCAGGGAAAGTCGAGAAGACCCATGGGGAGGTGAAGACAGAGCAGAGACTTTGAGGGATGGATAAATGTTTGCCACATGGACCAGGAAAAAACAGGGGTCTATACAGCAGGAGGGCTGCATGCAAACCTTGTGACGGATTGATTTGGGAGGGAATACGGGAGAGAGTAAGTCAAAGAAAACTCCCTGGCTTCTGCCTTGAATAACAGAATGGATCTTGATGCTGTACAATGAGGAACAGAAGCCCATAAAGAAACCAAGCTCAGGCTGGGCGCAGTGGCTCACGCCTGTAATCCCAGCACTTTGGGAGGCCGAGGCGGGAGGATCACCTGAGGTCAGGAGTTCAAAACCAGCCTGCCCAACTTGGTGAAACCCCGTCTCTACTAAAAATACAAAAAATTAGCCGGGTGTGGTGGTGGATGCCTGTAATCCCAGCTACTCAGGAGGCTGAGGCAGAAGAATCACTTGAACCCGGGAGATGGAAGTTGCAGTGAGCTGAGATCCCACCATTGCACTCCAGCCTGAGCAACAAGAGCAAAACTCCATCTCAAAAAAAAAAAAAAGAAAAAGAAAAAAAGAAACCAAGCTCGGGTAGGAAAGAGTTCATTCAGTTTTGAACATGTTTCAGGAGTCTTTGGCACTCTGGTGCAGACTCATACTTCCTTGACTAGGAAAAGTACTTAAATTGGAAAACATAGGGGTTTTTTGTACTACAGTTAACCTCTTCTATCTATCTACTCCTTAGAAATATGGGTATGGAATTATCACCTGGGAAAAACATCAGAGTAATAATCCATAGTTTAATTTATGAAGATGTAAACAGTCATGCCCTCCTTGGCATAAGCTTAGGAAACTTCTAGAACATGGCATGATGGGTAGTTTCCTACATGAGGAGGGGATGGCTCCAAAGTAAATATCTGAGTATTGAAAGGGGGAGGGCTATAAAATTTTATGATTTTGAAAAGACATATCATAGACAGCCGTATCGGAAGAGGAAATGTTTTAGATGAGGAAGAAACTGAGTAAAAAAAGAATGAATCATTAGTACAGAAAAAGTTATCTCTCTCTCTCTCTCTCTCTCTCTCTCTCTCTCTCTCTCACACACACACACACACACACACACACAGATAAGTTGGATGAAATTCCAGAGAAATAAATTTTAGTACATTAGCTCATTGTGTGGAACCTAGAATCCTATTTTTGCAGAATACGTAATTTAAAAAGAAAATAGTTCCATGGAAATGCTGACTCAAAGTCCCTCCAATTTCTTAACTGTAGGACTTTTCAGAGCCTGTGAGGGGCTGCAGTGGGCTATGAATCTCAAAGATGGGGCCATAAATGTTGCATTTCCCAATTTCTTTGACCACACAATCTTTAATCATGAAAGGTTCTTTCGACACACTCTGTCATACACATTTTGGGAAACACTAAACACAGGATTTGCTGGACTTGTTCTTCTGGTCCAAGGTGAACTGAATCCCTGCAGACTCAGCCATGTGTGATGATGAGGAAATGAATGTGTAACTTGCCTCGGAGGCCACCTTTACACAGAAAGAGGGTGACATGTCAAACATACACGGTGGCAAAGCTGGGATTGGAACTCAGACTTCCTAAATCCAGGACCGGCATACTTCCCGCCACACCATTTGCCTTGGTCTCAAAAGCGGTCGATAGTCTTCTTTCTACTCTATTTCATCTCGAGTGTTACTCATCTTGAAAAAGTCAAACTATGTACAGAAACTTTCATCCCCTTCTCATTAGTGTAAGCAACATTATTTCCTGAATGAAAACATGGAACTGGTGTTTAACAAGAAGGTCAGGAACTATATTTAAAGTCACTGGAGTCTTAATATTGTTGGAATTACAGTTAATCAAATTCACAGCCATCTCTGACAACTATGGGTGCTTGAGGGGTGCTTCATGGTGGAAGTAAAGAAATGAAAAATGAATTGCTCTATATGTGCATTATTCATATATTTATTTTCCAGTTTTTGCAGGAGTGTACCTCAAGCTACATTTTCAGTGAGGGGGCACCAAATTTTAAAATTCCACAGTCTTTTTCTTGTGTTGAAACTTCTAAAAAGAGTCAGATATGCAAAACTGGCATTTTCTTCTTAATAATATCTTTAAAAATAAAATGGGAGAGGTACTGCGCTCTTATCAATGCTACAGATTTCCTCCAGGAGGGATATGTCTGTATGCACCACACCACCTCCGTATTCATCAAATAGCATGATGTACATTTCCTCATTTCTTTTGGAAATTGCTTTATTTATATTAGAACAAACTCTAAAATTTGGTCACGGTGTGCTACTTATAACCCAAGTATTTTATTATCAAGATTCATAAATTACACAGCTTTTAGATGAAAAATGCATATCTCAGAATTACTCCAGCTTTTTATATGCCCCGAGAGATTAATACTAAATGTATCAGATCTAAAAGAGTAGAGGATGAATCAGCTACAGGAATTCATCAAGGGCTTGGAGGCTAAATGTAGATAATTCTTCCGTTCTAATGCTTTGAACTTTGGTTAATGATTATTATAGATGAAAGAGAATGTGGCTTACCAAGTTCCCCAAAGATTTACATATTAAATTCCAGAGCCAGCAGGTAGAGTCTGAAATAGAGCAAGTTTGTCCTCAACTTCCCTTTCTTCATTGCACATTCAAGCAAGAGCTTTTTCATCCATTTTGGTTTTATATTTTTCTGTCCTCCTAAAACATCCAAATCCTGGTTTTTTCTGCCTCCATCACTGCCCACCCTATTTTCTTCAAATCAAAATTCCTTTTTCTGGTTTCAGATGCCTCAAGTACAGATTTCTTCTGGTAAGCTAAATAAAAGTATGACACATAGACATCTGTATGTATTCCATTTCCTCTATTGATAACATTTCTTGCTTTTCAGCCAATACTTTTAAAAGTGTTCACTGTGTGTTAGATTCTGAACTAATAGTGAATCGTGTCTCCCATCCCCACAAAAACCCTGTTTCTGTAGACCTTATTTTATGCGGGGGAAAGAGGAAGACGATAGGAAACAACCAAGCAAGTGTGTTATGTTATGGTGCCTCCTAAGAAGAGGAATAAGAGGGATGTGGAAGGCAGTGACTAGGTGGGTTCTATTTTCAACAAGGGAGTCAAGAAACGGCCTCTCTTAGAGGAGCAATTGGAGCAACGCACTGAACAAAGTAAGGGAGTGAGCTCTGTGGGTACCTGGGGGAGAACATTCCAGGAAAAGGGAAGAGCAGGTGTAAAGGTGCTTGGCATCTTCTAAGGAAAGAGAGGAGCCCAGGGCACCTGGAGCAGAGGAAGGTGGGATTAAGGAAACTCAGAGATGAGGTTAAAAGGGCAGCAGGAAATCAAATCATGTGATCGCATAGACCAGGGACCCTCACCCCTGGGCAGCAGATGGGTACTGGACCAGTACTGGTCTACAGCCTATTAGGGACCAGGCTACACCACAGGAGGTGAACAAGCATTCCTGCCTGAGCTCCACCTCCTGATTCTCATAGGAGTGTAAACTCTATTGTGAACCTAGGGATCTAGGTTGCCTGCTCCTTATGAGAATCTAATGCCTAATCATTTGAGGTGGAACAGTTTCATCCCAAAACCAATCCCACCCCCAACTCCGTCTGTGGAAAAATTGTCTTCCATGAAAACTGTCCCGATGCCAGAAAGGTTGGGGACCACTGGCGTAGACCATTATAACACCTTGGCTGAGAGTGTTGCAGCAAAGAATATTGCAATGTCATACAAGTGTTTCGAACAGACTCTAGAAGCCCAAGAATTTGGCAGCCCACTGCCTAGGACCCCAGTGGTAGCAGTAGAGGCTGTGAGCTGTGTTCAGAGTCTCCAAACATTTTGAGCATACGGCCAACAACATTTGCCGATGGATGGGATTTGAGGAGTTCCTATAACGTATTCCTCATTTATCTTCTTTCTTCTCTTAGGTATGTATAGGTCTATCAGTAAAACAGAGCCTATTTCTTATTTTTTCTACATTCAGAAAGGTTGGCATATGGAATTGTAAAGAATCAGATATGTGGATTGTGAAGAACCAGACATATTTGGAACTCTACCAAGACAAAAACAGGATCAATGGCCACACACAATGACCAAACAGTACAGGGCCTCGTGGTGAATTGCAAAGTTACAGACTGGCTAAGGTTCTCAAGAGAAGACCTGATGTGTAACTATAATTTCTGGCCACCTAAAGCTCAGTCTGTGCCTAGATGATAAGCCAAACATCTTCCTGGGTATTTTGATTCTCCTTTTAAGAAAGGGCTGTTCGAGCTAAAATAAAGCAAGTCACCCTTATAGCATTGCTCGCCATCTTGTTATAAGATAAAATACTGGATACATGAGGGATAGCTGGGCCATAATACATCTGATTCAAAACGACTGGATACAAATAGTTTGGAGTGTTATAGCAGTGGAGAGTTTGGCTCAAGATTATTTGCAGGGTTCAGAGTTATGCTATCACTGACTTCATGGATCACTGTGCCTCAATAATACATTCGCAATTCAACAACTCTTCCCTGAGAACAAAAAATAGATATATTTGAATAGTGTCATTTCATATTTGGCAGATGAAAGATAAATGATAGAGGAAATCTGGATTCAAAAAGGTATAAGTGGGTTCTCCTTTGGAGAGAAGGAAGGCTGGGAGTGGAAGCCTTGGAATGTGGAACTGCTTCATGGGGTGACAGGGAAATGAAACACATGGAAGATGCCGCCCTTGACTCCCTTTTCTACCTGTCCCAGAAGCTTTTTTTGTGCTTATTCTTCCCTTATGTACATACAGATGTGCCTATAAAGTATAGCATAGTCCTTATTTCTCTAATGTGAGAAGAAATGCAGCTTCTCCTACTGTTTTCATCATCATATAAACCAAAGTGTCAACATAGACCCTTTATAAGATGTCAAAAAGTCACTACTTTTGGTGGATTTGCACAAAAGGAAAGACTGTTCACTTCCCCCACCTAGCCAAGTTTCTGTTCTAATAGATCGACTGGTTTCACATAAAATTGTAAATGGCAAAGAAGCCTGGCCTCAGTAAATTCTCACCAAATGAGGCTTAAAGAATCTTCAAGATGGAAAGCCAAAATTAAAATGTTCTATCATAAAAATAAGCATAGTTCCTTCACAGACAAAAGAGTAGTATTTTCTCCACCTGAAAATAACCAGAGCCTTGGAGGAGTGTTAACCATGTGCTTTCACACGTTTTCATGAAAAAAAGAAAATACATAGGCTGCGTGTTAACAAGGACCATGGAAATATACTGCCATGTAGAGGAAAATATTTAGCTAATTTGTGAAACCAAGTGGTAAGTAAACCTTGTACTTACCTTAATGGGTTCTAACACACAATGACTGTTTTTAGTGAGGAAGTCTCACTACTACTAAGAAAATTTAGTCATCAAACTTAAAGAAATCAACAAATGGGTCGAACTTCCTCTTCGTCCACAGTTACCTGTTTTCTGCTTCTTCCCCTCCCTTCTCTCCCCACATTCCCCAAGCATTGAATGAGTGCCTTTCTGCATCAGGCAGTGTCTGAGACACAATGAGATCCAGTCCTCATTCTCTCAGGGTTTCAGTACAGGGGGTATAAGAACATGATAAGTCCCATAGCACAAACTGGAAAACAACAAGAACAGCTACAGCAAATAGCAGGAAACCAGAAGAGTGACTTTACATTAGTCAATTACTTGAAACAATTAGCAAGCAGATGTTATTTTAGGGGTGTTTTGTCCTTGGAAAAGGTATTGCTTGTACTTTTGTTAAATAATTTAGGCAAGTCTTCAGACTCAATAATTCCAGTTGCCTCCCTGTAAACAGATTTCTGGAAAGCTACAGCAATTGAGTCTTACCTTATGATAACACCTGAAATATGCAGCACGTTCATCAGAAAATTTCTCCAGTCTTTTTGGACCTTTGCTTGAAGCTTTCTTGAATACTAACCAGCATCGTTGATAAATCTGGAAGGAAATACAAAGACTGAGCTCAGCATCTCCCCTGACTGACATTTGCATTTAAATGTTTTCTTTTTGACGTTTCCACCTGTGAAATATTTGCAAGCCAGAAATGTGATGTTGCTTTGGGAAAATAAAGTTTTAAAAATCAAAATTATTTCCACAATGGGCATATTATGTGTCATTCAGACAATTACTGGAATCAAAAGAAAATAAGTATTTGAAGATAAATTTCTTCATGCTTTGATAGCAATATCACTAGGTATATTTCAGAAAAAGTCCCAGATATAAAAATCCCAAATAAGTACAAATAAAATAGGCGTTCAAGGCACATGCTAGAATTTCAAGTGCAATTAAATCTGAAAATCATGGGCTTGGTCTATGCTAAAGATCTCATTGCCCATCCTAGAATCTGACAGCTTATGGTTATCATGTGATATTCTTAATAATGGATAGTGAAGAGTTGGACCAGACACTAAACTAACTAGCTAATAATTGACTGATTAACACCAACCAAATTCTTGCTTAGGATATTCAACCCAGAGACCGGAAGATCACTGCCAGAGGTGCAGACCAAATTGAAAGGTCAATGCCGGTAGGTTTACCCAGAAGTTGTTGGCCATGTTGAATCACTTGCGGGAGAGTTAAGCAGTGGAACCTGCTACAGGGAACTAGATCATTTCTACTCTAGGTAAAAGAGACAATTTAGTTCTTCACCATCTTTCAGTTCCTAATATTGAGATCTAGCCTTTCCTCTGGGTTTCTTGGAAATCATCTATATCCCAAGGAACCCATCACCATCAACATCACTGCAAATTTTAATTAAGCTAGCTTGAATGGGGGTCTGATTCTAGCAACCAAAACTACCCTGAAGAAAATAACTGGTAAAAAATACACTAGTACTTTAAAATATTAGTAATGCTAGAGAGAGAAAATGCAAAGAGCTAATGAGCATATGAAAAACAATGTTCTCAAAAAGCAAAAGAAAGTGAGATTTTTTTTAAACCTAAAAATTAATGAGTATAATTTTTTTTTTTGAGACAGAGTCTAGTCTCGCTTTGTCGCCCAGGCTGGAGTGAGGTGGTGCTATCTTGGCTCACTGCAACGTCTGCCTCACGGGTTGAAGCGATTCTCTTGTGTCAGACTCCTGAGTAACTGGAATTACAGGCAAGCACCACCACTCCCGGCTAATTTTTGTATTTTTTTTAGTAGAGACGGGGTTTCACCATGTTGGTGAAGCTGAACTCAAACTCCTCACCTCGTGATCTGCCCACCTCGACCTCCCAAAGTGCTAGGATTACAGGCGTGAACCACCACGCTTGGCAAATGAGTATAAATTAATAACAGTATTTACTGATGGCAAATGTCTGAGTGGCACTATTATATTTGACTGGTGATCTTTAAAGGTCACTTGACAATAAATAACCTTAAAAGAATAGAAATCAGGCCGGGCACGGTGGCTCCGCCTGTAATCCCAGCACTTCGGGAGGCCGAGGCAGGCAATCACAACGTAAGGAGATCGAGACCATCCTGGCTAACCCGGTGAAACCCTGTCTCTACTAAAAAAAAAAATACAAAAAGCTAGCCGGGCGAGGTGGCAGGCGCCTGTAGTCCCAGCTACTCTGGAGGCTGAGGCAGGAGAATGGCGTAAACCCGGGAGGTGGAGCTTGCAGTGAGCCGAGATCGTGCCACTACACTCCAGCCTGGGCAACAGAGCGAGACTCTGTCTCAAAAAAAAAAAGAAAAGGAAAGAAAAAAGAATAGAAATCTATCCTTAGGAAAAAACCCAAAACAAAATGAATTCCATATTCAAGGGCAGATGGGTGCACTCTCTTCAGTCATGATTATTCTCCATCCTTAAATCACCTCCAATTACCATACATATGTGGTTTTGTATACTTTACTGATACATAATTTTTATGCACTACAAAGTTTAAGAACCTCTGAGCTAATAAGAAGAAACAAAATAAAGTCTACACAAAATATTTGGTCCTTCAAACCATAGTCAATTTTAAAACCTTTTATAATTCTATCAGTACCTGGCAGATGTGGGAGGAATTCAAGTTAACTACTACTTGTCTGCAATGTTTATATATTCCATTTTTCTCTTCTGTCTCAGAAACTTGAACATAAATTAACTGCTTTGTTCAGGGTGAAAAAAGGAAATCCACTCTACTCCGAAGGTTAGCTCTAAATAAAGAGGGTAAGATATGTGTCCGATCCCACCGAATGTACAATAAAATGTTCACAGCATTATTTTCAATAAAAAAATAGAGATTACTCAAATTTCAACAATAAGGAGTCACAAAGTAAATTATAATATTTCTATAATATATAATGTAATATACCTACTTATCTATAAAGTAACAGTAGCTATATATAATAAATGGTACACATATAGTAAATATCTAGTACATATTATGGTATATATATAGAATATATCTATAATAAATGTTATGCATCTATAAGATAACATAGGCAATTATTTTATAAAAATAGTAATATAGATAATATACACAATATTTATATAGTCAATTATACTACATCTATAGTATGTAAGTTATCTATCTGCAGGATAACATAGGTGGTTCATTTGAAACAAGTTTCAGAAGGAATTTCCAAGGACATAGGAAGGTGTTCATAATATGTTATTGTGGGGAAGGGTGAAGCAGAATACAAAATTTCATTTAGGTCATGATCTCCACTATACTAAAAATGCATGGAAAAAGACAAAAAAAAAAAAAAAACCAAAATGTTAACAATGTTTTCTCTGGATCATAAGAATAGGCTTTGGTTTTGTTCGTTAGTTTTTGTTTTGTTTAATAAAAGTTAATAGTGTATGGCTGGGCATGGTGGCTCATGCCTGTAATCCCAGCACTTTGGGGGGCTGAGATGGGTGGATCATTTGAGGTCAGGAGTTTGAGACCAGCCTGGCTAATATGGCAAAACCCCTTCTCTACTAAAAATATAAAAATTAGCTGGGAGTGGTGGCACATGCCTGTAGTCCCAGCTACTCAGGAGGCTGAGGCACGTAAATTGCTTGAACCCAGGAGGCAGAGGCAGCAGTGAGCCGAGATCATGCCACTGAACTCCAGCCTGGGCAGCAGAGAGAGACTACCAAAAAAACAAACAAAAACAAAACAAAAAAAACCTGTAAATTAAATGAAAGAGGACTCTGTTATTTTTTTAAATACCCAGAGGTATTAGTATAATTAGTCAATTTTATTGGTTTCCATCCTGCAGTTATTAAATCCACCAAGCAATATGAAAACACAGAGACAAAGGTGGAAAAGCAATTCAGTGGAAGAAAAGCAAGCTTTTCAAGGCACAGTACTGAGGCAATTGGACATCCATGGGGCGGGGGGAAATCGTCGACTTAAACATTAAAACACTCACCTTAAATAAAAAATAGCTAAAAATAGACGTAAATATTAAATAAAACGATAAAAAGAAAATGCAAGAGATCACAGTCTGGACAGAGTTCTTAGACCTGTTACCAAAGGCACAATCCACAGAGGGACAATTTGATAAACTGGACCTCACCAAAATGAAAACTTTTGCTATGTGAAAAAGTCATGAACAGACATCTCACCGGAGAGCGTGTGCAGATGGTCGAGAAGCACATCAAGACATGTTCAATAGCACTACCTATGTGGGAAGTGAAAATTAAAACCACAAGGGCTACCCATACACACCTATCAGATTGGCTGAAATAATAATAATACCACCACCACCCAATGCTGACAAGGAGGTGGAAAAATTGGATGACCCATACATAGTTGGTGGGAATGCAACATGGTACAGCCACTCTGAAAAACAGAGGTAGTTTCTTTAAAAAATGAAATAAGTAACATACAACCAGCAGTTTCATTCTTAGGAATTTATGACACAGAAATAAAAACTTTTATCCTCACATACCAAAAAAAAAAATCTGTATATGAATATTCATAGCTTTATTCAAAATAGCCAAAACCTGAAAGCCTGATAACGTGCGTGAATGATTAAACAAATGGTGGTATTTCCTCCATATGATGGAATACTACTTAGCAATAGAAAGAAATTAACTATTAATATCTGCAACAACTTGAGTAAATCTCTGTAAGAATTATACTGAGTGAAAAAAAAAAACAGCCAAATCTAAAATCTTACGTACTACATGATTGCATTTGTATAGCATTCTTGATGTGACAAAATTATAGAAATGGAAAACAGATTAACGATGGTCAGAAGTTAGGAATGTGGTGGTGGAGGAGAGAGGGAGCCCAGGGATGTGGGTTTGGCTGTAACAGGTTAACATGAGGGATCCTTGTGGCAATGGAACTGTTCTGTAGCTTGGCTACATCAATATCAATGTCAATATATTTGTTATGATATCGTACTGTAGTTTTGGAAGACTTTACTACCAGAGAAACTGAGTAAAGGATATAGGATCTTTTTGTAATATTTCTTACAATTGAATGTGAATTTATAATTATCTCAAAATAGAATGTTTAAATTTTTTAAAAGACAGTAAGATGTACAGATATTAAAGCAAGATCTTAAAATTACAGCCTAATCTAACAAATGTCATCTACATTCTTCTCCAGTCCTTTTTTTTTTTTTTTTTGCCATCAGATCACAGTCTAATTAACCACTAGACTGAGTAACTCTAAGAAGGCAAGTTACAAGAGCCATTGGTAAGAGTTCAAGCACCAAATCCTTTTCAGGGTGGAGATTCAGCCGTGAAAATGAACATTCTCAGTACTATGGTTGGCAAGGAGAGTCCTATCAACATCTTGCTTATGTCTGAATAACCGATGAGACAATTGGCTCCCTTAAAATATTACCACCACCTGAGGACTGTAATTACAGTGGGAATGACTGTCACTCTGCTTCTTCAAATAAAGGATGTGAAAAATAGGTTTCTTGCTGTCATTCTACTATTGGCAACCTCTTGCTTTTGTACATGCCCCAAGAATGTGTTCAAAAACTGAACATGCTAAACGTGTGCAAAATTTATGCCCACTGCAAGAAAAGATATCTTCACCAAGAAAGATATTTTAAATTTCCTAATTATCCCTCAGTTTTCAGATCCAAACTTCAATGACAGCATTTCTAACAGTTTAAAAAATGTGTTCATTTTCTTCACAGTTGAACCAGTGTTTGCCTGGCTTATGTCCAAAAGCTGCTGAATGCAAGCTAAAGGTTCTTCAATTTCAGCATGCCTAATGATTTCCATTTTGGACCCATCTGTATTAAGCCTAGGGGACTTTTTTCTCATTTCTTATTTTTCTTTTTATGTATTAAGTAGTAAGGACAAATGAAAACATATTGGTTCATTAGAAGATAAGGAAAACTCAAATTTGGTTAATGAACAGGCAGTCTGCGATGTCAAACTATAACATACCAATACACAGTACAAAAGTAGACAGTACCAAAGTTGAGAGCAATGTGTGCAATCAAGATCCTTCCTTTATTGTCATATATCATACCTCAGTGATTCTCACTGGTCCAGCATCAGTCAGGATAATTGCTAAATATGCAGATTCCTAGAGACTAGCCAAGGTCTACTGAGTCAAAACCTCTTCAGTTGGGACCAAATTTGCTCTTCACTATGTTTTCAGGTATTTTATCTGTAATTTGCAAGTCAATGTCATAAATATTTATAAAGTACTTTCAGACGATGCTGTGTCTCCCTCTCGGGGCTGCCGACAAAGACTTCTAAAAGTACTTCCGGATGCGGGCACCTGAGATGGGTGGCTTGCAAAAGGTGGCACATGGTGGCCTTTGAAACAGAGCAGCATGAGCTGCCATCTTGAATTTGAGAGAGACACTGAAGGAGAAATGTAATCCATTAAACTAAACTCCCAATTTCAACTGCTAGCACACTGTCCTAAGAACACCAGAAGAGCCACTAAGTATCCAGAGGACTAAAAGCTTACCTTAAATATCTCAGTATTGTTTAGCAAAAATAAAACAGGAAGACTTACTAAATATGGTAGCATGTGGGAACTACTTGGATTAACACTGACATTGTTTCAAAGAATGACAATTTGAAAACAATCCCATTCACTTAATAGTTTAGGGCAGTTTTTAAAAATTAATTCATTCAACTGTCTCCTTTATATTTTATGTAACAAATCTACTTGTCATCGATAGTATTATTTAGTTAACATTTTTTTTCAAATTGACTTTTTAAACTAACATATGTTTATTTAAAAGAGAAATCTTTTATTCGAACTATAATAGTTTCACTGACTATAAATAGTAGTTAATCCTGGCTGGGTACGGTGGCTCATGCCTGTAATTCCAGCATGTTGGGAGACCAATGTGGGTGAGTTGCTTGAGTCCAGGAGTTCAAGACCAACCTGGGCAACATGGTGAAATCCTGTCTGTATAAAAAATATATATATATAAAAATTAGGTGTGGTAGTGCATGCCTGCAGTCCCAGCTACTTGGGAAGCTGAAGTCAGAAGATCACCTGAGCCCAGGGAGGTCGAGGCTGCAGTGAGTGGAGATTGTGCCACTGTACTCCAGCCTCATTACAGAGTCTTAAATAAATAAAGATAGGTAATCCTAATGTAAATACACTGTATGAGATTTCAATGACAGTACAATTTCCATGTTGAAATATCTCACCTCCCATACATTCATGTTTCTCAATTTTAGCACGAGTGACATTTTGGGCCAGAAAATTCTTTATAGTTGGGGGGTTTTCCTGTGCATGGTAGGATGTTTAGTAGCACCTCTGGCCTCCACCCACTAAATACCAGTAGCAGATTCTCCCACCTGCACTGAAATCCAAAATTGTCTCTAAACATTGTCAAACATCCTCTGGGGGGCAAAATGAGGACCACTGCCACAGCTGAATGCACGCTGATCTGAAATTGTATATTTGAAAAATATGTGTCTTTGTGAGTATCTTCAAAGCCCCTGATTTGAACAAGTCAATCCCCACAGGCCACTGTCAAAGCTTAAGCAAATAAGCATATCACACAGTTCCAACAACCTGGGTAGAAGGACAGCAGATTTAGTAGTTACACGAAAATCTCATTCAGCATGTACTTTGTTGTTGGTGGTGGTAGTTTTATTACACCTAATTTTCAGCCTTAAATTGTCACTAATCCATGTATAACTTGTTCTGTTTTTCCTTTGTCTTTTCTTCCTTTAAAATTTGATACTCTTAATAATTTCTTAGCCCTGGTTTAAAATCTCTAACATTTTTTATTGGCTTCTTTTCCTAGCAAAGAATATTCTGATAAGTTCACCGAAATTTCCAGTTCTAAGAAGCAGCTGAAACAATTAAGAATTTGCTTAGAATTCCTAATTTTACTATAATAGTAAGCCTTTACAATGTCTTGAACAGAATCACAATTATACCTCTAAAGGATTCAAGGACAGTTATGAAGAAAACAGCAAATTTTGGTGACAAAATTCCTGTTGAAAGGAAATAGTACACTGCCTCCATGCAAACTCTAGAGATAAGATGGGGCTCTTTAGGCCTTTATAATCTACCACAGGAGTCAGCAAACTTTCTGTAATGAGCCAAAGAGTAAATGTTTTAATCTTTGAGAGCCCCCAGGTCTCTATTGCAGCTACTCAACTCAGCAAATATAGCATGAAAGCAACCACAGAATATATGTAAATGAATGGGTGTGGATACCTTCCAATAAAACTTTATTTACAAAGCCAAGCAGTGGGCCAGATTTGGCCTTGGGCCTTAGTTTGCCAACCTCTGGTCTACGGTAGTATTTCTCAACTCTTTAAGCACAGATCTCATACAAATCTGTTTGACAAGTCTCTCCAGGGAGAAATGGAAGTAATTTTGCCTTCTGTGGAATCCCTATACATTCCACATCTCCCCACAAGCCAAGATTCTACTCCAATAAAATTCTATTAAAATGTTGACTTGAGGCTTTTTCAACCCCCTCCACCAAATGTCTGGTGTCTCTGTCCACCACTGGGGAGTCACTGTTCTACAATTAATGTGGATGCCATCGTGAAGAGCACTTTCTCATGCAGATCCATTAGCATCCCCATCTCTAGCACTGGGCTGCAGTTAGGTTTCTATAGTTATTCTATGAAGTTAAGGTACAACTTAACTAAGTAGGTGAAAATTGTTTTCCATTTTGCCAGCATGCCCTTTCTGTAATCCCAATGACTTTCTCTTCTCAGAGCATTCTCTCCAAACTCTGAAGATATATATCAATGAGAACACTTAGACACAGGGTGGGGAACGTCACACACCGGGCCTGTTGTGGGGTGGGGGGAGGGAGGAGGGATAGCATTAGGAGATATACCTGATGTAAATAACGAGTTAACGGGTACAGCACCCCAACATGGCACATGTATATATATGTAACAAACGTGCATGTTGTGCACATGTACCCTAGAACTTAAAATATAATCATAAAAGAAGATATATATCATCACAGTACTGACTGAATTAGCCTCAGTTCTCATGTGCTATTCCTATTGGCACCTACTTTCCAAAACAAATCAAATATTTTTCTCAAGCAGGATGTTAATATTAATGCCTAGCATTGGCTGAACTCTTGTTCTGCACACTGTGGAATGCTGAGCCCTTTATGTGCATTATTTCAATTAGTCCTCCCAACATTTCTGTTTGGCAGATTCTATTATTATTCCTATTTCACAGATGAGCAAATTTTGTTTTAGTGAGGTTAAGCATCTTACTCAAGGTCAAAAACTAAGAGAAATATGCCAGGATTCCAACTTTTGTTTGCCTGAATCTGGAAAATAAGCTCTTAACCACTACTCCAGGAATTTTTTCAGAAAAGTTGGACTCTTAGGGATGCATAAACTCAGGCTGATGGTCGATCCATCTGTAAGAAGTTTATTTTCATGCTTATCATAATCTAAAAAGAGACACTTAGTTGTAGCCATATGCTCTTTCATCTGGACGACGACTTTATAGATAATCTATTTCAGTGTGACATTTGCATTTCTGATTTTAAGTTCACTCACTGGCACTAAGTGTTCACCCACAGTGATAGTTTTGAAGGGAGTTTTTCTGAAACTGGGTTCTTAAGACAGTAATTCAGGACTCCATGTAGCCTAGCAATCTGCAAGAAGTATTTGCTTTGAAAAGAACTCCATATTATCTCTCCTTAAGTGATAACATAGTCAGTGTCTTTGACAGAAGTGCAGGGACCCAAGCTAAGTATTTTTCGAACTATATTAGAATTAGATGTTATCTCATGCAACTTCTCAATTCTTCTTGGACTTCCTTGCTTCTCTAACTCTCAGCCTCTTGCTCTTCATTTGCCATGGTGGTAGCAAACTAGGCTAAGTGACTCCCCACTGGCCTGGACAGTCCACTACCTGGGGCTGACCAGTCACTTCTCCATGAGTGTCCAACCCTCCAATTTGGCTGACACTATCCCCGTAGAGTCTCAGTCTCCTCTGTCACTTTCAGACTTTTCAATAGCCACAGAAAATGGTGTGGGTTGATATAGTCTGGAAGTCAAGGGTGGAGATGTTAACCAAGGAGAACCAGGACATAGGAGTTTGC
The DNA here is from genome assembly GCF_008728515.1 of Papio anubis. Taxonomy (NCBI): domain Eukaryota; kingdom Metazoa; phylum Chordata; class Mammalia; order Primates; family Cercopithecidae; genus Papio; species Papio anubis. The sequence continues at coordinate 81,776,835 of NC_044991.1, read as the reverse complement.
CCCACAGGTAATGCCCCTCCATCCTATGTAAGAGTGAAACCGTCTTTACAAAAATTGTAACAGTGAGAAAATTAAGACAATGAAAGGGATTTGATCTAATCAGCCCTCATCTTGCCTTTAATCTCAAAATCTCAAAACTGCCCTTAGTCATTCTCAGGCTTGGGCCAAGCTAACATTGGGAGAAATTTAGTTTATAGGTTAAATGATAATCGCTTTTCTTCAGAACTAAATGTTCTTTGTAAAACTTGTGAAAGACCGCCAGGTTAGGAGGATGAGAGGAGCTATTCTGCTACGACGTAGGTGTAAAGAATGACCAGCCATGATTCTGGAAGTCACAAGATCTGCAGCTTCTTCAATTACTCCTGCAGATAACACCAGTACTGTAGAACCTAAGTTCTTGAGTTGTCTTTTTAGGCTTTTGCATTGTTGACCACCAATAGCCCCACCCAGACCCACGACTCTTGACTCAGCTGATCCTGTGGCCTCCACCCAGGAGTGGACTCAGTACACAGCACTGTTTTCCACATACCTAGGACTGCATCCACAACCAATCAGCAGCACCCATTCCCTTGCCCATTCAACTATCCTTGAAAAACCCTAGCTTCCAAATTTTTACAGAGGCTCTGGTCTCCTGTTCAGCCAGCTCCGGGTGAATGAAACTATTTCCCTATTGCAATTCCTTTGTCTTGGTAACTTGGCTCTACCTGGGCAGTGATTAAAATGAACCATTGAGCAGTTACCAGATCATTGGCCTGGATGATCTCTGAGGCCAAGAAGGTCAAAACTTTTCAGTCCTATGAATGACTCTGTCATGACAGGATTTCACAGTTGGTGCTTGAAGATTACAAAAGAGTGATTTCTATGGCCTCCCCCAATCGTAATATACAGGCTGCTACCAATTCCACTTACCAAACTAATGAACTGGGTCAGAATCATGTATTTTATGAAGGGAAAAAAATCTTTTTAATGAGTAAACAACATGATTCCATGCCTAAGATTCATATATATCCTTCATTTGTAAGGAAAGAAAAGCCAATTTGGAGAAAATTGCACAGTGGGTATCAAGATACATTTTAAACTCACTGTAAAGAAAAATACCAGCAAAAATGGGATGATTAATCATAAAATAGAATATGTATAAAGAAGACTAAGAATACTTAAAAAGCATCCACAGGGAATAAATTAGCTATGCCAACCCTTTACTGGTGGTGAAGTAAATTAGCACAACCTTTCTAGAGGCAGAATTATGTCTACATTTTGACCCAGAAATACTACTTCCAGGAACTTCCCTTTGAGGAAATAATTAAGGAAATATGCACACATCTGAGAATAGAGTTCTTTGGAGAAAAAACTGGAAATACTCTAAATGTCTCAGAGGACTGGTTTAATTAATCATGGCAAATCTGTAAACTAGAGGTTGCCATCATTAGAAATGATGTTGTAAAATAATATGTATACCATAGAAAATGCTATTAGTAAGTTATTAAGTACAAAAAGGAGGTTGTCCCTGCTTTTTAATCTGTTTCTCTTCTAGTTTATATACACATACACTCGTTCTGTAAATAAGGCAGAGGTTGCAGTTGCTCATACAAGATTTGAGCTATATTTAATCCTCTCCCTCCCCCTCCTCTCTCTCTCTCTCTCTCTCTCTCTCACACACACACACACACACACACACACACACACACACACAGAGCAATTCTAGGGAATAATCTGCACTTCAATGGAAAATTGGGCATTCTCTAGCAAGCACCTTTCGAGAATTATCTGTTTTTGATTCTGTGGGAGCTATTCTACTTCTCTGTAAATTGTAGGTAAGTGAAAACAATGCAAAATTATTCTAGTCTCTAAAGATGCAAATTATGTCCCGTCCAGCAGAGGTTCAACTGAATCCCACCCACCCCATCCCCACTGTCCACAAAGCTAGATTTGCCTCCTTTTGAATATTCATTTCATCATTCGGGATATACAAATGTGTGAGTTCTTTGAATTACCCTTTGAACTAGTTTTAATATTCAACATTGTTCCTTCATTTAATTAATGAGTTAAGTAGAACCTTCGACACATGTTCATTCTACATTTGTATGACAGTCATCATTTTACCTGTTTTGAAAATTATCTTTTAACGCAATTCATCAATCACCAAATTCTGTGTATTTTTACCCTTTAGCTAAACCTGGAATATTTGTATTTCTCTACAAGGGACCGCTACTCTAATCTAAGCCACCATCTTCTGAGTTTCAGAGGGCTCCCTGTTTTATTCTTGCTACTTTGCAATCCATTTTCTACCTAATATCTGGGGTGATTTTGGCAACACTAATCTGAATACATTGATCCTTTACCTAAAGTATTTCTGTGGCTGCCTGATGCCTTTAGGGCAAAAATCAACAAAAATCAACGTCTTAATAAGACATTCCAAAACCCTCAAGAACTGGCACCTCCCTATGTTGTAACCTATTTTGCGGTTTTCTTCATTTTACATTCTTTTTTCATAAATATATGTTCTGTAGTATGTGTTTTTCATATAATAAAAATGAATACATTATTTTGAAAACATTCTCATGGAATCAATATCTGCCATGAACAGCTCAGACCATTCTTGCTACAGATAGGGAACCCTTCCTTTGTCAGTACAAAGTTGACCAGTGTCGACCAAGCAAGCGCTAAAAAAGAGAAAGTTATATATGCTTTTCCTTCTCTCTCTCCAATGCCTTTCTCTTCTCCAAAGCAGAAGCACTGCAGAAAGAAGCCATAATTTGGTATATTTATTTTTCTAGCTTTGATTTCTAACCAGTTTTATTGAAAAAAGTAAAGACACTACTCTAAAGAAATGCCAGAAAATCTAAAATACTGGGTGAGCATTCTATTTAAACAAAAATTTGAGAGCTGATATCATTCTTTAATTAATTCCACAAATATTTATCAGGTGCCCACCATGTGCCAGGCATTATTTAGGTACAGGGGCTATGGCTAGGAACAAAAGGGAGAAAATCTGCTGTTTGTTGTGCTTTCAGACAATCAATAAGATATATATGCTTACGTGTGTGTGTGTGTGTGTGTGTGTGTGTGTGTGTGTGAGTGAGTGTCTTATAATATGTCTCATGGTGTGATGGACCATGAAGGGAAATAAACCAAGGACAATGATAGGAATTGTTAGTGGTGGTTATTGTGATTTTAAATAGGGTGAGGGATGATTAGGGAAGTTCTCATGAAGAAGGTGTCATCTGAGCAAAGACTTGAAAGAGACGAGGTAATCAACAGAGTGGATATGGGAGGGAGGTGGGCTCTAGGTGGAAGAAATAAATGGCCTTGAGTCAGACCCGTGTCCAGCATGTTAAAGGGAGAATAAAGAAGCTTGAAGATAGGAGAAGAAATCAGGGCTGGCAGTGGTGGTGAGTGTGGGTCAGCATGATCAGGCCTTATGGGTCTTACTCTAAAGATGTTGGCTTGGCCAGGCACGGGTGGCTCACACCTGTAATCCCAGCACTTTAGGAGGCCCAGGCGGGTGGATCACTTGAGGTCAGGAGTTCTAGACCAGCCTGGCCAACATGGTGAATCCCCCGTCTCTACTAAAAATGCAAAAATTAGCTGGGCATGGTGGTGCATGCCTATAATCCCAGCTACTCAGGAGGCTGAGGCAGGAGAATCACTTGAACCTGGGAGGCAGAGGTTGCAGTGAATGGAGATTGCACCACTGCACTCCAGCCTGGGCAACAGAACGAGACTCTGTCTCAAAAAAAGTAAAAATTAAAAATATATAACTAAGTAAAGACATTGGCTTTTTCTCTGACTGAGATGGGAAGTGAGATGAAGCATTGAATGGAAGTGATATAATCCAACTTCAGGTACTATAGGGCAGGAAAGGCACAGGTCAGGGAGCCAGTTAGAGAGGATCATAACAAACATTGTGGGGAGTGACGCTGACTTGGACCACGATGAAAGTGGAGGAGAAGTGGAAAGTGCTAAGAATCTGGACATATTGTGAAATTATAGTCAACAGGATTTACTGATGGGATTGAATGTAAGGGTAAAGTTAAGACAAAAGTCAAGGATGATTCCAAAATGTTTAGCTCAAGCAAGTGGAAGAATGGAGTTTCCATTAGCTGAGAAAGCCTGGAAAAGCAAAAAGTTCAGTAGGGAGGGTGTGAAATCTGGGGATGGGTAAATTGAGCTTCTCATACCTATTAAACATGTAAGCCTGTATAAAAATTATGTTATTAAGCATAATGAAGAAGTAGTTCTGTATACATTGTGTATATGAAACTATATATACAAGATTTTATTGCACTCTATAAATACAGTAATATTATCTTCCCTATAGGGCTGTGTGAGAATTCAATATGTCAGTGCATTTAAAGTACTTAGGGCCAGGCACGGTGGCTCACATCTATAATTCCAGCATTTTGGGAGGCCACTGTGGAAGAATTGCTGGAGGCCAGGAGTTCAAGACCAGACTGGGTAACATGGTGATACCTTATCTCCAAGAAAATAGAAAAATAAAAAAATTATCCAGGTGTGGTGGTGCGCACCTGCGGTCCCAGCTACTCGGGAGGCTGAGGTGGGGAAGGATCACTTGATCCTGGGAGGTTGAGGCTGCAGTGAGCCATGCTCATGCACTGCACTCCAGCCTGGGCGACAGAAACCCTGTCTCAATAATCAAATAAATAAATAACATACTTAGCATATTGCTTGGTCTATAGTAAACACTCCATAGTGGTTAGCAGTTCATACCGTCCAGCGAGGTGGTGATTTGCATGCAAACAAGGGCAACACATTTTGTTTCCTTCATTTACTCATTTATTCTGCAGATATCTACTGAGCACCTACTATGAGCCAGACACTGTCCCAAGCAATGAGGAAAGAGCAGTACACAAAGCAAAGTCCAGAAACTTTACTTTCTATTACGCAGGGACAAATAACCAGGCACTCCAGGCCTTCACACAACGCCAGGTCTGTGGTCATAATGGTGATAGCCTATGTATGCAGAGCACTCATTTTGTGGTATGCACCCAATAAGTATTTTGGTAGAGTTTAAAAAAAAGCAATGATCTTTTTGGGGCTTCCAAAGGGACTTCCAGAGAGGTCTTCTGAGTAGTCACCAAGACTAAGTTCCAGTTGCTTACCCTACCCTATATAACTGACCCCTGCTTACTCATTAGGCCTCATATCCTACCACTTCCTACTTCACTCATAATAGGCCAGCCTCCAAAGTCTTATATTCTTCTCTGACAAGAGATGAGAGACTATTTCCTCCCCTGCACTTCACATGGTTGACTCCTTTTCCTCCTACAGGTCTTAGGCGGAATTTCTCTATCAGTTAGTTATTGTTGCATAATCAATCATTTCAAAGCTTAGTTGCTTAAACAACAATTTATCACTTCCCATGAATATAACTGTTGATTGGGCAGTTCTGCTGATCTGACCTGGCTCCATTAATCATGGCTGGGTTCATTTACACATGAGCAGTCAAGTCCTGGGTTGTCTTAAGTTTGCCTGGAATGACTTAGCTCTGTGGCTCACGGTGTCTGATTCTCCAATAGCCTATCTGGGGCTTATTCTTCTGGAGCAAGCAAGAGTTCATGAGAGCAGGCAGAAACTGAAAATGCTTTTCATTTTTCAACTAATCTTTTTATTTGGAGATAATGGTTGAGTCACATGCAGCTGCAGCAAATACTACAGAGAGATTGTAGCTACTCTTTCTCAGTTTCTTCTAAGGGAAACATCCCCCAAAACGATAGCATAATAATAGAGTCAGGATACAGACATTGATACAGGCAGGATTCAGAACAATTTCCATCATGAGGATCCCTCACTTGCCCTTTCATTACCACAACCACTTCCTTGCCTGCCTTAACCCCTGGCAACCACTAATCTGTTTCTGTTCTCCCCCACCATTTTTTTTTTTTTGGAGATGGAGTCTCACTCTGTCACCCAGGCTGGAGTTCAGTGGTGCAATCTCACCTCTGCCTCCCGGGTTCAAGCGATTCTTCTGCCTCAACCTCCCAAGTGGCTGGGACTACAGGCACGCAAGACCACGCCTGGCTAATTTTTGTATTTTTAGTAGAGAAAGGGTTTCATCATATTGACCAGGCTGGTATGACCTCGTGATCCACCCACCTCAGCCTCCCAAAGTGCTGGGATTACAGGCATGAGCCACCACACCCGGCCCTGTTCTCCTTTTATATAATTTTGGCATTTCAACAATGTTATATGCATGTAATCATATAGTATGTAACCTTTTCGATTTGGCTTTTTCCATTTAGCATACTTCTCTACAGATTCACCCAGGTGGTGATAGTCCATAGTACTACTGTAACACAGTTTGTTTACCCATTTCGTGACTGAAAGACATCTAGGTCCTTCAGCTTCTGACTGCTATGAATAAAGCTGCTAAAAACATTCATACACAGATTTTTGTGTAATTATAAGTCATTACTTCTCTGGGATAAACTTTACCACCCTTCACATAATTTTACATCTCCTATTTATCATTGTCCTAAATATTTTTTTCTACATCCATTTAGAAATATCAAAGACAGTGTTACAATTTTACTTCAACCATCAAACCTAATTTAGAAAACTTGAGGGGGGAAGGAAAATGTATTGCGTTTACCCATATTTTTGCTCACTGAGTTCCTTCTTTCCTCCTGATGTCCCAAGATTCCTTCTTGTATTGTTCCCTTTATGTTTAGAAATCTTCATCATTTTTTTTTTTTTTTTTAGACAGAGTCTCACTCTGTCACCCAGGCTGGAGTACAGTGGCGCAATCTCCGCTTACTGCAAGCTCCGCCTCCCAGGTTCACGCCATTCTCCTGCCTCAGCCCCCTGAGTAGCTGGGACTACAGGCGCCCGCCACCTCGCCTGGCTAGTTTTTTGTATTTTTAAGTAGAGACAGGGTTTCACCGGGTTAGCCAGGATGGTCTCGATCTCCTGACCTCGTGATCCGCCCATCTCGGCCTCCCAAAGTGCTGGGATTACAGGCTTGAGCCACCGCGCCTGGCCATCAGTTATTTTTTAAGATAGATCTGCTGGTGACAAATTCTCTTTATTTTCTTTGATCTGACAATGTCTTGATTTCCCCTTCATTCCTGAAGGACATTTTTGCTAGGTATAAGATTCTGGGTTGACAGTTCTTTTCTCTTAGCACCGGATGAGCAAACTTCCTTCTGCCAAATCTTTTCAGCTATTATTTCATTGAGTTTATTAGGTCCTCCCTTAATGTCAATAGGTTCTTGGAAACTGTGACTTGAAGCAAAAAACAAAAAAAAGTGCATAATAAAACTATTTTTTTTTCTCACCATTATAATGAAACGACATTACTCAAGAACTTGTTGTTGTGGCCAAGTGTGGTGGCCCACGCCTGTAATCCCAACACTTTGGGAGGCTGAGGCAGGTGGATCACGAGGTCAGGAGTTCAAGACCAGCCTGACCAATATGGTGAAACCCCGTCTCTACTAAAAATACAAAAATTAGCCGGGTGTGGTGGTATGTGCCTGTAATCACAGCTACTCAGGAGGCTGAGGCAGGAGAATTGCTTGAACCCAAGAGGCAGACGTTGCAGTGAGCTCAGATTGTGCCACCACACTCCAGCCTGGGTAACAGAGTGAGACTCCATCTCAAAAAATAAAAATAAAAAGAACTTGTACATCATTTCATTTAAAGTCACAGTTTCCAAGATTCTGTCAGCAATGAAGTTGAGGACTTCCACACTTTTCAGTCCCATGTCTCTCTCCTCTCCTTCTGGGCCCTGTTGACATGAATGTTAGATCTTTAGTTACAATGCCATGGGGTTCCTGAAACTCTTGTGATTATTTTTCCATTCTATTTTTTCTCTGTTGTTCCAATTGGATGATTACTATCGCTCCATTTTGCCTGTGTTCTCTCTATTCTGATGTTGAGCCCATCCAATTTCAATTATTGTATTTTTCAGTTCTAAAGTTTCCATTGGGCCTTCTTTATATCTAATTTCTCTTGAGAAAATTTTTAATTTTTTTCCTCATGCTTCAAGCAAGTTTGTAATTGCTCCTTGGGGAATTTTTATCACAGCTCCTTTCATATCTTTGTCATATAATTCTATCACCTCTGTACTGGCGTTCATTATTTGAGAGCTTCCTGATTTGGTATAATGAGTACTTTTTATTGGAACCTAAGTATTTGGCACATTATGTCATGAGGTTCTAGATCTTAAATAAATCTCTTTCAACAGGATTCCTCTAATGTTGCTACAACAGGAGAAGGGGTAGGAAAGTATGCCTTCTTGTTGCTGCTGGTAGAAATCCAGAATCCCCAGAAAATCGTACTTGATACTTGATGGGGCCCCTCATTATTGATAATGATACTTGACAGGGCCCCGCATTATTGCTGGGTTGGGGTGGTAGGGACTCTGTCTGCTCATGCGGCCTCCACTGGTTCCGCATTGGGAGTGGCCTCATTACCACTGGGCAATGCTGACTCCATTAGGTCCGCTCTGACACCACCCCAGTGGGGAGAGGAAGGAGCACCTCATTCCTACTGAGCAGAATTAGAAGTCCCGACTTCTCATGTGGTCTCCGCGGACACCGTGGTGTGGAGGACTTGTTACTGATGGGTGTGGATGAAAGTTTGAGCTCCTGACTCGGCCTTCACAGACATTATCTTGGTGAAGTTTTGGGATAACTCATGACTGTTCCATGAGGATGGAGGACTAGGTCCCCCACTTGGTCTTCATGGGAGAGGGTGCGGCCACAGTCTCTTCTTTAGTGTTTGAATGGTACAGAGCAGCTCTTATCTGAAAGTTTCTTGCCTTGCTAGACTGCCACATTTCCTGGTCCTCTGGCCAGGGAGAGCAGGTTTTTGTTGGGACTATTTTTGTCTGTGCCTGTTGGGGTTTCTGGGTTACTGGCTTCTTCATCTCCATGTGTGGGATCTATGAGGCAAAAGTTAGTCTGGCTAACTTCTTCTCTCCACCTTTCAGAGTCTTATTAGGTTTGATTTATATGCAATGTCCCAGCTTTATAGTCTCAGCAAGAGGAGTAAGAAAAGGTACACCTACTCACCGTTCCCAAAAGTGGAAGCCTGTAAACACTTCTATAAGCCTTTGCTGTGTCAAGTTTGCTAATATTTTATCTTATATGGTTAAACCCAGAGTCAGAGCTGATGGAGACAATAAAGTCACAGAGCAAAGATTATGGCAGTGACTGAGGCCACTGATGCACTCACAATCTACCGTGATGTCACCATCTCAGAGACACATCCCCACCTCCCAAATCTAAAGCACCCCCAGGACTCTACATATTGACTTCAAATCAATACCTGAAATTATTTTGCTTACTGATTTGTCTGCATTTTTAGTTTTTGCCTTGGTCTTCAGAATATAAAAACACACTATATTTTATCTGAATCACTTTGGATCCTCAAAGCCTGGAAGAGCATTATGTTCTCATTTCTTTATTTTTGAATGGCTAAGTGAATAAACAAATGAGCAAACAAATGAGCAGGCAAAAGTCATACGAAGAACTCACGAAATTCTCAGAATTTCATAAATGAGGTCCTTGGATCAAAAAGCCTCAGAATATGCCTGACATTTCCAAACGTGCCTTAACATATTTATATAAGAGTTTTATTTAAAAAAAAAAATAAGCCCAGAATATGTAGAGTACAAATATTCAAATCACATTGAGAGACATTGTTTGAAAAGAAACATTCTTTTAAACAATTCTAAAACACATTTTTCCTTAAAAAGTTCATTGTACCAAGTGCTACTTTTTATACCATGGAGAAGGGCTCTGGGGGCCATTTGTCACATCAGTGTTTTAGACATCAGTGGGTTTTGTTCTAAAACCACAGAACCTCAAGATGAATAAATTTCCATATAGATAAAACAAATATAGAAATATTTGTTAAAAACAAGCTGTGGCAAAATTAGAGATATATCACTCTACTGCGGCCAAAAAAAAAAAAAATCCCAAATTAGGGACTTTGCATTAAAAAATGTCTATTCTGAAATTGAATCACTCTAATAATTTCAGAAGGAAACATTTCAGCAAAGTTCAGTCTCTCAACCTCCACATTATGGAAGCCACATTGAGTAAAAGACATTTTGTGAGAAGGCTCAGTACAGAAAACTAGAATGTCACTCTCAAAGAAGGGAAGAGAAATGAATTCCATGGTTGAGAAAGCACTCTTTAAGAAAAAAGGCCACAAGGAACAGATGTTGCCAGAAAAGGGCAGAAGGGGAAGAATAATAGTCATGTGGTAAAAAAAATTTAAGCCAAGAATTTAAGAGAAGGAAACCTGGGTGGCCATAGAAGAGACAGTTGCAGATTTTCACGGATAACTTCCAGGAAAGAAACATGTTTTCAGCTGTGCACGGTGGCTCACACCTTAATCCCAGCACTTTGCAAGGCTGAGGCGGGTGGATCATGAGGTCAGGAGTTCAAGACCAGCCTGGCCAAGATGGTGAAACGCTGTCTCTACAAAAAAAACACAAAAATTAGCCAGGCATGGTGGTACACACCTGTAATCCCAGCTATTCTGGAGGCTGAGGCAGAGAATTGCTTGAACCCGGAAGGCAGAGGTTGGAGTGAGCCGAGATCGTGCCACTGCACTCCGGCCTGGGCAACAGAGTGAGAATGGATCTCAAAAAAAACAAAAAACAAAAAAAATGAAACATGTTTTCAAAATCAATTCTTATTGTGAAGAGATATGAAAGGGACAGCATCTGCAAGGTGTTTTTGTTGTTTGTTTTGCTTAAAGGATGAGAGGTATTAAGCACTGTCAGCACACTCTTTGTAATATATCATCCTCCTCCTCCTCACAGATCTTCACTGCTCAGTTGACAGGTATTCAACTAAGTATTTCACACATACGCTTTAAATGTCACCCAAACTGTGTGAACTAAGACCTGTTCACGTCCACTTTATACAAATGAAATAACTAGGACTCAGACACTTACGCAATGTGATCAAGGTAACACAGCTAATATATTACGGAGTCACATTTGAAATGTGGCAGTGGCACACGCCAGTAATCTTAGGACTTGGGAGGCCGAGGCAGGCGGATCACTTGGGCCCAGGAATTGAAGACCAGCCTAGGCAACATGGCAAAATCCCATCTCTACAAAAAAACACAAAAATTAGCTGGGCCTGGTGGCATGTGCCTCTAGTCTCAGCTACTCTGGAGGCTGAAGTGGGAGGATCACCTGAGCCCATAGGGATCGAGGCTGCAGTGAGCTGTGATTGCACCACTGCACTCACGCCTGGGCAACAGAGTGAGATCCTGTCTCAAAAAAAGACACAAAAAAAGATTTGAAATCAGGTTCATCTCTCTCCTAGGCCCTGCTTTGCACCCTGAGCTCAAATTCCTGAGGTTTGATCAAAAGCAAATCTTTACCACCATCTGAGTTTTATAATGGGTAGTCCAGCCATACTGGCTATTTTCTTTTTTAATTCATTCTTCAGGCTTTGAATTTACTCCTGACAATAAAGTAATACTTTAATAAGCCACTAGAAAAATAGTCAAAAATTAGATAATTATCAAATAAGTTATAGTATGGTTGCTATCTATAAATACTGCCAGTTGAAAACAATGACCAGCATTTTGAGACCCCCCTTTCTCTAAAATTACAATATTAATAAAAAACATAATTGTCATCTTTTAATTTGGACCTTTACTTAGAAAAAGCAATAATTTCTCTTCTGGCATCAAGCAAATAATAAAATCAGAAATAAAAATATTGTTTATTATATCACAAATTTAATATTAAGAAAGGTTCAGCGCAAGCTCTAAAGATGAGAAGCTTGAGATAGAATTAAAGTAAAAAAAGATACTGCCATTCTGCTTTGAGTGAATAACTTACCCTTTTGAGCTTCAGTTTTTCCATCTGTTAATGATGATAATGGTAGTGCAGAACTTACGGCTATGTGTATAAGGTACCCAATACTTAGTGCTTAATAAGGTTAGCTATCATTTTATTACGATGCATTCTTTTGTTAACTGGATGTTTTATTATTATTTTATTATTATAATTAATTTAATCACAATAGGTTAGAAAAAATGTCTAAATTTCAAATTATTGAAATGCTATGAAATGGCCTCTTATAACATATCATCCAGTTCATAAACACAATCCATATCAGAATGACACAGGATTGTAGATGAAGAATAGTGTTCCTTTATGCTCAGACCAATAGTTCTCAACTAGGGGTGATGGTGTCCCCCAGTGGACATTTGACAATGTCTGGAGAAGCTTTTGGTCATCACAACCAGGAGGGGCTTCTAATGGCATCTCATGGGTGGAGACCAGGGATACTGACAAATATCCTGTGACGCACAAAACAGCCCCCACCAAAGAATTTTCTGCACCAAAATGTCAACGGTGTTAAAGTTGAGAAAAGGAAGGCATTAGGCAAAGAAGAGGATTCTCAAAATTAAAGCCATTATCCCAGATTTAAAAGGAATAATTAATCAGAATTTGGTCTACCGGATGAGGCAATGTACAACCAAAGTACTTGTCACTTTAGAAACCAACAAGATGACAAATTAGCGTGGCAAATGCTTTAGGATGAGGTAGACACAGATATCAATGTGTTTATCAAGCCAAGACGTGCCAGTTGTCCCAGGAGGATATACTTGAAATTTTCAAGCATTTTCAAACTTAGGTAGCACAATTAGCTCTGGGCCAGGAGGTCAGGACAAGGCCTGAGGAAATGTCACTCAGATCGCAGGTCTCTGAGCCTCCTGGCATCTTGCCCAAACTTGATCCTGGCTAGCAAAGTCACTGCCAGCATGAAGACATGGAAGACAACAGAAAAAGTGACACGGTGAAGATCACTCAGTGTGAAAAGAAACAAAACAGAGGCTGAGAACAGCAGCAGTCCTGGCACATAACGTCTTGAGTCTACAGGCAACCTACAAGACTTGCACCAAGCTGTGAAGATATACCCACCTCCAACCTCCCACACGCCAGGCTCCTTTCTTTCCTGAAACTATTCCCACCTTCCCCACCTTCTTTCTTGCACCTGGGCACAATGCATCTATGTGGAATAATCTCTCCATTCCACACCCTTCTACTTGGCTACTTATCTTTTATGTATCATGTTACTTGCTCTAGGAAACCTTTCCTAATGCCTTCTTCTCTATAAACACAGCATGGGGAGAAGCATCTACAATTAAAGTCAAGAACACAACCTCAGGAGCCCCCCTGCCAAATTCCAAAATGTACATGCAGTGTGGCCTTAGGCAGGTTGTTTAACCTCTCTGTCCTTCATGAGATGATTGTAATCGTGTCTACTTCACTGGGTTGTTGAGAGGGTTAAATGAGTTACTTCATTTAAAGCACCTTAGAACAAGGCCTGGAATATAAGTGGTTAATAAATGGGAGATGCTCTTACTAGACTCCAACTTCCAGAGGTGGAGGGTATTTGTCTATAGCCTTCACTACTGTATCCCCAGCTCTAGCACAGGGATCACCATATTGTAGGTATTCAAAAAATACTTGCTGTGTAAATGAATTACATGAGAGGCCCCTCTCATCTACACTCAGAGCACACGACCTTTCTCCATCATAAGTAAACTACACTTAAGGTAATTGTATAATTATCTCTCTTTAGACTGTCAATTCTATGAGGGGCAGAGCCTGCTTTATGCACTACTCAAATTATAGTAATTGGATCATGGTGAGCACAAAACAAAACACTTTCCAAGTAAAATGAAGAAATAAATGAATGTCCAACTTAAAGAATAAATAACATCGGCAGAGCCAGTGGCATTCGTATAAATCTTGCTTTGTGCTTTCTTGGAAACTTGTCTTTGTAAAGTTTTACTGGATTGCTTTTTCAAAGGATGTGAAGAAAGTGAGAGCCTTTCCACTAGAAACTAATTGGAACCTGAATTCCCCAAGACTTTGTCTCCAACAGTAATACGTGGAGGCAAGAGACTCAATTTCTATCTTCCTTGTATCCAAAAACAAAAAGAAGCTTGTAGGAGGTTGCTGAATATTGCAAAGCCCTGGAATGGCATTCTTACTCTGATTTGTTATAAAATGAGAAAAGCTGGTGATTTATTTCCCCTATAATATCAATTTATCCTTAGGTGTTCTATCTATAGTGAATTTTACCCAAACTCACTCAAAATTGAAAAACTTCCCTGGCTATAACCTAGGTTCTTGCAGCTTTAGTCTTTTGGAGCTGTGGGGTTCTATGACTAAAATTGAAATTGACTCAAGATTCATCTGAATGAGAATTTTAAGCTCCAGTGAAATGCTTTTCCAATACCACATAATATACAAAAGTGGAGCGACACTAACGAAAGTTCAGAATATAGTTTCACAGACATTCATGATGGACCACAAATTGTTTCTAAGCAAGCAACATAATTCAAACTTGGTTAAGTTGTGAATAACATTCTCCATAAGCCAAAAACAAACCAATTACTGAGGAAAGTCACAACTATTCTTTATAATTGGTCCAGACAGTAATATTGTCTCAAGCTCTTCATAACACATAGGAGTGTGGTTCAGACAGTCTCCATGGAAGGGCAACTTGACAAGATTGTTCCCCATAACGTACACATCTTCTGATCCTGCAATTCCACTCACAGGAATTTAGCTTACCCTTTTATTCTTATATTCTGATGTGGGTCATATACATTCTTACATTTGGGAAATAATGGGTGTACGGGGTATTGCAGGGGTGAAAGGAAAGCTTCCCTTCACCCTCTAAAGGCTGTCTAAAAAAATCAACTCACAAAAGACAGATTAATAGGGGAAAAGGCATACAAATTTATTAACGTGCACATGGGAGAGAACCACAGAGTGATTACCCCAACTCCCCAGTGGCGTGCAGAAGCTTTAAACCATCTTGAGGTTACAGAAAGAATGAGGGCTCAGGGTGGCCCCAAATAGGCTAGGCTGGTAAACCAGCTTAGACTGGCAAGACAGGTCATGGGAAGCAGAGAAGAGGAGGCTTGGTTAGCAAAGGTGGTCTTGTGTAAATGAAATCAAACAGGTAGCAGCCCTCAGAGAGAAGAAATGGTAAATGTTTCTTCTTTAAGGGTGTCAGATTCTCAGTTGATCTTCACTAGATCAGGACAAGGGAAGGGTTGGCTGCCTCAATGTATATTCTCTACAGATGCAAATCTCCCTCACAGAAGACAGCTTTGCAGGTTGCTTCTGTTTGCTGGCCCCCTGAACAGCCATCTCAAAATATGTCAAATAAATGAGAGTAATTGGGCAGACTCCCAAGCCAGAATAGGCTCACAGAGACTTTAGCATAGCCACATGGTAAAAAAGGATTTATAGACACACACCAAAAAAAGGACAAAGAAACAAAAGTGAGATACAAAAACAGCCAAACTGGTTACACCATGGCACTTGCACATGATTTAAACAGTTGACCATCTTTGATTAGCCAAAAATCAGTAATGTACACAAGAGTAAACTACAGGTCACAAAAAACCTTTAGGCTAAACTTAAAATATATAAAAAGAGACAGCTGTAGGCTAAACTTAATTTAACAAACCCAAATGTATACATGGATGAATAGATAAACAAAACATGGTCTATCCACACAATGGAGTATTATGTAGCCTTAAAAAGGAATGCAGTACTAATGCATGCTACGACATAGATGAAACATCAAAAATATTGTACTAAGTGAAAGAAGCCAGACACAAAAGACCATATATTGTAGGATTTCACTTATACGACATTTCCAAGAGAAGCCATTGCATGAAAACAGAAAGTGGATTCATGGTTTTCGGAAATTGACGGAAGGGAAAATGAGAGGTGACTACTGTTAATGGATAGGGGAATTCTCTATGGAATGATGAAAAAGTTCTAAATTTACATTGTGATGATGGTTATACAACCGTGTGAATATGCTACGAATACTGAATTATACATTTTAAAAGGATGAATCTTATGGTTTATGAATTTTATCCCAATAATGCTGTTTTTTTTTTAAGTCACACTTATAAACTTGTTGTTGGGGGTAAAATTCAAAATAATTACAGAATGCCTGGCACATGGTATGCCAACAACAAAATCATCCCCATCTTGCATTTATTGAGCATTTATTAAGGGTCGGTGACCTAATCAGCATTATCTTCTTTAACTCTTACAACAATTCCATGATTTATACAGGAACTAGTATTAGTAGTAGTATTTCAAGGTGATAAGTTGAGGTTTAGAATACTAAAACTGCAATTGAAGAGCAATTATTGTTCAATGGAATATACTACTTTAGGAAAGCATTCCATATATTTTAATTTCATTATTATAATTATGTCTATCTTCCTTAACACCCTAATGCCTTTGCATTTAATCATTGGAAGCCTAAGTGACAGCCAGTAATTAGCATTTGACATTAGAACTGTAACTCTGCAAATATTTTTAGTAGAAATAAAAAGACCCAGAAATCCAAATTGTGTATGCACCTGGTTGCCTCACCCTGCTCAGGACCCAGAGAACGGCCATGCAGTAGGTGATTCATTCAAACATGCAAAGATGCTTTAACATCAAAGAGTAGGTTCAAGCAAGATACAGATCATTTCTATCGTGTCGCTAATCTCGGACAGATGACTTACCACACCTCCACTTATGTTTTCATTTCTTCTTTAAAATATGCATCCCTCTGGGTTTTTTTTTTTTTACTGATTATTTAAAAATGCAATAGTACAAAAGTATATAAAGAAGAAAATGGAAGTGTTCCTGCTCTTCATCTCCACTTCTAGTACCCAAAGGAAGCCACTTGCAGCAGTTCCAAAAAGCTGCCTCCCAACAGCCATTCTCTTTTTATTTGGTAGTACAAAACCCTCGGCAATGTGCCAGCTGACAGACTGTGTTTTCTATTCTTCCAGGTAAAGCCAAGTGACCAAATATTGGCCAAGGAGATACAAGAAGTTTTGTGTGAGCTTTCCAAGAAGGCTTTTTTAAAATGAGAAGGGACAAAATAAGTTTACTCTTCTTCCATTCCTCCTTTTTCTGGTCATTAACATACATGATACATGGAGCTTCAACAGCCATCTTGGACCATGAGGTAACCTGTAGGTGGCAAGCCATATACAAGAATGGTGGAGCAGACATGTGAGAGCAACCAGGTTTCCTGTTGACCATGGAACTACAATATTAACTTTGACTTCTTCCCCATGAAAGAAAACTAAACGACCTTAATAAGCCACTATTATTCTGAGTTTGAGGGCATATGCAGCCAAACCTAATTCAAATAGAGATATAATTCTATCTTCCTATTTGTCTATACATGTATGTGTTTTTTCTGTTTGTTCGTTTTTTGTTTTTTGTTTTTTTCGAGATGGAGTTTCACTCTTGTTGCCCAGGTTGGAGTGCAATGGCGTGATCTCAGCTCACTGCAACCTCCACCTCCTAGGTTCAAGTGGTTCTCCTGCCTCAGCCTCCTGAGTGGCTGGGATTACAGGTGCCTACCATCACGCCTGACTAATTTTTTGTGTTTTTAGTAGAGACAGGGTTTCACCATGTTGGCCAGGCTGGTCTCGAACACCTGACCCCAGGTGATCCACCCACCTTGGCCTCCCAAAGTGCTGGGATTACAGGCATGAGCCACCACGCCCAGCATGTGTGTGTATTTTTAAAAATTAAGAGGATCAAGTATGTATTACATTCCACAATGTTCTCCTTTACTCTTCCTGTAGAAAGCAAATCAAAGGCCACTTTCCACTTCATATCCATAGCCCTAACTATTTCTTTGTAATGCATACACAGCTTTCCACTGCATACACCAACCTTAAGGACTACTGGCGGACACAAACTGTTTCCCTGTACTCCTTTGCCATTTGGTTGAGTTCTTGTTTAAAAAGGCCTTTCTCAAATCCATTTCTACTCACTTCCACCTTCCCAGGGCAGTAAGTTTTACTTCTGTTCTTAGGGAAGCAACTTTGTTTCCCAGCTTCCATTCTGGAACTAACAAAAAGCTCTCTGGGGTTAACCTCCCTCATAGTGGGGACTGAAGCGTAAATCTCCTAATAGCGCACAAACCTGAGAGGTTTGCTCTTCGATTTGAATTTAGCTGTGGATGCCATGACAACATATGGTTCTGTGAAAGCAGCGAGCTGAGGGCTGTTTCCTGGTAACAGCTAGGGAATTGCAAGTGTAAGGAAGCTTCATCAAATCCTAAGCACATGGACGTACGCTTGAAATGTATCTCCATTGGCCAAACCATAAAATAGCTATTAACTGTAGGGGAAAATAATTGAATTTGAAAAAAAACTTTTAAAACGGCCATTCTCAAACAGAAGGCTAATTCTGAACTAAAGATCCTGAAATTTGCCATTGGAATTAGAATTGCAATTGTATGGGTAAAACAGACCCCATGTATCATTCAAAATCTGTGTTTTCAGGCAAGTTGCTCAACCTTTTAATTTTTGAGAGAAATATTAAGGAAATAACTTTTGTGAATTGTTCTTTCCTCTAAAAGTACTATTATCTTGGTATCCTTATCAGACCTATACAGAAACCTCAACTATTTTGAACCATTTCCCAGTAAAATTCAATGACAACAATAAACCAGGAAAATTGTAGCTTAATATGTAACATGGTCTATAATAACTACAACCTCATGGTTTCATAGATATTACCTGCTTCTAGTTAAGCAATTGATCGAAAACATCTTCACCTCTGAAAAAGAAATCGCACTTTTCTTTCTCACTGGTATTCAGAAAGGGAAAAAAAAGACTGCTTTTCGAAAACAGACAGCCCCACTCTTTTCTCTGGGAGTTCAGACACAGCCATGTGTATAAAGAAATATCTATTATTGGAAAATGGAGGTGTTCCAGGTATTTCTGAAAAAACACACAGTTTAATTTCATTACACGGCTCTAGGGAACTTCTAGAAATTGGACATCTTCTTTGTGTTCTTAAATTTTGGGGTTTTTAAAAATCGCATATACTTGGATTCTGCCAAGTACTCACTTGGTTCATAATCAAACCAAGAGTCTGCAGCAAGAAAGTTCAGTTTGAGTCCTAAGAAGACAATCATGACTCCTAATGTTAACATCAGACTTGTCAGCTTCCATGTTTCCTTTCACTTGCCAGCCAGCACCCCGGGTAGCCAGCTCTGGATCAAAGGACACAAATACGTTTCTTTCCTGAATATTCACTAGCTAAAACTCCATGGATCCTGGCGCCATGCTGTCGTCATCCTAGCTTTGGGGTCTCACCCTTCACAACGCAGAGAAAAGACACCCCTCACTGAAAGTGCTCTTTAAACAGCCTGTCTTTATCCAACATTATGAATAGAGGAAGGAAGAAACAGTTTGGCAATTCTGAAATCTGACCTCAGCAAACCTAAAAGAGAGGAATGCAGGAAATAGTTAAAAAAAAAAAAAAAAAAAATCTTGGTTTACTTTCACGCAGGCTTCTGGGCCAGAGATCAGAGAAGAGTGAACCTTAACTGGGAGAGGCAGCCAGATTTAAAGACTAAAACTTAGTGAGGGAAAGTGGTTGCCACACAAAAGAAACAATGCAGCCTGTCACTGGAAGCTGGCACGAAAAAATATCACACTCAAGCGCACAAATTTGAAACAAAAAGTCTATTTGTGTCTTAATGTTTGGCCCCGAATCTGTAGGCAAATCTTCCAAATACATTGAATCAGCAAATGGGAAGCATTAGGAGGCCTGAATACAACCTCTAACAAATCCCTCTATCATTTCAGTAGAGATCAAAGGATTGCCTAAATTACCTTTGCAAAACCACAAAAATTTCTACATTGTAGAAATAAGCAGCAAAACATGGTTTACTTTCAAATGGAGAATAATGATCAATATTTAGTAAAATCTGGACTTCTGCATAAATGTAGCCTATTTAACTCGCCCAGTTAATATTATTATTGTCTCCATTATATAGAGGAAGAAACTTCCAACAGGTTGAGTAACAGGCTTTGACATCTCAAGACCAGATCTACATCCAGATTTTTCCATATTCTGTCTTACCTGTAGCCTTTAGTGTCTCACGATTATTATCAGCCATTCAGAAATAAGGTGCAGTAATAAAAACTAACAAAGCACCATGTGTTACTTGCTCTTTAGGGTACTTCATTGGATGTTTTCTCTGACAGTGTATATTCCCTGCATAAATATGTTCAAAGGATGTATATTTGAAAATAAAATAAGAATTTTAATGTTCAAGTCCGAAAGGGAATTCATCTTGACCCACTTGGTATATTTTCATTTGTTCCTATAATGTTGTAATATTCATCTGTACCCCCTGGTTAATCAGGTGGGTAATTTAATGATTTTCAACCAACTAAGAGAACAGGATTCCACATTCTCCTGCTAGAGCTCAATAGTTTGTTAGTCTGTCACCCACCCTTGGGGAAAACAACTTCCTTTCAGGACAAGGACACTCATAATTAGACTCACTATAAATAACACAAGTGCTCAGAGCAATGCCACTTGGAATATTTAACATGTGAGCAGGGCAAGAACTTCCGCCTGCTCTCCCACTGGACAGTGACCATCACCCACTTGGGAACATCCTCAAATAATGTTCTTCTCCAAAGGGTTGTCCTCTGGCTGAAAACAAATCACAGCCAAGCGCTATAACATACAAGCTGCAAAGAGTGACAAAAACTCAACCTTCTCCATCCCCCTTTGAAGGCCTGATTTTTAATTAAAGGACTGGTATAGATCCGTTTCAGCTATAAGCTCAAGAGTATGCAAACTGTGTTAGTGAAAATTAGTTATCAAGAAAGAAAAAACAAGTTAGCAAAGGAAGAATATTAAAACTTCAAGAAATGCTGTATGTTGGAAGTTGACTCTAATAGTCAGAGAAAGCTGAGTTTGAAAGCCAGCTGTCCTTCTGCTGTGTGACCTTAGGCAAATACATTCTCTAACTGCCCTTAGTCTCAGTTGTTCCCACTGAACAATGAAGGAAATACAACCAACATCTTCATAGCTACCTCACAGTATGGTTCCAGGAGGGAAGGCAGGTCCTGAGGCATACAATAGGCTGTTTCAGTGTTAGCCACAGCTAATAGATTTTCCTAAAATCAGAGAATTCGAGAGGAGCCTGTGGTCAGAAAAGCAGAGTTAGGAGTTTCCAGGAACTGTTCAGTTTCAAAGGGTAAGTCCTGCTCCTGTTCATTGCATTCTAATGGGCCATTTATCAGCATATATCTGTTTATGTTGTCAAATGAACCACACTGATTCTGAGAAACATCCCCGGTTGAATCTTTCCCTGCAGCTAAGCTGCCCCTCACTTCATCCTTCTTTCCAATTAACACCCTTCTGTTTCTCCAATCCCAGACTTCCCTAGCACAATCTTTTCTCCCCTCCTCTACCATGCTACTTTTCTCCCCTCAGCCTTCCATCACCCCACAGTGGGAGGACATAAAGGTTGGGCTAGAACTGGGAGATGCATGGAGTAGGGTGACAGGTGAACAGGGTGAACCATTGCTAACCCCCATTTAACAAACTTTTAGTCCCAGAACAACTTTTCAAGCCTGCTATGAAGGAGACTCGCAGAACAGCATCCACAGTTTTCAATTCTGCAGCCAGAAAAAATTCAGTCCCTGATGCTGACCTTAAATACATTTATTTGGCCGGGCACGGTGGCTCATGTCTGTAATCCCAGCAGTTTGGGAGGCCAAAGCAGGTGGATTACCTGAGGTCAGAAGTTCGAGACAAGCCTGACCAATATGGTGAAACCCCATCTCTTCTAAAAATACAAAATTAGATGGATGTTGTGGTGCACACCTGTAATTGCTTGAACCCAGGAGGAGGAGGTTGCAGTGAGCCGAGATTGCACCATTGCATTCCAGCCTGGGTGACAAGAACAAAACTCCATCTCAAAAAAAAAAAAAAAAAAAAAAAAAGGCAGTTATTTATTTATTTGATTTGATTGATTTTTTTTTGAGACAGAGTCTCACTGTCACACAGGCTTAAGTGCAGTGGCACGATCTTGGCTCACTGCAACCTCCACCTCCCAGGTTGAAGCAATTCTCCTGCCTCAGCCTCCCGAGTAGCTGGGATTACAGGCATGGGCCATCACGCCCAGCTAATTTTTGTCTTTTTAGTAGAGACAGGGTTTCACCATGATGGTCAGGCTGGTCTCGAACTCCTGACTTCAGGCAATCCACCCACCTTCGCCTCCCAAACTGCTGGAATTACAGGCGTGAGCCACCATGCCCAGCCCAAAAAATACAGTTATTTAATTAATAGTTGTAACATTTCTATTGGAGTTTTGCCCAAGTTAAGTGCCCTCAAAGAGGCCAAGTTTGATGGTTCCTTTCAGAATGCTTAATGCGTTTCTGACTTTGGCACTACAATGGCCAGGAATCAGACGTGTTGGAGCTTTCTCCCTGGAGCCAATAGGAAATACAAGCCTTTCTCTTTGTAGCAAACATTCATTCACTCAGCAAATATTTTTGAGCACCTATTATGTACCAGGCATACTTTTTTTACTCTAATAGGCTTAGAAGGATTGCATTTGCCAAGGTATTTTGGCTTACAACAAATGGAAAACTCATTCAACCTTACTTAAGAAAGAATTTATTTTCAGGACAGAGGCAAAGCTCAGAGAATTTTCCAAGAAAAAGAAGTAAAACAAAGATCATGAAAAAGTAAAATTCCAACCAGAAAGTTCTTCAGAAAACAACTTTGGGCCAGGTGTGGTGGCTCACACCTGTAATCCCAGCACTTTGGGAGGCCGGATCACTTGAGGTCAGGATTTCAAGACCAGCCTGGCCAACATGGTGAAACCCTGTCTCTACTAAAAATACAAAAATAAGCCAGATGTGGTAGAAGACGCCTGTAATCCCAGCTACTTACGGGGCTGAGGCAGGAGAGCTGCTTGAACCCAGGAGGCAGAGGTTGCAGTGAGCTAAGATCACACTACTGCACGCTAGCTTGGAAAACAGAGCAAGGCTCTGTCAAAAAAAAAAAAAAGAAAGAAAGAAAAGAAAGAAAAAAGGAAGGGAAGGAAGGAAGGAAGGAAGGAAGGAAGGAAGGAAGGAAGGAAGGAAAAAGGAAGGAATGAAGGAATGAAGGAAGGAAGGAAGGAAAAAGAAAGGAAGGAAGGAGGGAAGAAAGAAAGAAAGAAAAAGAAAGAAAGAAAGAAAGAAAGAAAGAAAGAAAGAAAGAAAGAAAGAAAGAAAAAGAAAGAAAGAAAGAAAGAAAAGAAAGAAAAAAGGAAGGGAAGGGAAGGAAGGAAGGAAGGAAGGAAAAAGGAAGGAAGGAAGGAATGAAGGAAGGAAGGAAAAAGAAAGGAAGGAAGGAAGGAGGGAAGAAAGAAAGAAAGAAAGAAAGAAAAAGAAAGAAAGAAAGAAAGAAAGAAAGAAAGAAAGAAAGAAAGAAAGAAAGAAAGAAAGAAAGAAAGAAAGAAAGAAAGAAAGAAAGAAAGAGAGAGAGAGAGAAAGAAAGAAAGAAAGAAAGAAAGAAAGAAAGAAAGAAAGAAAGAGAAAGAAAGAAAGAAAGAGAAAGCAAGCAAGCAAACAATTTTGCTTTCTCTCCTTCTCTGTCTCTGACCCTCATGGAGCATGTTTTCACTCATGTCCGCCTCTACCTATGGTCTTCCTCCATGAAGTAATTGCATTAATTAATGTCCAATTTAATTCATGGAAGTAATTCATTCAGTAAGCACTGAGTGTCTATGGCAAGCTTGTCCAACCTGCGACCCATGGGCTACATGCAGCTCAGGATGGCTTTGAATGCCACCCAACACAAATTCGTAAACTATCTTAAAACATTATGAGATCTTTATGTGCTTTTTAAAAATTTTTTAAAGCTCCTCTGCTATCGTTAGTGTATTTTATGTGTGGCCCAAGACAGTTCTTCCAATGTGGCCCAGGGAAGCCAAAAGATCGGACACCCTGGTCTATGGTGTATTAACACTGCTCTGGGTGCTGAATGAGACCAGATAAAACTGGCAAAAGTGACTTGTTTCTGTAGAGCGAAGTTCTTGCAAGTGGGGACAGACAACACCCAAGAACAACATGAAGCAGTTTGGCTGGTGTGATACAACAGGAAACATATATTTCATCTTTGTCCCTGGTTCCAGCACAGAGACTCCCAACCCCTGGAATGTCCCGAGTGACAAAAGTGACTGGAATTTTAGGAGTGTCTCTTGTGATTCAAAACCAGCCCCTTTCTACCAGTCTTGAGTTTATGCAAATGAGGTGACTCTCAACTGGGCAGAGGAACCAACGTTGTGATTGGAGAGTTGGAACTTTCAGTCCCAACCCCAACTGGAGACGGGCTAAAGATGGAGCTAATCACCAATGTCCAATGATTTAATTAATCATGTCTAAATAATGAAATCTTCATAAAAGCACCTAGATGACAGGATCGGGGGAGCTTCCAGACTGGTGAACACATTGAGATCCTGGGGAGAAGGCATCCCCCAAGAGGACACAGAAGCTCCTCACGTCACACCCCATATCACATACATCTCTTTTATATCTGTTCCTGAGTTGAATCCTTTATAATAATCCAGTAAATGTAAGTAAAGTGTTTTCTTGAGTTCTGTGAGTTGTTCTAGTGAATTATTAAACCTGAGAATGGGAACCTAGAAATTTCTCGTCTGCTAAACAGGTATAGGTAGGGTGGGACCCACTTGTGGTTGGCGTCTGAAATAGGAACATTCTTGTGGGATTGAGCTTTTAACCAGTGGGATCTGTATGAGCTCCAGGAGTTAGTATTAGCATTGAATTAAATGGCTGAGCATTAATTATTATTGGAGAATTGGTATGGAAAAAGAGAACAGCAAATGTGATGTTAGAAGTCATGTCATTAAAAAAATGGATACCACAGCTGGTGATAAGTGACATGATACCACATAACAGATGGTAAGGGCCATGAGGGAGAGAGGTGCTGCTTCAAAGGTTGCTCATAGAAGGTCCCCCGAGCAGGCACCATTCAACCAGAAGGCCAGGTGATGTAAGGGAGCAAGCCGAGTCACAAGCAGGGAAAGACCATTCTCAGGAGAGGGTAAGTGCAAAGGCCCTGGGGCAAGTGTGCTTACCATAATTAAGAAAAAGCAAGTCAGCTTATAGAGTAAAGGGAAAAGTGATAGGAGACTACATCACAGAAGGATGCAGACACACAATCATGGGAAACTTCAGAGGCCATGAAGGACTCTGTATTTTATTCTATGTAAAATACAAGACATGTAGGGAATTTTTTTGTTTTTTGTTTGTTTGTTTGTTTTGAGACAGGGTTTCGCTTTGTTGCTTAGACTGTAGTGCAGTGGCATGATCATAACTCACTGCTGCCTCAACCTCCTGGGCTCAAGCAAGTCCTCCTGCCCCAGCCTTTCCAAGTAACCAGGACTATATGCACACACCACCACACCCGGCTAATTTTTTATTATTATTTTTAGTAGAGATTAGGTGGTCTCAAACTCCTGAGCTCAAAAAAATCCTCCTGCCTTGACCTCCCAAACTGCTGGGATTACAGGTATGAGTCACCTTGCCTGGCCAAGACTTGCAGAATTTTGAGTAGAGGAGTGGCATGATCTTACAGTCTCAAAAATAATCTCAATCAAAAATGGGCAAGGGTAGAAAAGGAAGAAGGTTCGAAGGTGATTGCAATAGTCCAGGTGATTACATATGAAATCTTGACCTAGAGTGGAAACAACAGGGGGGGTATCAATCTCTACATCCAGATGTATTTTGAACACAGAGCTAACGGAATTTGTTAAGAGGCTTAGAATTTGCTAATAAAATATGAGCAAAAGAGAGAACTCAAGAGTGACTTAAGGTTGATAGCCTAAGCAAGTGGAAGAATGGAGATGTTGTTTACTGAGATGATAAGGACTTATGGGGAGCATTTAGGGGGCAGGATCAGGAGTGCTCTGCTGAGATGCCTTTGGTTCAATTGACTGTGGCAAGGACGTGGAGGGGCCCAGTAACATAAGCATTGCAACCAGAGTTCAAATGTTCAGTGAAGCTGCAGGTCAAGGAGCAGTGGTGGGCAGGTATGTGCACCACAGAGGTTAAAACACACTTGGATGTCAAGGACCAAAACATTAAGACAACAGGATTCTCTCTTGAGAATTTGAAATGAGGTGTTACTAAAAACCTGGAGTCAAATTTGCCACAGATAATCTACAATTTCTAATGCATCACGTCTCCTTGAAGCCTAAAGAAATATTAATTCAAGGATAAAATAAGACAAATTGAGTATCTCATAGCATAGAGCCAAATTCACAAACATAGTTATTGAATGCATCATTCTCTTTCAAATGAATTTGTGTGGCATCATATTTAAACAGTTTATTTCTCTTTCTTTACTGAATCATAAGATAATGATATTATAGATATTTGTTTAAGAATACAAGCTAAGTATTTGAAAAAAATGAGTATAAGCCTTACTCAAACTTGAAACTTTGACCTAAATGATGAATCTATTTTTGCTGTTCTGTAGAAATTGCAAAAATCGTGGCATTCCCTTATCTTCAGCAATATGGGCAATAGTAACTTTTGCATCCTTATAGAGGAGAATAAACCACAGAATGGTTTTTAAATTTTAAAGGCAATAATAGAATCAATAAATATAACTTATAATATTATCATTTATAAGTTTAAAAAGAAATAGATCTAATACCAATTAAATACCTAGTAGTTATTTAGCATTTACTATGGAACAGATGCTAATTATTAAACATACATCATGTCTCTTTTAATCTTTATTATACTTGAATTCTTGATAAAAGAGAATGTAGTTTAAACTACCAGAGCACAATAAAACATTAACTGAGACACAGTATGTATTAGAAGTATTAAAGTTAATCAAACTTACATTGGAGCATTAAGTGAGCCTGGACATGTTAAGCAACTCCACAAACCTCAACTTCTCATTGAAAACAGGGATTATGATAGCAGCTACCAGAGAGGGCAACTGAGAATGCTATGAGGTGATGCATGTAGAGTACTCAGCACAGTAACTGGCAAGAAGGAGGGGCTTAATAACTGTAAGGCTGAGTCCATTGGGTCTCTATAACAAAACCCTCACAAACTAGATGGCTTATAAACAACAGAAATGTATTGCTCATCTCTGGAGGCTGAGAAGTCCAAGATCAAGGCACTGGCCAGTTCAGCATCTGGTGAGGGCCCATTTCGTGGTCCATAGACAGCCATCTTTTAGCTGTGTTCTCACATGAAGAGAAGACAAATGACTACCCGGGGGTCTGTTTTGTAAAAGCACTACTCCTACTTGTGATTCATGACTTCATCACCTCCCAAAGGCCCCATCTCCTAATACCCAATCCTTGCGGATTAGGATTTCCACATTTAAATTTGGGGTGGGGGTGCATAAATATTCAAGCTGCAGAAACACTGTCATCGCCACCGTCATTATCATCATCAGTTTAGCATCTCCACCAGCACTTTCATCATTATTATCAAGCCTATAAAAGAAAACAGCATATTACTTTATTAAAAAGGAAACTAACAGAGAAATATTAAATAAATCACCCAAAGCCACACAGCTTACAAATGGCAAAGTCAGCCTTTAAACTAAACATATGAAACCTCAAAGACTATGTAACTCAAATTGCATGACTCCAGCATACACAGTGGTTAGGCTACAATTTTATCCCATGTTGCCTACATCATGATGCTTTAGTTTTATTTCAAAACATAAGCTTGTTGTACAACTTCTGTAAAATAGCATCTGATTCTTGTGAGAATCCATACCTATGTCCATTATTCAGATGAAGAAAATGAGGCTAAGCTAGCCCAAATAGGTTAACCGATTGCTGATAAATCTTAGCAAGAGAGAAGAAGGGGTTAGAACTCATGTATATGAAACTCAGGGGCATGACACTGCACATACGGTGGGAAGTTATATTTGAATCAAATCAGGTCTGCTAATTCTTTAGGGATTTTGCATACAACATTATTTTCAAACTCTCAAAAAAGGGAATGAAAGGATTACTACAGAGCGAAAACATCAATCAGAGATATGTTGCATTTAAAAGCAATAAGCAAGGCTTTCAAGGAACTTGGTAACATGAGGGACTCTGAGCCCGGGAGACAGTTTGTAGAAACAGAATTGCTTCTGAGAAAAACCTGTTTTAAATTCAGTGTTGCAGAATAAATGCATAGATATTAAAGACTTAATTGCTAGTTTAGGAGTAGGTCTACCCCCTAGACGGTAAATTCTTTGAGGGCAAGAGCTAAATTCAACTTCTACATTCTCAGGTCTAGCAAAAAGCTTGACTTTTAGTACCTATTTAGTAGTTGAGTCAATGAGTTCATGTTAATTTTTACATCGTATATTGCTAGGCTATATCTTGGGTCAGTGTAAAGCACACATCCGGGGTCAAGCTGTCAGAGTTGGATTCCCATCACCATCATTTGGAGGGACCTGAAGTTTGGGGAGCATGAGCACTTAGCACAGGATGTTATAAGGAGAACACACAGTTCAGATATGATAGCATACTCTACCCACAACCCAAGGAAGGCAAAGTGTCCTTAAAGCTAGAGTATTTACAAAGGGTTAAATTTAAATTATTTTCTTCTCTCACTATGCCTTTCCATCTGTTGTAAAAGCCTCTTTAAGTCAGGCAGAGCTACGGAATACATACACACATACTATCTCCTAAGAGGCAATCATCTCAACAATACTGCTCAGTTTTTTTTAGACTGAATTAGAACCCCAATTTGAATAAAACAACCCCCACATCATTTTCAAATTCACATTTTTTCTTACCGTAATTAAATATGTAACTCTAGCTGACAGTGATTTCTCCACACGCATATATAAATATACTTTCTCTTCCCACTGTAACAGGATTATATAACCAGATACACTTCTGCCCACTTAAGAAATTATATACGGGGAAATGAGAATATGGGAGCCAGATTCTGAGATGCTTGTCTATCTTTAGCCTAAGGGTACATGACACACTGCAAGTGAACATTTTACTATTATACAAACTTCTCTTTTTGCTTTCCCTGTCCACTTTATGAGTCAGAAGTAACTAGAACCAGAAAGAGATAGATCGAATCAGGGACTGCTGTCAGCTAATGCATTCCCCAATTACTGCAGCATCACAGAATTGCATAAAAGCATATGTTGAACATTCATGCCATCGCCTGGCAAAACTGGCTGATGGCCAGTAATCTTACGTATTATTAGTCTACGTTTCTGGGTAGCTAGCATCTCTTCAAGAGGTACAAAACCCATCTTTTCATGCTCTCTTTAGTTGGACTATGCCACTTTTCATTGGTAACCAATACAAGAAATGATTTTCTTCTTGGTAAACAAATTAACTCTCTGAAATGGATTAGTCAAGAGAGAACACAAGCTCAAACAAATTTGCATCTGAACTGACATTGGTAGGATGTTCCCAGTTTTAAGATCTCAAAGTAAGGATTTAGTAATCAATATCAACAAGATGTGCTGTGGTAGACAAGAAAATGTCCCCCCAGAGATATCTACGTCCTTAGCTTTTAAAATCTCCATGTCCTCACAAAACTCAGCAAAGTTCAACACTGAGATAATCTACAAGTTAGTTACGAACCTGGACTGACTCAGGAAAATAGGTGGTGGTTCCAATTAGATTTTCATCTTGTCCAGTGGTTGTTTCCCACTAGGTTATAAGAAGCAGAATTAAGAAGAGAAATAATTCAGTTATAAAATCAGTCATAACTGGCCGGGCACAGTGGCTCATGCCTGTAATCCAGCACTTTGGGAGGCCGAGGCGGGTTGGATCGCCTGAGGTCAGGAGTTCAAGACCAGCCTGGCCAACATAGTGAAACCCCCATCTCTACTAAAAATACAAAAAATTAGCTGGGTGTGGTGGTGGGCACCTGCAATCCCAGCTACTCGGGAGGTTGAGGCAGGAGAATCGCTTGAACCCAGGAGGCGGAGGTTGCAGTGAGTCGAGATTGCACCATTGCACTCCAGCCTGGGCAACAAGAGTGAAACTCCACCCTAAAAAAAAAAAAAAAAAAAAAAAAAAAACAGTTATAACTAACACATATCTCAGAGCCTGATGTTAAGTCCATAGAACAATAAGATTATTTATTTTCTTTAAAAAAAAAAGAAAAAGAAAAAGGAAGAAATGAAGAAAGAAAAAAGAGAAGAAGGGAAGGAGTAAAAGAAGGATGGAAGGAGGAAGGGAGGTAGAAAGGAGGGAAAGCAGGTGAGCATTTCTGTAATTCAACTCCCTGTGACATCATTCACTCAAACTATTCAGCAAAGGAAAGATTAAGTGGAAGATGGCTTCCTTGAACTTGCTTCTAATTGCCTCAGACAGGGACCTACACATTTCTTCTAACATCAGTTTTACATGACCTCAAGTCCCAAAGAAACACTATATTCCTCCTCCTTTTCTCCATGAAGTCCATCTCCAATTGCTCTCCCCTGATTACCTTTCTGTAGCCAAAAAAAAAAAAAAAAAAAAAAAAAGTAAAACTTCTCTCAGTAAGCTAGTAAAGCTGTAGTTACTAGGCAACCCTCAATATATATTAAAATAACCTGAAGTTCCACAGCAAGAGGAAGGAATATTTAAGAGTCCATTAAATGTTGAATTTTTAAAGCACACCTGAACCAAAGTTAGCAAGAAAAGAGATCTCCTGCCATTTCTGGAATTATTGGAATTCCTCTTCTGTCTCAAAACTGAAGCATGACCTTGGACTCCTACAAACTCTTGACATATTTTGACAAGTGGAAAAGGCAAATTCTCATGCTTAGTACAGTGCTGGGAGGATGAGGGCTTTGCAGAATTATTCAGAATAATGAAAGAGGAGTAAAATGTCAAGTTGGCATCTGTCAAACCAGAAGATGTAACATCCCAGGGGGTACTCCAAAAGGAGCCCTTATTCAGAGCCACATGTCCCTTAACTGCAGCAGCGATGGCTTAGGAGGTACCAATGACTCTCGCAAGAAATCAGAATCCAAACCACTTCGGACTGCCCAGCTATTCCCTTGAATTGCATCCTGCTGCACACAATGAGTACAAAAGGTAGGGTGCAGCTACTGAATCCCTTCAGAATAAGTATTCTGAACCTCAAAATTCCAGATGGGAGGTCATTCCAAAGTCACCAAAACCATACAGATTTCTCTCTGATACTCTGTCCTAATTCAAAAAAACTTTGCAAAATAAAGGTCCACAGCCCTTTCCTCTGCTAAAACTTAATAATTCTCAACATCTAGAAAACTGTTCTCGTATTTATTCAAAATTCTTCTCCTGAAAAATAATTGTTTTCTTTTTTACCCTATTCTGCAGAAGATAAAGGATAGTCAACATCAGCTGTCTAAAATCACTTCATATATATGAAAACTATTAATTAGTCAATGCACAGCCCACTCTTCTTCAACTTTAATAATCTCACGTTTTAAACATCTTCCTTTGACAGTCTTCTTCTCTAGTCCTTTAGTGACACACTTCTGAATTACCTTCAACCTCTCTGTGGTTTGTTGAGTGAATAAATGAAAGCAATAAATGATCAGTGGTGGCAAAATGGTGGCCTAAAAATGGATGTTGGTTGTGTTTGTTTGTTTGTTTTGCTCACAGAGTATTTAAAGCAAATAAGCAGACAAAACAAACCAATATTTTAAGACATTTTACATAAAAGCGGATTTCTAATTGTTTTTAAAAATTGGAAAAATTGGTGAAGCTGGGTACCAGGCTGGATATAAAAAGTGACTGCTTAACTGAGATAGAGCAATGGGTCTGTATTCACAATCTCTATGCAGCCCTCCTTACTTGTTTATGTTGGCAATTTGCCCCAAGATAACTGAGCTTTTGACTCTTTGGAATTATGTCTTCCACAATGATAGCTCATTTTTAAGTACCTACTATGAGTTAGTGACCTGAGATTAATATTATCTACTGTGCATCAATTACCCATTAATTTCCATCATTCTCACTATAGCCCTGTTGGCTTGGTATCATGGTTATTGACACCTTACAGAACTGAGGTTCTGAGAATAGGAAACTCAACTGGAAATGTCAATAAAAATTTTTTAAGGGACAAAAGCATGTATATCCTTACACTGAGCCATGTCTCCAATTATGGTAAAGTGCTTGTCAATGATATGTAGTTGAAAAGGACAGATTCATAAGGTAAGTCAATAGAGAGGTCATGATGTACAATGAAAATGAGCAGTTTGGTTAATTCCCACTGCCAGTTAATTAGTCCCCAGCTAGTTAAGCAGTGTAAGAACTGGAATTGGATTTCTCAATCCCTGGAAGCCATTCTTGCTTATAGATGCTGATCAGTTTTAAGATTTGGGACAAAGAAATTTAACTAACATCTCTGCTCTTTACTTTGTCAAATGGAATACACCATTTCTTTATTGCTCCTGAATTAGAGTACAGTTGTGAACACTTCCTGCAAAGCGGAGGTTATGCTTGTTTCTTTAGCTTATTACTTCAATTTTACCTACTAATGTTACCTACTAATGTAACAGGAGCCCATCATAAAAAGTGAACTTACATCTTGCTTAAGAGAAGACGCTTTGCTGTGGAGCAGACTCACATTCACAAGTTACTTAGAATCACTATGCCTCAGTTTCCTCATTTGCAAAATAGAGATGTTGTTTCCAATACCATTAACAATCTGGTTATAGTAAGAATTAAATGAAATAATAAATAGAAGGCATGTGGCATAGTGCCTGGCAGGTAGCATGCCCTCAGAAAAGCTCAATTAACTACTATGAACAATATTTTTCTAATTAGGAATTGCATTCAGCTGAAGTAACAGAAAACTAATTACTACGTCTTGTTAGCCCATAGTACCAAGATGACTGCTCAATCTCCAGGAGCATCCCCGGGTACACTCTAGGAAGAGGCAAAAGACAAGTTGCCAACTGATTCTGACCCTTATTAAAGGGATTCACCAGAAGCCCTATTGAGTGACTGAGCATGAGCTGAGGAGCTGGGAAATGTAGTTACTTTAGCTGGGTATAGCATGACCCCAAACAACCCGAGGATCTGCTGGTGTATAAGGAGGAAAAAGCCATCAGTGAGATGCCCAGCAGTGTCTACAAAACAAACCTACACCATGGGTTTGTTATGAGGAAATAAGAGTTGATGCAAAATTTCTGAAACACGCTTAGGCCCCCACAAATGTTTGCTCTTGCTCCTCTCTCCTTGCTTTACTCCTTTACACCCCTCTTCCACTCCCAGCTGCCACATGCTCTGGTAATGGCCTTCCCCAGAACCACATTACAGCAACTATGCAGTGACTGAGGCCAAAGTCTAACATACACCATTGAAATGGAGTTTATCCTTCATAGCAAATTTCTTTTTTTAACAAAAAGTGTTTTTGTAAGAGTAAAGCAAACTACAACATTTTAACATAAAAGAATACTACTAAAAATGCCAAACTTTCTTATCAAAACCCATGTTTTATCACCCTCACTGTCTCTAAGGCAAATAATTAGTGGGCCTATAATTAAGCCAATACCTTCCTCTTTGCTTAGTGTGGATCGAATTTTCTGCCATTTGCACCATCATTGATACAAATTCCAGCTATGAATCTTTACCTAGTGTTAGTTGACAGTGAATGAAGACTAAGCCAATGACTGTTAAATTCTCCAAGAAACTATGTATAACATACTAGCATACTGGAAACACATTTTTAAAAATTATCAGTTATCTACCAACTTTTCTACTTTACTTTCTTTGGTTTATCTTTTGGTGAGGCCAGAGACAACATCTGTTGTATGAGCATGAACAAGTTAAACAAGCGACTTCACCTCCCTAAACCTAAGTACCCATTAGCAAAGCCATGTCAATACCTTTTATTGAGCACCTACTATGTATCAGGCACTATGGTACCCTGCTTGATACAACAGTTCTATGTAGTGTATCCCCATTTTAAAGATAGGTAAATGTGAGCATCCAGGAGTTAGTCCACTTGCCCAAAGTCACAAAGCTAGGAAGTGGTCAATGCAGCATTGATACCCTGGAAGTGTATGACTAAAAGCACCCTCATCCTCCAAAGTGATGCTACCTAGCTCATGAAGTCAAGGCCAAGCTTAATGAAAACGCACATGAAAATGTTTAGCTCAGCACTGAGCCCATAGAAAATATAAATGGCAGCTATTACGGCTGTTGTTGTTGAAGCCTGGTGGTGTGGGTTTGACTGTCCTCAGACGCAAATGCTACTCTGTTGTCCTGCTGAGCACCATGGACAGTGTTGATCAAACCAGCCCTGAGGAGCCCTCTGGCTCATTCCCATTTTAATGGGCTACTCTTTCAACTCCAGAGGCCCAGGAGTGAAATCAAGTGGACAAATTTGTAGATGGGGTGGGCTCCCAATAGCTGAGGAGGGAGAGTAATTTCAGCCCAGCAAGCACACAAGGCCAGGCAGCCTTCCAAGCCAACACAACCCAGGGCAATGTAAGTGAACTCAAGCAAGGCAAGGCAGAGGCGGCTGGGCCAACTGGATTCCAGCAGAGCAGGAGGTAGGATTGTTCTCGCCAAAACTAGGCCATGGGATCCTATGTTGAATTTATTTTAAAAGCCCCACAACATTTCTTTCAATGTTTCAATAATATCATCAGTTTTTCCAGTTAGTCATTTTTATGTAAAGCAGTTTTCTGAGTATACATCCCTGGCTGTGGTTTCAAGACATTGGCAATAAAACACCTCTCTTAACGGTGACCAAGAATTTAACATAAAATGGTTTTCTTCTCTCTTTACATCTAATAAGAAGCTAAAAACCGTACAAATAACAAAGGTTAAAATCAGCTGTTTTAAAAATGTTATGTTATTTAGTGGATGTATATTTTAAAATTAAGTGTAAAGTGTGACTCTTAATTACTGAGGAGTTGTGGATAAACAGCCTCTTCTATGGTGAGTTTGCTTAACCAAGGAAGGGAGAAAGGAGAACCTACAGTGAGAAAAATGAAGAGCTCTGTTTATCATAGCAGCAGATTTCCCGTATCAATAAAGAATGCAAACCAAAAAATGTAAGTCAGTATTTTTTTAATGTTTATTTTTAGTTCTGGGGTACATGTGCAGGATGTGCAGGTTTGTTACGTCGGTAAGCGTGTGCCATGGTGGTCTGTTGCACCTGTCAACCCATCACCTAGGTATTAAGCCCAGCATGCATTAGCTATTTTTCCTAATGCTCTCCCTCCCCCCACCCCTCCACCACCCCCAGTATTTTTGAAAGCACATGTACTGCCGTCTGAAAGCCTCCGATGGACATTTCCAGATGGCAGCGTAACTGAGTGGTTTTTAGGCAACTGGCTCCCGGGCAACGTTAGTTTTCTAGGTGGAGGCAGGGGTCAGTGAGAGCAGGCAAGCAGTCTGTCCCAGAATAAAATTTCTCTCTGTGATGAAGGCTTGGTCTTTACCAGCATGAGTTTTTAACTTACAGAATTTAAGAGAAGTGGAAAGGAGGGAAAGGAGAAAATTCTAGTCAATAATAAATGCTCTTGTCACCATCTTGCTTGGAACCGTTTCATTTGTTTCTGCTTTGCAGATGTTAATTAAAAACAAGATGAGAAAATGAATGTAAAATGCTTACCAGAATACTAGTTGCCACCTCTTGCTTAAAACCCAGCAATGGTCTCCCATCATATATGAAAATATATTAAAATCTTTCCCAATTGGGCATGGTGGTTCAGGTCTATAATCCCAGCATTTTGGGAGGCGGAGGTGAGAGAATTGCTTGAGGCAAGGTGTTTGTGACCAACCTGGGCCAAAAAAGCAAGACCCCTGTCTCTACCAAAAGATTGTAAAATTAGCCAGGTGCAGTGGTGCATGACCGTAGTCCCATCTACTGGGGAGGCTGAGATGAGGAAAATCATTGGAGCCCAGCAGTTTAAGGTTACAATGAGCCATGATTGCACTACTGTACCCTTGCTGGGTGACAGCACAAGACTCCGGCTCAAAACATAAAAATTAAAATTGAAATTCGAAATTAGGCCGGGCACAGTGGCTCAAGCCTGTAATCCCAGCACTTTGGGAGGCCGAAGCAGGTGGATCACTTGAGGTCAGGAGTTCAAGACCAGCCTGGCCAACATGGTGAAACCCCATCTCTACCAAAATACAAAAATTAGCTGGGCCAGGTGGAGCGTGCCTGTAATCCCAGCTACTCGGGAGATGGAAACAGGAGAATCGCTTGAACCAGGAGATGGAAGTTGCAGTGAGCCGAGATCATGTCACTGCACTCTAGCCTGGGTGACACAGCGAGACTCTGTCTAAAAAAAATACATACATAGTGGGGTATGGTGGCTCACAACTATAATCCCAGCACTTTGGGAGGCCGAAGCAGGTAGATCACCTGAGGTTGGGAGTTTGAGACCAGCCTGACCAACATGGAGAAACCCTGTCTCTACTAAAAATACAAAAATTAGCTGGGCATAGTGGCGCACGCCTGTAATCCCAGCTACTCGGGAGGCTGAGGCAGGAGAATCGCTTGAACCCAGGAGGCAGAGGTTGCGGTGAGCCGAGATCGTGCCATTGCACTCCAGCCTGGGCAACAAAGAGCGAAACTCGAAGTCTAAATAAATAAATAAATAAATAAATTATTAATTAAAACATTCTCAAAGCCTGCAAGCTCTTCATGAGGTAGCCCCTGCACAGTTCTCCAGAAGCAGCTCTGAACACTCTTCTCACCATCATCTTACCCACTTCCTTATTTCCACCATCCAGATATAAGCTCCAGACATCTCGTGTGCGTGACAAGCATCATTATATCCCCAGCCCTTTGCCTGTGTAATTCTGTCTGCCTGGAACAGTCATTTCCAAAGTAAAATGCAGTGGGATAAAAGAAAAAAAATATTGAAACTTTTATTCGTGTTTGGTGGGGAGGTGGGATAAATAAGAAAAGTTTTAGTAAAATAATAACACTACAATTTGACAGCAGAGCACATGCATAGGGAATAAACACCTATACAAATTCTTGGAGTTGCTACTTTTAATTGAATGTGTTGTGTAATCAGAAAGGTTTGAAGTCTATGCGTCTAAAACACTCTCTGACTCTGAAAACCCCATCTAAACCCAACTTTGGCGTGGGTAAGTCCTCTTTAGGACACATTTCCTCCAAGCCGTCTTTGAGCTTCTACAGCTGGACTGGATGTCTCTCTCATGGCTTTGAGCTTACATGCTTGCTGTTAACATTCTACTCTCTACACTGCAGTCAGTGATAGCTTAATCATATCACTTCCCTTCTTAAACCCTCCACTGGTTCTCAATACACTTAGAATGTATCCACTCTCCTCATCATGAACTCTTTAAACTCCTACCAGAACCGGCCCCAAATAACTCTCCAATGTGATACGACTATCCTTTTTGTTCTCTAGCGTGTAGCCCCAGTGGCTTTGTTGATCTGCTTTTAATTATCATAAGAAGCCCATTACTGCCCTAGGTTCTTTGCCTAGTTCTATCTTGTAACCATGAGGGCTTCCTTCAAATTTCTCATGGCTAGATCCTTCTTCTCATAAGGGTCTCAGCTTCCCCTGACCATTCAATCTAAAGTAGACACCTCATCATTCAGGACCTGCACTGTGTAATGTGACAACCACCACCAGCAACATATAGCTTTCAAGCTCTTGAAATGTGGCTAGGCTAGAGAGAATTGTGCCATGGGGTGTAAAATACTGGATTTTTGAAGCCTTAGTAGAAAAGAGAATGTAGAATGTTTGACTAATAATTTTAATATTTTTATGGGTTAAAATGATAATGTCTTGGATATATTTGATTAAATAAAATATATCATTAAAGTTAATTTCACCTATTTCACTTTCTTTTTTAATGTGGCTTCTAGGAAATTTTAAATTGTACATCTGCCTCACATGTGGCCTCAAATTATGTTTCTATCGGACAGTGCTGCTCTAGAACACATATATTTTAATTTTCTATGTAATTGTTACCTCGACCTATCATTTTCATTTATTTATCCCCACTCAGTCCCCCTTGATCTCCTTAAAGGCAGGGTCTTCTTGTTCATACTGTACCCCCAAGTACTTTCTAAACTCCTGTAACATGGTAGTCAGTACTCAAAAAATACTTGTGAAACAAATGACTGAGTTTGTAGAAACCTTGATGTTATACTAAGAGCTGATGTTCACTGAGCACTTAGATGCATGATCCAAATAAAGTTGATGTTCCTATTTTATAGATGAGGACAAGGATATAGATAGACTACATAAACTGTAAATGGCTAGCTTCAAAGAAATCATGCTTAGGACCAAGGCAGAGTCTGTGATTCCCCCAAAGCTGCACTACTTCAGAGCAGTGACCTCACATATGATCGGCAGGTATTTCTCTATCTCCCCATGAAGACAGAAACCAGAACTCATTCATTGTTTCTCTAGTGCTGACATATAATAGGTATTCAAAAATAATTATCAAGCCAGGAGCAGTGGCTCATACCTCTAATCCCAGCACTTTGAGAGGCCAAGGAGGGAGGATCACTTGAGCCTAGGAGTTCAAGACCAGCCTGGGCAACCAGGGAGGCTTCGCCTCTACACAAAGTTTTTAAAAATTAGCCAGACGTGGTGGCATCTACCTGTAGTCCCAGCTACCTGGGAGGCTGACATGGGAGATCGCTAGAGCCCAGGAGGTGGAGGCTGCAGTGAGCCATGATCGTGCCACTGCACTCCAGCCTGGGTGACAGAGAAAGACCCTGCCTCAATAAAATAAATTAAAATTAAATTAAAAAAATAAAATGGCATGAATTGAGTAAGTCCTCAGTAATAATGTCAATCGTGGTAATAATAACAGCTAACATTTATTGAAAATTTACTACATGGCAGACATTGTTCTAAGCAATCCCACCCTGATGTCTAAGGGGCAGCTCAAAATTAACATATATGATTATGACTTCTTAACCTTGGCTCCAAAACCTGCCCTATCTCCGTTTCTTCCACATTGCAGTTAACGGTCATCCCATTCCTGCCATTGACCAAGTCAAAGTATCAAAGTGTTCCTGACTTCTCTCTTTCTTTCCTGACGCACTCCAAATCTGTCAGGGAATTCTCATCTTTTTTTATTTTTATTTTTTTACAATATAGGCAGAGCTGGGCTGCTTCTCACCACCTCTACAGCTCTAACCCCAGTTCAAGCTGCCACTCATGGCCACCATATGCAGCCAGAGTGATGCTTTAAAAATGCAATCCAAAGCACACCATCCCCAGCTCACAAGCCAGTAGTGTAGTGCCTTCCTTCCCACGCAGAACAAAATGCAACATCCTGTCTGTGGCCAAGGAAGTCCTACTTCACTGAAAGCATCTTCAGGGCTCTCCTCTCCACCACCCAGCGGGCTTTCAGTACACTGGCCTCCCTGGTTGGTCTCCAAAGACTCAGAGACACACTCTCACCTCAAGGCTTTCATCCTTTTACGCTGGCTGTTCCTTCTGCCTGGAACCCTCTTCTTCGTGTGTCCACATGGCTCTGATGTCATGTCACTCTTTCAGTGAAGCTTCCCTAATGACCCTAATTAACATTGCATCTCCCCCCCTTCCATACTCTCTCTCTCTCTTTCTCTTGATTTCCTGCATTTCCCCCTCTGAACTACTGGATCACTTTACATATATTTTACATTTTGGTGCTGTTCTTTTTGCTTTATTGTCTGTTTCCCTCCTTGAACTGTAAGCTCCACGAGGGCAGGGACTTCTGTCTGTGTTTCTTCACTCTTATAGGCTCAATACCTCAACATAGCAGCTCATAAACATTTGGGAATTGAATTTATAGGTACTCACCTGTTTAATCCAGGGCTCAGCTAACTTTCTCAGTATATACCTTAGGCTTTGTGAGCCACAGGGTCTCTGCCACAACTGCTCAACTCGCTGCTGTGAGGTGTGCAAACAGCCACAGATTACACGTAAACTAACAGGTGTGGCTGTGTTCCCGTGAAAGTTTATTTGCAAAAACAAGCAGGACTGAGGGGCACTTTGGCCTTTGGATCATAATTTACCAACCCCTGATTTAATCCTCACAACTACCCAGTGATTTGGAGCCTGTAATATCCCTCCATTTCAGGGACTTGAAGTGACTTGCCCAAGATCAAACCACTGGTAAACTGCAGAACCAATTCAAACCTGAGCAGTGGGGTGTGGGATGAGGCACAGATTCAAAGATGGAGGGGATCCAGGAGACACCACTTGGGGAATGCTACTGGGACAGATATGAATGGAAGCATCTCAGTGAGAAGCCAGCCCCTGGTGCTTCCATCCACAGTTAGTAGGTCTGCCAGAAACTTAGTCATGAGGTCTCTTCAGCTACACAAAATTCTCCAATGGGTACTGAGATGGTCAAAAAACCTTTCATAGATTCAAGCCAGACTATGCTTTCTTCTCACCTACCACCTCAAAAGCCAACAAGACTTTGATGCACACAACATTTGTCTTTGATGCGTGCCCATGACCGGTCTTCAGTAAGCTCTGTCTGCAGATAAACAAAATCACTCATTTCCTTTCTGTCTACCGTATGATCATCTAGCTTATCATTTCATTGGTTTAAGAAGCAGAAATGCAGATAAGGCCAAGGATAGCATGACACCCTCTCCAATCACCCCCGTATCCTCCTTCAACTGCCGGAGGGGAAGAAGAAATTGTACTGGGAGAGGCAACAAATGGCACAGAACCTCACAGTGAGAAAGATACTCATTTTTCATGTCAGTCCTTCTGAATGAGTCAGGAAGAAGCTCCATTCAGTGGGTAACAATAATTTTAAAACCCCCCTAAAACTTCCAAATCTTCCTTTTCAACAAAGAGAAAGCCTCAGGCTCAGTGCCTTCATTGAGCAACATGTCTGGATACAATTTAATAATATTGTTTCATTTTCATTGTATTTATTTTTAGTAATCTTTTGCAATGGATTTGTATTATATCAGCTCAGTTAAGCTAGAACTGTTTTTCAAAGAATTGCTTTCCCTGCACAGGTCAGAATTAGGGTGGACCATGAAACCTAGAAGGTGGACAAAGGTAGCCATATTGTAGGATGTGGGAAGGTGAGGGTAGCCATATTGCCTTCCCCGCTGGAAGCTCAGAGCAGTGCACACTACTCTCACTCATGCACACTGTCTGATGTGCTGGTTCACCAGAGTAGCATGGACAACAGCTGGGCTGCAAATACTTTAGCTGCTTCCAGATCCTCCTTCAGCTCTTCAGAAACCTCAGCCAAGTGCCTGCTTAGCCCTTGTCCTTACAGGATGACCCCATCTTTGAAGTTGGTGGATTGGGGGCTTTGAAAATCAGATGCTTCCAGCCCATCTTCATAGGCTGCAGTTTGTCTTCAATCCCCTCATTTTATGTCCATCTTCACTTCTGATGTCAGGTTTCAGCACTAGGAGTACCTAGACCCTGCACACCAGGCCCCTACAAGTAAAACGGAAATAATCCCCCAAATCCCCAAACCAAACCTCTAATTAAATATTTCCCTGTGGTTCTTCTTCTCTGAATGAACTCCAACTTATGCAGCCTCTACTCATGAAAAATAATACTGATTTTTTCGTTAATGGCACTGCTGTAAAATTCCAAAAACAGAGAAAAATAAATTATTTTACTGAAGTAGTAAGTGAATAACAGTGAAAGCTATTCACAGATATGACAAAGACTTTGAAGGGGACGCATA
Source organism: Papio anubis (assembly GCF_008728515.1). Classification (NCBI taxonomy): domain Eukaryota; kingdom Metazoa; phylum Chordata; class Mammalia; order Primates; family Cercopithecidae; genus Papio; species Papio anubis. The sequence continues at coordinate 81,735,337 of NC_044991.1, read as the reverse complement.
AATGACTGACATTTGGGAAACACTTAATTACTTTTCCATTTTTTTTTAAATCAAGAATAAAAGCAACAAAACTATGAATTAGATCCAACCAATGAACAAGTTCCAAGACCAGGTCCACTTTGTGACTTCCTGCATTCCACCTGATTATACTACTTTTCCAATACCCTAGTCTATAAAATTATTTTTTAAAAAATCCATGTGTACTCATATATTGAAAATGGCAGAATAATAAAGAAATATACTTTAATTTTTAATTTTATAGTTAATATAAATTTTTTAAAAATTAATACATTCACATGAATCAAAATTCAAAATTATTTCAGAGGTATATATTAATGAGTCTGCTTCCCACTTCTCTTTCCTACCCCTGCGCCAGACCCAGTCACTGACTTACAACTAAATGCATTATTTCCTTGTGCAAACACAAGCACATATATACAAATACAAATATACAGTCTTACCCCCACTTCTTACACAATATATAGTATTCTGTGTATATTGTAGATCAATATTTCCAGATTATAACTTGAAGAATATTTGTCAATAGCCATAGAAACTTGCTCCACTTTAATTTGCAATTCTAGTTATTAAGGGAAAAAATCTAAATGAAAGAAACTTATATAAAGATATGCATTGTAGTACTATTTACAATAATGATAAAAATAAATAAACAAGAATTCAAAATCAATAGAATATTTAACACAATGAAATACCATGCTGACAGGAATAAAAAAGAAAAGTGGCCAATCTTTAAGTAATAATTAAAAGAGCTTTTCAAAATGTATTAAGTGACACGAGGTAGTTAGAGAATAATGGATGCAGCATATATACTATTTTTGTGGGAAAAAATGGGGTATACACACATATAACATACATGCAAATACACCTATATAGGTATATGCTGATATGTGCTTGAAATATGGCTGAAAGAGAAGAAACTATAAAATTGATTGCCCTCTTGAGGAGAATTGGTGGCTCTGGGTAGACGGATGAGAAAATCTTTCCTGTATACCCTTTTGAACTTTTAATCCTTGAATTTCGAGCCATGTGAATAACTGTAAAATTTTTAATAGTGTTGCTATAGTAATCCTAAAATGACTCATTAAATAAGTGCATATCAAAGGGATGATACTCACCATTCATCTATTTTCTGGTTTACTCTGATTCACCAGTTACCTACTGGTACCAAGAATTACCTTATACATAGAAGGTACTGAATGAAAAGTCGTAGAATAAATGAATGAATGTGTGGTCTACATGGATCCACAAATGAATGTAAATGCATTAAATATACTAAACTACAAGAATGACTAGGTCACTGGTATAATGGTCATTAAGTTGGTCTCAATTACTATTGTAGTTTCTAATAGGCCACACACATACCACAAATAGCCAGAGATGCACATTCTGTCAGTGCAGAACTGACTCAAATGAGCACGCTATCTCTTTATTAACCTTCCCAGTACTGCAGTGGAGGTAGATCACTTTATCAATGGCATATAATTGATAAAGAGCATAAGCCACAAAGCCAAATTCAATGCTTTCCATAGTTAGCAAGTATAGGAAGTAAATTACATTTAGAGTATTAACCGAGGAAATAAAATTTGTTCAAAAGCTCAGAAACCAATATTAAGTGTCTTCTTTCCAGTTTTGCAACAAATGAAATAAAAATGTTCATTGAAATCATTTGGTGACATTTATTAATGTGCTGAACACAGCACAGCTCAGCATTGTTAAGTCATATTTAACTTTTCTTTGGTTATAATGAAATTCCTAAATGAGTTAAAGAATTTATAGAGACTCTATGGAAGTCACAAAACACTGTAGGTATCTTCATGCTAAGGGTCGGAATATACACATTGGACTCTACATATGACTTTGTTTTATGACTTAGTTTGGGATCCTGAGCCACATCCTATAATCAGAGCATGGATGACTGCAAAACAAATAGAACATCAGCTTCCTCGGTGGCCCACTGCCAGATTTCTAGCCTTAAAAATTGGCTGTAATGTAAATTGTGGCCCATAGGGAAGTTAATTTGTAATATGTATTAAGGGTCATAAAAATATTCAAACTCTCTAACTTCATGATCACATCCATTCCAAGGAAACAACCTAAAACATGGTCAAAGTTACAAGCCTGAGTGTCACTTTTAATTTAAAACAATTTAAATGTTTTTATTATCAAGTAAATTATGTACCTAGTCATCACAGACTTCAAACTCACGGTTTTAAAGTTAAAATGATGATTTGGGGAAATACTTACAACATAACAAAATACATTTAAAAATATACACGGCCAGGTGCGGTTGGCTCATGCCTGTAATCCCAGCACTTTGGGAGGCCGAGATGGGCAAATTGCCTGAGGTTGGGAGTCCGAGACCAGCCTGACCAACATGGAGAAAGCCTGTCTCTACTAAAAATACAAAATTAGCCAGGCGTGGTGGCGCATGCCCGTAATCCCAGCTACTCAAGAGACTGAGGCAAGAGAATCACTTGAATCCAGGAGGCAGAGGTTGCAGTGAGTCGAGATGGTGCCATTGCACTCCAGCCTGGGCGACAAGAGCGAAACTCTATCTCAAAAAAAAAAAAAAAAAAAAAAATACACTGGGTATGATATTGTAAATATGCAATCATTGTAACCATGTGAATTTTTAAATGTTTAGGGGAAATAAATAGAAATAAATATATCAAAATGATAATTTTGTATTGGTGCAGTAGGTTTATATTATTTTATTAAAGGGAAAATATTGTAAAATCCAGCAAAATAATGACAATAAAAAAGAATAAAAACGTTTATTGACATCTATGTGGTCTTGCCTATTATTTTTGTGTCTAGTGTTCAAATTTGGTTTATTACATTGCAGTTGATCTTGGTTATTAAGATTCTTCTAAAGATTGTAACTATGAAATTTAGCTTTAGTCTTTTTTCCTAGATAAACCCACAAAGAGAGCTCGAACCCCTGCTGCATCTTCTTCCTTTGTTTTTCAAGTCAGTTGTACGGCATTCACTTTGGTTTCCTTAAAAATCCACTTTTTAACTTTTTTATTTAGCAACTTCTTCAAGCTTCTCCTCATTTTCAGAGGATGAGGTAAATAAAGCAATTCAAGAACATATCTAAAAGAGACAATCTTCAAGTGATAACCTGGGGTATTCAGCTAGCCCTGTAACTAATATTAAAATTACAAGGATTGGCCGGGCGCAGTGGCCCACACCTGTAATCCCAGCACTCCCAGCACTTTGGGAGGCTGACGTGAATGGAACAGGAGGTCAAGAGATCGAGACCATCCTGGCTAACACGGTGAAACCCTGTCTCTACTAAAAATACAAAAAATTAGCCAGGCGTGGTGGCGGGCACCTGTAGTCCCAGTCACTCATGAGGCTGAGGCAGGAGAATGGCGTGAACCCGGGAGGCGGAGCTTGCAGTGAGCTGAGACCGCATCACTGTACTCCAGCCTGGGCTAGGGAGCCAGACTCCACCCCCAAAAAAAAAAAAAAAAAAAAAATTACAAGGATTGGCTACAGGGCTATGCATCAATATAGCAGTGATTAAGCAGAGAAGGCATGGATCTGAGCCCCTCGCTCCTCCTGTTCCAAGCTGGGCAATCTTCAGTAAAGTGTGCATCCCTCCAAGCCCAAACTTCTTTATCTGTAAAATGAGTTCAATAACAACACATCAGAATAGACTGAGACTCAATTCAATCCCAGATTTAACCATTATGCTCTATTGCTACTTGGTCAAGTAATGTGATTAACCATACACGTGGATGTGAGCATCTTGTTTGTGTAAATTTGATTGATTAATCTGCGTCTTAACCTTACTAATGTACACAGAGGTCTTTTTAAATTGGCCAAAGAGACAACATAAGTGAAACAGAGAGCCTCCCACTCAGTAATAATTCCACTATTATTGGCTCCATAGCAGTACAATAACTGCCATATTAGCAGAACATTCACAGATGCAGTATTTGTGGGTGATGCCTAATTCACCCACACTTCCTCATCCATCCAGCATTCTGATGAGACTTCTAGGTCTGTCTGTACCAGGGTAGGTATACTTAACAGAACTAGCTTGGACACCGGTACCGCAAATACAAATTCAAACTCTATCCAATCCTTTACCCCATCTGTAACTCTGGACAACTTCCAAACTCTTGGAGCCTGAGTTTCCTGAAAACTTAAATGAAGTTAATAACATATGTCTTAAAGGATTAGTGAAAAGAGAAAAAAAAAGATGATGAACACAGAAAATCTAGCATGGCATGTAAGAATCCTGCTTTCCCTCCCAAGGGAGTAACAGCAATGTTTAAACCTTATCCCAGGAGTTAAATTAAGAATTAATTAAACATTCCCAAACTCGAATTCTAGGTTCATCTCTCTTGACCATGTGGCCTAGGACAAGCTTTGACAATGCTCTGATTTCCAACTTCTTCATCAATGAAATCAGGGTCACCAGTAGTAACTGTTTACCCCGTACATGCATATAGTGCTGTACAGAACCAGCTATTAGTCAGTGTCTCATTATTATTAATTTCAAACTCAGAAGGCTGATGCATATAGCTCATATCTGTCAATATTTCCGTATTTCTATATCTGCATTACAAGTGACTGCACAAGTGGCAATTAGATGGCTTTATTCTTCCACGGAGGGGGACAAAAGTCTTTTTTGGCTAAAGAGCCAAAATGTGTAAAAATATTAGCTCGTGAATAAAATAAGCTCAACGGCACATGATTTTCTCCTTCCCCACTTTCTATTATTGTCCTAAACAAAACATGCTCTTTATACAATTCACCAGGATCATGGCCCTTAAATATTGAATGTAATTTTGCTACATAAGGAGCAAACACCAACACTTGCAGTGTGACAAAAATTAAAAGTAAACAAATGATCAAGGTACATTTTATTTTCAAATCGGCTTGATTTACTCTGAAAATATGACCCAACTTCCTCTTCCCAGTTGCTCAATCTGACCACAGTCTCTCACTGACCCAAACTGCAATTCTCAAATGTATGAGCAGATGAATCCAAATCCCATCTTTCTCTCCTTTGACAAACTAGAATTGCTGTTGTTCCCTCGGCAAACATAGTAGGATATGAAATAAGACAGTTTAATCCTCTGGTTTATGACAGTGGGAGAGATGTTGCTGAAAACCCTCGGCTATCAGTGCTTTTAATTAAAACAACATTAGTAATGGTCACTAAAGGAAAATATATTCCATTGTAAATGTCAAGATTTATATTGTTTTTGACAATGCCACAGTAATTATGCTAAGGTGCAGGAAGTAACACCGCCTCACTAATTCTCCTGCAACACAAAATATACAGTGAAAGTGACAAATGGATTAATTTACATATGGATGAACATGATCTGTCGCTCTCCAAGGTCCCAAAAGATACATAAGAGAAAAGTTTAGTTATGTTACTGGATGATGTCTTTTAAGACAACACAATACAATATGTGAGTATGCACCCTTATCACATAGAGAAGGGATTTGCAAAATATTTTAACTTAAACGGGTTCATTTTAAAAAATCACCACCCAACAACAGTCCCTTGTCTCTGGTCAATTAGGGTCATAATATTGTTTTATTGTATTACAAAAGTTAAGAATGTACACTGTATAAATGAATAAGTAATACAGATTACTATATAAGCAGATAAATAAATACAAAAGCACAAACATACAAAAGCAAATGACCACTCAACTCACTTCCACCCCTTCAAGGAAAACACAGTTCCTTTACCATAGTTACCATCAGAAGCCTTTCCTTTCTTCATTTTCCTATAAGCATGCAGAAATATACATGTGGACACATTTGTGCCAAAACTCCTTTTTTTCTGACACTTGCTTTTTTCCTCCTACTCCACAATATGTCAGGACAATTTTCTACAAGATATAGCAAATGGAGTAACATAGAATAGAGCAAAACATGAAAACTTCAAACTCATTAGTGGGTGATTTTTTTTTTTTTTTTTTTTTGGTCTCATAACAGATTATGCCACCTTTTCACCTTCCACTCCTCCATTTAGAAGGTGTTACCTATGCCTATGTTACACAAGTTTACACTTCAATTATGAGTTCAGAACTAGAAAGTCCAAAAGTAAAGTAGTGGCATGTTGTTCAAATGTAAGACTGTTTAAATTGGATTTAAATGGATGACAATTTTAGCCTACATAGTGCATGAAGCAGAGTCTCTACATTCTGGTTTGTAGTATTCATTCATTGATTCATTAAGAACCCACTATGTTCCAGGGCTCAGGAATCCAGGTGAACAACCAGCCATGGTCCCCAACTTCAGAATCTGCTTTTCAAAGTAGCTAATATGTTATGAAAAGGCTCTACAGCAACTATTTTATTATGTTCAAGACATCCCTGTGATTCAGGAGCCATAATTATTGACATTGTTTAGCTGAGGAAACAGAAATTAGGAGAGGTTAAGTAACATGTCCAGAATCACAATGCAACCATGGTATAGAAAGATCTGCCTGTCTACTACCTCCCACAGAGGTTTATGCTCTGACCCACCAGGTTATAGGTTTTACAGCTTAAAGATGTGGTTCTTAAGAGACCAGAATCTTGGAGAAATCATGAAATCTCACTTGCCCTCAGTTTCCCCATCAGTAAAGTAGAGGGATCAGAGAAGTTAATATCAAATCTCTCTGTACTCTAAGTATCTATTTATGCTGGGTTTTTGTTGTTGTTGTTGTTTTTGTTTTTTGAGACGGAATCTCTCTCTGTTGCCCAGGCTGGAGTGCAGTGGTACGATCTTGGCTCACCGTAAGCTCCACTTCCCGGGTTCACGCCATTCTCCGGCCTCAGCCTCCCAAGTAGCTAGGACTACAGACACCTGCCACCATGCCCGGCTAATTTTTGTATTTTTAGTAGAGATGAGGTTTCACCGTGTTAGCCAGGATGGTCTCGATCTCCTGACCTCGTGATCCACCCACCTCAGCCTCCCAAAGTGCTGGGATTACAGGCGTGAGCCACTGCACCTGGCTCTTTTTTTCTTTTCAAGGATTTCAAAACTTGAACTGATGTTATTCATCCAATATGTTCTCTCTTAAATTTAATATAATCTTCACTTGCATGCCTCTTTAGATCAGAGAATAGTAAGACACATTTTTAATAATCCTTATATCCTTCCTATTAGTCTTTCTCCAGCTAATATGCCAGTGCCTTTCTCAGTCGAAACCTTTGGAAGATAAAAGGAGAAACTGGCATTTCTAACTTTGTATTCATAACGCCTATTTAAAATCAAGATCAAATTCCCTAGAATGCATGACCTTAACTTGCAGAAAGTTGACCCATTCTTGAGTTAATATTAGAGCAATTAGTCTAACAAAAGGTCTTTTCTTCATCTTTATAATATTCAACTTCATCTGTGTCTGAAAACTAACTTCAAAATTTAATGCCAATAAAATGTCCAATCTGCTTCACACATACTTGATCCTCTGTCTGTCACTCTAAAATGAATTTAACTTCAGAAATTTACTTCTGTATGATAAAGAACAGTCCTATGTGTAAAATTGTCAATCTCACTAAGAGGTACCCCAGGAGCCCGGGAAATGTACTTCTAATTTTTTTTTTTTTTTTTTTTTTTTGAGATGGAGTCTCACTCTGTCGCACAGGCTGAAATGTAATGGCATGATCTTGGCTCACTGCAACCTCTGACTCCCGGGTTCAAGCGATTCTTCCGCCTCAGCCTCCCAAGTAGCTGGGATTACAGGCACTCACCATCATGCCCGGCTAATTTTTGTAGAGATGGGGTTTCACTATGTTGGCCAGGCTGGTCTTGAACTCCTGACCTCAGGTGATCAGCCCACCTTGGCCTTCCAAAGTGCCAGGATTACAGGCGTGAGCCACTGCACCCAGCCACTTCTTTCTAAATATTTAATCAGTCTCAAAACATCTGCTTGTCTTGTCAGCATAACCTCTATAATTCCATCTATTATAGAAACATTCCCCAGATATGTATAGCTGCCCAATGAAATTGACAGTTACGAGAAAAAAATAAAATAAAATTGTCTCCCCTTAGTCAGTAGGCTACTTGATGGCCAAATACCCTGTTCAGGATTAAAGTGGAATCATCCCCACAGACAAAAGCATCCCTCTTCCCTCTGTCTACAATGAGCTATAACCAGCATTCCCTTTCCAGGGTGATAGGAACAGGTACTCAGGAAGAGCTGTTATTAGGCCTTTGATGCAAGAAAAGCTAAAGTAACGTTTCTTTAAGGCATAGAAATCTTGCCTACTATTTGGAGCTTCTTCCTCCCAGAGAAAAACACGGTTGGTACTAACCCTTTACCCAGTGCAAATTCAATGTGATGGACCAGTTTAGGGATTTTCTTTTTTATTTTTTAGTGTATGAATCTACTGAGGAGATTGGGACATTTTTAACAACATAATAAATAAAATATGATCTACCAAATTTCCATTTTATGAAAATTAGACTAAAGAGCCATTTTAGTGTTGAGAACATTGGGTAAAATAAAGGGAGAACCATGGGCCAACAAATCAAGCCCGATTCTTGCAAAACGTCTTGAATCCCTCTTTAGAAGGTTGGTCTAAAGTTGCAGATTTGCAATGACACATCAGGTTGCCGGAGACTGGGTTTTCCAGGAGCAGATTCCAAGGAGATCTGCATGTGGGGTGTTGACTGGGGAGGGTTCTCAAGATCAGCACCTTGGAGGAAGTCAAGGGCGGGCACGGGTCAGCTGTGATGCACTCTCAGTAAGGGCTTCCAAAGATTTTTTTCAGTGTACGAATGTACTGAGGAGACTGGGGCATTTTAACAAGATAATAAATAAAATATGATCTACCAAATTTCCATTTTATGAAAATTAAAGAGCCATTTTAGTTTTGAGAACATTGGGTAAAATAAAGGGAGAACCAAGGGCCAAGCTACCTTGCCTAAAGGTGCCAGCCACCACACCCAACTAAGTACCAGCTCTGCTGCAAGTTGTCACTGAATCACACTCCAGGCAGCTGGGAGAAGGAATGCTTCAGTCATTAAGACAGGGATGGAGATCTGGGAAGCAAACTGTTAAAAGCATGCTCACCACACAGGTCTAGCTCAGTCATGGTCAGTCTTCCCACAGTTAAGCAATGGATTCTGAAATGTCAAGCCCAACAGGAAAGGCTAAATATCCCCAGATGAATGAGTCTTGCTAAGGTATCCAACTGCAGTTTTGAAGGAAATGGGTAAAAGTGTAGAACATCCAGCTCCTTCCCAGGAGGTCCACTGAACATTAAGAATACGACAACAAAGCTAAGAGCTAGGAGGAATTCTTTAATTCATTTACTCATTTATTCATTCAACAGATAGTTATTGAACATTTAATATATGGGAAAAAGCAAGAAGCAAGACAAGCTGTGCCCTTGTGAAGCTCACAGGCTTATGGAGCCAAAATCATCAAAACAACACTCTCAAAACAAATACTTTTAAGCCATGAGTGTCATGAAGAAGTAATATAGGGCTATAGGGCAGCACTGTTCAATAGAATTCTCTACAACTATAGAAATATTTTATTTAATTTTTAATTTTTATTCTGAGACTGGGTCTCACTCTGTCACCCAGGCTGGAGTGCAGTGGCATGATCATGGCTCACTGCAGCCTCCAACTCCTGGGCCTAAACGATCCTCCCCCCGCAGCCTCCTGAGTAGTTAGAACTACAGAGGCTAGCCACCACACCCAACTAAGTTAATTTGTGCAGAAATGGGGGTCTCCTTAAGTTGCCCAGGTTTGTCTCAAACTCCTGGCCTCAAGCGATCCTCCCACCTCAGCCTCCCAAAGTGCTGGGATTACAGGCCTGAGCCACTGCATTCAGCCTGGAAATATATCTGTGTTCTCCAATATAGTAGCCACTGATGACTATGTACGTGGCTACTTATCACTTAAAATGTGGCTAGTGTGACTTAGGATTGGGTTTTTACATTCGTATTTAATTTTAATTAAATTTACATATCCACCTGTAGCAAGGGGCTAACCCTACCATTTAGATGGGCATGTGTCAGAAAAAGCAACTTCAAATCAATGACATTACAGCCTGGATTTTCAAGATGAGCAGTAATTAGAGAAACTAAGAGTAAGAGTAAGAATTTGCTAGTCGACAGGAAGAGCACATATAAGAATGGTGACAAAGGAAAGAGCACGTGGCTACTGGAGGAACTAAAGGAGGTGTGTTGGGCTCATGCACTGATTTTGGGGAGTATGGTGTGACACAGCGAGTGAGTGCAGCAGGCTCTGGGTCACACAGTGTCCTGAGTACATTTCAGAGATATTCATGTACAAGGGGAAGGCACTGGAAAGTTGTAAGAAAGGTAGGATAGGATTAGGTTCAATTTTTAGGTGATCAATTTAGGTGATCAAAGAGAACAGATTTGGGGAGTGGGGGATTGAGCCAAGGAGCAGATGGACAAATGGACAAACACATCCTTTCTTTTTTTTTTTTTTTTTGGAGGGGGACAGATTCTCACTCTGTCACCCAGGCTGGAGTGCAGTGGCTCAGTCTCGGCTCACTGCAACCTCCGCCTCCCAGGGTCAAGCAATTCTCCTGCCTCAGCCTTTCGAGTAACTGGGATTACAGGCACCCGCCACCACTCCTGGCTAATTTTTTTTTTTTTTTAAATTTTTAGTAGAGACAGGGTTTCACTATGTTGACCAGGCTGATCTTGAACTCCTGACCTCAAGTGATCCACCCTCCGTGGCCTCCCAAAGTGCTGGGATTACAGGCGTGAGCCACCGTACCTGGCCAAGAACATCCTTTAAAAGGCTGTTCTCTCTGTTCTCTCTCCTCCTAAAACACACACACACACGCGTGCACGCGCTCGCACACACACAAAGCCACACTCTTACAAGCACTCTTTATCAGAGTGTACCTGGTACAACCTCTTGGAAGAAAATTTCGTATTATTCCTCAAAAGTGTAAATGTACACAACTTTGTAAGATAACTTCCTTTTTAGGACTTATCTTAGAAATACAGTATCAGTATGCATGAGTGTATAGTCAGGGATGTCACTACCTCATTATTTATATAGCAAAAACTGGAAACTACCTAAAAATGTCCATTGTTAGTAGACTACATTAAAGAAATTGTGACATAGGAAAAAAATGAATATTGACCATTCTTAAAAATGTTTGAAAAGTGTTTCAACATAAGTTAAAAGAGACAAAGTATATAATAGGATTGTATAGTATGAACTCATGTGTGTAAAACAAATTACACATATACACACAAGTACACGCACTTTTATGCTTGCCTCTAATAAACATCGCTGTACAAAGATACAAGAATCTACTAAGAATGACTAATCCCAGGAAGTGAGACCAGTCTGGGGTTGGAGAAAATTTTTCTTTTCATTCTATCCTATTTTGCATTGTTTTATTTCTCTATCATGTATATATAATATAAAATACCGGTTAATTTAAAAGAATTTATATATATGACATATGAATTTATAAATATGACATCTATGTCATATATGTATATGATATCCTTTGTTGTGGAGTGGGTCGATGTTCTTTCTTTCTCTCCCTGTGTCTTTCTTTTTCTCTTTCTTTCACTTTCTCTCTCTTTCTTTCATTTTTTGCCATTCTTTGCCAGAAATTAAACTCTGCTTTTTCTAATATCAGATCACTCTTGGAATCCAAAGGAAATAATAAATTCAGTTGTTTGGGATCTGATACAAGTCATGGCAACTTTGGAGAAAAATCTCAAGTTTTCTCTGCTATTTTCCACTCAGGAAGCCAATGGTGGGATGCCGGGGAGACCCACTTGGGACTGAATAGAATGTTCCGGGTACTTGAGAGGCTCTTCACATCCACAGTCACACTTCCTGTGCAGAGGTGAACAGCTGGTGGGGGAAGGAGGGAAGGCATTTCTGTCTCCATCTTCTGCAGTGGAAGCCAAGGTGTAAGCAGTTCAGTGACCTGGTCTGCTCATAGCAGATGGCCAGAAGTAGGACAGGGATGAAAATTGGACCCTTCTCACCCTGGCCAGGTTTCTGTTCTACCAGTTTGACCTGTCCTGGGGATTGCAGCTGCGATACTGCAAAGAGACTACAAGAATCAAGAATCACACAATAGAATTCCACAAACCTTTTGCAATTTCTTGACATGTATGAATGTCTTGACGTGTATGCATACTATGCTAGGGTGACTCACCTCTTTCATAATTTAACATGCAAGATGTTATTTCAGGTTTTCAATTTTCACTTTATTTATTGAGCACCTACTGTGTGCTCAGATAGTATTCTAGCCACTAAGAATTCAGCCATGAACAAAACAGACAAAGACCCGCTCAGTGCTTGTGGTTACTAAAAGAAACAAGCAACAAAGAAATGAATAATTTAAGAAATCGTTACCGTTGTGAGGCATGATCCTGCATGCAATTAAAAGGGAGAGAGATAGAGAATACCTGAAGGAGACCATCTGAGATTGAATGGTCAAACAGTTCTCTGGGCAGGGGACTTTTGACCTGACAATGAGGTCAGAGCCTGCCATGGAAGAACATTACTGACAAAGGGAAGCGTGAGACGGCAAAGACATAGACGGAAAAGAGTTCATCATTTGAAGAGTGAAAAGGAGTTGATGTGGCCAGAGCTTAGAGAGAAAGGAAAGGAGGCTGGGTGCGGTGGTTCACGCCTGTAATCCCAGCACTTTGGGAGGCCGAGGTGGGCGGATCACAAGGTCAAGAGATCGAGACCATCCTGACCCACATGGTGAAACCCCATCTCTACTAAAAATACAAAAATTAGCTTGGCATGGTGGTGTGCGCCTGTAGTCCCAGCTACTTACTCGGGAGGCTGAGGCAGGAGAATTGCTTGAACACAGGAGGTGGAGGTTGCTGTGAGCCAAGATCACGCCACAGCACTCCAGCCTGGCGACAGAGCAACACTCCATCTCAAAAAATAAAAACAAAAATAAGAGAGAAAGGAAAAGAGAGTCTCAAGATACCAGATACCTAGGAACAACATAAATGCAATATTCAGAAATTATATCTAGCACTCAGTACAAAGAATCACATCATCCCCTACCCTCCCACTCCTGCCACACAGCTAGACACACTCGAAGTATTTTATAAGATTGACCAAGAATATAGACTGAGCTGCATTAGTCAATATGTATTTATCTGATTAAATTTAAAATGTATATATGTATATATGTATGTGTATGTATATATGTATCATTTCATTCAACATACATTTATCAAAAGTGCACATTCATAATTTAATTTTTAGAGTAAAAATAAATACAGTAACAGCTAACATATAATTTATCCTATCTTCTAGGTAAAATATTTCCATAGAGCCATTTCCCAGGAATGTGTGTTTTAAGAAAGTAAATTATGATCTATATGTTTCTAAATGTTCACTAAATAACTACTTTTTGAGTTGAGTAAATATTACTGTTAAAACAAAAAAACCTGTACAACTGAAAAGATTCTAATTATAAAATGCCCTAAAACTCAGCCTCAAGTCAGAGAAATCTATACACAAATAAGTCCATTCCTCACCTAGTAGACTGACAAAACGTTGAAAAAGCTCTTGGGCGAAATGTGACAAAATGAGAGGAAATGGGCTTTCTTGTACATTGCTGGAGAATATCCTCCAAAGCAACTTTCATGAAATTCTACATGTGAATACCCTTGGAACAATAAGTCCCACTTCTTCTAAGAATTTATTCACCTCCAGGATCTCCACTGGGTGTGATGAGGGGTAGTCTGTAGCACTGTTTGTAACAGAGGGGAAAAAAATGGGATTTACCCCAATGTTCCATGAAAAAGAAAGACAGTGGATTTGAACCCAGGCTCTGACACGTAAGACTGTGTGAGTTGGCCGAAAACTTAACCTCTTAGTATCTCAGTTTCATAATTTGTAAAATGGGCATAAAATAACACCTACTTTATGCACATATTTAACAAATAAAAGGAAGGAAGGAAAGAAGAATCAATAAATAATCAAATAAGATATCTCCATACAGGGGAATCCTATCAAATTATTCAAAACTATGATATATCACTAAATAAAAAATCCATGGCTCAGAAGACTATATAAATAAAAATTGTATGCAAACGCACATACAGACCCACACATGCACACACACCCACACACACACACAAAATTACTTATATAGAGACTATTCTGGAAGAAACTATTCACAGTGGTTGTTTCTGAAAAGGGGAACTAGATGATTCTAGGAAATGGAGATGAAAGGAAACTCTACTCTTCAGTGTATAAACTTTGTATCCTCGAATTTTATACCAAGTGTACATATTACCTACTCCAAAAGAAATCAAATAAAATTTAATTTTAATGGAGTAAATCCAAACCTTTGATATTAATTGCTGTAGTTCCTGATGATGAATTTGCAGATGATACATAAACAACTATGAGAAATTCTAAAACGTTCTACTGCTCAGAAGAGAATCTACTGCAAAATGAGATGGGATATAGGCACAGTTTTCTATTTGTCTTCTCACATCTGAATACACCGTTCCATTCTTCTGACAGGAAGTAAAACCATTCATCCATTCAATCAACAAATATCGAGAATTTACTAAGGACTATGACCTGGGGATACAGCAGTGAACAAGATAGCCAAAGTCCCTGGCCTCAGAGAACTTACTCTAAGATGCAAATAATTTGTAAAATGGGCATAAAATAACACCTACTTCATGCACATATTTAATAATAAAAGGAAGGAAGGGAAGGGAAGGCAGAAGGGGAGGGGAGGGAGGAAGGGAAGGAAGGAAGGAAGGAAGGAAGGAAGGAAGGAAGGAAGGAAGGATACATAAGCAAATAATATATGTAAGATAAAACTTATGTCTCTTAGAGTAAGTTCTATGAGGCCAAGGACTTTGGCTATCTTGTTCATTCCCTTTCTTACAGAAGAAAAACAAGAAAAAAAGAATGTATATAGAAACGGAGAAACAGAAAAAGAAGAGAACAAATGGCATCAAATTTTAAAAAATTGTTAAGTTCTATACATGAATTAAATTAGGTGATGTTCTAGAAGAATGTGAGGAGTCAACTTCAAATGTTGTAGTCAAGGCAAGTCATTCTGAGGCAGGAATATGGATGCCAAGAGACAGCCAGCCAGGAGAAAATCAGAAGTAAGAGCAGCCAGTTAATGGACAAGATGGATTCAAACTAGTGAAGACTTCTCCAAGAGGACAAACTTTCTTGGAAAGATTCCTATCCAACTTCACTTTACACCACATTGAATTAATGGATGCTGAAGACTAGACTAGGTTCGTGATAACTTCCACATTTGAGGCCACTGCTAGTGGAATGGAACCCAGACTCAAAAAGTGACTTTTTCACGGATTAGCCAAAATTTCTGCACTTTGGTGGAAAGAAACCTGGAAACTGAGAAATTAGTATAAAGAGGGGATTCAAATAAGTATGATTTCTTAAAAGTTCGGAAAATAAATTTCTTTTATTGAATGAATGTATGGTGTTAAGATAATAAAATGAATTCTAAGAGTTGAATTGTTCTTCTAAACATGAAAACTTGTATTAAATAAAAGCATAGAACTCAATACCAGTGTTTTAACTAATTTGAGTTAGTCCATTCATGAGACTTGCTAGTTTCTCTTTGTATTAATCACAGCAGTATCCATTGTACATTTGAATGAAGGGAAGAAAAAATAAGGGCTTGGGCAAAACCAAAATAAGGTTGTACAGTTTTTGGGGGGTGAGAAGTGACATACACATGGTGATACCAGAGGAAAGTTTTGTAAGATGATGGTATTGGGTACACAGGAGTTTTTTCCCTAAGCACCTAATTTTTAAGTTATTTATATAAAATGATGACATAGAGCAGCTATAAGTAAAGACATTTTAGAAAAGCTATTTTAAAAAATAAGTACACTGGTCTGCAGTTTCCCAAACTTCAGCCCTGCACCCTTTGGATTTGCACTGCCTCTGTGTACTATCACCTGCCTCCAAAATTTTTGCCACTGCATGGTCATATAATACCTGCGCTGTAAGTTAACATGAATTAAGTTACTTTACTTTTTTAAATAAATAAGCCTTATTTAAAGAGAAAGCACACACTCTTATCTGAAATTGGAAACCAGTGTCACTTGAAAGAAAATGTAAAATTTAACATCATATAAAGTTAATTAATTCAACGAAACATGAAGCTGTCAGCCTGAACACTCCGCACCTAAGTTAGGATGGTCCCCTCTAGGAAAAGTCCTAGTAGTCACCAACTCTTTGAGATATGTTGAGCAATAAATAACACTTTTTCTCATTTTATGATTGAATGTTGTTTACTACCCTAAAATTCTCTCTCCAGACATATAAATCTCACATTTGGACAAAGCTGTTAGAGTTAACAGGTAAAAATACTGTGGCCAGTCTTTTAATCAAAGGTCTGCCATTTTGGCTAACACATTCAAGTCTTTATGTTCTAAGATAGGATTTCACTGGAGGCTCCTAAACAAACCCAATATTACAAAAATATATCACAGAAGTCAACACTAAGAGGAAGACAGAATGCAACCTTATTTTTTATTATCAAAAACATGACTCTTCCGCTGGAATATGAGTGAATTAATTTCCACCAGGCCATGGTTCTTACAGACAATAAACTAAAAATATCGTTTCAACCTCTTACCAATAAAAAATAAAAATCAGTAGTATGACTCACTGAGTTTCTACTATGATTCAGGCACAGGATTTAGAGCCTGGTATACTCATCTTTCATATATTATCCTCATTTTTCATATATAAGTAAGGTAAAGATCAGAAAGAATAAGCAATTTTCCCTTAGGCCACAGAACCAATAAGCAGCCAAGCTGAGACCCAAATTAAAATGTGAGTCTCAAACTTATGCTATTTCCACCACAAAAAAAAAAAAAAAAACTAATGCACAAATTAAATTGTGTATGTGTATGTGTGTAGAATGAGACAGTGTCCCAGGAAGATTTCTAGTAGTTATAGACATTATTTAAAAATTTATATTAAAAGGCAAAGGAAATAGAATAGCTAAAACAATTTTGAAAAAGAATAAACTGAGAGGGATCAGTATGCCCTATTTCAAGACTTATTGTATAGTTACAAATACAGACATATATAGACATAACACTGTACATATATAAGGCATATAAAACAATGGAACAGAATAGAGGGCCCAGGCAAAGACACACATAAAAATGCTCAATGAAAGAAAAAACAACCTTTTCAAAAAAGTGCTGGAGTAACTGTGTGTCCATAGGCATAACCTTGACCTGAAATGCACACCTTATACAAAAATTACTCAAAATGGATAACAGACTTAAATATAAAAGATAAAACTATAACACTTACAAAAAAAATTAAAACATCTTCAGGATATTAGGCTGGCAAGGCAAGAGAGAGAGAAGATACCTGCAAATCACATATCTAAAAGGGGTTGATGTCTAGAATATATGAAGAACTTTCAAAACTCAACCGTTACAAAATAAGCAATCCAGGCATTTCACTGAAATGGGTATACAGATGGCAAACAGGAACATGAAAAGATGTTCAACATTGCTACCCTTTACAAAAATGCAAATTAAAACCACAATAAGATACCACGACACATCTAGAAGTATGGCTAAGATAAAACACAGTGACGACACCAAATGCTGGCGAGGATGCAGAAAAACCGGATCACTCACACGTTGCTGATGTAAATGTAAAATGGTACGACCTCTGTGAGAAAACAGCTCAGCAGCTTCTTTAAAAACTAGACACAACTCTACAACCCAGCAATTGCACTCCTGGACATTTGCCTAGAGGCATGAAAACTTATGTTCACATGAAAATCTCTGCACAAATGCAGACATTAGTATATCAGCTTTACTCATGATAGCCAAAAACCAGAAACAACCCACGTCCTTCAACAGGTGAGTGTCTAAACAAACTACATACACACCATGGAACACTACTCAGCAAGAATAAAGAACAATCTCATACACACAACAACCTGAACGAATCTCAGGGGATTATATTGAGTTTTTAAAAAGGCCAATCCCCAAAGGTTACATCCGTATGGTTCTTTTATATTACATTTTTTTTTTTCTTTTGAGAGGGAGTCTCACTCTTGTCACGCAGGCTGCAGTGCAATGGCACGATCTCGGCTCACCGCAACCTCCACTGCTCACTGCAACCTCCACCTCCCAGGTTCAAGCGATTCTCCCGCCTCAGCCTCCAGAGTAGCTGGAATTACAGGCACACACCACCACGCCCGAATAATTTTTGTATTTTTAGTAGAGACAGGGTTTCACCATGTTGGTCAGGCTGGTCACAAACTTCCGACCTTGTGATCTGCCCAGCTCAACCTCCCAAAGTTCTGTGATTACAGGCATGAGTCACCATGCCCGGCCTACATAATATTCTTTTTTTTTTGAAAATTCTGGGACAGAGTCTCATCTTGCTCTGTTGTTCAGGCTGAAGTAGAGTGGGATGAACACGGTTCACTGCAGCCTCAACCTCCCAGGCTCAAGTGATCCTCCCACTTCAGCCTCTCAAGTAACTAGCACTACAGGCATGTGCCACCACTCCTGGCTAATTTTCTATTTTTATTTTTTGTAGAGACAGTCTCACTATGTTGCCTAAGACCGGTCTCAAACTTCTGGGCTCAAGTGGCCCTTCTGCCTTGGCCTCCCAAAGTCCTGGGATGACAGGAATGAGCTACCAAGCCTGGACTCCATTTTTACATAATAATCTTGAAATGACAAAATGACAAAAGGAAAACAGATTAGTGGTTGTCAGGGGATTAGGGATATGGGGGACAGGGGCAGGAGAGGCAGCTATATAAGAAGACTGTGAAGGAGCCTCCAGGGAATGAAATGTTCTATATCTCAACTGTATCATTGTCAATATCTTGGCTGTTATATTGTCCTACAAATTTGAAAGATGTTACCATTGGGGGGAAAATGGGTAAAGGGCATGGAATATCTCTCCATATTATTTCTTACAACTGCATATGAACATAACAATTATCTAAAATAAAAATTCAATTAAAATAATGAAATATTGATCTTAATTTTTTCCTTTTGTTTTAAGATAAAGTCTTGCTCTTTTTCCCCAGGCTGGAGTGCAGTGGCAGGATCTCAGCTCACTGCAACCTCCACCTCCTGGGTTCAAGGGATTCTCCTGCCTCGGCCTCCCAAGTAGCTGGGATTATAGGCGCCTGCCATCATGCCCAGCTAATTTTTGTATTTTTAGTAGAGACGGGGTTTCACCATGTTGGCCGGGCTGATCTAGAACTCCTGACCTCAGGTGATCCGCCCGCCTCAGCCTCCCAAAGTGCTGGGATTACAGATGTAAGCCACCATGCCCAGCCTGATCTTAATCTTTAAGAAGGCACAGCGGGTGGGAAATGGGAGAGGCTGGGGCAGGGAAGACTAGACTTCTGTAAGAATCTCATACAAGCTGCAAAGCATTGTCTCCGAAAAGTCACCTGCATCCTCTCCCTGGAGCCTAGTTAACAACTCGGCTTAAGCACACAAGACACGCAGTTAACATGTTTGTTCTCTGGGATCCAGGGCATAAATAGAGGGTGAGAACACTAGTAAAATAAAGACAGCCCCCACAACTGCTCTGTAAAAATCAGCTTTCAAATACTTATTCAAAATTTAGCCATCTGCATGCTAGAAAGAAGCTATTTTAGTTTAAACATTCACATGTATCATATGGCATTTCTAAACTCACAATTTTATTTTGAATTTCACAGGAACGGCGGTTGCAGGAGGGAGGCACCATAATCACTTAAGAGCTTAGAATCTCCAAAGGTTTAATTTCCACCCCACTAGGATCAAATTCCTAGAGTAAGAGAAAAATCAAATTTGTCCTTCCTCACTTCACAAAAATAGAATAGAAAAATATCCGCGGGCATCTTTTCACTTCAATATTTGACCTGTTACTCAGATTCATTCCTCTTTATGGTGAATACATTAATCTCTTGTTAATAACACAAATCCAAAATTAAATTGTCAACTCCTTGAGGATGGCGATTGTATCTGCCTTTTTAAGGTGGTTTACATTAAGCTTAACATGAATAGGTACTCAAGAAATATTTGAGGAATGATAAAATAAATGAAAGAAAAGATATTCCAAGGAAAACTAATTTCTTAAAATACCAAACAACTCCCCACAAAAATTACAAAGCTGCTTTAAAAATAAATATCTCTAGTCTTCTAATACATACGATTTCGAAAATACATTGGCAGATGTGGGGAAAATCATATCACTAATTTGGTTTATGTCTATATGCAAAGTCACTAAATTGGCTACTCTTTGCTTAAATCAGTTTTGGGGATGATGATGTCAAGGCTGATTTTATGCACAATTAATCATATGATCCATGTGGACAATCAGATGAAGATGACTGAAATACCAGCTGGAAAGCCCTTCTGACATGGAAACCATGTCAACGAAGCTGATTCAAATGGAGCTAAAATAATTCAGTCATCCTGACTGATGCATGTATATATACGCAGTCTATCTGGCCATAAATTTCCCTACTGGTAAAGTTATCCCAAAGCCTCTTATTCTTAAAGAGTAACTAAACTTCACATATCTTACTGAACAGTTGCATGAGTTCATATGTGCATATGCATATATATACTTAAATAACAATAGCATATGATGAGGCTGGGAGCGATGGCTCACGCCTGTAATCCCAGCACTTTGGGAGGCTGAGACGGATGGATCATCAGAAGTCAGGAGTTCAAGACCAGCCTGGCCAACATGGTGAAACCCTGTCTCTACTAAAAATACCAAAAGTAGCCGGCTGTAGTGACACGTGCCTGTAGTCCCAGCTACTCAGGAGGCTGAGGCAGGAGAATTGCTTGAACCCGGGGATGGAGGCTGCAGTGAGCTGAGATCGCGCCAGAGCATTCCAGCCTGGGCAGCAGAGCGAGACTCCATCTCAAAAGAAAAAAAGTAGTATATGAGTTTATTCTATTTGTATAATTTTCAAATCATGACTATAACTTAGTCATGGTACCATTAAAAATGCATGGATTCCTGAACATTTAAATCTAAAAACCCCAAATGCAACATGAAAGCCTTTGTGGCATACCAGGTCAGGTGAAACTATAAGTGAAAGAGTTAGAAAATGTTTATTTTTAAAACCTGTACATGAGCTGACCAATTTTTAAGATTTCTTCTCTGCCACAAAAGAAAACAGTCCCCAAGTTAACAAAAATACCTCCTAGTCCAGTAAATTCACTTATATTGAAGTTACCTGAAGAGGTACTTCTCCTTATTCCATATCTCTGCCATTTGTGTAGAATCTTAAAAAATCTTACAAAGGCGAAATCTTATAAATTCCTTCTATATCAACCATCAATGCCAAGCAACATTTGGTACTTGTACTAAGTTTGTTTTCCTAACTAAAAAAAAAAAAAGTTCTTTGAGGATAAGAACAATCGCAGTAGAAACAGTGAAAATAATAACCAGTTAAGTGTCATTGTCTCTAACCACACTGGAAGTAGGAGTGAGAGCCCTAATAAACATTAATTGGGTTTTTACTGTGTCAAGCACTGTGTTAAGCTCTTTATGTTAAGCTCTTACTACGTGTTAAGCTCTTACTACCCATCTATTAGGTGAGTTGGGATTTTAACACAGTCACATGTCAGAGCCTATGTTCTAGTCACATAACCAGCCAGTGAGTTAGGATTTTAGCACAGTCACATGTCAGAGCCTATGCTCTTAAGCCACTACACAGTGATGGGGTCATTAATTTATTCCACAAATCTTCATCAAATGCCCATTCTGTGCTGGGCCCCGTACTAGGCACTGGGGTACAGCTACGATTAAAGAAGACAGAAACAAGTCCCCAGCCCTCATGGAGCCTCACACGTCCTAGGCAGTATATAGACAATACAAAAATAAATGAGGGAGGGGGTAATAAGTCTAGGGAGAAAAAGGGGCAGGGAAAGAAGGAAAGGAGAGGAAGAAGAAATAAAATAGAGTGGTCTGAGGCCAGGCGCAGTGGCTCACGCCTATAATCCCAGCACTTTAGGAGACCGAGGCTTGTGGATCTCGAGGTCAGGAGTTCGAGACCAGCCTGGCCAACATGGTGAAAGCCCGTCTCTACTAAAAACAGAAAAATTAGCTGGGTATGGTGGCGCATGCCTGTAATCTCAGCTACTTAGGAGGCTGAGACAGGAGAATTGCTTGAACCCAGGAGGCAGAGGCTGCTGTGAGCCGATATCGCACCACTGCACTCCAGCCTGGAAAACAAAGCGAGACTCCGTCAAAAAAAAAAAAAGATAGACAGATAGATAGAGGTCTGAAAGCCCTCACTGAAAAGGTAGCAGCTGAGAAAAGGCTGAAGGAGGTGAGAGAGCAAGCCAGGAGAAGATAACTGGGAGTAAAAGAAAGGGTTCTGGGGCAGCGCAGGGCCTCATGGCCCATTGTACGACTTCTCTGCAGTATGTGGAAAGTCACCAATGGTTTTGTTGCCAGACAGGGGTAACATCTAGACCCCAAGAGAGGGTTCTTGGATCTCTCACAACAAAGAATTCAGGACAAGTCCGTAAAGTGAAAGCAAGTTTATTAGGAAAGTAAAGGAATAAAGAATGGCTACTCCACAGACGAAGCAGCCCTGAGGGCTGCTGGTTGCCTATTTTTATGGTTATTTCTTGATGATATGCTAAACAAGGGATGGATCATTCATGCCTCCCCTTTTTAGAACGTATAGGGTAACTTCCTGACGTTGCCATGGTATTTGTAAACTGTCATAGCACTGGTGGGGGTGGCGCCATGTAGCAGTGAGGACAACCGGAGGTCAGTCTCATGGTCATCTTGGTTTTGGTGGGTTTTAGCAGGCTTCTTTACTGCAACCTGTTTTATCAGCAAGGTCTTTCTGACCTGTATCTTGTGCTGACCTCCTATCTCATCCCGTGACTTAGAATGCCTTAACCATCTGGGAATGCAGCCCAGTAGGTTTCAGTCTTATTTTACCCAGCTCCTGTTTAAGATAGAGTTGCTCTGGTTCTCACGCTTCTGACAGCTTCAGCAGCCAGGTGACATGACCTTTCTTACATTTCCAAAGGAACACTTGCCGTATTGAGAAGGCACTGGTGGGAGCAAGAGTGTAGGCAGGAAGTCAAATTAGAAGTCTGTTGCAATGTTACAGGGAGGAGATGAGGAGGGTTTGGACCAGGGTGGTAGCAGTGGATAGTGTGAGGTGACAGCCGGATTCTAGATATATTTCAAAGATACAGCCCACAAGATCTCCTGATGGATTGCCTGTAGGGGTGGGAGATGAGGGGAGAAGAGTGAAATGACATCAAGGTTTGCTTATGATGTTTCCCTTCGCAACCAAAATGCTGGGACCTCTAGTGGCTAAGATGGAGAGGACTCTAGGAGCAGCAGGTCTGTGAGTCATCCAAGTGGAGATGTGAGGTAGACAGCAGAATTTACATGAGTGGAGGTCAGAGAAGAGGTCCAAGCTGGTAAGTCCTTGGTAGACAAGAGCACAGAAATGTCACTTAAAAGCAAGTAACTGAGGGATTGTGTGTAGATAAATAGACCTGAGTTTCCATTCTGAACTTGCACTGTGGGCAAGCCATGACAATGATTGATGGAAAATCCTCTCCATTGCAAGGAAAGAAACGAAGTGAGAACTGTTATATGATGCCATCTAAGTCACACATTCAGCAGGTTAATGTCATACAAATTGCCTGATTTGCCTCTCCCCTAAAAAGAAATTTTTAGTGCATTTTGTGGATTAGTCAGATAATTATAGACAGCTGCTTCCCTCCTGCCCCCAGCCCCCCAAATAGTAACATCGACATTCCTGAACAAATTTGGTACCTAGGGCACAGCTGGAGACCTCCAGGAACCAATGGGGATTAAGCTGGGGAATACAGATGTGAAGATATTGAAACTCTTGAGTTAAATGAATCGTATTTCATTAAGCTTTTTGATATTTAAAGAAGAAAATAAATCTATACATATTTGATTGTTTAATCATTTAAACTCTTTAGGATTTCAAATGAAGGTGAGCACTTATCTGTCACCCATTTGGATGGGAATGTTTTTAGAATGTTTCCCGTCCTGTTAAAAAATCACATGTATAAATACATATGTATATTATATATTATACAATATATACATATGTTATATGTATATATTTATTCCTATGTATAAAAATACACACATACACATATATGTATATAATATGTAAAAGTTTCATCCATTGAAAAAATATGGAACTGCATAAACAGTTATGCCTTTGTACACTTCTACATACAAGGAGAAGGAAATAGATAATTTCTGTATCCGTCTACCAATCCTAATTCATCTTTGATTAAAAAAAAGATACAAGTAGAATCAATGTTCTAGACTTTCATTGCATTTTCACAAATATCTTATTTAATGCTCCCAAGAACATCACTAAATAGTATTCATTGTACAGACTAGAAAACTGAGGCTAAGAAAGGTCAAAAGTCAACAAACAATAGAAGCAGACTGCGTTCCCTTCCCTTTCTCCAAATCTGAAGAAGCATTTATTCCTCGGCACAAGGAACAGCTGCTTACCATGAAATGTTTTTGTATTTAATAATAAACCCTCCCAAACATGGTCTGGATTCCACTAATAAAACTGCTGTTGTATTAGTTCCTAAAGAAGGTTATAAATGGCAAGACCATCCATGCACTATATAGTTCAGTGCATATTTCAGCAGGAACTTACCAAGTGCGTATTGTTCTAGACAAAATAAATGCCCTACCTCTCTTTGAGACTTGCACATGTTCATAGAATATACATGTCCCATGCTGTTCTAGGCTATATGTAGCCTAGATTAACACCACTAACATTCCTTCCTGTGGACAAAGGGTCCCCATGCCAATTCTCTACAGCATCCTTGACCAGTATTTGCAGCCTCCATTAAAACTTTGGTTTGCACTGTGTTCTGGCAACTATGTAATGAGCCTCTTTTGTAAATCATACCATAAGAATATTTTTAAAATTAACTGGCGAGAAAACCAATGCTAACAAATAAGACCAGATTTATTTGATCATATTTTTGACCTTTTCTCTCCATGAGCAATAACCATAATTCGATAGATATTCTGAAGTCTGAATGTGAGCACAGACAAAAAGAATAAATCTTGAGAAAGTATACTGCTCACTAGCATCCAAAATGTTATAAAATATAAAACAAATACAAACTAAACCGTATTTCTGTTCCTTCTGCTTCAAATATCTGTCCATAAATGTTGGCGCACACATAGGGCTATGTTGTGTCAATTGTAATAATTTACAAAAAATAATCTCAGTTACCACAAACAAGAAAGTGACGGTAACCAGTCTTTCAAATAAATTACCATGTGTCACAATTTGGCATAAACTCTGATCCTTATGAATAATTCATATTTTGTGCATTAATAATGCATGTCGTCTTCCCATTGCAATGCTCCCTAACAGAGAATGGATGTCTCGTACCAATTCCTTCCATTGACATGATGGAGTAAAGCTAAATTAGAATGGTGGGGTTTTTTTTAACTTACACCCCTTAAAATTGTAACAGTTGGCCAGCCTATAAGCATACCAAAAATAGAAAGTTCCTATTACTGTTTGCCCCTTACATGGGAGTCACTCAGTAAAGTACCCCAACAATGGGTGTTCTTGCAGATGAGAATATTTGCATAGCAGAAAAGAAAACCAAGGAAACTTTGGCAGAGCTGACGGAAATGGTGAGTTCTGTTGCATTTCTCCCTAATTACATATGTATATATTCACAATAACACAGGACATAATTGCTAAAACATGGTCACCAGCAGGGGGGGAAAAAAAAAAGAAAAGAAAAAGACCAAAACGAATTAAGCAAGAGTTTTATAATAATTGTGGCTGTTCCTCCCCACAGGGCTTCCCTCTCTAGCTGAGTTTACTACTGTGAAATTTCTTTTCAGTTTTCAGGAAAAGTATCTGGCACATTAAAACAGTCCAAAGACTAAGTAAGAGAAAGATGCCAAATGACACATATTTGTAGAGAAAGTTATTCAATTTATCACTATCAATAGGGGCATTCCACACGATTACTGACATTATAATTATTTCAGGCATTACACTAAAGGATATTTTCTCTCCCCTCCCCACCCCCGCACCTCCCCACCCCCAGTTTGCACCCGCTATGTCTGGCCCAAACGCACAGGATCAACTAAAACAGCGACAACCCTTGATAGGAGGCAAAGAGAAATGAGGGACCTAGTTTGAAATTTTTAGGAAATAAAAAAAATCATTCCAGTCTCTTCCCTTTCTCTCAAGAATTCTTTCACCATCATTCAGGCCCAAGGAGAGGAAGGGTGGGTTCTCTCTTGAAGCCTCCTCCAGAGAGAAAGGGGCGAAAGAGAGGGAGTTTTCAGGAAGCAGCTAGCCTGTGTCAACATCCGTCCCCAAGTGCCCTAAGATTCATTCATTCTTCCTTTCAGGACCTACGTAGGGAGCACTTGCGCTATGCCAGGTATTAGGTTCCACGTAAATAACCCTCCCCTGGACCTCCAGGGTGTATCACAGCAACAGAAATCCACCACCCCGGCTTCGAACCAGGGAAAATCCAGATTCAAGTATCTACTCAAGTTGGCCCCGGTCAGAGGCCAGCCCGCACCGCCGTTGACACGACACCTGGGACAGAGGCGGGGGAGTCCAAAGACACCTTACACTTGGCAGAAATCTCTCTCTGGGGTCAGAGGGCTCGTGACCTCTTTCACACCGAGCACGCGTGTCCTCTTTCTCAACCGGCCAGTCCATCCCCCGGAAAAGTTAAGTTGGCGGCGAGTGGGGAAAGAGGGGAACCGGGGGCATCCGGCAGGCACCCCCGCCCGGGTTTCTCAGCTCCAACTTCCATGGCTACCGAGAAATATTTATTTCGAGTAGATGGGCTCCAGTGGCTACTGAAGCCCAACACGCGGCCACCATCAGAAAGCCAAGTCATCCAAGAGATAAAGATAGATCCATTACATACCTAGACGCTGGCCTTACAGTGACAGCCCTGGAGACGCGGGTTTCGGCTGAGAAAGCCACCGCGTAATTCTCCGGCCCGCGGCCGGGGACTCTCCGTCCACCCTCCAGGGATGCTGGCTCAGGAAAGAGACAATCGAACCGGCGAACAGCAACACGGAGAGGATCGATACTCACCCCGAGGCGTCTGCTCCGGATCCTCACGTACCCTTGCTTCACTATGTCATTAAAATTGGAAGCCATCCCAGACAGCCGGTGACCCCCCTTTACCCAAGAGCGCGCACCCGAAGTGGCTTTGGGGAGGGTGGAGGGCAGGGTCAAGACAAGCAGTCGGTGGGAGAAAGTTGGAGAGATGAAGCTGCTTCGGCGGCGCTGGGCGAGGCTTTAAAAGACGCACATCACTTTCTCTGTCCCCACAACCCTGAGAGTGGGCGTCCAGCTTGCAGCCACTTTCGGGGAGCGCAGAGCGCGGCGCGGGGAGGCGAGGCTGGAGCGCCGGCGTCAGCTGACTTCGCGGCCGGCCTGCCAGGAGGAGGAGCGGCGGCGGCTGAGGGATCCAGCCCTGCCTCCTCCCGGGGCCGAGAAGGAGGAGGAGAAGGAGGAGGAGGAGGAAGGAGGAAGAGGAAGGAGGAGGAAGGGGTGGGGGACTGAGAGGAGGAGCCGCGCGAGTCCCAGCACCGGGCTGCGGCCACCAGCGAGCAGCCGCCTTGGAACGCGCTCCCCGCGCCTCCCACCCACCTTTCCCTCCCCGCTTCCCCTTCCGATCCCTCCCCTCCTGGCAGACCCAGAGCGTGCCCCCGCCGCCCCCGCACCTCGCCCACAGCCTACGGAGACAGCGCCCGCTCTCCTCGCTCCGGTGACTTAGGAGGAGAGGAAATTTCACTTTTTTCCAGCCGCCGCCTACCCCGCCTCTCCCTTCAGCCCCTGCTCTTTCCCCGAGAAGGGCCGATGTTACGTGTGTGTCTGGGGAGATGGTGTTGCCGCGACTCGCCTTGACCTTGGCACCTGAGGAGAGCGATATTGTCACCGCCTTATCTAAATGCTTCCTTGGGTTTCCTTGGTGTCAGGGACCCAGCCCTCGCTGGTATCATTTGCCACAGTTTCCCTGTTTGAGCCTGTCTTTCCCGCCTGAATGTGTTTCCCAGGGGGCTGAGACTTGACCTCATCACTGTTTGTCCCCAAAGCCTGACCCTAGAGCAAGTGCTCAGTAAATCCTTGTGGTTATCAAGATGGCCACCTGGGTGCCAGGCACTCTCCAAGCCTTTCGCATGGATTCACTCATTCAAACTCCCCTGCACTTTTTGAGGTAGGTGTCCTGTTATGTACATACCAGGCTCATATTTAAGCCTCCTTAGGCTGGCAATAGAGCTCTCATTGCCATTATGAGATACAGCCTATACAACAAGATGAAGAAGGGGACTGGATTTCACACTCACCTGCCCCTGACTGCATTATCTCCCTGAAGCATACTTGATTGATCATTGCTAGCACACATTGAGCACCAGTGTGCTGGGCATTGTGCTAATCTTGTTAAGGGAATAATGAGTTAGGTACCAGCATCCACACTTTACAGACTGAAGCTCAGAAGACTTAGGCCCCTGGGACTTGCTAAGGTCTCACAGCTGGCCACTATCAGAGCTAGGATTGAAGGGAGGTGTGTGTGGTGCCCAGCTCTGCTCCTAAACATTCTCCTATTCCTCTTCTGAAGAGCAGATCTCACAGAAAGAGAGGTTACTACTTGATTTCCAAGGAAGATCTTTCTAATCATTTGCACTATTCACAAAGGCAAAGATAATTATCAGAAATGAGACAAAAATTCTTACTCACTGGAAGTGACCAAGCTAAAGCTGGGTGATCACTGCTCAGAGCTATTGAGAAGAGGATTCAGTTACTAGTGGATTGTTTGACCTGATGACAATCCACAGGTCTTTCAGCTCTAAGACGATATGAATCTTCCCAATCTCACTGGGAACATTAGCTTTTAGTCACCTTGGCTTGATGAGTTTCAGTGAAAGAACAGAATCCCCCAAGAATGTGTCATAGGAGAACCGAGACTAAATGGGGACAATCAAAAAGGAGATATTCTGGCAGGGAGAACTATTTTTGCTACGTAGTAAACCATCTGTCTTCATGTTGCCATTCTATGGAAAATGATGTTCTAATTTTAAATCTCTCGCCAAAAGAGATGAAATGGTAAAATCATTTGGAGAGCTCTTTTTGAAGGATTGGAACTTAAAAAAAAAAATGCTGCCCATGGTTGCTGTAAAATAGAGGTGTTCGTGGAAGACATTTATCTAACACATCATTTATAGACCAGATCCACAGCATTATAGAAACAAAGAATAAAGAAATCAAGGCATAAGGAGCTTGAAGTGAAGGACCCACAATAACAGAAATAATTACTGACAAAAACTGAAAGTGAGAAATCCATCTCTTGATAGTTAATGCTGACTATAATCAACATCCATAAATAATTTAACTGGAACTGAGGAAACTCGAATCAAACCAGAAAATATCAAGCTAGATGTGAAGGAACAAGTGATTTCTTTTTTAAATTGAAAGACTGAATCCAGTATATGGTTTTGTTTGTTTGTCTGGTGAAATCAAATTGACATACATGCTAAACATACAGACTGTGATATACTATTCACAGGACATTTACACTTGTCCAAATTGTGCAATACACAGCCCTGGCAGCAAGGGAAAAGAAGCCGGGCGCGGTGGCTCACACCTGTAATCCCAGCACTTTGGGAGGCTGAGGTGGGCGGATCACCTGAAGTGGGGAGTTTGAGACCAACCTGACCAATGTGGAGAAACCCCGTCTCTACTAAAAATACAGAATTAGCCATGTGTGGTGGTGCATGCCTGTAATCCCAGCTACTCAGGAGGCTGAGGCAGGAGAATCAGTTGAAGCTGGGAGGTGGAGGTTGCAGTGAGCCAAGATTGTACCATTGCACTTCAGCCTGCGCAACAAGATCGAAACTCCGTTTCAAAAATAAATAAATAAAAAAAAGAAGAAAAGAAAAGAAATGGAAAAGAACCATTCACAGAGGTAGGCGATGTAAGCAGCGCTTATAGAGTTCTACAGTGCTCAACTTGCCTAACCACGTGCTGCCAAACAACATACTGTCACACATGATTTAGTTTTACTGGAAATGTCTGACAAAAAAAAAAAAATACTATTTCATTCCGTGTTTTGAACTCAATTTTTGAACATTTAGAGTTTCTTATTTGTAGTATGCATTTCTGTTTGTTTCCTCAGCATCCAGACTTTGTTCTTCCCATAGTAGTCACCATTTTCACTTTGAGTGTACTTACCCCTGTTTCCAGCTCACATGTGCAGCCCTGTCCATGGCCTTCCTTTGGACAACTAGTGGTTGGTGATTGGTTCAGACATGGGCACATGACCTAAGCTGGCCAATTAATAATGAATTGGGTTACTTTTACTGAATACTGGGAGGAAGACTCACACTCCAGTTGAAATGGAATCTGGACGGAAGAAGCCCAGGAGCTGCTGAAACACATCGTGAGACCCTAGGGGAGGGCTTATCAAAGAGTGAAGGCCACGCTAAAGGAGCAGAACCAAGACATAAAGAGAAGCAAATGATAGATCCTGACGACACTGTTAGAACCCCTCTTCCAGCACCCCAAGAAGTTATTTAAATAGATGTGAAGCTTTTGTAACAACTAGACTCCAAAATATAATGATTTAAGATAGATAAAAGTTTGTTTATTTTTCATGTAACAATCCAGGGAGGATAGTTTATCCTGGGCAAGGAGGACACTTAGCCCTATAAGGCCACCCAGGGATCCAAGCTTGTTGGTCAACTCTGGCACCTCAGGACATGGTTTTTCATTCTTGAGTCTAGTTATTGTCTGATATGGTGTTTCTGTGTCCCCACCCAAATCTCACCTTGAATTGTAATAATCCCCACATGTCAAGGGTGGGGCAAAGTGGAGATAATTGAATCGTGGGGGTGGTTTCCCCCATACTGTTCTTGTGGTAGTGAGTAAGTCTCATGAGATCTGATGGTTTTATAAAGGCGGGAGTTCCCCTACACAAGCTCTCTTGCCTGCTGCCATGTAAGACATGCCTTAGCTTCTCCTTTGTCTTCTGCCATGACTGTGAGGCCTCCCCAGCCATGTGGAACTGTGAGTCAATTAAACCTCTTTCCTTTAGAAATTACCCAGTCTCAGGTATGTCTTCATTAGTAATGTGAAAACAGAGCAATACCCTCTCATTTCCCAGGAAGCAGGAAGAAAACATGGAGGGAAAATAACCTAATAAAAATATGATCCAGATGTGTCAAACATCTCTTTTTCTTGCATCGGATGGACCAGTGTTTTGTCACATGGTCACACCCAGCTCCACAGGAAAATGGAGAATGAAGTTTTCATTTGGGCATGGTCTGTTACTGAAAGAACAAAATGAATCCATAGGCTGGGTGAGGTGGCTCCCGCCTGTAATCCCAGCAGTTTGGGAGGCCAAGGTGGGCAGATCACGAGGTCAGGGGATGGAGACCATCCTGGCTAACAGGGTGAAACCCCGTCTCTACTAAAAATACAAAAAATTAGCCAGGCGTGGTGGCAGGCGCCTGTAATCCCAGTTACTCAGGAGGCAGGAGAATGGCATGAACCTGGGAGGCGGAGCTTGCAGTGAGGCGAGATGGCGCCACTGCACTCCAGCCTGGGTGATAGAACGAGACTCCGTCTAAAAAAAAATAAGTGTTAATTAAAATGAAATGAACATGAGTTTAAAAGACAATACACATGGTAGCACTCTTTTCTTATGTGGCCATCTTGTTGATAGGATACAAAAGTTATCATGCACTCAAATAGAACCTTCTAACCATAGGATTGCAGAGCCAGAAATTAATCCAAGGGTCATCATCTACCACATTCAAAGCAGAAATCCACTCCAGCTTAAACATATGGACAACTTTGGCCCTGCTCTCTGAATTTCATTCAGCCCGTTACCATCCTTATCATTGTCATTATTCTTCTTTAGCTATTGAGGGCAAGAAATTATGTACAAAAATCCAGAGGCTTCTACACTTTTCTAGAGCAGGTGATGAGCTCCCAAGCTTCCCTCAAAGGAGGCTGTGTTTTCACCAAGTACCACAAAGCACCAAGGCTGAAGCTGGAATGGCACTTTTCCAATACCCTTACCAAAAATAACTTGAGCTTTGGCCCCACTGCCTGCTGCTCTCAGTGTGAGTGTCACAGAAACATATGTGGCCTTTCCTCTGGAAAGGTGAGACGGTGCTCATGAAAATGACTTGGCTATCACCAACAAGGGAGGTGATTTGTTCCACAGCCAGCTCTCCCCTCTACCGGTCCTCAGCCAGTGAAAGAAGAATGACTTGGAAGATGACATCAAATCAGGTAGGAGAGCCTGGGAACAGCTCTGCTTCAGTTCCTCAATGCTTCATTCCTTCCTTTCTGCATTTAACAAATACATATTGGGTATCTGCTATGAGCAAAGATTGTCCATAATAAACTTTGGCACGCACAAACATGCACACACACACACACAGGGACACATGGATAAAAAAGGTTCCCGTCCCCATGGAGCTTATGTCTCAGTAAGAGAGAGAAAAATAAACAAGTAAATAAACAATGTAAATAGCTATAGATGGTGGTGAAAAGGAGTCAGCAGTGTGCTTTGTAAGGAGTAACAAAGAATTCTACTTCAGATAAGAGAAGGCCAGGGAAGACTTCGCTGAGGAGGTGATATATAAGTTAAGATAGGAAAGATAAGAAGAAGCTATGGAAAATGTCAGGGGAAGTGCATCCCAGCTAGAGAGAAGAGCGGGCTTGAAGGGTTCAGGCCAGCTTGCAGGAAAAAGGTTGTTGAGTTCAAGGGGAAGGACAGTAGGGCTTAAGCTCCGAGAAGGAGGGAGTGCTGGGAAATGTAGTCCTAGAGCTAGGTAGGAAGGGGCAATGCAATTCTGGTCCTTGCAGGCCACAGCAAGGAGATTGCATTTTATTTAAAAGAATGAAATCATGAAGTGGCATCTGATTTATATTTTTTAAAATATTAGCCTGTCTGATGAATAGAAATGAATTAGAAGGGACTGGACTGGAAATGGTGAGATCATATAAAAACCTACATCTAAAAGTCATTACCCGAATATCTTTAGAAAAAGACAAATAGAACTGCTGATGAGAATGTGAATTAATATCAATTGATATAACTGTTTTGGAGCACAAGTAGTATTTATTTTTAAAAAACTAAAAACTTTAATAATTGCCTATCCTTGGTCTTCAACAATACCATTTCCGGATGTGTATCCACATGTATCCAAAGGCACAAATATTTAATTCTAAGAATGTCCACTGCAATGTTGTTTGTGATAAACAAGTGGGAAAGTTTTGTTTGGGAAAGTTAGGTTTTGCCTTCGAGTTGATGCCCAATAGGTAGCAAGTGAATTAATAAAATTTTGCTCTTTCTGTCATGGAGATATTGTGAATCCATTAGAAATCTACCTGCTAGAAGGTCCATCTGCAATTCTTTTTTTTTTTTTTTTTAGACAGAGTTTTGCTCTTGTTGCCCAGGCTGGAGTGCAATGGGGCAATCGGGGCTCACCACAACCTACCTCCGCCTCCTGGGTTCAAGCGATTCTCCTGCCTCAGCCTCCCGAATAGCTGGGATTACAGGCATGCACCACCACGCCTGGCTAATTTTGTATTATTAATAGAGACAGGGTTTCTCCATGTTAATCAGGCTGGTCTTGAACTCCCGACCTCAGGTGATCTGCCTGCCTCAGCCTCCCAAAGTGTTAGGATTACAGGCATGAACCACCGTGTCCGGCCCCATCTGCAATTCTTTTGTCAGTCTGGTTACTCTTTTACCTCCTCCACCTCCCAGGTTCCAGTGCCCCAGATGGATGCTGAGTTATGTTTGCACTTCTGGGTGGTCCTCTTGGTGGCATCTATTCTACGATAACCTCTAGTTGTTCCCTCTGTATGTTTAATCAGTCAGAGGAGAATCTCACTCATTGTCGCCCTTGTACATGGACAGTCAGCTCACTCCTAAGGCGGCCATGGCTCTTTGCTCTGCCGTAGTCAGGGCAACTAGCCAACCCACAGCCTCCACCTTTAGACTCCTAGCGGATGGGTCTGGCACTTGTCCGTGTGTCCTCAGCACATGAGGGGATGCACATCTGGCCTTCAGTGATTCTCTTGAAAACAGCTCCATTCCTTTAAGGTAAAGGGCAAGCTCCCCTGTCTGTCCCTGTGGGAAAGAGAAGACCAGCTCTCTGCCAGGAAATCTTCCCTTTTTAATCTGTTTACCCACCATGTCTTATTTAGGCTGGAGGTGCATGATCAGCTTATGCAGACAAAACAGTTTTAAACTACTATTTTTGGCAATTTCTGCACAGATGGTCCAGCACCTTGCTTTAAAAACATTTAGAGCATTTTCTAAATGTTTTTTGCCCCCTGGGCCTTTAAGCCTTCTACTAAAATGAAATCAACAGGAAGAGTCACATTTACCATTCTGTTACAAATCCAAATCATGGCCATTAAAATGAGTGGAAAAAGTTTCACTTACTTGTTCACTCAGCGGATATTATTTGAGCCACAATTTGAGCCAGGCATGCTAGGGGCCTAGGTGTCAATAGAGTAGAGAGAAGGAGACCAGACTCTCCGCCCTCATGGAGCTGGCTGTCCACTGGGAGTGAGAGATATTATAAAAATAGTCTGGTAAGTGTAAAATTATACACGAAGGAAAATTACAGTATATCATGCAAGGGCAGAACAAGAAGACAGGACCTGACCCCTTTGGAAGGTAAGGGATGGAGCAGTTAGGGAGCTGAGCTGAGAAGGAAGAGGTGCTGTTATCTGAGCAAAGGTAGAGAGGGTGATGGGATGCCATAAACAATGGAATAGCATAGGGTAGAGCAAGGTCAGGGTGGCTGGAACTGGGAGAATAGCAAGATCCCTATGTTATAAATTATCTATGCAGTATGGTCCAATTTTTAAATAATGTACTTTTTATGTCCAAAACAATCTGAATATCTCTACATTAAATATTAGCAGCAGTTACTAATTATTGGTAGAAGTAGTGGAAATTTTCATTTTCTACTGTGTGATTTTTTTAAAAATAAATTCCAAATGCAATTGTTAAGAACCAGAATGACTGTTTCTGCACAAGTGGGTCTCGCATCTTAAGTTTTATGACTAAGGACACACAAAAAAACATATGCCTCTAGTGAACTTGATAGGGATAACCATAAAGATTCTTCTGATCATTAAACTCTTCCAGATATTTTCTGAGTTTCCTTTCTGGTGAGAAGAGCCCTCCTCTCTGTAGGTCGCTGCAAAATGGATCCAAAAAAAAATCTAGGCCAACACAAAAGAAAAAGACCAGAGAGCAGTAACTAGATAACACAGGTATTTGGTATTTCTAAGACCCTTTTTCAAAATGAAGCGTGCATCTAATGGTTGTTGCAGGAAGATTAGAAGTCAATATTCCAGAGGACTCCTCAGGGCTGTTCTCCTGGTTCACCGAATGACTTTGGGCAAGCCATTAATTTCTCCCTGCTTCATAACCTGATCTGGAAAACAGAGATAAATGGGACCATCCTTATTGGTACAGTCTGTTGAGGTCCCTGGATAAAATGTGTGAAGAGGGCAAAATCTTATGTTCAAAGTGCTCTGCCAATGTTAATTAATCCTCACAGCACCCTCAAGCCCTGTAATATTATCCACATTTCACAGCTCAGGGACCTGATGCAGAAAGACTAAATGACTTGTCCAAAGACAGAAGAAGACTGCTTCAGTTTGGGGATTAGCAGCAACATTGCCATCTCCATAATAAGCATTTTAACTTCACTTATAAAATACCATTCAATTGTGTCTGGAATGTTTTTATTTTGAAAACATAGTTTCTGTGTCGATGAATTATAGGCAGGTAAAAAGCCAGACACATTTACGAGGTAATGTGACAGACCCATTTGCAATTTTAGGGACTCCTTTCTTAGAGCGATGACTATAATTAGCTAAACATGTGCATTCCACTCTTATCTCATTGGCCAGAACTTAGTCACATGACCTCATCTTCAGCGAGATGGAAAAATGTGGGCTTTATGCAATGCAGCCATGTTTGGGAGTCTATTGCAAAGGAAGAAAGGCTGCTGTGTGGGGAATGGATGTGAGAGAACCTAAGAAGATGTAGTAACCAGTTAGGAAGCTACTGAGGGACAACAGCAGCCCTAACCAAAATGCCCTGATCTTAGCAGGCCTAAAAACAAATTCACAATCCTCCCAACATGATTTCCCTCCAGTATTGCCAGTTATATCACTTAGTATGTTTTTAGCTGAAAATAGCATAAAGCTCAGGCGCCAGAGTCTCAGATCAAAGGCATTTATTGCCGCCGCCTTTTATAAAACCTAAGATGCCATCAATTTTAAGATACACCTCCATTTGATGCACTAGTAAGAAAAAAATACCACTAACTTACCTTTTCATATCAATGAGCAATTATACATTTTGAACAAGCTTCATTGAGATATAATTGACATACAACAATCTGCACATACATAAAGTGTAAAATTTTATAAGTTTTGGTCTATATGTATACCTGTGAAATCATCACCATAATCAAGATGATGAACATATCCCTCACTTTCCAAAGTTTTCTCATGCCCCTTTTTAATCTCTTTCTCCATCTCACCAGATTCCAGTCCCTAAGCAACCACCAATCTGCTCTCTGTCACTATAAATCATTTTTGCATATTTTTAGATTGTTATGGAAATATAATTATACTATGTATTCTGTTTTATCTGGCTCCTTTCAATCAGCATTATTTTGAGATGCATCCATATTGTAAGTGTACCAAATAGCTCATTTTTGTTGTTGTTGTTGGGTAGTATTCTGTTTTACAAATATACCATAATTTGTTCATCCTTTTACCTACGAATGACCTTTTAGGTTGTTTCTAATTTTAGGCTATTGTAAATAAAGCTGCTGTGAGCATTCATGTACTAGTGTTTGTACAGATGCAATCTTTCTCTTCTCATGGGCAAATACCTCCAAGTGGAATGATTGCATCATATGGTAGTTGGTGTCTTTCAAGGCACTTGTCCATTATTTTGAGATGCATCCATGACATCTCAATGACAAAATTAAATGAATCAGTAGCAGAAAGATATGTGGAAAATCCTCAAGCCAAATAGTGTACTTTTAGTAGCTTATGTGTCAAAGAAGAATTAAAAAAAAAAATACACTTTATGTATGTGCAGATTGTTGTATGTCAATTATACCTCAGTGAAGCTTGTTCAAAAAGCATAATTGCTCATTGATATGAAAAGGTAAGTTAGTGGTATTTTTTTCTTACTAGTGCATAAAATGGAGGCACATCTTCAAATTGTGTTTATAACAAATGTATTGGCATAAATTGGTTGTAAATACTATCTTCTTATCTTTTTATATCTGTAGAATGATGGCCGCTGTCTCATTCTTGATATTGATAATTTGGTTCTTCTCTCTTTTTGCCCTGTGCTACCTGCCTAGAGGTTTATCAATTTTAGCTTCTCCAAGAACCATCTTTTGGTTTCATCGATTTACTCTATTGATTTTCTTTTTCGTATTTTGGTGATTTTCACTCATTTTTTTCCTTTCTTCTGCTTGCTTTTTGTGTAATTTGCTCTTTTTTGTAGCTACTTAGCGTAGAAGCTGAAGTCATTGGAGACTTTTCTTCTCTATTAATACCAGCACATAGTGCTAAAAAATTCCCACTAATTACTGCTTTAGTGGTATCTGACAAATTTTAACATATTGTATTTCCATATATTAAGTTCAAAATATTTTCTATTTTTTAGTTTGAATTCTTCTTTGACCTATAAGTTACTAAAAGTATATTATTTGGTTTGAGGATTTTCCACATACCTTTCTGTTATAGATTCCTTTAATTTCATCATTGTCAAAGAAGATATTTTGTATATATGAGTTCCTTGTTGAGACTTTCTTATGATCCAGAATATGATCATTCTGATAAGTATTATGTACAGGTTTGAAAGAAATGTGTATTCTACTGTAATTGGGGCAGGTTCATTTTATAAATATCAGTTAGGTCAAGTTGATATTTTCTGTCTACTTGTTCTGTCAATTACTGATAGAGGCCTGTTGAACTTGCTGATTATAAGTGTGCAATTGTCTATTTCTTCTTGTTATTTTTTGCTTCATGCATTTTGAAGTGCTGTTACAAGGTGCATAAACATTTAGAATTATATGTCCTCTTGATGGTCTTCTTAATTACTATTTCTGCTAATAGTCTCTGCTCTGAAATCTTTGTTCAATATTAACATAGTCACCTCATCTTCCTTTAACTAGGGTTAGCCTGTATATCCTTGTTGATATTTTTTTCATGTTTTTGTATATTTTCATTTTAAGTGGTTTTGTGGTTGATTTTTGTAGGTATCATATAGTTAAGGCTTCCATTTTTATACTATCTGACAATCTCTTTCCTTCGAGATACTTAGACCACTATAATTTAAAGTAATTATTGATATGTTTAACTGTAAGTCTTGCTATTTGTGTTCTACTCATTCCATCTATTCTTCTTTCTCCCTTTCCCTTTGTCTTCCTTTTTGAAGATTACTTTAATTTTTTATTATTCATTTTTATTTCCTTAGTTGGTTTATCAGCAATAAATATTTGTTTTGTCATTTTGGAGTTTGCATCTCTTCTTTTAGCTGAAAATACATATGTCCCCAGAAGCCTTCTAACACATACCCCTTACCTACTTTGTAGTCTCATGACTACAACAGAAGATGGAGAAATAACTATTTTGCTGTGTTTAGCCTCTACAATGAAAAAAAAAAGATTAATGACATCGAGAACATTAAAAGAAATTGCATTTTCTTCATGACACCTTAAAGACATTAAGAATGATTTTTAGGTAGCCAGTCAATGATGTCAGCCTCATCTAAATTCATGACTGCTACTAGCTTCTATCCACCTCTATAATCCAGAAAACCTAGGAGACATCTCATATACTTGCCTATTTTTCAATCATCACAAAATCTATCATCAACTCTTGTTTACTTTTATTCCTCAAATACTCTTTAGACACTTCCAATTCTACATATTTCTACTTCCCTAGACCGTGATACTACCATCTCTTGGCTGGACTAACAATTTACTTACTCTTTACTAATATGACATATCGTCAGTTCATTCTCTATGGTGCTGCCAGTGATCTTTTCAAACAATAATCCTAGTTACTTCCCCACACTATTTAAAACATATCAGTGCCTCAGACATATATTCATAGCATGGAACACAAGACTTCTCCCTGGTCCTTCTAGGACGTCTCTCTCTTCTCAACTCTCCTCTTTCATTTCTCCATGTAACCTTTCCATAATTCCTCATAGTCAACATTGCCCTTTATCACAATAAGACTGTGATAGCCATGTAGATGCCTTTAGGAGAATCTTTGGTGACACCCTCCAGCTGCCATATCTTTGGATCCACTGTGCTTGTTCACATCAGTCAACACTTTCACTAGACTGCTCTCAGCCTAAGATAGAGTATGGCACGATTACCAAAATCACCAATTTCTGCTCAATTCAGACCCTCTCTAAAGAACAACTTTGACTTAGGGACTTCCTTTGGCCTGAGACTTTCTTGGCTCTCTGTTGAGGTCTGAAGCTCTTCCTACCCAATCCTTCCTTCCCTCTCTCCCTTCACAGATCAGATTAGTGTCTTGGTCTAAAGCCTTCCCCAGTCCACTCCTACTTGCTCCCTGCAATGGTTAATTTTATGTGTCAACATGACTGGGCCTCAAGGTGCCCAGATATTTGCTGAACATCATTTTGAGTGTGTCTGTGATTGCATTAGTTCATTTTCACACTGCTGCTGAAGACATACCCAAAACTGGGAACAAAAAAAAGGTTTAATTGGACTTTCCAGTTCCACATGGCTGAGGAGGCCTCAGAATCATGGCAGGAGGTGAAAGACACTTCTTACACGGTGGCAGCAAGAGAAAAATTAGGAAGAGGCAAAAGAGCGGAAACCCCTGATAAATCCGTCAGATCTCATGAGACTTATTCACTATCACAAGAATAGCATGGGAATGACCAGCCCCCGCGATTCAATTACCTCCCCCTGGGTGCTTCCCACAATATGTGGGAATTCTGGGAAATACAGTTCAAGTTCAGATTTGGGTGGGGACACAGCCAAACCATATCAGTGATGATGTCTCTGAATGACATTAACACTTGAGTAGTGTTGATTGCCCTCCTTATTATGGGTGGGCCTCATCCAGTCAGTGGAAGGCCTGAATGGAACACAAAGGTTGAGTGAGAGGGAACTTCTGCCTGCCTGCTGAGCTGGGACATTGTTTTTGTTTGTTTGTTTGTCTGCTTGTTTTTTCCTGCCTTCAGACTCTTCCTGGTTTGCAAACCTGCTGGAGCTACACTGTCAGCTCTCCTGGGTCTCCAGTTTGCCAACTGCAGTGCTTGAGACTTGTCATTGTCTTTAAACATATGAGCCAATTCCTTACTGTAAATATAAACATATAAGTATATATCCTATTGGTTTTTTTCTCTGGGGAATCCCAATTAATACATCCCCTGCCTTCACAGGTGTTTTCTCAAAATAGGTTCCTCATATGGTGAGTCTCATCTTGGCTTTTCCTTCTCAGAAGACCCAAACTGGTGCCAGGACATTGTAATATGCTATTCCCTATACATCCAAAACTCTTTCCACTCTTTCTCCTCAAACCCCTATTTGCCTTTCACATCCCAACCCTATTATCTTTTCTTTATGGTTGATCTTTCCAACCCCCTGACAAGATCAACATTTTCAACTCAATGCTGCCGTATCATTATGCACTTCTTTATAGCCCTTAACACAGATGTGATTCTGTATCGATGTAGGTGACTTTATAATGAATGATTTTCTTTCTCATTAAACTCTACATCATGTTTCTTACTGTTTGTTTATTGTTTTTTGTTGTGTTTTTAACTTACCACTATGCCCCTATGCCCTGAGTTCCTGGCATATAAGGTGCTCAATAAATATTTAGTGAGTCAATAAATATTATTTTGAGCATGGGTCTTTTTTTCCGTTTTAGAATAAATTCTAGGATATGGAATTTGGGATCAAAAGGCCAGAAAAACCCCTTGTTTAATGTTTTCTTCATGCCACAATCTTTCATCCTTGGTTTTTATTTTCTAATTTTTTAAGCAAAATTTACATACAATAAAATATAAAACAATTACATCTGCAATGGACAAGTTGTGACAAGCATACACCTATGTAGCCAACACCTCAATCAATATGTAGAACCTTCCCATGAACTCAAACATTGTCCCCCTGCCCATTTCTAGTCATCTCCCTCTCACCCCAGGAGCAAACTGCTGTTTTAATTTCTACTACTACCAATCGTCCATCCTAGAACTTCACAAAACTGAAATCAATGAAACGCAGTATAAATGAACAGTAGTTACTCTTTTTTTGGCTTCTTTTTATCAGCATAATGTTTTTGAGAATCATCTATGTTATTATGTATATCAATTATCTAATTCCTTCTGATTGTTATATAGTGTTCCATTGTATGCAGACACCATAATTGTTTATATACTCTCCCATTGATTGCATTTGATTGTTTCCAGTTTTTAGCCATTGAGAATAAAACTGCTGTGAACATTTTTATGCAAGTCTTTGTATGAATGTGTTTTCATTTCTCTTGAGTAAATTCCTAAGGAAAGAATTGCTGGGTCATAAGGTTTATGTTTAACTTGCACGAAACTGTCAAACAGCTTTTCAACGTGGCCAGCAATTACAAGAGGTCCATTTACTCATATCCTCACTAGCA
The DNA here is from genome assembly GCF_008728515.1 of Papio anubis. Taxonomy (NCBI): domain Eukaryota; kingdom Metazoa; phylum Chordata; class Mammalia; order Primates; family Cercopithecidae; genus Papio; species Papio anubis. The sequence goes on along the minus strand of NC_044991.1, from coordinate 81,693,552 downwards.
TTTGGTATTTTCAGTCATTTAAAATTGTATCCATTCTAAAAACAGTAAAATATATCTCATCCTGGTTTTAATATTTATTTCTCTGATGCTTAAGGATATAAGGCACATTTTTATGTGCTTATCATGTAACTGCTCAATGAATTATCCTTGCTACTGCTCAGATACAACCAATTTATCAAGACGGGGGAATTGCAATAGAGAAAAAGTGTAGTTCAGGCAGAGCCAGCTGAATGGGAGACTGGAGTTTTATTACTCAAATCAGTCCCCATGAAAATTTGGAGACTGGGATTTTTTTTAAGGATAATTTGGTGGGTAGGGTGCTAGGGAGTGGGGAGTGCTGATTGTTGGGTTGGAGATGAAATTTTAGGGGAAGTAGGTTCTTCTTGCTGTCTTCTGTGCCTGGGTGGGATCACAGAACTGGCTGAGCCAGATTACCAATCTGGGAGGTACCAGTTGGTACATCATAATGTAGGGTCTGAAAAAAATATCCCAAGTACCAATTTTCAGTTTTACAATAGTGATATTATCCCTAGGAGAAATTGAGAAGGTTTGAAATCTTGTGACCTGTAGCTGCATGACTCCTAAACCATAATTTCTAATCTTGTGACTAATGTGTTAGTCTTAAAGACAGTCTGGTCCCCAGGCAAGAAGGGTTTTTTGGGGGGAAGGGCGGTTATCATCTTTGTTTCAAAGTTAAACTATAGACTAAGCTCCTCCCAAAGTTGGTTTGACTTACGCTCAGGAATAAACAAGGGTAACTTGGAGATTGGAAACAAGGTCAGATCTCTTTCATTGTTATAATTTTCTCACTGTTACACTTTTTGCAAAGGCAGTTTCAGTCAGACATTCCTAAACCACAATCTTGCCATGAAGACACAGACCACGCTGAACTGCAGAATGTTTCACAAAGTTTGCACTCAATAGTTGTGCTTAGTGCATGATGTTATTACAATTTTCTGATTTTGGAAGGTAGCTGTTGTCCTAGCTACCTTAGAGGCTGAGGTAAGAGAACTGCTTGAACCTGGGAAGTCAAGTCTGCCATGACCTATGATCACAAAACTGCACCCAGCTTGGGCAACAGAGTGAGACCCTGTCTCAAAAAATACAAAAGAGGACCTCAGAATTAACAGATACCAACGTTGTGTCATTTTTCTCATGTTATTTTTGATTTAAATAAAATGTTACAAATAAAGTTAAAATTACCCCATATTTCTCCTCAGTCCATTTCCTTCCTTCTCAAGTAGAAACTGTGATGATGACTTCATGTGTATCTTTTCAATCTAATATACAAATAAAAATAAATATGGTGAATTATTTCCGTATTTAAAAAATCATATATTTCTCTACCTAGTTGACTACAACCTACCTTTTCCCCCGCCTCATTCTGTAGAGACCTGCACTGGTTGAATACAGGGAGATCTAGTTCATTAAACTGCTGAATCATAGTTCATTGTATGACAATAACACATTTTATTTCTGCTTTCTCCATTGATAGACATTTAAATTACTTCCATTTTATCCCTATTACAAGCAATAGGCCTTAAATTGTTATGCTTAAAATATGGAATAAGATCATCACTGCAATAATATCTTTCTAAAAAATACCTAAAACCACTGACAGTCATTGACACTCAGTATCAGAATTCTTAAAAATATAGGTGCCCATGGGCTATTCTAAATGAAATCAAATACTCAATAGACCTTCTAAGACACTAGTGCAATAAAAAGTCTATTTTGCGGAAACTTTTCAGGGAGAATAAAAAGTAAACTAATATATTTTAAATATTTCTTTGATTTCCCCTGTAAGCTTCATATTTTAACTCACATCTGTCTATTTAAATAACTGCAAACATATAACTATGACTGAGAGAAACAAGACCATGTAGGACATTGCATTAGTATTTTGATGGTTTGAAAGGTAACACTTGGCCTTCCTTTTGGAGTGCCCCCAACAAGATCATATTCCATTGGCACACAGAATAAAATCCACACTCCTCTCATAACCTACAAAGGCACAAACGCCTGGGTCCTTATCCACCTTCCACCTTCCTGACGTCATATCCTCCCTCTTGCCCCTGGTATTACCTTCTTTTCCATTCCTGAAATATACCAAACTCACTACCGCTTCAGCATCTTAACATGTGCTTGTTTCCCTCTTTTGCATACTCTTCCTGTAGGTTTTCACATGGCTGCCTCCTTCCTTGCATCTAGGTCTGAGCTTGCATCATCTCTGAGAAGCATTTCTTGACCTCTGAATCCAAATTAGCACCCTCCCTCCAACCAAGTCACTCACCTTCACAAAACTGTTTTATTTTTTTCAAAACACTTATTTTGAAAAATTGAAATTATCTTGTTTAATGATACATTAACATGTCTCTTGTCTGTTCTCTACCTCCCCATCAGAGTGTGAGCAGGGACTTTTCCAACTTGTACAACAAAGAGCCTCAGTTCCTAGGACAACTCCTGGCATTGCTGAATGGATGGATGGATAGATGGATGGATCAATGAGTGGAATTAAAGCAACACAGACAGTTCTTGCAGTCTATTATTTGATATTCTATGTGCCTTGAGATATTGAATGAATAACAGAAACTTAAAATAATATCTATATCATTATCATCTCACTTTTCTTTTTTTTTTTTTAAGATGGAGTTTCACTCTTGTCATCCAGGCTGGAATGTAGTGGCATGATCTCAGCTCACTGCAACCTCCACCTCCTGGGTTCAAGCAATTCTCCTGCCTCAGCCTCCTGAGAAGCTGGAATTACAGGTGCTCACAACCACATTTGGCTAATTTTTGTATTTTTAGCAGAGACAGGGTTTCCCCATGTTGGCCAGGCTGGTCTCGAACTCCTGACCTCAGGTGATCCACCTGCCTTGGCCTCCCAAAGTGCTGGGATTACAGGAGTGAGCCACCATACTCGGCTATCATCTCACTTCTATCTTCCTCCAGCATAAGCCATTTGTGAATAAAGATTCTCCCTCACTGCATTGCTTTACACTTATGTAGAGTTCAATGCCAGTGTCAGTGTTCAAGATAGATCTATTTCCATAGAGGCATTGTATACTAGATGAAGAAATAAATCCAAACAAATAAGCAAAAACAACCAGCAGCTATGATTTTGGGAATCAAACATTTTGTTGGAATTCCTGCGCTACCACTTCCTGTGTCTCTGAATCAGTGGTTCTACTGGGGGCAATTTTGCCACTCAGGAGACAGTGGTCGGGAGATATTGTGGTTGTCGTTACTGTGGAGGGAGGGGAGCTACTGGCATCTAGTGGATACAGGCCAGTGATAAAAGAAAAACTTCAGCCAAATTAAAGTTTAATGGAGGGATGAAGATTCGCAAATTGGACAGCCTCCCAAGCTAGAGTTTTCTCAGAGACTGCAGCATAGTCACGTGGTGGAAGATTTATGGACAGAAAAGGAAAGTGATGGGCAGAAAATGGAAGTGAGGTAGCCAGTCCAGAAACAAGTGGACGGGTTATAGGTTGGCATTTTTGCCTTATTTGAACAGGGTTCGAACAGTTGGCTACATTTGATTGGCCAAAACTCAGTGACTGGCACAAGCATAGGCTATGGTCTGTTTATATCTGCACTTGTTATAGTTCACGATGTACAGAAAGACCTGTAGGCAGAACTTAAAATATGTAAGGAGGCAGCTTTAGGCTAAACTTGATTTAACACCAGAGATGCTACTAAACATCCAGTAATGTGCAGGGCAGCCCCAGCAAAGAATTATCTGGCACCAAATGTCAGTAGTGCTGGGGTTGGGAAATCCTGCTCTAAACAAATTACTACTTTCTCATCTGTGAAAGATGAACAAGTATTGTTAATCATGTAAGATTAATGTGGAGATTAGTAAAAATATGCTTAAGGCACCAAGAGCTGGGCCTTGAGCATGATAAGTCTGCAAATAAACATTGCTTTTGTTATGAGCATTGCATATGATACTGATAATTACTTGCTTTTGTATCTCACTGGCATGTGGCTGCTTCTATGGCAATGAATGTTTCCTTCTTTACATTGGATTTTCAGTCCCTGACAGAGGGTCTGGCACTTAGCAGATGTTTAATAAATGTTGCCTGAATTAAATTAAATATTTGTTGTTTCAAACATCTTATACTTTCCTCTCATTTTATTTTCCTCTCTAAAAATTAGTTTGACCACTATATGCTCAACTTTCTTATTTTTTTATTTTTATCAATCCTTATGACCTCTTAAATCAAGGATTAAATTATAAGACGTGGAAATTAATAATCAGGACCCTTAACTATCTCTGTGATCATATTCTACCTTCTTCTCTGTGGTTTTCTAGATGTTAGCATACTGACTTTCTAGCTCTTTCCTCACAGGCCAAACCGGACCTTTGCAATCCTGCTAGCCAGATGTTCTTCTCCCCTGGAGAGCAACATGAGATTTTAATATTCATTTCTCTGGTGACCATAGGGGTTGAGCATTGTCATTTATATACTTTCCAATTATGTTGTATATTCTGTGGGATACAGTTCATGTCTTTTGCTAATATTTCTATTTATTTATTTTTTGTTATTTATAGAAATATTTCATTGATATATACTATAGGTAAAATCTACTATAGATAAAATTTTTTATCACTTATAAGTGTTACAAAAATCAGCCAGCCATGGTGGCTCACACCTGTAATCCCAGGATTTTGGGAGGCCAGAGCGGGTGGATCACTTGAGTCCAGGAGCTCAAGACCAGCCTGGGCCACATGGTGAAAACCCCATCTCTACTAAAAATACAAAAATTAGCGGAGCATGGTGGTGGGCGCCTGTAGTCCCAGCTACTTGGGAGGGTGGGGCAGGAGAATGACTTGAACGTGGGAGGCGGAGGTTGCAGAGAGCAGAGATCCTGCCACTGCACTCCAGCCTGGGTAATAGAGTGAGACTGTCTCAAAAAAGCAAAAAAAAAAAAAAAAAAAAAGTGTTACAAAAATCTTTTCTCTTTTGTTTAATGATGTCTTTTAATGAACAGCCTTTAATTTTTATCAAAATCAAACTTACCAATCATTTCTTTCATAGTCATTTTTGAGCCTTGTTTAATACATTCTTCAGTATCCTAATGTTATAAAAATATTATCCTGTATTCTTCTTCCATAATTTAAAGTTTTTCCCCCTTACGTAAGTCTTTAATTCATTGGGAATTATTGTTTTATTAGGAAAGAGAGGTGCCATGGAAGGTTGGAATCCAATTTTATTTATTTCCATGTGGAAACTGCTTGTAGCAGCAACCTTTCTTTCTTTGTTTATCTACAATGTCTCATTGGTCACAGATCAAGTGTCCACAGGCGAATCTGTTTAGGGACATTCGGTTTTATTCCCACTGCCTTTGTGACCATAGCTTTCTATTGTTAAAGCAAACTAAATATGGCCTAAGAAGGACTCTGTACTTCTATATTTGAGTCCTTGTGGATGAACTGCAACCGAACTTAATAGGTAGACAAGATTGAAAACCTCATTGAGGAGTATGCACCTGTGACAATATCTGAGCCTTGACCAATCCCAGCAGCCACACTTCAGCTACTCATACACTGCGAAGTGTTCAACCTGTATTCAAATAAGGCAAATAAATAAATAAGCTGTAACCAACCCAATTGTTTCTGTACCTCACTTCCGATTTCTGTACACCACTTCCTTTTTTTTTTTTTTTTTTCTTTTTTTGTCTGTAAATCTTCTTCCACCATGTGGCTGCACTGGAGTCTCTCTGAATCTGCTGTGATTCTGGGGGCTGCCCAATTTGCGAATGATTCATTGCTCCATTAAACTCCTTTACATTTAATTCGGCTGAAGTTTTTCTTTTCACACTATTGTAGGAGATAAGAGAAAACTTCCCCTTTACCCCCTGAAGGTTTGCTGAAAAGTCAGCCCACAAAAGGCAGATTAATAGGTGAAAAGGCACACATATTTATTAACGTGCACATGGGAGAGAACCACAGAGTGAATACCCCAACTCTCCTGTGGAGTTCAGAAACTTATAAACCATCTTGAGATTACAGAAAGAATGAGGGCTCAGAGCATGGCCCAAAACAGGTTATGCTGGTGTATTAGTCTGTTTTCACCCTGCTGATAAAGACATAGCCAAGACTGGGTAATTTATAAAGACATAGAGGTTTAACGGACTCACCGTTCCACGTGGCTGGGGAGGCCTCATGATCACGGTGGAAGGCGAAAGGCACATCTTACGTGACGGTAGACAAGAGAGAATGAGAATCAAGCAAAAGGGGTTTCCCCTTATAAAACCGTCAGATCTCAAAAATAAATAAATAAAATAAAATAAAATACAACCATCAGATCTCATGAGACTTATTCACTACCATGAGAACAGTATGGGGGAAACCACCCCCATAATTCAATTATCTCCCACCGGGTCCCTCCCACAACACGTAGGAATTATGGGAATTAAGATGAGATTTGGGTGGGGACATAACCAAACCATATCAGTAGGTAAACCATTTATAGTGGCAAGGCAGGTCATGGGAGGCAGAGAAGAGGAGGCTTGGCTAGCAAAGGCCACCTTGTTGTGTAAATGAAACAAAACAGGTAGCAGCTGTCAGAATAGATGGTAAATGTTTCTTCTTTAAAGATGTCAGACTCTCAGTTAATCTTCCCTAGATCAGGACAAGGGAAGGGTTGGCTGCCTCAATGCACATCCTTTACAGATGCAAATCTCCCCACAAAAGACAGTTTTGCAGGTTGCTTCTGTTTGCTGGCCCCCTGAACAGCCATCTCAAAATATACATATTTTAGGGTCGAGTGTTTTGATTTCCTTCAATATCATTTTTCCTCCTTCATTCAAGCTTCTCCTACTCATTTCTTTGTTTGCTTGTGTATGTAGGCTCTCTCCCTTTTTCTATACCTTAAATGCTGGTGTGCTTTGGGGTTTGGTGAACGTGCTCTTAGATTTTCTCATTCTAAATACATTCTCTAGGATTCCATTGCCTTTTAGAGGCATCGGCTTCCCAAATATATTTCTGAACTGTGATTTCTGTCAAAGATAAACAGAGCTGGAGACTAAAGCAGTAAGGACAGATTTTAATAAATAATATATGATTGCAATCAGAAAGAGGGTCCAATGTGGACTGAACTCAACTTTGATTTGTGCGGGGGTGACTGGACATTTTAAAGGGAGAATGAAGAGTAGAGAGGGGAGGTGGGGGTGGCTACAGTAGGGTCAGGGAAGTGAAAACGACAGAGAGTTGAATGTAAATGCAGTTTGGCCGGCTGAGTCTGTTAGCTGCCAATTGAGGAAATTAGGATTCTGTCCTCCCACGGAGCCTGGGAGGCAGAGACCCTATCCATCCTGATGATTACATTTTTCAAAGGAATGACTTTCAGGTCTTTGAGAAAACCACTTCTAAATTTAAGGAGACACACATACATCTCAAAGGGACAGAGAAAGGATTCACAGTTGTAAGTCCTTTAAGTAACCACTATAAGGAAGAAAGGTCAGGGGCCTATGTCAGGTGTTGGGTAGGACAGACAGTACATTTTTCTGGTAGCTTGGAGCTTTCCTAGGCAGGCACTTTAGGAAGGGCTCTGGTCATGGTTTGAGCACAACCTTGAGCTGTTAGAAAGGATGTTAGTGTTGGTTTAAGTCTTTTTAGGTGGGAGAAAGAGTGGATGAGGTGGTTTGTACTGAGAGTCGGCAATTTGTAGAGGCCACGGTTGAGGCCTGGTAGAGAAGAGAGCTCAGAGTGTTAGTGATGGCAGCTCCTGCAGGTCTGCAGCAACCTCAATTCTTGCCTCCTCAGAAGAAGGAATTCAACCAAGGGGCATAGGCAGAGTGAGAGACTGAGGCAAGTTTTAGAGCAGGAGTGAACATTTATTAAAATTTTCAGGGCAGGAATGAAAGGAAGTAAAGTATACTCGGAAGAGGGCCAAGCAGGTGATTTGAGCCAGTCAAGTGCACTGCTTGGCCTTTAACGTGAGGTTTTATATATTGGCATACTTCCGGGGCTTGAGTTACTTCTGCCCTTGGGGTAGGCTGTCCGCATGCGCAGGGCCTGCCAGCACCGGGGAGGGGCCACATGCGCAGTGTGTTTACTGACATTGTGTACATGGTCACTTGAGGCATTTTTCCCTTTCCAGGCGAGTGTTCCTATAAGGTTATAGACCAGTTAGACTCTACCATTTCGCCACTTAGCGTGCATCCTTCAGCCTATTCGCCCAACTCCTGAGATTTTATCAGGAAGCTAATCACCAGTTTCAAGTTTTTGTGTCTCCTGGGAGATTGCCTTTCCCTAGCTCTGGTTGCAACGAGTTATTTATTTATTTATTTATTTATTTATTTATTTATTTGAGACAGAGTCTTGCTCTGCCACCCAGGCTGGAGTGCAGTGGCGCCATCTCAGCTCACTGCAAGCTCCGCCTCCCGGGTTCACGCCATTCTCCTGCCTCAGCCTCCTGAGTAGCTGGGACTACAGGCGCCCGCCACCACACCGGCTAATTTTTTTGTATTTTTAGTACAGACGGGGTTTCACCGTGTGAGCCACGATGGTCTCAATTTCCTGACCTCATGATTCGCCCGCCTTGGCCTCCCAAAGTGCTGGGATTACAGGAGTGAGCCACTGCGCCCGACCAGAAATTGTTATTTTAGAGAGACAGCTTAACAACTGCCTGACCACCACCTGATGGGCACCTGACATTCCTGGTTGGGGCTGGGGTTGGACGGGGTGTGTGGGGGGGGGGGCAGGGGGGAGGGGGGAAGGGGGGCCTCTCCTGCCCTGCTCATGTCTGCCTAACTACCTACCCAAACAAGAGGACTCTGGCTAGAGTTTGGTCAAAGAGTGAATCTTTGTCACCTCTCTCAGGTTCCACAACCATATTTATGGTAATAGCAGCCCACGTATGCCGAATACATACTTTGTGCTGAGCATGATCCAGGAGTTTGCCATGCACTTGCTCATCAAATCCTTCTAGCAGCCCCGGTGGCCGGCAGGCACCACCATTATTGTTTACAGTCACCAAGGAGAATGCCTGGCACAGAGAGGTTAATGTCTCCAGCCCTTGCGTGGAGAAGGAAGGGTGGTCACGACATGGGACCTTGTGAAGTGCACATCCTGGACCAGTGAGCTCTGCCGATTATTCCACGGCTCTGTCTACATGCCCCTGGGCCCTCTCCAACTCAGCCCAGATGTTCCAATATAAATGACTGTTAATGAGGTTTTTCATTGTTCTCAGAGGGATTGAGTATGCGTTCTCATGTGTGTACGCAAGTGTGTGTTTGTGTGTTTACAGGAAAAAATAATATCCAGAACTCTGCTTCCTTTCATTTATTTTTGGTAATATTCAACTTATGGAATTTACAAATTTACAAACCTTGTGACAAAAGAAAAAAAATGAGAGCAACTTGAGTGAAAGATAGAGGGAACCTTTCTGTATTATCTTTGCAACTTTCTGCAAATCTGCATTTCAAAATAAAGTTTTTTGTTTTGATTATTCCTTTAAACTTCAACTACTAAAAAGCAATAGTATTCCTTTTATTGGTTCTGCAAAATCTGCCTATCACTTCTAGGGAGTCTTGGAAGGCTGATTGCTTTCATTTCCAAACTTAATTCAATACCTTAAAACATTTTAAACTGTATTTATAAATGGAATATATTCAATTTCCTTAGTACTTCAACTGTCTACCTTAGCATATAGAGTACCTAATACAAATAACTTTTATGTATTTAAAAATGGGTAAATATGTGAGCCTAAATATTTCTTAAATATCTCAATGCTTAGCAACATTACAATTTAGTCAGAAGCCTAAATCAATTCTTCACATACCCTTTTGTGTATGTGTATGTTTATGTGTATATATGCGGAGTAAAAAACTTTCACTCAAATAGACTAAATTCTTTGATTTTAAAAGCCTAAATATGTAACAAAATGTTAATTCTGTAGTTTTGACTCTACTTTGCCTATCTACATGCTACATCTATGATTCTAAATCTTCCTGGATTCCACAAGGCATACCCTGTAAGTACCAGCTCAGTTCATGCAAGGCATGAGTCCTCATGCTTCAGAAGTTCCCATCATCACCAATTACTAAAACAAAACAATGATTACTGTTATTCACATTAGCTTGACAGGTGGTCTGTTTCTCAGGCTGGAGGTTCCTAAGGCCCAGGGTGCTGGCTGATTCTTATCAGCCACTTTCCCGGCATCCCTGAACCCCATGTTAGAGTTTCCATGTCACGGACCCGGCAGAGGAGCCAAAGAGATGCTCTTCCAGGTCGCTCGCATCATGTCCCTGGATTCAATTTACATTCAACGTCCTCATTCTTCTTTTGCGCTTCAGAAGTCTGCACCTCCCACTCAGCTTGCAGTCTGATTGGAATTTGCATTTCTCTGATCCTTGTGTTGGGACTCAGAACAGGATATCCCAAAATATGGCACCTTGGCATACTGTGTATTTTAAGCTGAAGGAAATTGGGAAAACTACGAAAGCAGGAAGGTCACTCTGACTTTCTCCCACTTTTCTCCCCCAAGGCCCTAAAAAGAATCCTCTGACCTACTTCTTCTGAAAGTAGAACAGAAGATTCTTACTCCAAAGGGGTCCTGCCCTATACCAGGCGAGAAGGAATGGCACAGAGATAGGCCAAGAGGAATCTCAACAATTGGGGCTTGCTGCCGGGTGCGGTGGCTCACACCTCTAATCCCAGCACTTTGGGAGGCTGAGGTGGGTGGATCACAAGGTCAGGAGTTCGAGACCAGTCTGGCCAACATGGTGAAACCCCGTCTCTACTAAAAATACAAAAATTAGCCAGGTGTAGTGGTGTGCGCCTGTAGTCCAGCTACTCGGGAGGCTGAGGCAGGAGAATCACTTGAACCTGGGAGGCGGAGGTTGCAGTAAGCCGAGATTGTGCCACTACACTCCAGCCTGGCAACAGAACAAGACTCCATCTCAAAAAAATAAAAAAAGAAAGAAAGAAAGAAATCAGGGCTTTCTAAGTTCCCTGAGTTTATTACCATTAGATTCCACCCACTTTGATACAAACACACTTCCCTAAAACTGCCACTCTTCCTCAAAATAGTTTCCTTTGTTTCGTTGGATCTTCATTTCTGAAGGCTCTCATATCATATAAACTTATATGAAATAAATTTGTTATGCTTTTCTCTTGTTAGTCTGTCTTTGGCTATAGGAGTATCATCCAGGAACCTCACAATAGATGCTGAAAGGTAATGCGCTTTTGCCCCTCTACTGGAGATCTGTAACTGTTTGCTGTCTGGGTCTAAATACCAGTGTATTTGTCAGGAATCCTGGATTCTTGCATATGCTTTCTCTCCTTGAACCAAACAACTCTCAGTGATGTTCAGAATGACATCCTTTTTAACTTTGTTTTCTCACATTTGATTTCGGAGGCCATCTTCTGATACCTTCTAAGCCTCCTCCAAACTTACCTTTCCCTTTTCTCCCCAAATTTAGTCAGCCATTCTCTACCCGCCTCTTAAGTCATTCACTCAATAATTGACATCTGTTAGTGCTTTAGACCCAAACCACATACTCATTTTTTTTTTTTTTTTTTTTTTTTTGAGACAGGGTCTCATTCTATCACCCAGGCTAGAGTGTGGTGGTGCAATCACGGCTCACTGAAGCTTTGACCTCCCAGACTCAGGTGATCCTTGGACCTCAGCCTCCTGAGTAGCTGGAACTACAGGTGTGCGTCACTATGCCCAGATAACTTTTTTTGAATTTTTAATAGAGATGGTGTTTCGCCATGTTGCACAGCTGGTCTTGAACTCCTGGGCTTATGCGATCCACCCACCTTGGCTTCCCAAAGTGCTAGGAATACAGGCGTGAACCACTGCACTCAGCCCATACTCATCCTTAATTCCTCTTCCTCCCACATACTCCCACTCCAACACTTTTTGATATATGTATTTTGATTTTTTTATTTCATGCATAAAGCTACATAACTCTATATTTCTACTCAGTGGTGTAACACCAAAATAAAACCAACTTCCTTTGCAACGTTAATAATTTTTGCTTTGAATTCTGCTTTTTAAAATTAATTTTTCCTCTTAATGTTTTTCTGATAACCTGGCAAATCCATCCTTTATTTTCAATCCCTAGGTATCATTTTTATAGTATGTTCTCCTTCAATTAGTGTATAATTTTATGTATCTTTTCACTGGATAGTTTAATCCATTTTTAACATTGATTGGTATATTTGGTCTTTCTGCTGCCCTCCTAATTTTTTCTTTCTACTTTTATGCTCATTTTACATTTCATCTTTCTCCTTTTTTCTATTAAAGGCACATTTTCCTTTTTAATTTTTAATTATACTGATGTTAAAAAAAGTTGCTTACTACTGATACCAGCTACATCCATACAACTTACTGTTCATGTTAACATGATTTTATTATGCATTATAATTCTAAGCATGAAATTCTTGCCCAGAAAAAATGAAGTTGCACATAACTTTATTGTTTGTTTCAGGAACTTCCTGAAAATCCATTATCTGAACAATAGACTATTTACCTTGCTCTCTTCAGAACAAGGAACAAGTGCCCCATCTTGCTATTAAAACGTGGATTGCTCAAGTGGTTTCATCCAATGATTGTCCATTTTTTGAAGATTCACCTCAAAATTGCCTCTCCACATCCATCAGTTCTTCATTGTTATATCACAGACTCCTAAATTCCAGTCAGGCACCCGCATAGCAAGACTTACCTTAAATCAGAACACCAAGACCCCACAGATATTCCACTTTCTCGATATCATTTAGATATATCCTACGTTTAAGTTTCCTCTTTACAGATGCTACTGAGACTGTCTTCTCTTACTGCAGTCAACGAACTTGACTCTTCTTGAGCTATAGGTTATTTTGATGACCTCCTTAGGGAGTCAGCAGTTAACACTTTGACAGGGACCCACTTGGATCCCCAGAGATGGCATAAAGATTAAATAAGCCTGAACACATTTGAGATTCAACAAATGCAGAAAAAGGAAAAGTCACCTAGGAGCTTCTTCTCTTATGTAAATAAAAGCAGCAACTTCTGGGAAGCAAGGCTGCCATGAATTCTTCTTTAGAGCAGATCTAGTCCCAGGAGGGAAAACCTGCACAAAACCTACCCCAAATCCTTTCTCCAGGGGAGTTTCATGGCCCTGAAGTAGATAGAAAGTCCACTCATTCCCGTGTAAACAAATATTTTTAAAAACGTTGTTATTTCCTGTTCATTCTCCTGAAAATCCAAAACGACATTGTTTTTCCATAAGTGCCTTTCTCTCCCTCCCCTTTGTCTATTAAGATGGTATTTCCATCTCAAATTTTAACTACCTCTTTGAGTTACTTGTCTCTGAATTTGCTTGCACATGTATGCATTGCACACACAAATAACTGTTTTATTTCCCTCTTGTTAATCTGTCTTTTGTTAGTTTATTTTGCAGGCCTTAGTGACTGAACCCAAAAGAGTAGATGAAAGGCTTACTTCCTCTCCTACACTGGCCTATTTATCTTTTCCAGGCACTTCATTCTATGTTATGACTATGTTTTAATCTATTTTTCATGCTCATGTCAAAATTTTTTCAAGTCTCACTTTCTTACAGAAGATGAAAAATTAAGCAACTTTTATTTATCCTGATCCTACCTCTTTTCTAGATTTCGCTGATAGGATATGGAAATATAATGATAAAGATGATGATGCTTTTATATCATACCTGCTTTTTCAATAATTATTTTTGACATTTCCATTTGGTTTTAAAAGTATATAAACATATATGATGGAAAATTAAGTATACTTCATTTTATGCCTACCTCTTCTAGTATCTGTTGCTATAATCTGAGATTTTCTTTTTTTTTCCTTTTTTTTCTTTTTTTGTTTTGAGACAGAGTCTCACTTTGTTACCCAGACGGGAATGCAGCAGTGTGATCTGTGCTCACTGCAATGTCTGCCTCCCTGGTTAAAGGGATTCTCTTGCCTCAGCCTCCCAAGCATCTGGGACCACAGCCGCACACCACCATGCCTAGTTGATTTTTGTATCTTTAGCAGATATGGAGTTTCACCATATTGGCCAGGCTGGTCTCAAACTCCTGACCTCAAGTGATTCACCCACCTCTGCCTTCCAAAGTGCTGGGATTACAGGCATGAGCCACTGTGCCAGGCTCAATCTGAGATTTTCAGTCCAGAAATTATTCATTTTTTCCTGTATTTTCTTCTTGTTCTCAAATTTTGAACTCAAAATTCTTTTTGTTCACTATTATTATAACATTTAATTAAATCCTACTATTAAATTATATCTTATATCTCTCTTGAGCACTACTAATTTTTCAATACCATCATTTTCCTTCTCTGAAATTCATTTTTTTTTTTTTTTAAGACACAGTCTCGCTGTGTCTCCCAGGCTGGAGTGCAACCTCCACCTCCTGGGTTCAAGCAATTCTCATGTCTCAGTCTCAGCCTCCTGAGTGACTGGCACCACAGGTGCAAGCCACCATGCCCTGCCAATTTTTGTTTTTAGTAGAGATGGGGTTTCACCATGTTGGCCAGGCTGGTCTTGAACTCTTGGGCTCAAGCTATCCACCCACCTTGGCCTCCCAAAGTGCTATGATTGATTATAGGTCTGAGCCATCATGCCTGGCCTTGCAATTATTTACTTTGATGCTTTCTTATGAATAGCAGGAAGGCATCTAATTTTTCTTCAGGAAACATACCTTTATTTTTCTGCCAGGAGAATGACCTCATGAGTTTTAATGCAAACCAGACAAAGGCCATGTGAGGCATACAAAATTTAACTGAATATCATTGTAAACATCTCCATCAGTTGTATAGATTTGAGAATATTATGTTAAAAAGTAATACCATAAAACTGACAAGTTTTATCCTTGGGCAGAAATTATATTTATGCCTTCAAAATTCCATCAAATTCTTAAGTCTGAGTTAGCAAAGGACAATGTAATATGCTTCAAGAGGTGGGGGGGGAAAAAGCAAAATCAAATAAAGTGTCCAACTTTCTTAAAAAACTAGAAGAGTTACAGAGAGATAGCGCCTAGTGAATAGACTTATGAATTAGTGAACATGTATAACTTGAATTTGAGAAAATAGACTACTTGGCTACATTCTGAAGTTACAGAAATGGGAAAAGAAAACTATAAAACAGTGCTCAGTGAGTCTCGGCAGGATAACCAGTAAAAATCCAGGAAATCTTTTGCTAATGTTCTGGATAAAACCTTTGGTCACGAATAAATTCAGTTAATTGGAATGGTAACTATTTTCCTTAAGTGGCAACACATCTCTTGCACTTTAAGCATAAAAATTATGACTAACAAAACCATAGTAATACTATTTTTCTGTAAATAGTAAATGTGGACATACTATATGCATTGGAAATATTTTAAGAAATTTAAAAATTCTTATATTTTTAATGATCGCCATTCTAACTAACGTGAGACGGTATTGCATTGTGGTTTTGATTTGCATTTTTCTAATGACTAGTGATGATGAGCTTTTCTTCATATGTTTGTTGGCTGCATAAACGTCTTCTTTTGAGAAGTGTCTGTTCATATCCTTCACCCACTTTTTGATGTTTTTTTTTTCTTATAAATTTGTTGAAGTTCTTTGTAGATTCTGGATATTAGCCTTTGTCAGATGGATAGATTGCAAAAATTTTCCCCCATTCTGTAGGTTGCCTGTTCACTCTGATGATAGTTTCTTTTGCCTTGCAGAAGTTCTTTAGTTTAATTAGATCCCATTTGTCAATTTTGGCTTTTGTTGCCATTGCTTTAGGAAACAACAGATGCCGGAGACAATGTGGAGAAATAGGAACATTTTTACATTGTTGGTGGGAGTGTAAATTAGTTCAACCATTGTGGAAGACAGTGCGACAATTCCTCAAAGATCTAGAACCAGAAATACCATTTGACCCAGCAATCCCATTACTGGGTATATACCCAAAGGATTATAAATCATTATACTATAAAGACACATGCACATATATGTTTATTGCAGCACTGTTCACAATAGCAAAGATTTGGAACCAACCCAAATGCCCATCAATGATACACTGGATAAAGAAAATGTGCACATATACACCATGGAATACTATGCAGCTATAAAAAAGGATGAGTTTGTGTCCTTTGCAGAGATATGGATGAAGCTGGAAACCATCATACTCAGCAAAGTAACACAGGAACAGAAAACCAAACACCGCATGTTCTCACTCATAAGTAGGAGTTGAAAAATGAGAACACATGGACACAGGGAGGGGAACATCACACATCGGGGCCTGTCAGGGGGTTGGGGGCTAGGGGAGGGATAGCATTAGAAGAAATACCTAATGTAGGTGACACATTGATGGGTGTAGCAAACCACCATGGCACGTGTATACCTATGTAACAAACCTGCATGTTCTGCACATGTATCCCAGAACTTAAAGCATATTAAAAAAAAAAAAAAAACTCCAAGTTCTAAAAAAAAAAAAAAAAAAAAAAACTGATATTTTTATGACTTTAAACATTGGTCAATGAACAGACTTGGTAAATATTCAGAAAGCTGTTTTTATTAAGCCAGGCTTTTAAAATCATTAAAGAGAGCAAATACATTAAATTTATAAAAGCTGTTGAAAATGTTATGGGTGTTTAAGCTTGTAAAAGGAACCAAATATTGTCAAAGCTCCCTTGAAAGTGATGGTTAAAATCTACTGAATTTATAAATAGAATAAATTTGTGAACTTCACTGAAAGGTTAAGAAAGAGCTAATTTTACTTTTACATTTATAATCTTAATAAATTGAATACCAGTTCTTAAAAACCTTCTGAATAGTATTTTCTGTATGTCCTAGCCATTCTTGAGTGTAACAAAAACCTCGCATGAATATATCCTTCTTTTATCAATAATTTATCTAGTCCTTAAACATAGGTTTATTAAGTGCCTAGTTCATGTAAAGGGCAAGACATTGGGAACAGGGCAGGAAATGAGGGAGGGTTACTAGCAATATCTTCACACAGACACACATTTTAACTACAATTACATAGGATAGCTGTCTCCCTCCCCACGAACTGCCTGTTTGTTATACTTTCTTTTTCATCAGATGGTGGTAGAGTAATCATGAATTTTGTTTGGATCTGGCTAAGAGAGAGATAAATTTAGGATACATTATTTTTGGTTTTAGTGGGATATATTTAAGTGATTCATAGTTATTGATGTGTTCACTTTTTTGCTAACTGTTCTGGCATAGAAATTGCCTATTGAGATTCTCAGTGCCTACTAGGTTGACTATCCTGGCATCATGACATGAATATGCCCAGTCTTTAGCCTTGGGCAGAAATTACATTTATGTATTTAAAATTCCATTGAACTCTTAAGTCTAAATTAACAAGGGACAGTGTAATATGCTTCAAGAAGTGGGAGAAGAAAGAAAAATCAAATCAAGTGACCAACTTGAGTGAGAGAACAGAAATTATATCAAAAAGAGATATGATCCTGACCCCAAAAGTACACGGGACATGGAGGAGAAATGACATTTGAATGTTCACAGTCAGATGCTACTCTATGGAAAACCCTGACACAAAGATCTCTATTATTAGGAATCGA
This sequence comes from Papio anubis, assembly GCF_008728515.1. Lineage (NCBI taxonomy): Eukaryota > Metazoa > Chordata > Mammalia > Primates > Cercopithecidae > Papio > Papio anubis. The sequence continues at coordinate 81,676,010 of NC_044991.1, read as the reverse complement.
TAAAATAGCATAAGTGACAATAAATGCACCACACATTTTCATTTCTCTTTTGTTAAGAATTATGAGAAACAGAATTTCAGAACCCTTGAATTTATAGTGTACCATCCGCAAAGTATGAGTGCCACCATATTAAATCTCATCTCAGCTTATTTGACACATTTTGTCCTGATGAAGTCTCATGGATCCAAACAGAACAGCACACAAAACTGCCCTCAAAATAGAGATCATGAATCATAGTAGAAGAAAGACTGAATTTGCTTTTGATTCTCCCTCTAGAAAATATTATAAAATCATTGTCACATGAAGAAATGATTGAAAGTTATATCCATAAAAAAGTAGAGGAAAGGTACTGCAGAGGTTTGAGTCATAATCTACAAAAAAATGAATAATATGCCATGTTTCTAGACTTTGTAACATATGGTTTTTATCAACTTTAAAATAAATTGTAACTTGGGATTTATGATTTTTTATGATTTATGAATTATTAAATGATTTATTTTCTCACTCTAAATAAAAATTTGTTCTGTACTCAATTCTGTATTCATTATTTTGTGTACTTTTCCATTTTAAAGAGGGCTGTAATAATTGTATCAGACAACAATAAACAGAATCTGTCACTAGTAGTGGACCAAACAGCTGAAGTTCTTGGGTTCATGGAACATGTTATTGCCATGGGAGTACCTGTCCATTGAAGAGTAATAGCAGTATGTTTGGGCTTATAGTCTTGCTTTATTCTCTTTTTTTTCCTTCTAAACATGTAGGCATCATTTCATTGAATTCTGGAGGTTAGTTTTGCAGAAGGCTGGTATAACAGGAAAGATAAGACAACATAACCAGGAGGTGGGGAGGGCATTGTGAAATGAAAAAATTGGGTTTCCATGGAAGACTATGCATCATCTATAACATACCCTTTTTGGTTATCAGAGTATAGCTCTATTCCTTGATTTTGAGCTATCTTACAACTCTATAAATTGCAGATAACCAGTAAATATGCAAAGTATGTCTTATCTGGTGGAGGTCCAGACTGTCTCCCCTCCAACCCTGGGAGAAAACAGTTTGCGTCATTGTTTGCAATTCATCTTGACACTCCTTTACCCCAGATAAACTGTGTTGTTTTGACTTTCCCTTTGAACCAGTTATAACATCAGCCTGGATCCTTACTTGAGTAAAGTAAAATATTTAACACATGTTCATTTTTGTATCTATATAAAAGCTGTGATTTTATCTCTTCCTAAAAATGATCTTTTACCAATAGGGAAGCCCTGTCTTAAGTCCCCCACTCCTAGAAGTCCCAGAAGGCATTGAATTTTATTTCTTTACAGATAATTTGATTTTTTCCCTCTAGACACTTAAGTAATTTTTCTTTATCTTTGAAGATATGAAAGTCATCATAGATAAAAGTTATTAGTTTGTGGTGATGTGTGAATTTTAAAATATAGTCTATGGGCAGGCATAATGGCTTACACCTGTAATACCAGCACTTTGAGAAGCTGAGGCAGCAATTGAGGCCAGGAGTTTGAGATTAACCTGGGCAACATAGCAAGATCCTTGTCTCTATTTTTGTTTAAGAAGACAAGAAAATTAAAAGTAGTATACAATCCCTAATTTAAGACAAGGCAAAAAAATGCACTTTGATTTACTATTTTGAATTCTCTTAATTAGTGCTATTTGTGGATATCATTAAATATTGTTGAAATTGCAACAAACTACTGATTTTTCGAGTCAAAAAATTTTAAACCCTCTTAGAGTTAGACAAAGCCTGAGAGGCATTGTACAATCCCACATTCATGTTATTTTACCTAATGCCCATTGGGTCTATTTTGATTCTTTCTGATGATATTGTCATTGTCTTGAATTTCAAGGAGAAATAAAATGTCTCAGGTATAATATGAAATTATTTTGATCTAAGAATTGTTCAAGCAGATTATTTGACATTCTTGCAATATTGCAAGCAAAGCGTATGTGCCTTGTAAGAATGCAATTTACAGCATTTTTAGGCTTAAGTTGTATATCTTTAACATGGTCAGGCTGTAAGTTTAAATAATACAAGATGCTTATTTTCAGAAAATCAATGCAATGCTTCAACCCTGCTGTTTTTCTTCATCTACCCAAGACATTTTCTGTTACATTTATCACTCAAAATTCCCCCTCATAAAAAAGGAAACCATATTTTGTTTCTCTGAATCACATCATGTGTTACAATACATCAAGACTGAATCAATTCTACAGCCAAGAACGGCGAGAGTTCAAAACTATTTGCAATAGCTATCTTGATATCACCCACGACTCTAGAACCTGTCCTAGCCACCAGAGTTAATCTTCTTTTTAAAATGGAGACAAAATTCTCTAGGTATATGGGTAGATACAAATACAGAAATTTAAACATGGTAACAAGTAAACCAAAAATGAAATAAATACATTATACTTATCTAATTGTAAAAAAGACTGAAGGTTATATACTAAACACAAAAAATTTTATCTTGATGTTGAGATTACAGATTATTCCAATTTTTATATTGATACTTTTCCACACTTTACATTTTGTATAAAAAGTTCAGATTAATTTAAAATAAGAAAAAATTAGGCCAGGTGCAGAGGTTCACACTTGCAATTCCAGCACTTTGGGAGGCCACTGCATGAGAATTGCTTGAAGCTAGGAATTCAAGATCAACCTGGGAGACATAACAAGACCCTACCTCTACCAAAAAAAAAAAAAAAATCAAAATAATTAGCTGAGCATGGAGACATGCACCTGTAGTCCCTGCTACTCCAGAGACTAAAGAAGGAGGATTCCTTGAGCCTGGGAGGTGGAGGCTGTAGTGAGCTGTGATCACACCGCTGCACTCCAGCCTGGGCACCAGAGTGAGACCCTGTCTCAAAAATACATAAATAAATAAAGAAAGAAAGAAGAAGAAGAAAAGCAAATAGCATTAATGAAATGAAAAAATTTTTTACCCTACAATAGTAGAGTCAAAATTCTTTGAAAGGACATAAAGAAGATATCTACACATGGCCCAGCCTGCTTCTCTGCCCTCGTCTCTCACTGACCCACTTTCCTCACACATCTCAACTCTACACTCCAGCTACACAGAGATAATAACACGGAATCTATACCCCTTGGCCTTTTCAGAGTGATATGGTTTGGCTGTGTTCCCACTCAAATCTCATCTTGAATTGTAGCTCCCCTAATTCCTACACACTGTGGGAGGGACCAGGTGGGAGATAATTGGATCATAGGGGCAGTTTCCCCCATACTGTTCTAGTGGTAGTGAATAAGTAAGTCTCAGGAGATCTGATGGTTTTATAAAAGGAAACTCCTTTCGCTTGATTCTCATTCTCTCTTTGCCTGCCACCATGTAAGACATTCCTTTGCTCTTCCTTCATCTTCTGCCATGATTGCGAGGCCTCCCTAGCCATGTGGAACTGTGAGTCAATTAAAACTCTTTCCTTTATACATTACCCAGTACTGTGTATGTTGTTATTAGCAGCATGAGAACAGGCTAACACACACAGTCGCTCTCCCTGATTTTGTTTCTGCCTGAGAAAACCTTTTCCTTATTTTTGTCAGTGGCATGAGTTGTAACCACAGCATTTTGGCATCACCTCTTCAGTGGAAATTATCATAGCGTGGCTGTCTCATTAACACATACTCCCCACTCACCTGTGGCATGGACCACTTCTTATATATCCTTGCATATCTGGTGTCTGTGTCCGACGTTTAGTGTGCCCCATATTTGTTGAATAGATGAGTCAATGAGCAACAAAATCCAAAGCAAGATTATGGGAATTTTTTTCATTTTCATGCAAACCTTACTTTTAAGAGGCCTGAGTGTACTTCCTGCATCCTCCATTAAACTGTGGTCTGAATTGTCATTCTTTTCTATAAGTTTGGTGAAAAAAAAAACAAATGTTTTTTCAATGTTGATGAAACTTTCCTTTTCTTCCAGAACAATCAAAAGAAACACTCCTCTGCATCTCTGGGGAGAAAAAGGTTTTCTCTCAAGAAGTGTCCAGTCTATAAATAAAGAAAGCAATTTGTGAAACTTGCTGCAGAATCACATCTAGGTCAGAAATTATGATCCTTTTGTGTATATCTCACTTATTTTGAAGTTACTTATTATTCTGGCAAAAATACATCTTTGGAAGCTTATCTCCTGTATAAAGGAAGATAGTGGAGTCAGCATTAAAGAATTCGAGGCTTCATAAAGACGGTCTCGTGACTAGGCACTCATCTTTTGGATTAATCTGGCAGTGATGTGTTAAATAATTAACCTAGCACTTTTTCCTCAAAGCACTTAAATCTCAGTACTTTCCCTTAGTACTCCGATGAGGAAGGCGATTTTATCATCCTAAAACAAATAAAAACATAGAATCCTTGTGTTATGGGTTGAATCGTGTCTTTTGAAAAGAGAAGCTAAAGTCCTACCCCCAGCACATCAGAATATGACCTTATTTAGAAATAAAGTCTAGGCTAATGTCCTACCTCCAACACCTCAGGATGTGACCTCATTTCGAAATAAAGTCACTGTAAATGTAGTTAGTTAAGGTGAGGTCATAGTTGGTACGGTGGGCCTTTAATCCAATACAAATGGTGGTTTTATAAGAAAAGAAGAGACACAGGGAAAGAGACACACAGGGATAAGGAGATTGAAGTGATGGATCTGCGAGCCAAGGAATGCAAGGATTGCTAGCAAATACCAGAAGCTAGAAGAGGGAAGGAAGGATTCACCCACTGAGGCTTCGATCAGAGCGTTACCCTACTGACACCTTGATTTCAGACTTCTGGGATCCAGAACCATGAGACAAAAAAATTTTATTGTTTTAAGTCACCCAGTTTGCGGTACATTGTTAAAGCAGTCCTAGGAAACTAATACATATGGATAGATTCAGCCCATTTTGCAGAATTTTGTATCTAGTTATTGGGGAAAATAAGTCTGAGTCCAAGTCTGTTCTCTGAGCCCATCCGTGTTTGAGTAGGAGACAATTATCACTCTCTAGTTATAATTCTCCTCTTTCTGCTATAATTGCAAGCCGTGACTATTTAGTCCTGGGAGCTGCAGGAGGTGAAACATAAATTTGTAGAGAGATAGACTTGTCTATTCCCTTAATTTCCCATTTAACCTTTTGCAAGGTTGATCTAAGAGTCAAGAACAAACCCAGTAGGGTTAAACTAGGCTATAATTTTGCATTATCGTTCATCTAGTCATTCATCTGTCCTGATGTTCTGTGAAGTAGAGATTTCTGCTTATTAACCTTTCAGCAAAAGCAGGCCTGACTTTTTGGTTAGAAGCTAAAAATATTAGGAACAATTACCTTAAATGGCACTGCATTTCAAATCTAGGAATTTGGCCTTGTAGATGTTCTTTAAGTGGTCATTTGTTACCTAAAAGATGGAATGGAGATGAGAACAAATGATGGATTAACATGAATAAAATCTACAGATGCAAACTAGGAATTAATTTAATGCCTGTAAGTGATCAACTTGTGACATTCACAGAAAGCAAACACTGGCTATGGGAGACAGAAGAGAATCCTGGCTAAGAGTCTGGAATCTGGAGCCAAATTTTCAGTTTTAAAATCCTGGTTCGACCGCTTAACAGCCTTAAGAACCTGGACAACCCATGCAACCTCCACATGCCTCAGGTTTCTCATACATGAAATGGGAATAAGAGTTTCTACCTTACAGAATTGTCATAAGCTCAACAGTTCTTAGAATCTAGTTCAAGAGAAACAAATTACTGATTGTACTTTGGGACTAGTCCATCCCAGGCAGAAGTAATCACCAGAAATGATTTTCAGATCCATCCCAAACTGAGGAAAGATGCAGGACACAACTCCAGAGGTAGGACCCAGACACAGAACCAGATTGAGAACTATCTAAAGCAGGGCTGTGGCGGAAGCAGCTTTCCAATCAGACAAGCCCACCAGTGTGCCAAGTCGATTTATCATTGCCACGGCAACATCCAGGAGTTGCTGCCCCTTTTCATGACAATGATCAAATGACTGAAAAGTGACTACCCCTTCCCTAGAAATTTCTGCATAAACCACCCCTTAATCTGCATGCAATTAAAAGTAGGTATGGCCCAGCATGGTGGCTCATGCCTGTAATCCCAGCCCTTTGGGAGGTCAAGGCAGGTGGATCACCTGAGGTCAGGAGGTCGAAATCAGCCTGGCCAACATAGTGAAACTCTGTCTCTACTACTAATAATACAAAAATTAGCTGGATGTGGTGGTGCATGCCTCTAATCCCAACTTCTCGGGTGGCTGAAGCAGGAGAATTGCTTGAACCTGAGAGGCAGAGGTTGCAGTGAGCCAAGATTGCGCCATTGCACTCCAGCCTGGGCAACAAGAGTGAAACTCCGTCTCAAATAAAAATAAATAAATAAATAGATAAATAAAAATAGTAAATAAATACATAAATAAAAGTAGGTATGAATACGGCAGCAGAACTGCCCTGAGCTGCTACTCTCTGCCTACGGTGTAGCCCTGCTCTGCAGAAGCAGTCACAGAGCTGCAACACTGCTGGAGTTTAACACTGCCTCTTCAGTAAAGCCGTTTTCTTCTACTTCTGGCTTGCCCTTCAATTCTTTCATTGGCAAAGCCAATAACCCTCATGGGCCAAGCTCCCCTTTGGGGCTCACCTGCCCTGCATCAAAACTATCCAAGAAAACACCCAAACCTGCTCTTCTGACAGCAACTCCTCAACGATGTGCTTCAAAAAGCCCCCCAATGCTTCAACTCCACATATCCTCAAACCTTAAAAAGGATCAGCCCCAAACCCTGCAAAGTGCAGCCTTTTATGCTTGCTCAGAGAGACACTAAGCCTTTTCAGAACAGTTCTCCCTTGCTTGGCAATCAATAAATTTAGCCTTTTCTTTCAGATATTGGGTGTTGGCCCCTGCCTTCAACATTGCAAGGATAAATTATTGAATATAGAGAGATGATGTTGATAGGCTGCTAGATGGATAGATGTTCGGTAGGTCCCATAGATACTGCCTGGTGTATAGTAAGCATGCAATAAATATTTATTATAGTTATTACCAATTATACTGCCCCTGACCTACTGGATGGACCAGCAGGAGGAGAGACAGAAGTGCAAGATGGTAATCAGGAAGCAGGACTACCTTTGTACAAACTCTAGTTGTCACTTAACAGCTATTTTTATTTACTTATTTATTTAGAGACAGAATCTCACTCTGTCACCCAGGCTGGAGTGCAGTGGTATGATCTCGGCTCACTGCAACCTCCACCTCCCAGGTTCAAGCAATTCTCCTGCCTCAGCCTCCCAAGTAGCTGGGACTACAGGCACCCGCCATCATGCCTGGCTAATTTTTTGTATGTTTGATAGAGATGGGTTTTCATCATGTTAGCCAGGATGGTCTCGATCTCCTGACCTCGTGATCCACCCGCCTCGGCCTCCCAAAGTGCTGGGATTACAGGCATGAGACACCGCAACCGGCCTTAACAGCTATTTAAATGCAAGCAAATCAACTATGACCCATAAGAGGGGTTGGCAAACGATAGCAGGCTAAATCCCACCTGCTGCTTGTTTTTGTAGACAGTTACATTGTTTACATAACGTCCGAGGCTGCTTTTAAGCTACAAAGGCAGAGTTAAGTAGCGGCAACACAGACTCTATAGCCCACAAAGCCTAAAATATTTATTATGTGGCCCCTTTACAGAAGAAGTTTGCCCTGCTCTATAAACCTCAAGTGCCATGTATGGAAATGATGTCAACAACAGTCACTCCTTCACAGGGAGGTTGTGGATGTTCAGTGAAAGAGTATATGCCACATGCATAGGAGAGCACTTGGCAGAGTAAACACTGTTTCAAGAATTAGAAACCAGCCAGCCAAATCAGTGGCAAAAGCTACCTTTTTAAGAAAGAATGAATTTGAATGATTTTAGATGAGGCATGACTCTTGAATTTGGCTGCAAGCCTCACCTTTTCTCCCTTCTTTAAAATCAGGTTGATTTCCACCCGCCTGGCTACTGTAGCCATTTAAAGACAAATACATGGATCCAAATATTAGCCATTACTCTTCTTCTCTTATTCTTTTTTCGGGGGGAGTTCAGGAGGGTCAGGGTAAACCCTGGAACCAGAATAAGTTTAGAGAGACTTCCCCTTTTTTCTTCTAAGAGGTCACTTAAAATCTCATGAATGCTCATTTCTAATTCTATGCCCACTTTTTTTTTTTTTTTTTTTTTTTTTTTTTAAGAAGTATCTTGCTCTGTTGCAGGCAGGATTGTGGTGGCAGGATCACAGCTCACTGCAACCTTGAACCCCTGAGCTCAAGTAATCCTCCCACCTTAGCCCCCTGAGTAGCTGGGAATACAGGCGTGCACTACCAGGCCCATCTAATTTTTTTTTTTTTAGTGTTTAGTAGAGGCAGGGTCTTGTTCTGTTGCCCAGGCTGGTCTCAAACTCCTTGCTGGGCTCAAGCAATCTTCCTGCCCCAGCCTCCCAACATGCTGTTATTACACATGTGAGCCACTGTGCTTGGCCCTAAATATCTTTTTTTAAAAAGAGAACAGTTTTCACACAGTAGAAGCACAACACATGCAATTTAAATTAATTAACAACTAGCACCTCTTACATGTCTGGCACTGTTTTAGGCACTGGAGAGAGTAACTTTCAGTAGGATGGGTACGGCAGCCTCCCCTGGGGAGAAATATCTGAGCTGAGTAACTTGTGGAAGGGGTGCAGAAAAACATGTTGCAGGAGTCAAGGCCTGGGGCTGAGTGAGTTTGACCGCTTCGGTGAAAGGCAGTAAGTCAGGGGCAGCCGAAGCAACAACACAGGGAGTGTGACATGGGACAGAGCCAGGCGAAGCAGGGACCCTGGTGGCGTTAAGGGGTTGGACTTTTCTTCTGGGTACCATGAGAAACTGCCAGATCTTTTAAACATTAAAAAAGAGAGAGAGATCGAGATTTGACTTCCTTTCTTCAAAGATCTCTCCGGGTACTCTTTGCAGAATGAATGAATGAATGGTAGCCAGTTTTCTGTGTTCATTATTAAAAAGTCAACAGGGAAGGGCTTAGCAACTCAGCTGAAACCAGGAGGCAAAAAAGCCCATCTGAAAGTTTCCCATGAGGAGGGCCGGGTGTCCTCAGCTACTGTGTGCCAGACACGGAAAAAGAAGACGCCAACTGGGCGATGAGCCGATCTGGAACTGCAGCAGGTGGTGCAACCCTCCTTCCAAAATGTTCTTTTAAAAAATCTGTTGTGCAAATATTTAATTAAACTCTTGAGGTTCTCGCTAGAAATAGCCACATCTACATTCAAACATGTGGAAATTTTTCAGTGTCTACTTTAAAAGAATCTAGACAACAGATCCTTTCCTATCATGTGTTTTTGTGAATTCTAGCAGGGTAGGATGTACTTTGAAAACCTTTTGACCAGAAGGCCTTGGCATTGCCTTTAAAATTAAATAACGATACAGACTGGAACTCTTTGGCTGGATCTAGACGCATAATTGGACTGTCCCATTTTGACTCGCTTGCCCAATTCAATCATTCAATTAATATTAGTTTGGCTATTAAGTATTTTAAAACAGTCACAATAAATGAAGTATCGTACTAGACACGTAACATTGCATTTTATCCTAAGAAACCCCTATTATTATTAATAACATTTAAAAAGGAAATATTGCCATTTGCAACAACATGAATGAAGCTAAAGGACATTAAACTAAGTGAAATAAACCAAATACAGAAAGACCGCATGATTTCACTTATTTGTGGAATCTAAAAAAGTCAAACTCATAGAGGCAGAGAGAAGAATGGTGGTAGTTGGGGGAGGAGGGAAGAAGGGAAAATAGAGAGATGTCAGTCAAGGGATAAAAGGTTTCAGTTACGGAAAGTGACTGAACCTTGGAGACCTAAGGTACAGCATGGTGATTGCTAACTGCTGATTGTAGTGTAGAGTGACCATATTGTGTACCTGAAATTTGCTGAGGGTAGATCTTAAGTGTTCTTGCCACCAAAGAAAAATGAAGCAAAAAGAAAAAAAATGGGAACTATGTGGACTGATGAATATGTTAGTTAGCTTGGTTGTGGTCATCATTTTACAGTGTATGAATAAATCAAAATATCAATTTGTATATTTTAAATACATAATTTAAGGCCATATGTACACTATGTATGTAATTATTATTTGTCAATGATATCTCAGTAAAGCTGGAAAAAATACGAATGAATGAAACCATGAGAAGGGCTTAGAGTCGTTCTTCTCAGGAACTGTTAGATAAAAGTATCATTAGTGTCAGTTCATCATTATTACTGCTATGACTGCTATATTGTTTTTGCTGTTACTAACTCAATCAGTATATAATGAAACTAAGGCTCAGAGAAATTAAGGAAATTTCTGAGGTCAAACACCAGGGTAAGAATGGAAATCTCAGAGTCTGACTAGAACCTAGAGCCATACTCTCAACCACCAGAACCTGCTGGATCTACAATAATTCTCTAGTTTAAGTATATTATTATTTGGGCCAATATTTGAACCAGTTGCCTATATGGATCCATCTTTGATGTCCCTTTAAGATTTACTACATACAAATAAGTGTGTATGCACACACACACACACACACACACAGAGCTGTCCACATAAAGATTCATAGTTCTGGGTACACTTAGGAACTTTAGTAAATGACAATTATAGACTGTGCGATAAATGTGCTTGGCAAGTAAAAACACCAAGAAGTTTTTTTTAAAGCCTTTAAAAATATATTGTAGACCTAATAGTGTACAATAATTCTCAATGAAAAATATCCCATGATTATATTCCCATTCATAACAATAAATTTTTTAATGTTGCCATTGTCATTTCCATAGGGGCAAGATTTTCTGTGCAAAAGCCCGGAGAATTTTCCAAGGATGTTTTCTGATAAATGTACAATTTCTTTCCTTCCTTCCTTCTTTCCTTCTTTCCTTCCTTCCTTCCTTCCTTCCTTCCTTCCTTCCTTCCTTCCTTCCTTCCTTCCTTCCTTCCTTCTTTCTTTCTTTGCTTAGCACAGGTAGTTTCTTCAACAAGGTCTCAGGAAGGCAAAATAGGAGGATTATTTCAGTAGGAACATATGCAGAAATTAAAAATCTGCAAATTACTGTCAATATGGTGAATATTATTAAAAGGGGAAAAATAATGCTGACTAAAGCTGCAAGCAAACAGACTGTGCCGAATGCTGGGCTGTGTCCCCCACTGAGAAACGTAGCATTCATTTTGCTTGTTTGGGATTTTTGTGACAGGTTTCAGGCACGCAAACAGCTTTCGCTCCACTACCTTCTACTTTCTGCCAGTTGACAGCATATGCCACAAGGACTTTCTCCCTGCTCTGTTCAGTGACTCAGGAACACGCCAGGCTTGAGTCAGATTACAGAATCATTCCCACTTGTCCTCTTTTGTGCTCTTTATTTAAAGTTCACTGAAGTAGAGCTGTTTGCCAAATTAATTGGCAGGCTCTGTATCCATCTTCAACTAGGCTGGTGTAAACGACAGAATCCTTTTCACTGCTACCCCTGGGTAACAACCTAGGCAGTCACCACTTGCTTTAGTGATGATGGCAAGCCAGGTCATCCTGCTTCCTCAGTGCCCTTGTCTAAATGCCAGAGAGAAACTGGGGTAGAAGGATGCCAACCCAAAGGTCAGCAACTTTTTTCCTATGTCACATTATGCTATGGTTTGGCTGTTCGTTCGTGTATTCTTAGTCACGTATTCATATGTTCATATTCAAAATTCCTATGTTGAAACCGAATCACTAATGGGATGGTACAAGGAGATGCAGCCTTTAGGAGGGAAGCAGGTCATGATGGTGGGAACCTCATGAGTTAGATGAAAGTTTTTATATAAAGGGCCCCAGAGACTCCCTCGCTCCTTCTGTGAAGCGAAGACACAGCGAAAAGATTGTGCCTATGAATCAGGAAATGGGCCTTCATTAGACACTACATCAGCTGGTACCTTGATCTAAGACTTGTTAGTCTTCAGATCTGTGAGAAATAAAAGTTTGTTGTTTATAAGCCACCCAATTTATGGTATATTGTTACAACAGCCTGAAAGGACTAAGACACAGAACCTCAATTTTATTCAATTGTCTGGCAGAGATTCCTCAGGAAAGAGAGAAGCAGACCCCAATCTAAGGGTGATCATGTGACCCAGGTGTGACAGAAGAGAAATAAAAGCAAAAATCTCTGGGGGCGCACTGGGAGAATGAGTTCCCACCAGATAAGAGGATGGAGTTGGAAAAGAAATACTCTGCACCACTCCTCCTTGCTTTCAAAATTGTTGGGTAAAGACACCGTGCTAAGAAGTTTCAGGACTATCTTGTAACTGTGAGTGGAGGGTTTAGAGAATCGCAGGAAACTGACCTGGAGCCTAAGGTTGAACTACTGAACCATCACCAGCAAAATCACCTTTCTCTAGAACTCTGTTTTATGTGAGAAAGTAAAATACTCCTTTTAAGAGCCTGGCAAGTGAATATTCTTGCTTGTAGCCAAAATAACTCATACTTTTTTTTTTTTTTTTTTTTTGAGACAGAGTCTTGCACTGTTGCCCAGGCTGCAGTGGTGCAATCTTGGCTCACTGCAACCTCCGCTTCCCAGGTTCAAGTGATTCTTCTGCCTCAGCCTCCTGAGTAGCTGGGACTACAGGCATGCGCCACCATGCCTAGCTAATTTTTGTATTTTTAGTAGAGACATGGTTTCACTAGATTGGCCATGCTGGTCTCGAATTCCTGACCTTGTGATCTGCCCACCTCAGACTCCCAAAGTGCTGGGATTACAGGAGTGAGCCACTGTGCCCAGCTAGAATTCATACTCTTATACCAGTAGAGTTGACCCTTGAACAACACAGTTTGAACAGCACAGGTCTACTTATTCGTGAAATTTCTTCTGCCTCTGGCACCCTTGAGACAGGAAAACCAACCCCTTTTCTTCCTCCTCCTACTCAGCCTACTCAGCATGAAGATGATGAGGATGAAGATCTTTATGATGATTCACTTCCCTGTGATGAATCATCAATTTATTTTCCTTATAATTTTCTTAATAACATTTCTTTTCTCCAGTTACCTTTATTGTAAGAATACAGTATATCATCTATATAACATACAAAATACGTGTTCATGGACTGTGTATGTTATTAGTAAGGCTTCCAGTCAACAGTGGGCTATCAATAGCTAAGTTTTCAGGGAATCAAAGTTATACCTGGATTTGCAGCTGCACGGGCGGTCAGCACCACTTACCGCCTTGTTGTCCAAGGGTCAACTGTACTCTGATTTCCTGTTGTTCCTTGCCCTTTTCTAAAACTGTGTGAGATTAAATTTGCTGCAATTTCTTGTATCAATCCCAAGGAACTGGCTCTTCCAAAGATGGTTCTTTTCCCTCTGAGGTGAGCTGAAAATCTGAGCGGGAAGGAGCAGTGGCCATGGGCTCTGAATACCCCTGCACATTCCTGCTGGCCACGCCAAGAATGAAGGCCCTGACTGCTCTTGACCCAGGTCGCTTTTCAGGGTTCTGTTTGCAGTCAGAAGCTTTGAGGGATGAGGAAATTTTTCCTCCTAGACAACAACTAGGCTTACTTACTGCTCACTGTTGTAACAGCAGTGAATTCCTCAAGCTCAATATTTCTCAGTTGCAATGCAAGCCTGTTTGGTCCCCTCTACGCAGACAACCCTGGTCCTCCCAACCATGAGACTTGGAGGGCAGTAGGAGCCAACACAAACATGAGGCTCATGATATTTGCTGTGCATAATACAGTCTTTTGTTTCTGACCCAAAAGCGTCATGTCTTCTGCCAGCTGTATGAAACTTTGTCTGCAAGTAGGATCAAACCTCAGACCCTTTACAGTCTGGACAGGCCTGTGGAGGAAAATTCCCTCCTTAGATGAGAGTCAGATGCTTTCACACCCTGAGCCTGTGGTTTTCACTCCCATCATCCCTTCTGTGAAAATCTACAGCATTTGTTTCCTGAAAGTCATGATAATGTGCCACTTAAGGGCATATTCTTTGTAGGATCACTGAATTAGTGTAGGATCTGCCACTTACCAACTAGACGACTATGTGAAACTTTGTAAACCTCTCTCAGCTCTAATTTCTTCATCTGAAAAATGGGAACAATAATAGCACCTTTTCAAAATATCATTGTGAGTTTTAATATTCTTCAAGCACGAGTGCAACATCTAATGAATTGTAAGCAATCTCTATGGCTTCCCTTAGGTCTAAACCACTGCAGTCTCTTTCCTATCTGATGGCCACAGTCCCCTAACCAGTCTCCCTGTTTCCCTCTTGCCCTATATTGATTCATTTTTCACACAGCAGCCAGAATAACATTTTAGAAATTAGATTGTGTCTTCTTGCCCCTCATTCCTCCAATAGAGTAGAATCACATGGCAACTCCTAATTGTGCCCTTTGAAACCCTACATGTTTTCCCTGTGTATCTTTCTAGTCTGATCCAAAAATCTCCCCATTTTTATTCTGCTCCATGAACAGTTCAAGCTCATTCTTGCCTCTGGGCACCTGCAATTTTTTTTTATTTTACTTTATTTTCTTTTTTTGAGACAGTGTCTCACTCTGTCACCCAGGCTGGAGTGTAGTGGTATGATCTCAGCTCACTGAAATCTCCATCTCCTGGGTTCAAACAATTCTCCTGTCTCAGCCTCCTGAGCAGCTGGGAATACAAGTGTGCACCACCATGCCCAGCAATTTTTTTTTCTTTTTTGTATTTTTAGTAGAGATGGGGTTTTGCCATCTTGGCCAAGCTGATCTTGAACTCCTGACCTCAAGTGATCTGCCCGCTTTGGCCTCCCAAAGTGCTGGGATTACAGATATGAGCCACTGCGCCTGGCCTTGCACCTACTATTACAGCTATACAGAAGGCTCTCTCTGTGAAACTTTGCATAATTCACTGCTGTTCATAATTCAGGTCTATGATAAGATGCATTCCTTTGAAAAGACTTTGTTGTATCACTCTATCAAGATTTGTCCCTACCCTACCATTTATTTTATATCTTTGTCTTTTATGGAATTACCCAAAATTATTACATTGTGTTTACTTAGAAATTTTTATTTTTGTTTTTCTCCTTCCAATTAGGATGTGAGTTCTTTTTCTTGTAAATTACTGTAACTTTTGCACTAAGAAGGGTGCCTGGAATAGCTATATTGCTAAATGAATGAATGAATGAATGAGTTATGCTTATATCACGAGGATATTAAAGAAGCAAATGTTCATACTGATTAAAAGAAGTAACAGCCGGGCGCGGTGGCTCACACCTGTAATCCCAGCACTTTGGGAGGCCGAGGCAGGCAGATCACGAGGTCAGGAGATCGAGACCATCCTGGCTAACACGGTGAAACACTGTCTCTACTAAAAATACAAAAAAAAAAAAAAAAAAAAAAAATTAGCCGGGCGTGGTGGCACATGCCTGTAGCCCCAGCTACTCGGGAGGCTGAGGCAGCAGAATGGCATGAACCTGGGAGGCAGAGCTTGCAGTGAGCCAAGATCAGATCGCGCCACTGCGCTACTCCACACTCCAGCCTGGGCGACAGATCCGTCTCAAAAAAAAAAAAAAAAAAAAAAAAGGCAACAGTTTATGATCATTAAACATCAGGACTTTGCTACAAAAACAAATAATTCCCACGTCTTTCCCAGATCCGTGTTTATTTGTAGAAAGCCAGTGGTTTATGAACGATATTATCTCTTAACTTTTTTTTGCAATGTTTAAACTACATAAATACAATATTGAGGGAATTCTTACACCTTAAAAGATGACCCTTATGAATTTAGCCAAAAATTCCCTGGAGATGAGATTGTTTTTAATCATACACATTCCTCTGACATCTGTGCCCACAAGGACTCAGGCTCTGTGGATTTCAGAGCACTCTGATAGACTCAGAAAGCCCACAAAACATCTAGAGAAATAAACACGTTGTTGACCTAAATATAGTTTTTTTTTAAGAATATGGGCTTTTCACAGGCATTTATGGCTTGAAATGACATTTCCTATGTATAGTAATGTATTTCACAGGAAATGCCTAGTTTTGGGACAATCATCTAAAATGCACTTTCCTTGTCATTGGAAAATAGCTTTCTGTGTAGGGGAGGGGCTTTAAAAAGTAATGACACCCTGCAAGATGCAGTTTTTAGTCTTCATTCTTACCAAATATTAAGTGCCCAAAATATATTGTTTTAATATCCTAGGGGAAATCTGGCTAGATCTTTCCTATTACAACTCTTCTGCAATATCCAGGCTTTGGATGCTAATGTATTAATGTAATGAAACTACACACTGGTTTGTAAATGTTCAGTCTATAAGCAGCTTATTACCAGTTTATACGAAATCTGAAAGAATCATCGCATTCTTCACAATGTCTATCACAGTTATTGGCAGAGAGTACATGTTTCTTAACATGAATTTATTAATATATTGGTTATAAGAAAAAGAAAAATATTTTCGTTATGAAAAAGCAATATGTTAGCATTAACCTATCATATAGAAATGAAGGCAAATACTTATAGTCTATTTTAGTAAGTGTATCATATTGAAAAGAATAAGAGAGGCAAGAAAAACTGCGTAGGTTAAAAATAGGGGTTTATTTTTCTTTTTATTTTTCTTATTTCAATAGGTTTTGGGGAACAGGTGGTGTTTAGTTACATGGATAAGTTCTTTAGAGGTGATTTCTGAGATTTTGGTGCACCTGTCACCCAAACAGTACACACTGTAGCCAGTGTGTAGTCTTTTATCCCTCACCCCCTCCCACCCTTCCCCTCAAGTCCCCAAAGTCCGTTGCATCATTCTTATGCCTTTGTGTCCTCATAGCTTAGCTCCCACTTGTAAGTGAGAACACACAACATTTGGTTTTCCACACCTGAGTTACCTCACTTAGAATAATGGTCTCCAACTCCATCCAGGTTGCTGCGAATGCCCTTATTTTGTTCCTTTTTATGGCTGAGTAGTATTCTATGGAGTGTGTGTGTGTGTGTGTGTGTGTGTGTGTGTGTGTGTGTGTGTATAATCACATCATATTTTCTTTATCCAGTCATTGAATTATGGGCATTTGGGTTGGTTCCATATTTTTCCAACTGCAAATTGTGCTGCTATAAACATGTATGTGTCTTTTTTATATAATGACTTCTTTTCCTCTGGGTAGATACCCAGTAGTGGGATTGCTGGATCAAATGGTAGATCTACTTTTAGTTCTTTAAGAAATCTCTGACTGGGCGCAGTGGCTTATGCCTGTAATCCCAGTACTTTGGGAGGCCAAGGCAGGCAGATCACCTGAGGTCAGGAGTTCAAGACCAGCCTGGCCAACATGGAGAAACCCCATCTCTACAAAAAATACAAAATTAGCCGGGCATGGTGGTGCATGCCTGTAATACCAGCTACTTGGGAGGCTGAGGTAGAAGAATCACTTGAACCCGGAAAGTGGAGATTGCGGTGAGCCAAGATCGTGCCATTGCACTCCAGCCTGGGCAACAAGAGTAAAACTCTGTCTCAAAAAAAAAAAAAAAAAAAAAAAAAGAGAGAGACAAAGAAATCTCCATACTGTTTTCCACAGTGGTTGTACTACTTTACATTTCCACCAGCAGTGTAAAATTGTTCTCTTTTCCCCAAATCCATGCCAACATCTATTCATCTATTTTTTTTAATGTTTAAATTATGGCCATTCTTGCAAGAATAAAGTGGTATTTCATTGTGGTTTTACTTTGCATTTCCATGATAATTAGTGATATTTAGCATTTTTTCATATGTTTTCAGCCGTTTGTATGTCTTCTTTGGTTATTGTCTTTTCATATCCTTAGCCCACTTTTTGATGGGATTATTTGGCTTTTTATTTGCTGATTTATTTGAGTTCCTTGTAGATTCTGGACATTAGTCCTTTGTCAGATGCATAGTTTGCTAAGATTTTCTCCCACTTTGTGAGTTGTGTGTTTACTCTGCTGATTATTTCTTTTGCTTTGCAGAAGCTTTTTAGTTAAATTAAGTCCCATCTATTTCATTTATTTTTGTTGCATTTGGTTTTGGGTTGTTGGCCACGAAGTCTTGCCTAAGCCAATGTCTAGAAGGGTCTTAGATTTAAGTCTTTGATCCATCTTGAGTTGATTTTTGTATAAGGTGAGAGCTGTGAATCCAGTTTCATTCTTCTGCATGTGGCTTGTCAATTTTCTCAGCACTATTGTTGAATAGTGTGTCCTTTCCCCACTTTATGTTATTGTCTGCTTTGTCAAACATCAGTTGGCTGTAAGTATTTGTCTTTATTTCTGGGTTCTCTGGTTCTCTATTATGTTCCATTGGTCTATGTGCCTATTTTTATACCAGTGCCATGTTGGTTTGGTGATTATAGCTTTATATTATAGTTTGAAGTAGGGTAATGTGATGCCTCCAGATTTGTTCTTTTTGCTTACTCTTGCTTCGGCTATGTTGGCTCTTTTGGGTTCCAACAACTATGGGCTTATTTCTCTTTTATTTAGCTGAAGGCCTGAAAGTAGATAGTCTAGATAATGCAGATTATTTTTACATCTCAGTCTCCTGTTTTTCAGTTTTCACTGTTTCTATTGTATGGTTTTGCTCTAAAGCTTGCATCATAATAACTATATGGCTGCTGCTGTTCCAGCCATTACATCTACATTCTAGCAAGGAAAAAGGAGAATGGACAAAAGAGTACCAAAAGTTAAGTTCTTTAGGTGTTTCTCATGAAGTTCTACTAAGAGACTTCCATTCGTAGCTCACTGGCCTGACCTTGCCATATGGCAAACCCTATCTTCAAGGGATGATGGGAAACATACACTTTTAGTGGATATGTTGTTGTCCTCATCAAAACCACGGCTTGTCTTAGTAAGAAAGAAGAGTTGAAGAATTATTGAGCAGGCAACTTCTGCCCTAATAAGGTACAATAAGCCTCCATTTCCTTTAATACTGAAGACAGACATACAAGATTGTTTGGATCAGAAATGGAAGATAAGCATTTTATATGGTATAATTTATTACTTTAAATTCACATAACACTATAGATTTATTCTCAAATACTTTGAAAAATAAAACACTTAAATTCGGGACTGTTATCTAAAAGATGGAAATGGAATAATGAAGCAAGTCAAATATCAATATTATCATTTTAGCTGTTTAATAATGATGGCTATTGAATGCTAAACATTTAATAGTAAAGGTAGTATGATATGGAAGATACTATTAAATTATTAGATATTATGGCCCACCTGGTGAGCTTAAATATAATTTTTAAAATAAATCTAACAGTGAAAATTATTGAGAAGGGTTGATTTTGAAAGTGGGCATTGTCACTTAGCACCATTGATTGAATGATGATGATAATGGCGCTGGAGATGATGATGCTCATGGTGCCAGGTGTGATGATGCAGATGTAGTACTGGTTTCAGGTGTGGTAGAGATGGTAGCTAACATAAAATTGGAGCCCAATATGTGCCCATCCCTGTCCTAAGCACTTTACACATACCACCTCATTGAAGACTCACATCCATCCTATGAAACAAATAAAAAATTTTTACTCCATTTTATAGATAAGTGAAGAGAATAAGTCATAACCCGAGGACATTTGCTTACTTAGAAATTGAAGTCTGACTCCAGAGTCTGGCTCTTAATTCCCATATTATACTACCTGTCTGAAGGGATGAGGAAGGAAAGAGCAAAGAGGATGATGAAGATCTGAACCTTTATCACAATCTACTAATCTAAATTGGTAGATTTTTATCCATCTTGCTCTGCCCTCACTTAAAGACTTGTCAAGACTCCTCTGCCTTTCCTTGGTACTGGAACAATAAGAAAACCCATAGATGAACCAGGTCAAGGAAGAACCTTTATTAGTGTGTGTATGAAAACACCAAATGCATCAAGAAAGACAATTTATGGAGAACCACATTCTGGGATTGAAATTGGTGAATATTAGGGCCCTTTTAGTGGTTTACAATAACCAGTGAACACATTTGGTCCTTTCTGTGATCCCCTTCAGATACAAGGGGTCTTCAAAAATGTCATGAAAAATATGTATTATGAAAAAGCTATATATGGATTTCAAAATTTTATTTTGCACCAAAATAAAATGTACTAATTTGTTATCAAATGTCTGAATGGGATCTAGTTTGAGGCACTAAGAATGGTAAGACATCAGTTTGAAAAAGAGCCCCATCAGAGAAACATGCATTCTGCTAAAATTGAAGCAAGAAAAAACATTGATCATGAAGCTTCTCTGGAAGAATGGTGAAATCACTGATGCTTCCTGCAAAGTTTATGAGGACAATCCCGTAAAGAAATCAGCAGTTTACAAATGGACAAGTTGTTTTAAGAAAGGACAAGACAATATGGAAAATGGAGCCTGCAGTGACAGGCCATCCACATCAATTTGCAAGAAAAAACATTCATCTCATTTGTGCCCTAATTGAAGAGGACTGATGATTAACAGCACGAACAACTGCCAACACCATAGACATCTCAATTAGTTCAGCTTACATAATTCTAACTAAAAAATTAAAGTTGAGCAAACTTTCCACTCAATAGGTACCAAAACCATTGCACCCAGATTAGTTGCAGCAAGAGTAGAGATTTCAATGAAAATTTTAAACAAGTGGGATCAAGATCTTGAAGCATTTTTTGAAAGAACTGTAACAGGAAATGAAACGTGACTTTAAAAGTACAATCCTGAAGACAAAGCACAATCAAAGCAATGGCTACCAAGAGGTGGAAGTGGTCCAGTGAAAGCATAAGTGGACCAGTCAAGAGCAAAGACCATGGCAACAGTTTTTTAGGGGATGCTCAAGGCATTTTGCTTGTTGACCTTCTGGAGGGAAAAATAATGATAACATCTGCTTATTATGAGAGTGTTTTGAGAAAGTTAGCCAAAATTTTAGTAAAACAAAACAAAACAAAACAAAATGCCCAAGAAAGCTTCACCAGAGAGTCCTTCCTCTTTACACCAATGGTCCTGTTCATTACCCTTATTTTAAAAAGGCAATTTTTAAAGACTTTCAATGGGGAATCAACAGGCATCCATCTAAGAGTTCTTTTTCTTTTTTCGAGATAGGGTCTCACTCTGTCACCAAGCTAGAGTCCAGTGGTGTGATCACAGCTCACTGAAGCCTCAACCACTTGGCCTCAAGCAATCCTCCTACCTCAGCCTCCCAAGTAGCTGGAACTGCAGGCACATGCCACCATGCTCAGCTAATTTTTTAATTATTTGCAGAGATAAGACTTCACTATGTTGTCCAGGCTGATCTCAAACTCCTCTGCTTGAGCAATTCTCCCACCTTAGCCTCCCAAAGTGCTGGGATTAGAGGCATGAACCACCGTGCCCTGCCAACTTAGAGTTCTGATTTGGCTCTTGCAACTTTTACCTATTGCCTAATCTTTATAATATCTGTAAAGGGTACCCTTTTTTCTTCAGTTAATAATGTAAAAAAGATTGCATTGATATGGTTAAATTCCCAAGACCCTCAGTTCTTTAGGGATGGACTAAATGGCTGGTATCATTGCTGACAAAATTTTCTTAAACTTGATGGAGGCTATGTTGAAAAATAAAGTTTATATTTTTTATTTTTATATTTTAATTCAATTTTTCCATACACTTTTTGAAGTCCCCTCATATTTATAACATCCAAAAGTCAACTTTGTATCACAACTAGAACATTATTGTGATGGGCACTGGTTTTGAGGAGGGAGCAATATTTAAGCAAGGACTACTTTTTGAAGTAGTTTATTAATTGTTGCTTTATATTATATAAAATTATTATATAACTTTTACTTTCTCCTCAACCACAGATTCCTGATAAAGATATCTGAGATATGAGATGTGAAGATCCTCATATGTTAATGGAAAATAAGAAACTGTTGTTTTTAACTTGCATTGTTTGATTAATAATGTACCATAAATATGTTCCATTTTATTAAATATCATTGTACATATTATATATATTGTGAATTTATATATATAGTGAGGATATACTATTATACATTTAACAATACATACTGCTAGACTCTTTGACTCTAAAAAATTAAATTGTTATTAATGAAGCTGCATTACATAGATTTATAATTAAGTCTTTGCCCAAATCTTTAATTATTTTAGATAATACGTTTCTGAAGCATGAAATTATCATGTTAAAGGATTTGTATGTGGCAGGAAAAATTCTAAATAAGTAGTTTTAAATTAGCATTTATTGGAAAATTGCCTTCACAGACTCCATAGATGCACTGGAACTTGAATCTCAATTTATGTCCATTGGCTCTTCTATCCCAGGTATGTATTGTTGCTACAGAAAATGGAAGCTCCTCAGGCCAGCTATCCTCCTGTAAACACTTTTTATCCAACTACTGTTTTATGTTTCTCTACCTCCTTCTTCTTCCCCTCTTCCAAAACCTTGTGCTCCTTGGAAAACCGGCTAAATCATTACCATGTATCCCACTACTTCCTCAATCTACTTCCTTATCACCTGTTCTATTTATTGGTATCAACTGGAGTCTTTGTATTTCTGCAGAGCATTGAAGGAGAGTGATACTTTCTTCCACACCCCAGTTTCCACAGGCCAAGCCATGACTCAGCACTGTCCTAGCTTGTCTCCAGCCATTGCACCATATCCAGATGTAAAAGTACCCTTTCCTTTAGGAGTCATAGCATCTGCTATCTGTCCAACTGTCTCACCTTCTTTCCTTGTTAATAATCTTGCCTCACACAGAAGCCAGAGTCATGTCACTCTTTGTCTAAAAAACCTGATGGCCCCCATTACCCACAGAGTAAAATCTGAAATCCTTACCACAGCCGGTGAGGCCCTAAAATATTTATGCTCCATTCTCATTTGTTGCTATTCTCCAAGTACCCTCTAAACTCAGAGCTTGAAGGTCACACTTTCATCTGCTGGAACACACTTCTGACACATGGCTCACTCTTTTACCTCCTGAAAGCCTTGGCTTAAGCATCTTCTTATCATAGACATCTCCTCTTTCTACCCTCACCTCCTTCTCTGTTTTTTTATGCCTACTTTATTCTTCTTCATAGTCCTTGTGCTCCCGGCCAACCCATGGCATATATGAAATGGCACATATCCATGAAAGCAGAGGCATTTTTTGTTTTATTCAATGGTGGATCTCCAGTGTCTTCAGTCTCTGGCACAGAAAGGGTGCCAATCAATATTCATATAAATAAATAAATGAAGAACGATAAGTTATATACTTATCATTTGGCCTCTCATCCACATTTATTTTACATTTTGACAATCCCTCTCTGTACTATGATGACGTTTATTTTCTTGTCTTGCAAAATAGACTATATACTTCCTAAAGGTTAGGAGTCTATTCTATTTTTCTCTCATATAAACTTAGGAAAAACCTGACATATGATAGATATTCGGAAAAATATTTGTTGAACTGAACTACTCTCCCTTTCAGACCCTTTCTTATCTTCCCTGTTCTATTATTCCAATTTTGCAGAGAAACTAAAGCCCAGTGAAGTTCAGAGAATTTCCCAAGCTGGTAAATGGCTGAGCCATGAGTTTAAACTCAAGTATCGCTCCACGTCTACTTCTTTTTTTTTTTCTTTTAATGTTGTTTTTCCTACTAATGGCCTATCCTAATCTTGAATTGATATATACAGAAGCTTCTAGCATTATGCACATGCTGTGAAAAGTTATGCTTGAGACCTTGGGATCCTTAATTTGTCAAATGTTTGGAAGAAAAATATACTGCTCTAATTATAGAATGCAGATGGCTCTTTGAAAACTTACAAACTATGTCATTTAGCAAAGTAGAACATAAGAGAAACATGCTTTATGAAGTGGCCTTATTTTCTTAAAGGGACAATTTTTGTGAATCTTACTTCAAAGGGCATAAACAGGATGCCTACACAATCTTGATTATAAGAATACCTTAAGTAATCCCATTAAACACTGGTTACAATAATTTTAACCCTCAATTATGAAAGTGGGTCTTTCTAATTATAGGCAACATTCAGCATTTGGGACCAAGTTATTGCTGGTTATGTAAGTTGCAGATCCAACCAAAGCCAAATATACCCTAGCTGGATTTTACCCCACATTTTTAAATTTCCAATTATATTGTGATAGCATCAGCAGCACTACCCTCTGCAAAAATTTAAAACCTCATGACTCAAATTAATCTACAGGGAAACTTCCAGAAGCAAGGGAAAAAAATGTGAATGAGGACGTGGTTCAGTATCAAAGCCAAATATCCTGAGGAAAAGCTCTTAAAAACACAAGTAGCCACGAACAACGGGATTCTTTATTTCTTTATGAATTTCCTAGAAGTGACGCAAAGTTTCCCAATTCTTCCATTTCTTCTGTGGAATGCCCAGTAACTATAACCATCATAGTGAAACATGTTATCACAATTCCCATTTCACCCACAAAGCATGGCGTAAAGAAAGTGGAGAGAGTAAATAACTGAATCAATTAATTAATTTCACAAATATATATTAAGCAGTGAATAAGACCAGAGATCCTACCTTTGGGTTGGTGCCATGAACCTATAATCCCAGCTACTAGGGAGGCCAAGGCAAGGGGATTGCTTGAGCCCAAAATTTCAAGACCAGCCTAGGCAGCACAGCAAGACCCTTGTGACAGTTCATACTGAGTGTCAACTTGATTGGATTGAAGGATGCCAAATATTGTTCCTGGGTATGTCTGGGAGGGTGTTGCCAAAGGATATTAACATTTGAGTCAGTGGACTGGCAAAGGCAGACCCACTCTTAATCTGGGTGGGCACCATCTAATCAGCTGCCAGTGTGGCCAGGATATAAAGTGGGCAGAAAAACGTAAAAAGTCTAGACTGGCCTAGCCTTCCAGTCTACATCTTTCTCCTGTGCTGGATACTTCCTGCCCTTGAGTATCGGACTCCAAGTTCTTCAGCTTTAGGACTCAGATTTCCTCTCCTTGATCCTTAGCTTGCAGACAGCCTATTGTGGGACTTTGTGATCATGTAAGCTAATACTACCTAATAAGCTCCCCTTTAGAGAGAGAGAGATATATATATATACACACACACATCTGTCCTACTAGTTCTGTCCATCTAGAGAAACCTGACTAATATAACCCTGTTTCAACAACAAAAAATAAAACCAAAGATCTCACCCTTGTAGAGTTTATATTCTAATTGTCCTTAACTGATTATAAAATCCACTCAAGAGGATTTTAAAATTAAGCTTGTCAACTATCTAACATGGTGAAAAAAGACTGATGCTTAAAGTATAAATTTGCTAGTTTCCCAAAATTTTGGATATGAAGTGACTTCAGGTGTTGAACGTTTTTTAAAAAAAATTGATGCCTTTATTTTCATATGTATCTGAAAAATATTGTTTTTCCATTTAAGCCAGTGACATATTATATTTGTATTAATTTATATATAATATACATTCACATATATTTACATATGAAAAGAAAAAAAGAACTTTTCCATTTAAAGAAAAACATTAAATAAATAAGAATAGAAATAATATGATACATGGATACGGCAAAACTTGGGAAGATGACACATAAATGACCAAAGTTTTGCAAAGACTAATTTCTTCAGAAAGTGATTTTAATGTACATAGTTCCAAATTGCAGGTATGCAAATGCTTGACATTAGAAAAAAACTGCTTAAGTCTAGAGAGCTTATTTTATCAAACACAAGAATTCATATACATATATGAACATATACATATGTGTATATGTTGAAATAATTGTGCAATACTGATTAGGCGCTTATTACATTCCAGGCATTGCTCTAAGCATTTCACATATTTTATATCTTTAATACACACAACCAAATTATAAAATAGATAAAATTATTGTTTTCATTTTGCAGTTTAAGAAATTGGCACAATAGGAAAAAGTAATTAGAAGCATAAGAATTAGAAAAAAGGAGGCAAAACTATGCCTATTTTCAAATGACATGTTTTTTTGCGAGAGGTCAAAATACTTTTAATTTTTAATTTCTTAATTTTTTAATTTTAGTTTTTATTTATTCAGAATTTTAACTTTTATTTTAGATTCTGGGGTACATGTGCAGGCTTGTTACCTGGCATATTGCATTACTCCGAAGTTAGGGGTGCAATTAATCCTATAACCCAGGTACTGAGGGTAGTATCCACTCATTCGTTTTTCAACCCTTACTCCCCTCTCAACCATTAGCACCCAGTTTCCATCGTTGCCATCTTTACATTACATGAGGTTATTTACATATCTGGAAAACCTAAACACAACAGTGGAAAATTTCTACAAACAATAAAATAACATATTAAAGTAGCAGGTTTAAAATCAACATACCAAAACCAATAGCTTTTACACGTACAGCAGGTCTTTGAATAATGTTGCTTCATTTAGTGCTGTTTCGCTATGCTGATGAGAAAAAATAATCAGTTCCCAGCTGGGGCCACTGTCTGTATGGAGCTGGCACATTCCTCTCTGTGTCTGCGAGAGTTTTCTTTGGTTACTCAAGTTCCCGCCCACATCTCACAGCTGTGCCCATTAGGTGAATTGGCCTGACTGTGATCCCAGTACAAGTGGGTGTTGGGCATACATAAGTGCGTTCTGTGATGGGATGGTGTCCAGGGCAGGCTGGGTCCCACCTGGTGCCCTGAGCTTTGGGGACAGGTTCCAGCTACCTGAGCCCCTGAACTGGGATCATTGACTAAATAATTATCTTACTTGTTTTTATTAATCTTTCTTAAATGTATGTATAGCTCACATTTGTGTCAGTGCTTAATATTAGAAATGTTTTGATCTTTATTTTGAAGTTTGACTGTGTTTTTGTGACCAGATATTGACTGTAGGAACTTAGTTACCATTTATATCAACCAGCCTATGATCAAATTGTTTTCATTATATGTTATTTCAGTTGAAGTTTCCAAGAATCTACTGATGATATTAAGTGAAGACTTACTGTACATAAGATGATAAACTGTAGCAGATATAATGAGAGAGAAGGAAAATAAAGATAAATGAGTGAATAAAATAGATGTAAACTTAACAAGAAATGTTCAAGAACTATCAAGAAAACTCTGAAATACTCCTGAAGGACACGAAAATTAACTTGAACAAAAAGAAAGAGACAGTGTCATTTGAAGAAATGGTATTATAAAAATGTCAGTTCTCTGTAACTCGATTTATAAATTCAACAATCATTCCAGTAAAAATACAAAAACATTTTTTGGAGCTAGACAAGTTTATTATAAAGCTTATAAAGTTTATTATAAAGCTTATTGGCCAATCAAAAAAGCAAAAACCATCAGAAAAATCCTTTAAAAAAAAGAATAACAGTGGAGTGGGAAATAGCCAGTCCTACCAGATATTAAAACATATATAAAGCCTTTCAAGTAAAACAGTGTGATATTGGTGCGTGGGTGGATATAGAGAACAATGAATCAGAAGAGAAATCCAGAAATTAATCCAATTGGATAAACAAATTTAGTACACAAAAAAACTCAGAATTATAACTCAATTGGGTAAAAAGGGATGTTTTAATAAGTGATGTTCAAATAATTGGATTACTCTATGGAAAAATATAAAGTTAGATAGAATTCTCAAACTGTGTGCAACGATGATTTCCAAATGGTCAAAGATTTACATGTAATAAAAAAAGAAACAATATAAATATTAATATAAGGAAACATTGATGAATCTCTCTATAAATTATGAGAAAGATTTCTTAATTATAATTCAAAGTCTGCATGCAAAAAAGGAAAGGACTCTGAATTTAACTACCTAAAAATAAACTTTTGT
Organism: Papio anubis; assembly: GCF_008728515.1. Classification (NCBI taxonomy): domain Eukaryota; kingdom Metazoa; phylum Chordata; class Mammalia; order Primates; family Cercopithecidae; genus Papio; species Papio anubis. The sequence goes on along the minus strand of NC_044991.1, from coordinate 81,648,283 downwards.
ACTATAAGCAAAGTAAAAATGTAAATTACAAAACAGGGAAAAAAATATGTGCAATTTATATACCCTTAAGACAGAAAAAGACTCTAAAAAAAGTTCAACAATTCTACGAGAAAAACAAGCAATGGATATGAACAGATGGTTCACAGTAAAAATACAAATACACTTTAACAAAATATAAGGTGCTCAAACTTGACTCATAAATAAGATGCTAGTTAAAAATCACTTGGAAAGGAGCGAATCAGTAGCAGATCTGTGACTCCCTGCCTCTCACTCTGCAAGGATCAACCTTAAACAGATCTCCTTTTCAACTTTCTAAAGCTTTTACCAAGATACACCAGGTTTGTCTACCTTGCTTGTCATAAATGGCCCCAAATTTATTAACGTAGAGAGCAGAGCTAGTGGCAGAATGGAAGCTGGGTTGCACAGACTCTCTCTCTCTGCATGACTAACAAGAGAATAAAAACAAAGAAGCACCAAAGTGTTTAAAGCTTCCTCTGAGCTGATGTGTGTCACACATATTGTTACTATGTGTCTTACTTTGACATCAAAACATGTTCCAATATGAGAAAGAGGACTATTTTTTGGAAGTTGCATCTGGTGGGTTGGGTCCCTACAGAGAAGCATGCTGTGTCTTTGTTGCTACTTGCGTTAGCTTTTGAATCATTAGTGTAGTCTAGTGGTAGGTAAGATCTATGACTTGCTTGAATTGCTCTGACAATCTGACATTTTGTGGTAAAGGAGATATTACTGCCTGCCTATTGGGGTGACAAAAATAATCTCTCGGTTTTGCTACAGGGAGAGAAGCCTGTTTAAACGGTGCTGGTTGGAAAACAAAATGGCCGGGCGCAGTGGCTCACGCCTGTAATCCCAGCACTGTGGATGGCCAAAGCTGGCGGATCACGAGGTCAGGAGATCAAGACCATCCTGGCGAATCCTGTGAAACCTTGTCTCTACTAAAAATACAAAAAAGTTAGCCGGGCGTGGTGGCGGGCGCCTGTAGTCCCAGCTACTCGGGAGGCTGAGGCAGGAGAATGGCGTGAACCCGGAAGGCGGAGGTTGCAGTGAGCTGAGATCCGGCCACTGCACTCCAGCCTGGGTGACAGAGCGAGACTCCGTCTCAAAAAGAAAAAAATTTAAAAAAACAAAACAAAAGAAAAGAAAATGGCATGTGAAATGTAGCAAGGTAGGACAGAATTATCTATGCATACCCTTTGATCTAGCGCTCTGCTTCCTCTTATGGGAATCTAGCCAAAAAATATAACTCTAAAAATATTTTTTAAAAAGACACAAGGCTATTAACTGAAGTCCTATCTAATACAGCAGAAGATTGGGAACAACCCATATGTCCATTGGTAGACAACCAATTTAATCAGCAGTGGAATGTACACACCCCGGAGGACTACACAACTGTTTAAAAGAGGGGAATATCTTAATACAATTCCCGTGGAGTGATTTCCTGAATATATTTTTAAGTGAAAAAGCAAGGTATAGAACAGTATATAGTATCCACATATTATCTAAGGAATGGGCATTATACAAATGCATATACACATTTGTTTATCTTATAATCAATGAAAGGACAAATTAGAACATTAAAAATAATAGGTTATCCATAAGGTAAAGGAAGAAACGGATCAAGAGGCAGAGATGTAAGCTAAACTTCCCTGAGTACGTCTTGATTTAAGGTTCACAGTTTTAAAACAAAAATGAAACAAATACTTAACAAAAGCAATCCCTAAAATAAAAAGCGAAATAAAGCAAGTCAGCCTAATGGGTATTGATCGGTAGCTCAACCACTCAGAGAAAAATTATTTTAAGTGACTTTAAAACATGGTAATTTGATTGTATATCCTTAATAGGATACATTATAAGGGCAAAATTATTTTAGTAAAACTGGTATTTTTTCTCTCTCATATATATATATGTCTATATGAGAAATCATACATATATACAAATGATTATAGTGATATTATTATTCTGACACACATTCACATGCACACACATGTATGATTAATCACATGAACCTGGATAAATAAATGTCATTAAAATTAAAGAATAAGTACTGGACACCTAATACATAACATGGTGACTATAGTTAATAATGACATATACTTCGTATATGCTGAAAGTAGTTTTCATGTGCCTTCTCACACACACAGACACGTGCACGCACACACACACACACACAAAATAGGTAACTATTTGAGATGATGGTTGTGTTATTTAGCTTGATTTTAGTAACCATTTCAAAATATAAATGTATATCAAAATATCAAGTTGTACACCCCAAATATAAGCAATTTTTGTCAATCATACCTCAACAAAGCTGAAGAATTAAATAGGTAATTATGTTAATACCATTAGGAACCAATTTTTCTAGCATAAAAGTAAAATTACACGTTAAATCAAAGAATCGAGTAAGAACCTTGAAACTATAAATTTAATTTGCTAATAGCAGTAGAAACTCATTATGTATTTTTTTCTTAGTAAACAAGCATATTTCCTGTCTCTGCCCAATGAAAAGACCAGCTCTGTATTACTAGGTAACCTCAGCACCTAGACTGTGCTCTTTGAATGCCGTTTTCGTCTCAGAAGAACCAGGGCTCTTGGGAGAAATGGGGAATCCTGGGTCTGGGGCAGTGAAAATTTAGGATGAATTAGAAGCATCCTATAGGGTAGAAAATCCAGAAAGCTGTGAGACTCCTGAAATTATGTGAAAAAGACTCAGGAGCCAACATGAAGGAGCTCCCCTTGGCCAAAGATAAAAATAACTGAGTCTCAAAACAAAACAAAACAAAACAAAGAGACAAAAGATTGAACAACAAATGTGTTAAAAAATACATTCATAATACAGTAGTCCTCCCTTTTCTGAAGACTATATGTGCTGTTTTTTTCATCTGACGACCAAGAGGGCTTCTGAGTTACTCAAAGGGTCAGGGGACAGTGTGAAGATGCTGGAAATAGGGATAATTCACAACTGCCCAGGATGGAGCCGAAACAGAATAAGATTTCATCACACTCCTCATGGGGAGCTCCTTCATGTTGGCTCCTGAGTCTTTTTGACGTAATTTCAGGAGTCTCACAGCTTTCTGGGTTTCCTACCCTTCAGGATGCTTCTAATTTATCCTACATTTTCATTGCTTCAGACCCAGAACTCCTCCTTTCACTGCATTCCTCAGAACGGTGTGCAATTTAAAACTTATGAATGGCTAATATCTGGAAATTTTCGTTTCCAGATCATATTTTCAGATCAAGGCTTAATATGGGTAACTGAAACTTGGAAAGTGAAACCACGGAAAAGGAGGAGAAATATTTTAATAATAAAATATAATACTAAAATCAGACCAACAAACTAAAGAAACCTCTTTGGTCAACTTTTTGGAATTCCAGTGAATGAAGACGGAAAAAAACATGCATTTGTCCTGCTGTCCAGGTGTGGACTGTATCTCAAGGTAACCATACAATAGATCACGGGAGGTTTTCAGCACAGAAGAGTTCCAGGCAGGTAATGCATGTAGGAGTTACCACCTTCCAACTCCTACTAAAATAGTAGATCGAGGGCTGCAAAAGCCATGAGGTGAAAAGCTATTGAGGAACTCTTACTAATAGATGGATTGAGCTGACAATACTTAAACCCACTCATTAACCATGGCCTGGAAAAAGCAGAGCACCAGGCATTCTGGGCCTTCTGGTGGGATGCACACAGCACCACCTATGACCCAGGTAGCATCCTTGGGGTGGGAAGAGGACTTGACTCGATTTTCAAAAAAATCAAATGACAGAGTGATGTATTAAATGATACAGGGTGCGATCAACCAAATTCAGGATGGCGATTTTACAGAACAATCTAGTTGTCCCAACAAATAAATCGCAAGAGTGAGGGTTGGAGAGAGGGATGCGAACTTGTACATTAAGAGAGATTTAAGAGACATATCAATCGAATGTGATGTGTGGACCTTTTTTGGATCCTGATTTGAAAGACAGTATGTAAGATGTGATCAAGAAAATTGGAACACTGGCTAGTTTATAAAATTAAAGACTTATTTTTTGTGTGTGATGATGGCGTTATGGTTATGATAAATTTTAGAGGTACCTAAGGAAGGGATGACAGATGAAAATAGTATGAAATCCAGAATTAACTTCAAAATAACCCAATAGTTGAGAGGGAAAGGGGAAAGGGAGTTCCTTTAGATAAAAACCACATTTGACCATGAGTTGATAATTACTGAATCTGGTTGACAGATACATGAGGAATTTATTAGTCTCTGCACTTTAATGTATGTTTAAAACTTTCCAAAATCAGCTAGTACACACATACACAGATAGAGAAAAAGGCACAAAGATGTTAACTAACTTGCCCAAGGTCAAACAGTTAGTAAGTTGTAGACCACTATGAAAATTAAAATATATGTTAAAATTATTTAAAAATTTGAAGAGAGTAACTAGGTCTTATCATTAAAAAAAAAAAAAAAAAAAACAAAATCAAAACAGGTCTTAGAAGAGTATTTGGCACAAATTTACCCAATAAAGCTTTGTTGCATGAAACATTACCTATGCCCTGTCTTGTTCTGAATAGGACTTTTCATTTATTTAGGTCTTCTTTAATTTTTTTTAACAATGTTCGTAGTTTTCAGAGAATAACTTTTGTACTTCTTTTGTTAAATTTATTTCTAAGTATTTTATATTTTTGATGCTATTGTAAATGGAATTGTTTTGTTCATGTTCCCTTTGGATTTTTAATATATAGAAATATAATGGACCACTCTGAAACCTTGATGAAAGTGTTTGTTAGTTCTAATAGCTTCTTGGTGAATTCCTTAGAGTGATATCTCTACAAGATCATGCCATTTATGAATAGAGGTGGTTTTACTTCCTTTCTCATATAGATATCTTTTATTTCATTTTCTTGCCTAATTGCCCTAGAACATCCAGTGCAATGTGGGGTAGAAGTGGTGAAAGTGAAACACCTTGTTCTTTTAAAGATTTTAGGGGAAAGCATTATCTTTTACCATTATAAAATAAATTAGGCACAGAAAGACGAATACCACATGACCTCATTTATATGTGGAATCTAAAAAAGAACTTATAGAAGAAGAGAGTAGAATAGTGGTTACTAGGGCTGGGGTTGAGGAAGGAGTGTTTGGTGAGATAATGGTGAAAGAACACCAAATTTCAGTTAAATAAGATGAATAAATGTAGGAGATCTAATGTACAATATAGTGACTTTGGTTAATAACAATGTATTCTATTCTTGAAAATTGCTAAAACAGTACATTTTAAGTGTTCTCACCATAAAAAAAGAGATAAAATATGTGAGGCAATACATATATTAATTAGTCTGATTTAGCCATTCCACAGTGTGTAGATCTTTCAAAACAACATGTTGTACACAATGAATGTACACAATTTTTGTCAATTTAAATAAATAAATGTTTAAAAAACCTAAGATTTCCTTCATAACACACACCCACACGTTTTCTTAATCTCATTCAATCCCTAGTCATATTCAAATGTCCCCAACTGTTTCCAAGTCATCCTTTTTCGTTGATTTGTTAAAACCTGGATCAAATCAAGGTTCACAATTTGCATTTGATTATGTCTCTTTAAATCTATAACAGGCACCCACCTCCTTCTCCTTTCTTAAAATAGCATGGAAGCAATTGGATCACTGGTACCTTTCAATTTTGTCATTAAGAATAAAATGCATAATTGTCAATGGAATTGATATTGAGTTGAGTGGTGTGAACCTATTCTAAAGTGAGGCATTCAATGGGAGAGGGTAAGGGAAGTTAAAGTATCTTAATAGTGGTGTGTATTATGTTGTACGTTTGCTTGTTTACTATTTTTTTAATCTTATTTCCCAGTTGCCAGCTTCTGAAGAGCACTGGCTCTGTCTTGTGCTCTGATGAAAACCCAGTGCCTGGCACATAGTTGTTCAATGAATACTTCTTAAATGAGCAAGTCAGTGAGAGACTGAATGAATGAATGAATAAATGAATGAATGAATGAGTTTCTCTGATGGAAGTATAGACAAAGTGCTATGAAAACACAGAAAAGTTCATTTTTATATAGTTCCCTTTTAAGACCAAAAAATAAACTGAAGAACATAGATAGTAGGAGCTATTTAAAAATCTACTCTGCTTTGAAGGAGACGTGTTTCAAAACGAAATGCCTCATACAGAAATGTTCTCATTGATAATAAGCCTATATCTGAATCCTTATTTAATTAGAAGATGAGCCATGGTATTACATTTTAGGGTCACCTTCTTCTTTGATACTCATTTGGTCTTTTCATCCTTCTTGAACCTCTCCTACTTTGTATTCATCTTCCAAGAGAAATAATTAAAATTCCAGCACTGTGGCATGGACACAAATCTTTTGGCTTTAAAATAAACTCTTTTGTTTCTGAGGTTCACTGTATAATAAAGAGCCCATATAGGGGATAAAAAGGCAAGACTTCTAGCTGCAGCTTTCCTCCTGGAACTTAAGCTATCTCTCTTAAGTTAGACGTGACTAATGTAAAATAGTTTCTATGGCATTTAGGAAAAATTCAGTCTGAATGCACTCACATTACTTTATAAGCTATCCAGCCATACACCTCCTGACAGAGCCCATTTCCCTAACATTAAAATTTAATATAACCATTACTCCTCTTCTCAATTTGGTGTTTAAAAATGTAAGCACTCTTATACTCAAGCTCTCATTAAACAATTCTTTCCAGTTTCATATGCTGTATATGAATCCTGGAAGTTCTTTTTTCCTTTTAGAATATCGGGATCACTGGTACCTTTCAATTTTGTCATCAAGAATAAAATGCAAGGAAGTGGTAATAATTTCCAATGTAAGTTATATTAAGTTGACTTTTGTGAATGTCTTCTAAAGTAAGCCTTTGAATGGGAGAGGGTAAGTTAAAGTGGCTTAAAATATTCTTTCCTAAGGCTTGAAACAGTGGTCATAGTTCGATTATTTCCCTAGAGACCCTGCCAAAGAAAATGCTGATGGATGTGAATAAATTTTGATGCCAGTAGCTTTCCCATCTCCATCCCAATGGACAGATGTATTTTGTTGGCTGATTTTTGCTGCATATCACCTGTTCTCTGTTTATAGTAAAGTCCATGTTTTATCCTTTAGAAAGAAATGCTCCGTAATCTAGTCCATTTGGTTTATTTGAGATTGAATCAATTTATTTCAGGGTAGCTCCAAGGGTAGTCATCTGACTAAGGCATGAATGACCAGAGCATTTTTTTTTCCACCTGGATACCACCTTTGGTTCAGGAATGTACATAAGCACAACCAATAAGACACAACATAAAGATTTGGATGAAATCATTATAAAAAAGAAATTCACTTTATAGTGTGTTACTATTTCTAGCAGGATGGATGTCTAGAAGTGTTGGAGGACATTTTACTGCAATGAATAAAAAGGCTGACTTAAGCCAAAATAGAAGAAAGCAAGGACAAGAGATACAGATGACTCTCTAATTACAAAGTCTAAGCACCTGGATTTAGCCATAGCTAAAGATTATCCTGAACTTTTCTGTTATATTAGCCAATAAATTATTTCTGACAGAAGACAGTTTAAGTTGGATTTTTGTCTTTTGAAACTGCCAGCATACTGACACATGTATAACACGGTTGTATCACTATCACTGGCCCAACTTTTGGAATTTGGGAAGAGGCCAGCAATTCTCACATTTACTGCTTGAAGAAAGGATTCGCATAGTGTTCATCCAAGAGCAATAGCATTTTTCAGGAAAATCCATTAAGACTTAGTCTTTTTAGAAAGATCAAGTCCTTAAGAGACATCTAACTAGACATTGTCTATTTTCCTTGTGTTTGACCTACTTTGTGGACTTTCAAAAGAAAAATGTAAGTCTAGAAGTAGTAGGTTTCAATGGAATCAGCTCATATTCAACTCTATTATCTTTTCTTTTCCTTTCCTTTTTTTTTTTTTTTTTTTTGGTTGAATTTCTTTTGCAGGTTCAAGCCAATTTTGCCAACAGACCAGATTGGAATATCGATTTAGCACTCAGATAGGAAAGCCAACCTTTTGCCAGAATGGCCAAAATACCATCTGTAGCGAATGAAACCTGATTGCTTTGCACAAAGTCTTCTGGATCCCAGTTTTTGGACAAGGTCTGTGAGGGTGAAAATGCATCCAGAAGCCAGACTCTCCTTAAATCACCCTCATTCTTGAAACAATGAGGAAAAGGGAAGAAAAAGTCCACCTACAAATGACAAATGATCAACACAGCTTGCTTGCTAAGTGAAGCTGACTAATCTATTACCTCTGAAATGATTTCAAGGTGTTACAGAATGAGCTTGCCTATATTTCACATTTGCAGGGACATAAGGCAATAAATTCTAAGCATGCTTCGTTGCCCTGTAATAAGTTACTCACATCATCTTCACACTAGTTGATTACTGATCAAATCGTTAGGTGACCATGATTGAGACTGCAAGCATATTTTTGCCAAAGGATATACATCACAAAATGTTTTCACAGTAGAAAGACTCAAGGAAATACACAGTTGGAAGTTCCTGAACTCTGATGTCGGTGGAATAACACTTGATTTATTCAATCACAGCACATTATTTGCAACCTGTGTAATTTGCATGTCATACATTTCTACAGAATCCGAGAACATTCATGTTTTATCTAATTTATCTCCATAATTTCCCTGGCTGGAGAAAAGAAAGTGCTGATTGGCAAACCTGACCCAAGTTATCATGTTTTGCAAATAAGGACCTCACTGCACAAAAAGGTGGATTAGTTTGTCCCAGGACATTCGCACACAAAATCTAAATTATCAAGACTATATTGATTTTCTCCTTCACCGTTACATCTTAAAGACCCTGAAGTAGAAAATGAAGGCACACCTATTGGTGGTGGGTGGTAATTGCCAAGTAATCCTTCTCCCTTCGTGCTGCATGGCAACCCTTCACTCAGAAATTTCTTAACAGTGCAGAGCAACACAACACACACAGTTTCTCATTACCCATGTGCCCCTATCTGTGCTAGCACCTGGGAGGTTAACAGATGAATGTGTCAAACTGCAGCTCTCCAGAGCCTCTTCTCATTATGGGAGGGATATAGTTAGACATATACAAGATACAGCTAAATATGTAAAAATGTTGGCACTGTCTTACACACTATTTCTTCATTTATTTAACAAAAATAAAAACAAAAACCGATGAATAAAAAGTTAGCAGAACCAATCTCCTCTTTTCTAATTCTAAACCCTCAAGCATTAATGTGATCAAACTGATGTGGAAACTTCTTCTACCTTTTTCTGTGCTTGTGCAAACTTATACAAACCTGTGTTGACTTTTAAAATTTTCTCAATGGAATCATACTATATAAAGTGCACTGAAAGTAGCTTTTTTTTTCTGTAGTAATATCATGGACATTCTTCTAAGCATATATGGAGAAAATTAACTTGTTGTTTTTAAATTTCATTTTATTCATTTTTTTTTTTTTTATTTTGTGGTGGGCAAGGTCTCACTCAGTTGCCTAGGCTGAAGTGCAGTGGCACAATCACTGCTCACTGAAACCTCGACCTCCTAGGCTCAAATGATCCTCCTACCTCAGCCTCCCAAGTAGCCAGGATGAGAGGCACATACCACTATGCCCACAGAATTTTTTATTTTTTGTAGAGATTTGGCGATGGGCGTGTCTCTCTATGTTGCTCAGATTGGTCTTGAACTCCCGAGTTCAAGTGATCCTCCCCACACAGCCTCCTAAAGTGCTGAGAATACTGGTGTTAGCCACTGTGCCTGGCTGAAAACTAACTTTGTAGATAGTTGCATACTATTCTGTATTACAGATATGCTATGGTTAATTCAACAATCCCATAATTAGTGGACATTAAAGTTATTTTTTGTGTTTTTCCCCAGCGATCTATGTCTTCTCCTCTTCATCCTCCTCCTCCTCCTCCCTCTTCTTTTCTTTATACCTCCAAAGGTACAAAAAACCATTTGTACTTATATTTCCACTTAAGGATTTTCTCATTTCTGTCAAAAAGATTCACAAAAGTGAGATTACTGGGACAAGACATCTACTTTAAATCTTGATTTAAATATCTGTATTACTTCACCTGAAGTCTTTTAATTTTTGGTAATATAGTCATATTGTGGTCAGCTTATTTGGCTGCTTTTGTATCTCTTCTTTCACTGAGTTTTCTTTTCATAAGAGACGTCTGTTGTAACAGTTCAGCAGTCCTGTTATGATGTCTGTTACATTAGCAAATGCATCAGTACTTAACTACGGCCCAGACAACTCTAAATGTACCCATCATCTCCTCTAACCCTATAACAACATGTGTGCTAGTAGTGTCTCCATTTTACAGAGAAGGAAAGTGAGAAAGAAACAGGCTATTTAATTTGCTGATGGTCATAGAGTTCATAAGTGAAAGCATCAGGATTTGTAACTGCGGGTATCTGGCTGAGCCCACATAGCTGCCCACTGGGCTACACTACCTATCAATAAGCAAAGAGAGGTCCCAGCAACTAGGAAGTAGAAAACCTTGGGTTCAACTATTGACTATGCTACTTACTAGTCACATAGCCTTCAGAAATTACTTGTTATTTCTGAATACAGGTTGTCAAACATTTCTAATCCAAAAATCTGAAATCCAAAATGCTCCCAAATCCAAAACTTTTTGAGCATTCCTGCAACACCATCAGTGGAAAATTCTACCCCTGACCTCACGTGATGGGTCGCCATCAAAATACAGGGCACAAAACCCAATTTGTTCAGTCTGCCATTACCTGTTGTTGCTGTTGTTTAACAGCTGATCCCAGTATCTGCTGAGGGTGCTGTGTTTCTTGGTCGCCCCTAACACGTTATTTTTTCACTGTATTACTGCTATGTCATATTTTTTACCATTGTTCGTTCTCACGCTTCTATGAAGAAACATCCTGAGACTGGATAATTTATAAAGAAAAGAGGTTTATTTGACTCACAGTTCTGCATAACTGGGGAGGCCTCAGGAAACTTACAATCAAGTCGGAAGGCACCTCTTCACAGGGCAGCAGGAGAGAGAATGAGTGCTAGCAGGGGAAATACCAGACACTTACAAAACCATCAGTTCTTGTGAGAATTCACTCACTATCACAAGAACAGCATGGGGGAAACTGTCCACACGACTCAACTACCTCCAACTGGATCCCTTTCATGATACGTGAGGATTATGGGGTTTACAATTCAAGATGAGATTTGGGTGGGGACACAAAGCCAAACCATATCAACCGTTAAGTACTTACTGTAAGTGTAAGAAAATAAATGCATATCATTAGCATATAAATTCAGTCAGGAGTGATGGAAATGCTGTATAACCACAAATTGTCCACTTGGGTGGCTGAGACAGGGACACCTTGCTTTCTGATAGTGCAATGTATGCAAAATTTGTTTTATGCATACAATTATTTGAAACAATATAAAATTATTTTTAGGCTTTGTGTGTAAGGCATGTATAAAACATAAGTGAATTTGGAGGTAGACTTGGGTCTCTTCCCTAAGGTATCTCATGATGTATATGCAAATATTTCAAAATCTGAAAAAATATAAAATCCGAAACACTTCTGGTCCCAAACGTTTTGAATAATGAATGTTCAACCTGTATCAGTTTTCTCATATTTAATATAGACTCATAGCATCCTCCTTGAAAAGTTGTAACTGAATGAGGTCATGTTTGCAGAGTGTCTAGAACATAGTTCAGTAATTCTGTGTGTCTTGCCTCCTCCCACTTACCTTTTTCTGTCCTCCATTATTTCCCTTTCTTCTTTCTTTGTATCCCTAGCCCCTTATTCAGTGTCTAGCATGCAATATTCAAAAACTTTTTGTTGTTGTTGTTCATTTCTCTTTCTTTTCCTTGTTCACATCTCCATGTTTTCAGACTACTCCTCTGTCACTTGAAAGACATTCAGTAATTGAAGGCTGAATTTAGCAAACTTTGGTCTAGTATTCAGATCACTTGGAAAATTAAAAAATAAACATATCTATGTGCATACATGTGTAGAGAGGCCCATGCCTCAACCCTTGAGAGTTCATTTAGTTGATTTAGTCTTGGTGTCAAGAACTTTAAATTTTCATCAGAAGATACTATCCTGTGCCCAGAATTGAGAGCTGCTGGTCTGATAGAAGAGTCCATATTTCTTAGTCATTTTGAAGGATCAGGGGCTCTTAAATTTGAAGCACTTCAGAACTACTCACCAGGAGGACTTATCAGAACCCAGTGTTTGGCCTCATTCCCAGAGTTTCTGATTCAGCAGGTCTGGAGATGGACCTGAGACCGCATTGAAACCAAGTTCTCAGGTGAGGGTATCAATGCTGCTGGTCAGGGTAACACTTAGAAAACCACTGTGCTGTGTTTCTGGGAGGGAGGATGATGCTTCATCCTCCGGGAATTCTGTGTTGCAATTTTAAGTCAAATAAAGAGCCTATTCTATGCTTCCAAAGCACTTCCTACTGCTTAGCTTTTGCTTCCATCATTACATTACCAGATTTGTCTGTTTTCTCAATGAGAATAAATTCTTCTCTAGCATTGAAACCATAACTTTTTTCATTTCTATAACACCCTAAGGTTAACCTCACCACTGACAGATAGTAGGCAGTCCTAAGATGTCAAATGAATGGAAGATTTCCACCTTAAGGCAGGAACAGTGAAGGAAGTTCTTAATTCATCACCAGATATTATCTCATTTGAATGCCACTAAACTCACTGAACTTTCAGAGCTTAATTACAGAGGCACACACAGTGGATAGAATAAAAATACTTGATTCCACATTACGCCCAACCCAATTACTAGTTTTCCTGGAATGGTGGTATAGATATCCTGTATTCATATAATGAAAATTAATTTCACCTCTCCATAACAGCAATACTCAAAGACTGCATATTCCTTGTCTCCCTTACCATTTCATTTTAATTTAACAGATGTTTAATAGTATATAATTATATCTCAGCACTGTTTGGGATAGGAAAATTAGGAATTCAATTTGCATTTTAGGAATTGGAAACCTAAAATCTAATTCTCTAATATCAGATTTGGCCAAATAGAATATGCTGGTGATCATTTGACAATAAACTCTGGTATTTGTCTAGATAAATTCAAGAACTGAGCATACACTCATGCTTGAATCGATTGTTTTAGGTCATATTCTTAGTAGGGGACACTTTATTTTTTGTCTGTGCATTCCTATTCTCCAGTTTCCTTTTGGGAATCCTTTTGTCCCATTTGTATTCAGTCTTGGTAGTAGGATAATCTTGAGTGGCCTTTCCCTAAGGATGTTAGTATGAAACAAAATACCTTCTTTTGTTGGCATGGGATAGACCTATTTGTACATAAACCTCCACCACTGGGCACTCCCTCGCAGGATTTTAATTTTAGCCACTGATAAACAGAGAGAAGAAAATGCTGCTGGTATTTGAACCAGGTCATTCTGGATATAAAGTGGTTGCTAAGCTTCCTGCGTCCTTGGACCTGAGACCTTCCCAAGCCTGGTGTGCCACTTTTCCTTTAATTCTGTGAGTCCTTCAACTCTGTGGACCCACAGTCCTAATAAATTTTCTGGGGCTTATGTTTGCCATATCTTGTTTCTATTGCTTTCAACCGTAAAATTCCTATGCAGATTGACTCAAGCACAAATAACTAATCTTATTTCTTCCTGCTTGCTAACCTCTCCAGACACACCCATTTTGGGCATTAACTAGGATTCTGTTTTTAGTTCTTAGATTGCTATTTAAAAGCATATATTTTTTCAGTCCTTCCATAGCTTTTTCTTTCAAGTGAAATCCCCCACCCAAATTTTAAGAAATTTGTTTTAATTAGCCACATTACTATGACATATACTAATTTACATACATGAATTAAGTGCTATATTGAAACTTTGTGGCCCATCATATGTTTTAATGAGAATACCTTTGTCCTTCTAGCAATTGTCCTTTTTTCAGATTAGTAAAGTATATCCTGTGATCTATGAGAAATACAATTTATTTTTTCTAGAAAGCAAATATAAAAATATCTGTCACCAGAGTTTAGCAATGTCTCATACATGCTCAAGACCTATATTTTGGGATGACTCAATATGATTTCAAGCAATGATATTTGAAGGGATGTTGAAGATTAACAAGATCAATCCTTTACCTACCCATTTAGAAAGTTAGGTTTATGGGAGGCTGAGGTAGGTGGATCACTTAAGATCAGGAGTTTGAGACCAGCCTGGCAAACATGGTGAAACCCCATCTCTACTAAAAATATAAAAATTAGTCATGTGTGGTGGTGCATGCCCATAATTCCAGCTACTCAGGAGGTTGAGGCAAGAGAATCACTTGAACCCAGGAGGCAGAGGTTGCAGTGAGCCAACATCATGCCACTGCACTCCAGCCTGAGCAACAGAGCAAGACTCTGTCTCAAAAAAAAAGAAAAGAAAAAAGAAAAGAGAAAAGAAAGTGAGGTTTAGAGTTGTTATTTTGCTTGTTCACCAGCATCTAAAACCACCTCAACAACCAACATAGTCTTTAAGAGGATGAGTTTTGGCTTCTAGTAGAGTTGGACACTATGCACGTCACCGAAAACCTCAGAGACTCAATTCCTCAAATTGATAATGGGGCGTACAGTAATAACAGCCATCTCTTTTAAGGTACAAAGTGTTAGCAGTGAACCAATCACATAATGAGTGCTAAATAAATAGTACCATTTTCATTGCTGCAATTAAGATTTTGATCTTTTCTAATATTTGCTGCCTCAGCTAAGTTGCCTGAGTGCAACTGCTACATTTTTCCAAGTGAGATTTAGGAACTGTTTTATTATTGATGCCTTAATTAAACAGTTCTTAGTGATGTTGGCAGTTCTTGGAAATATGGAAGGATTGCACGCCCAGGAAAAACAAACTTGGCAGTTTCAAAATAGCACAACTGGCTGAATAGTTTAAAGGAAGATATTAACAGACACAAAAATGGCACAGGGTACAGATCAAATTTAAAGACTAAAAAGATATTGAAGGCATGCAGCTTGTAGGTTGCAGGATAAAACAAAGCATCTTCTGCTTTCTAGGAAATCAGATAGATCAGGTATCAACAAAGTATGGCCAGTGGGCCAAATCTGGCCTCGCACCTGCTTTTGTAAATAAAGTTTTATTGTAGCACTGCTGAGTTCCTTCACTGACATATTGTCTACGACTGCTTTTGTGCTGTAACAGCAAAATAGAGTTGTTGAGACAGGAAATATATGGCTGCAAACCCTAACATATTTGCTAACTGGTCCTTTGCTTGAAAGGTTTACCTAACTCTGAGCTACATAATTTATCCCCTTATGGGTTTAATGACATTTTAGTAGCTGCAAAATTTGATTTCTGTGAAATATTTCAAGCCCTGATTTAAAAATGATTGCTTTTTCCTTGTCTGCATTTCTCGCTTTACATAGCACGTACACATGTTCTCACATATAACTAATTTGTCCTCTTACATATGTATTTACAAGTCAATTTCTTTAGCTGCCTGTTGAAACATCCTATAAAGATGGCTAAAGAAAATAAGTAGATTTGCAAACAGAAATAAGTGGAGAATGTCACTGGATTTCAGCTACTTTCCAGTAGGAAATGTTGACCAATGTCATTACACATATGCAGTACAAAATTCTGAGGGTAGTAAAAGTCAGGTTTCAGAAGAACTAGACAAGTCAGGAAAGCCAATCTTAAATTTGCTATTCACACAATGGGTAGGCTCGATTGTGTGGAGGGTGACCATCCAATGACCACAACCAAGGAGGATTTGACACGGGGATTTTATCACTTGCAACAAGTAAGGAGAATGCTGGGGATCGTTTCCAAAGCAGTGTCTCTCCCCGAACAACAGTGAAAACAGGACTGTTATCGGGCTGGATAGCTGAGTCATTGCATGTAGAGGTGGAGTAAAGGCAGCCTAGACACAGTGCCCAACCACGTTTCTACATAAATGGCATTTATATATTGCATATTCCTTGTTTCTACATAAATAGCATTTATAGAAAATAGTGAATGTTTCCACATAAATGGCATTTGTAGAAAATAGTAAATTTTCTATATAAATGGCATGTTTCTACATAAATGGCATTTATAGAAAATAGTGAATAAGCTACTCTCTGGGTGCAGATTTTCATATGGTAAGAGGAGAGTTGGCCAAAGTTCATTTCCAACTCAGGCATCTTGGGATCCAACCACTCTCCCCCATCCCCACCCCACTGGGGTTGAACTTCTTTTGGGGTTTTGTTTTGTTTTGTTTTGTTTTTTTGACAGAGTCTCACTCTGTCGCCCAGGCTGGAGTGCAGTGACATGATCTCAGCTCACTGCAAGCTCCGCCTCCCAGGTTCACTCCATTCTCCTGCCTCAGCCTCCCGAGTATCTGGGACTATAGGTACCCGCCACCATGCCCGGCTAATTTTTTGTATTTTTAGTAGAAATGGGATTTCACTGCATTAGCCAGGATAGCCTTGATCCCCTGACCTCGTGATCCATCCGCCTCAGCCTCCCAAAGTATTGGGATTACAGGCGTGAGCCACCATGCCCGACCAGTTGAACTTCTTTCTGGAACTTTTTTGAAACAAGAACTCAAGGTGCAACAGTTACAAGTGGTTACTTTTTCACAGTGTGTACCCCAAAACCCGGGTACCCTGGGTTACAAACTCACCCCAGGCTGTACCTGTTTCAAGGGAAGGGACTGTGGCTATTTCACAATACTTATAGCACAGATCTACTGACTCAAAGGAATGAAGAGTCGAGTATCCCTCATTCTAAATGCTTGGGCCTAGAAGTGTTTTGGATTTCGAATTTTTTCAGATTTTGAAATATTTGCATGTACATAATCAGATATCTTAGGAATGGAACCTAAGTCTAAACACAAAATTTATTTATGCTTTGTATACACCTCAAATACATAGCATGAAGCTAAATTTATACACTACTTTAAATAATGTTGTGTGTGAAACAAAGTTTGTGTTCATTGGACCATCCAAAAGCAAAGGTGTTACTATTTCATGTCAGTGCTCAGCAAGTTTTGAATTTTGGAGCATTTTGGATTTTGGAGTTTGGAATTAGGGACGCTTAACTTGTATTTAGATGCTAATCATCAGAGTATTTCAGTTGAGAGCAACTCTTCCCTATTTCCCATATACCGATTACCAGAACAAAACAGAAATGTCCCTTGCCTCATCATGTGGGTCAGCTGCCCTCCACCAGCGAGGGCAAGGGCCCGTGTGACAGCCTTTTCTGGGTATCCGCACTTGGTGGATCCTGAGCTCTTGTCCAGCGTCTAAGAAGAATGAAGTCACATGGAGAGTTGAAAGGTGGTGAAGGTGGATAATTTTATCGAGTGATGAAAACGACTCTCAGCAGACAGGGGAGCTGGAGAGGGGATAGGAAGGGCAAGTTGTCTTCCCCAAAGTCAGGTTGTCTCTTCCCCGAAGTCAGGCTATCTCCTCTCCTACTGACTGAGTGTGGGGTCTTTATATGCACAGGATGAGGAGTGCATGCTGATTGGTTTGTGAGTATGTAAAAAAGGTTAAAAGGAAGACACCACTCAAAGGTGGGCATGACAGTGTAGAAAATCAGGTAGGTATATGTAAAATAAATGAAGGGTGGGGATCAATCAGAGATAAGCATGCCAAATAGAAGACAAGTTCTCAATCCAGACTGAGATTAACTTGTAGCTTGGCTGTTGGGCTTCACACTGTCTTGGGTTTGGAGGTGGGGCTTCATCAGATACCCGCCCCATCAGCCTAGGCATTTGGCTGTCTCCTGTTGCTATCAGCTCTTTAAAAGAAGTTGTTGGCCCCATCCCTAATTTGCACTGTGGAATACAATTAGGCATCAAAGCTTCAGTAGACAGTTAAGGACAGTCAGGACTCTGAAATAAAATGTCAAGAACGATTAAAAACAAAGAAACCATCTTTTGTCTTTCTTAGACTAGCAAAACTTGTAACAGCTGCAGGTGCCTATTGTTTGAGTCATAGCTACAGTTGCCATTTTCTCACTTTAAGTTTAAAAATATCACTCACTTCTGTTCAAAAACACAATAAATGGCAAGGCTGCCTCCTCATTCAGGGCTGCTGCGTGAGTAGATAACATGTTCACTTTCTCGATTATGGAAGCTTAGTCCAAGAGTGCAATTAGGAAAAAACCTTAATGAACAGACATGGTAATGAGGCTGACTCATTCTATAGCAACACAGAGGCAACAACGACAACAAACACAGCTGCTGAGTGTGATAGTGATGTTTCTTATTTGTGAGCATAAAACAATATATAAAAAACATTGTCATACATCAAAGTTGCAGTTTTTCAAATTTTTTTCTTGCATGTCCGTGGAAAAACTGCTTGACATACAAAAAGTCTTAACGCGTTAAGAAAGTTATCCATTTTAGAGAGACTTACAAAAATGGTTAACAGATTCTATCAGTAATGTCTCTTCTAATGCTACTTCTGATCTTTTCCTCCCTCATGACGAACTTGCTAGGGTTATAGCTCAGTACTTGAGGACTTTGCTAAGTGAATGGCCACTGATACACTAAACAAATTGCAGCTCAAGTTTTAATGGATAGGAGCTGGTGGGTTATCTCTTTCAGATAGCTATTATCTCATTTTAATTTGCATTTATTCCATAATCATGACTCTCCTTTATTTCTGTTTTATATTCCTCTGACAAGTTTTGGTGTTTAAAAAATTTGGCCCAGCATCTTTCGTAAATGTATTCCTAGGTATAACTTTTTTCACTTTTTTTGTTATTAATGTGAATAGGACCTTATATTGCATTATATTTTCTAACTAACAATTTTTAGCACATAGAAAAGCTGGCCATTTTAAATAACTTACTTATTATCAGTTCAATTTTTTTCTCACTTGCATTTCAGAAAGAAAAACAAGGACTCTGAAAATAATTATAATTTTGTTTAATACTTTCTAATATTTATAAACTGTTTCTTTTTCCTTGTCTTATTATAAATGTGAATATCCTAAAAATTGATATCATTATGTGAAGCCTAAGTTTATGGAATTTGGTAGTAATTTGTGGTTTTTTTTTTTTTAATGCTAGATAGAAATAAAATTGATAAATTCTGATCTGAAGGATCATTTTGCTGACATTATTTCTCTGCATCTCAAATTCTGCATTTGTAAAATGGAAATAAGAATTTATGATATTTTATTTTTTATGTTTTAGTTCACTATTAGATAAGTAAAACAAAATAATAAATATAGCTTTGCTGAATAAAATTATAAAAACATTAATTCTATGGGAAGGATAGGACATTGGTGGGACACTGCATTAAAATGATGCTATTCTTCTGAAGCAAAGATACCATGTTCTTTGAGATGTTATCCTGACAGTGTCAACATTATTGTTAAGTTTGCAACAAACTATTTCTCAAAAGTTCTGAAACAAATAGTATTTTTATTACCTTCTCACCGGATTTTTCTTTTTTTTTCTTTTGTTTTCTTGTCTTGTCTTTCTTTCTGAGACAAGTGCTCACTCTGTTGCCCTGGTTGGAGTGCAGTGGCACGATTATGGTTCACCACAGCCTCCACCCCTGAGGGCCCAAGTGATCTTCGCACCTCAGCCCCTGAGTAGCTGGGACCACAGGCTCATGCCACCACGCCCAGCTAATTTTTTGTATTTTTGGTAGAGATGGGGTTTCACTACATCACCCAAGCTGGTCTTGAACTCCTAAGCTAAAGTGATCCACCCACCTCGGCCTCCCAAAGTGCTGAGATTACAGGCAAGAGTCACTACACCCAACCCAGCTTATTCTTTCTTAAAAAGTTCTGGACAAGTCATTTGCCTGATTCTATACATCCAATGGCTTCCCCAGCACTCACTGTGTAAAGTCTCAATGGAAGGCATGTAAGTCATTTTATAAGCTCGTTGAAGCTATTTTTCTCAATGAATACTTTCTTTTATCATGACCATCCTGATTCCATCTCTCCACATGTACCATCTAGAAGTGCTGTTCACACTGGGCATCTTTTAGATAACCAAAGAAATCTAAAAGAAGTGCCAATCCTCTGTCATCATGTCCTGTTGTGGCTAGGTCTTTAATGACACACAATATAATGGAGCATAGTTATTTGTTCATATTTTTTTCTCTCCCTCTAAAGAGTGAGTTTGAGATCAGGGACAATACCATACACATCTTTGAATCTCTAGAATTTAACACAATTCCTAAAATATGATGTTCAATAAATATTTTGTATAAAAAATATTATTGTCTCTAATAGTGTGGAGAGACTTCAGGGACTGTCTGTAAGTAGGTAGTATGTATCAGAGTTACCATCTAATCATAAGCACCAGGTAAGATGCATGGAACATTGTGTAAAATATATGTTAACAATAGCGCAAAGAACGTGAAGCAGATAAATGGGAGTATACTGCTATAAGGTTATTTTATTATATTTGATGTGGTACAACATTAATTCAGAGTAGACTGTAATAAGTTTAGGATAATTATTATAATTCCTAGAGTAATCCTTTTAAAAATAAAATTTAAAAGTATTGTCAAAAACCAATAGAAAAAATCAAATGCAATTTAAAAAGTATGTGTCCAATCCAAAAGCAGGTAAAAATGGAAGAAAGGGAACAAAAGAAAGTTGATAAAAATAGAAGATGAAGCAGGTTGGTAGACACAAAACTAACAATATCAATAATTACATTAAATGAATGCAATGAAGTAAGCACACCACATAAAAGGCAAAGATTGTTAGATTAGATTTTCAAAAAGCAAGACTCAACTATATGTTCTTTATAAGAGACACATTTTCAATACAAAGACACCAGATAAAGGAAAAGGTTTAAAAATAAAATACAGTACAAGCACTAATCCTAAGAATGCTAAAGTAGTTACTATAATATTAGACAAAGTAGACTTCATGTTAAAGATTAACACCAGAGAAAAAGAAGGAAATATTTTGTGACATGTGTCCATTCATAATGAAGATGCAGCAATCATAATATATATGCACTTAATAACAGAGCTTCAAAGTATACAAAGCAAAAACTAATTGAAATAGATAAATTCACAGAGTTGTAGGTTTTAATATTCATCTCTCAGTAATAGATAAAAGGAATATTCAGAAAATCAGCAAGTCTTGAACAATTCTATCAAGTGACATAACCTAGCTACCAATTACAGGACACTCAAATGAACAACTGCAGAATAGACATTCTTTTAAATGCACATAAAACATTAAGATATTCTAGCCGGGCGCAGTGGCTCACGCCTGTAGTCCCAGCACTTTGGGAGGCCGAGGCGGGCAGATCACGAGGTCAGGAGATCAAGACCATTCTTGCTAACACAGTGAAACCCCATCTCTACTAAAAATACAAAAAAATTAGCCAGGCATGGTGGCGGGCGCCTGTAGTCCCAGTTGCTGGGGAGGCTGAGGCAGGAGAATGGCGTGAACCCCCAGGAGGCGGAGCTTGCTGTGAGCCGAGACTGCGCCACTGCACTCCAGCCTGGGCGACAGAGTGAGACTCTGTCTCAAAAAAAAAAAAAAACCAAAAAACAAAACAAAAACAAACAAACAAAAAAAGATATTCTATAGATTGAGCCATAAAACAGTCTTAATACATACGAAAAGACTGAAAATATATACAGCATGTTCTCTAGTCAAAACAGAATTAAACTAAAGGTCAATCACAAAATGTATCTGAAAAAAATAAATATGTATAAATAGAATGACAAACTTCAAAATAACCTATGAGTTATAGAAAAAAAATCACAAGAAAAATGAGAAGCTATTCTGAACTCAGAATGAAAACATACAAAAATTTTTGGAATACATCTACTATAGTCCTTTAAGAAAAAAATTGAAGATGTAAATCTAATATTACAAAAGACAAAAATTTTAAATTATAATTGAATTTTCCAACTAAGTTATAAAAAGAGCAAATTAGAATGGAAATAAGTAGAAAGAAGGAACTAATATGTAAGAATTGAAATCGATGAAAAGGAAAATGGGAAGCAACAGCAAGAAGGAGCAAACTACAAAAACAGTTTTAATAAAAAAGAGGAAAGTCACAAAATTAAGACTGAAGGGGGTACATTATGATAAAACCTACAAACATCTCAAGGCTAACAAGAAAATATTATAATCAACTTTTACCAATGAATATAACAACTTACATGAATTATCGAAATTACTTGAATGACATAATTTAGTAAAATGGACATGAAAAGAAATAGAAAAATCTGAATAGCCTATATCTGTTAAGAAATTGAGTTGATAAAGAAAACGTTTCCCGAAACTCCTAGATCAAATGAATTTACTGGTGAATTCTTAACAACATTTAAAGAAGAAATAATACCAATCTAACACAAACACTTTCAGAAAACAGAGAAGAAAAGAACATGCCCCAGCTGACTTTATCAGGCCAGCATATCCTTGAAAACAAAACCACATAAGGACATTATATAAAATGAAAATTCAGCCAGCACTCCATGTGAAAATAGATGGAGAACATTTTAATAAAGCATGGCAAAATCAGATTCAGCAACATAAAAAAGGAATAATACATCATGACAAAATGGAATTTATTTCAGGAATACAGCATTTCAACATTCAAAAATTGATGCAATTTACCACATTAATACAATAAAGAAAAAATATATTAATAGATGCAGAAACATATTTAACAAAATTCAAAACTCATTCATGAAAAAATTCTCAGGAAACTAGGAATAGAAGGAAGTTTTTGCAGTTAAAAGGCATCTATAAGAAACTCACAGCAAACAGTATTTTTAATGGTGAAAAACTGAATGTTAGCTCACAAATCAGCAACAAATCAAGGATGTCTGTTCTTTTCACTTGGATTCAACATTGTGCTAAAGATCCTGACCAGTGCAATAAGTGGGGAGAAAAATTTTCTCCCTACTTATTTAAAAGTTTATAAAGAAAGTAATACATATTTATTTGCAAATGGCAATTTTATGTATGTAAAAAATCTTAATGAGTTTAAAAACAATAATTAGAACTAGTAAGTAAGTTAGGCAAGGTCACAGATACTATGCCAATCTACAAAAATTATATCTCCTTATTATAGCAAAGGAGAATTGGAAAATCAAATTTAGAGCAACAATAACATTTACAATAACATTTAAAAAATACTTGAAGTTGGATATTAGGAGAGGGGTGAGGTCCATACAACAATTAGATACTATGCTTATTACCTGGGTGACAAAATAATTCCTACTACAGCAGTACCCCACAACACACAATTTACCTATGTAACAAAGCTGAACATACACCCCTGAACCTAAAATGAAAGTTAAAAAAAAAAAACCAGAATTACAATGGATAAATTTGATGGCAGATACTCAGCGTTGCATACCAAACAATGCTGAGAGAAATTAAAGGCCATCTGAATAAAGGAGAAGCATACCATATTCATGGATAGAAATAAGCAATCTAGCTAAAATGAACTTCTTCAAAATGTATCTATGAATTCAATGCAATCCCAGTCAAAATCTCAGCAAAATTTTTTTGGTAAAACTTGACAATCTGATTAGAAAACCAAAACAGTCTTGAAAAGAATAAAGTTAAAAAATCAACACTTCTGTATTCAAGTTAGATTAAGTATGGAATTTGCATAAGAATAGACAGATTATTAAAACAGAATACAAACTCAGAAATAGATTCCATACATAATTTTCGTTAAGATGCCAAAGCAACATATCAAGAAAAGTAATTTTAATAAATGGTGATTGGAACAAGCAGATAATGTGAAAACTAAAGCTGTCAACCTTCTAGAAAAAAAAAATTAAAACATTGTTTGGAACCAGGTGGTAGGCAAATATTTCTTACTTAGAACAATGAAAGCAACCTGGAGTAGACAAAAATTTCTAGGGATATAAAAATTATGTTAGGCTTCACCAAAATGAAAGACTTCTGCTCACTAAAAACTATTATAAAGAAAATCAATAGTTTAGGACCAGACTGAAACTTATTGTAAAGCTTATGTATAACAGTAGGCTTGTATCCAGTGTCCAGCTATATTCCTACAAGTCAACTAAAAAATCAGGAAATATTTCAATATATCTTGAACGAAAAATATACAAATGGCCAATAAATGTGTGAAAAGTTGCTCATTATCAATAGTCATCAGAGAAACACATAACAGAAGTACAGTAAGATACCACTGCACACACACTATGGTGGCTAAAACTAAAAAGATGGACAGCATCACATATTGGCAAGGATGTGAAGCATCTGGACCTATTATATTGGTGTTGAGAAAGAGAAAGTGATTAAACTATTTTGGAAAATGGTCTGCAAATTTCTCATAAATTTACGTATGCATCTACCACATGAGACGGTAATTCTACTACTATATATTTACCCAGTAGAAGTGAAAACAGGTATTTGCAAAAAGTCTTGCACATCAATGTTTACAGAGAAGATTTATTTGTAATAAAGCTAAACTGGAAACAACCCAAATGTCCGTTAGTAGAAAAATAGATAAACCAATTCATGTAATGGAATACTAACCACAGTGAAAAAGGAACAAACTACTGTTACAAGCAATCTGAAAATAAAACAGAAAACTTTTGGTGAGTGAAGAAAAGGCAGACACTAAAGAGTATAAATTGTGTGACTCCACTGACAGAAAGTCCTAGAATAGGCAAAACTCATCAATGGTGGTAGAAGTCAAATAACGGTTACTCTTGTCAAATACAAGTAGGAGAGCAGTAATTGAGTGGGAAGAGGCACAATTTTGGGGGCTAATGGAAATAATCTATATCTTTATAAATTGATAGGTTTGAGGATTATATAAATGTATACAGTGAATTGTACATTTAAGCTGTGTGTATTTTATAATCTGTATAGTCTATTAAAAATAATACATGGGGTTGCGTAACTACAATATATCCTTTCTATGTGTTGGCTGTTGCTGTTAATTATGGGACAGTTTCTTGCTAATTTATAGATATGAACTATAAAGTATGAAGTAATTATCATTTGTATAATTACGTATGAGTTTGAGTTATTTATTTACTCACATATTAATGCTTTAAAATACATGGAATGTTAATATATGTTACTAACATTGCCTAAGTTCACCAATAGTCTGCTTAGTTATGGGTCAGCTTTATACACTCTGAAGATAATACCTAAGACATCAATAGCACATAAAAATGCATTTCACTCAATAGCTTTTCATAAGATCAAAAGAATCCTGTTTATTTAGCTGTTAACTGAATATTCTTTTTACAAGAACTTATCTGTCAATGTAATGGCAAATAAGTGTTATTCCATATTTTAGTATCAGCCTCACATAACCTTTAGTAGTTGTTGGGTGAAAGGCTAGGAGTGAGATCTGGAGGGAGGAGTTCCATGATCAATTAAGAATGGCTGCAGTGGCACCTGAGCAGAAGCGGGGCAATGGCAGGGCTGAAAATATGCTGGGAGATATCGTTTGCTATCCTGGACTCATGTTGTCAAAATGTACAAAATACTTCAAATGCAAGTGCAAAATACTGAAAACACACCCAGTGGAATTTAATCTTTCATTGATGATTCAAAGGAAACTTCAAGATATTATAAGATAACAGGCTCATCATGGACTTGAATGGATGGACTGACTAAACATTGTGTTTGGTTGAGTTCTGGGTAAGCAAACATTTGCTGTGTATCAAATGGCTGTGTGTTTAAATAAAAGTGCCTTTAATTGAGAAAGTATATACAGAGGGAAACACTCCCACCATTTTAGACAGCATCTGGTGCTCCTTTATGAGATTTCAGGAACATGAGGCAAGGCTTCTATGACATGATAGTCATTCTAACAGTCAAATTGACTCCCTGGACATCACTCTAAGCCTTAATAAGCATTACTTTATCTGCCGTGAACAGCAGGCGAATAGCTTTCTTACTCCCTATATTTCCAGCAGTTTGAATTCCAGATGTTGGGCACTGCTCAGCAGGGCTTTCGCAGCTCCATGCATTTCTTAACAGATAGTTCTGCTTTCACTGCCTTGGGAAAAAAAAAATGAATTGGCAAATTTGCAATGCCATCTTTTCAAAGAAAATAAGAAGGAAAAATGACTTGCATATTTACTAAACTGTTAGTTACAATTTCCATCATCTTTTCTCTGTTTCTAAGACTATGCATCACTCGGGAGAGAACAAAATAAAGGGACTGAATTCACAAAGATCCAACAAAATCCAGCATTGGGTTTCCTGACTTCAAGCCATCGAATGTAAAACTACACTATTATACTGCTCCTCGGAGAGAAATCAGAGCTAGGCTGTTTATCTGGGGGAGCCACATGTCTATTGTAATGATGCTTGGTTTGCCAGAGTGCTATTTCACTTTTTTTTTTTTCCAGAAATTTATCCCAATATGGAGGTGGGCATGATGCATTAATAAAATCTTATTTCTTCTCCCTCTCTCTTCCCAACCAGGCTTGCTATATGGAGCTGAAATTATAGGCAGCAAATCTCCCTTTTCTCCAAACATTGCTTTGTGGAGTACAAGAAGCTGCTGAAAAATGAGCAAATGCACATAAATCCCAGGATGTGAAAGATCATTAAGTAAACCTTCTTAGTAGGGATGTGACGGAGAAGACACACAAACTTGAGACTTGCCAGCTGGTAATAGACTTGGTTCCGACACTGATTTAATGAAACAAAGATGTAACATTGGTTGAGATTTGGGCCTTCAGAATCATAGACCCTGGGATAATAGCCCGACGCTGCCCCATCAGCTGTATGAGCTAATTGGCAGTTGTTTCCTTCGTGATTTGGGAATCTGCTATGCCTACCTCATAGGATTTCCAAAGGATTAAAACAGATAATGCCTGGGAAGTGTTTGCACAATGCCTGGAACAGAATCAGTGCTGAGTAAATGAGACCCACGATTTCTAGAGTTAAGCAAGTTATTTCTCCTTTTAGGGCCGTGTGTATGTGTGTGCGTGTGCACGTGCGCGCGCATACCCAGATGCCATCTCCACCCCCAAAATGTTCCTGAAGATCTCTACAGGACCCTGTTGAGTCTCCTTAGTAAAACTACTAATTACTAAGGTTTTTTTGTTTGTTTTTTGGTTTTTGTTATTGTTTTTATTTTTGTTTTGAGATGGAGTTTTGCTCTTGTTGCCCAGGCTGGAGTGTAATAGCACAATCTTGGCTCAGCAGAACCTCCACTTCCTGGGTTCAAGTGATTCTCCTGCCTCAGCCTCCTGAGTAGCTGAGATTACAGACATGTGCCACCACGCCTGGCTAATTTTTGTATTCTTAATAGAGACAGGGTTTCTCCGTGTTGGTCAGGATGGTCTCGAATTCCTGACCTCAGCTGATCCGCCCTCCTCAGCCTCCCAAAATGCTGGGATTACAGGCGTGAGCCACCACGCCCAGCCAAGTAGTAAGTTTTTAGGAGACTCCACAGGGTCCCTTAGAGTGGGTGTTGAGGTTCCCAAGACCTTCAACCAAAATAGTTCCTCTTTAATGTTTCCACTCAACAGGTTTTTGCCAAATATGTCTTCTGAAGAGTATTCTGCTGTTAAGAAAAAGGAGGGTGGGGAGTTTGAAAACCTGAGGTCTAGATTTTCTCCCAGCTTTATGATGTGTTTAAATGCTGACTGAAGACCTACTGTGCACCGGCCTCTTTTTCAGACATTAAGTTTCTGAAATGGTTGATGCTTCCCTTGGTCTCAAAGCCTCAAAGCCATGTAAGGCAACCAAAAAATTGAGGGGCTGAATGTGACTACTGGGGCCACTCACAGAAAGCAGGGGGTACTTCTGATTGAGAGAATCCAAAATAGATTCACAATGGAGATGACATTGCAATTTCCCATCATTACAAACCATAACCAATAATCATCACTGAGGGATTAACTACACGTCAGACATGAGCTTGATGTTGCACATGAATCAACTTGTAGATTTCTCCAGAAACCGAATCACTATTCCCATTTTAAGAGCTAAGAAAAGTGAAGCACCACTGCTCCAAGCGGTGGAGCCAGTATTTAACTAGGTCACTGGCGCTGAGTAAGGATTGTTATACACAGAGGTATACAACTTCTCTAAGGCAGCCTGACTTTAAAGGGTAAAAATCAGATTTTACTAATTCTAAATGCCTGTTGTTTTTCAGAATTTATATCTCAGAAATTGGGGTACATCTTACATTCAGTAACATACTCTATGTTTCTTGGCAGGATTTTTTTTTCTTTCTCTCCCAGAAGCATATAAAATAATAGCGTGTCTTGGGTGTCAAAGGCATCTTAATGGAGTATGATGACATTGTGGCAGGAAGCTAAGGAGGTAGGACGTCCCAGATAGACAAACCCACATGTGCGACAGTACAGAGGCTGAGATGGCATACTGTACTCAGGAAATAAGTGGATTTAGAGGATTCATGATCAAGGTCAAAAGTCGAGGCTGCAAAGGCAGAACGCAACCGGAACAGAGCTTCTCAAAGGCAGAACGGAACCGGAACAGAGCTTCTCAAAGGCAGAACGGAACAGGAACAGAGCTTCTCGACAGGTGTTTGTCAAGAAGACTTTTCTTTGCTTCCTCAAAGAAGAGTTACGGAAATACATGGGGCATTTCTTCCTTATCCTAGTAATGAGGGTTCTATAAGCATTTAGTGGAGACAAGAAGGTGCAATTGAGATGCAAGTGTCTTGCAATGCATAAAACAGTCTTGCCCAAAAAAGAATTGTCTCCCCTTTGGCCTAACATTGAAATGCCATTCACAGATGACAAACCTGTTTACGATTAGTTGAGATTAGAACCTAAGTCCATTGACATAGGAAGATAAGGTATCTTTGAGGATTCTAATACTCGATTACTTTCTCAAATATGAAGCTACTGTGTAACTCAAAAGAAACGTAGACTCTATCTCTTTGGAACTTTATCAACTTTTCCTCTTTAGCACAATTCTATCACCGACAACCATGTGGATCACAGCAGTATTTAAATTGCCATCCGTCGTGCCTGGATCAGCCTGCGCTGGAAGCTGCCAAGTCTACCGTGCTCCCATCTATGGGTGTGAGCAGCAAGAGATTTCACAGGATTTCTAATGAAGCTAAGTATTCGTATTTTAAAATACATAGTATGTTATAACTTACATTAGTTCTAATTTCCCTTATTACAGTTACAGGATTATGATGATCTTATGTATATAGTTACATTGTATTATTTATGAATTTCATTTCGTGAAAAATAAGAGGACTTCACAAACATTTATTACAAAAAGTTTGGGAAGGCCTGGGGTCTGCATGAGTTGTGATTCATTAGGCAAGATCAAGGTTTGAACATTTGACCAAGATTAAAATCTGAGAGCAATGAGAAGGAATCAAAGGATTTTTGACAGATTTTACAAAGTTTGAAAAATGTAGAAAAAAATTGGAATAAAATAAGCACCATTAATTTTTTGTCACTTTTTTCCTATCCACGTATATTTTTGTTTTTAAAAACATGTTGAAATTCTTTCTTACATTATAATTCATATAATTAATTAATCATTCTCTAAAAATACCTCTTTTAGTGGATGCCTAATATTCCATCGGAAGTCACTTTATGTATTGATTTTAGGATACATTCAGAAGAGTTAGCTAACCTCCCAATATGTTTTGTAAAGAGTATATAATAACAGAATTTTAGTGGTGAAAGAGGTTTTCAAATTTTCCAAATTAATCTCCTTATACTACAGACGAGGAAATAAAGAAGCAAAAGGGGTAAGTCACAGGGTCATTTAGCAGCACAGCAAGAACGAGAATCCTGGTCTCCTTCTGCTCAGGCTGATGCTGCTCTGTATTATTTTGTAGCTGCCTCCCCTGATGTGCCCTCTTTAAAGAACTGACCCACGACTGGCATCTCCAGGGTATATTTAATCACTTGTTGTAACTATGGATTTGGCTCTCAACACAGACAAAAGCTGGACAGTCAATGGGGTGTGCAGCTAAAAGGCAATGCTTTCTGCTTTGGGAGCAAGACTTGTACAGATCAACAAGCAGCATTTCTTAGTCTCAGCACCCAGCAGGAGTTCTTAATGATCAAGGCCAAATTGTTGTACTATTTCAAGAAAGCCTTATTACCAGGAACATATGGGAGGGCTGATTTCATATCAGATTATTTTGAGCTATTAAAAAAAGATGATAACAGCTTGACTTCAGACGTGATACGTAAACACACGATTCTGCAAATTATAGTTGGCTTATGTGTTAAATGTAACGCATTCCGTTGAGTATATGCACAGCGCACATTCATAACAAAGAGTATCTATGACACTGCAATTCAACATAAGAGATGGACTTACAGTCCATGCTGCAGGTACAGAGTAAAAACCTCTTCAGGAGATGGTCAAACTAGGCACTTAGTAAGAATAAATACACAGCCTAAGTGACATGTCGGTTGTTGAGTGGGAGGAAGAGAAAACAAGGACATCTGGAACAATCAAGGATCAAGGATAATCAAGAAAAACTCTGGAACAATGCTGCAGATCAAGGCTTCTGCCACCACCGTCTCTGCCTAAATGATTGCAGTAGCTTCTTGCTAGTCTCCCACCTCCGGTCCTTGTCCTCCACAGCAGGGTATGGGATCCTGTTAAAACCTGAGACATGATCCTTCGACTTAGGTTAAGGCAAAAGTAGAAGCAATGTGGACAGCTTTCAGACCAATGTAGCTCAGAGCCAGCGTGCTTCCTCCCTGCCTCTCTTTCTCTGTGTCAGGAAGCTTGGAGACCCCATGATCCAGATGCAAAAGGGCTGCCTGACTGACATTTGATCATAACATGAGTAACACATATACTTTTATTGTGTTCAGTCACTGAGATTTGGGATGTGTTTGGGGGGGATGTATAGTATTTGTCACTGAAGCCTAACATAGCTTATCTTGATGAATACAGCTGTTAGTGTAATAAAGTCATGGAAAGCCTTGATGAAAAAAATTACCCACCCTGTAACAGTGTCTCGTGTTCCATGAGGAAAACTGCATTTCTTTTTCAACTGATATTTTGTTCTGTAAGAAGTTACATGTATTATACACAATATGGGGAGGTGGATCCAATCACCACACCTCCCCAAGCACATTCTTCTTCCTGGAGCTCTTGTAGAGATGCTCATGCAAAGTCCTTTTGAAATTCAGCTTTGAAGGAGAAGTAACATTTATTTGACTGTTTTAAGGAGTTTCCCGCTCTCGGCATTAAAAAGAAAATCTAAAGATGCAAGCGTGTGAGATATTTCTCTTAATTATTGATGGGTGCTGCTGAAGCCATGATCAAACAAGTCAGCTCAGCTCTGCTAAGGGAGGAAATATCTCACTGCAAAACAAAACAGAAACTTTTCTACACATCTTGGGTGGGTCGGGTATGAACATCCTTGAGCTGACTTCAACAACGGTAAAAAATGTTCAGATGTGGTGATGGTTAGGGCACTGTTGGTACTATTGAGAGACTGAGAAATGGGTGTCAGGCCAGGCATCTGCTAGGAAGAAGAGGTAGAAATGATAATGATGATAGTGGTGATGATGATAGCTTGTCATTGAAGAAGAAGAGATGTAATAATCACATAATCGCATTAATAAAAGTGTGGCACTGGCCGGGTGCGGTGACTTAAGCCTATATAATCTCAGCACTTTGGGAGGCCGAAGCGGGTGGATCACGAGGTCAAGAGATTGAGACCAGCCTGGTCAACATGGTGAAACCTCTACTAAAAACACAAAAATTAGCTGGGTGTGGTGGAACGCACCTGTAGTCCCAGCTACTCAGGAGGCTGAGGCAGGAGAATCACTTGAACCTGGGGAGCAGAGGTTGCAGTGAGCCAAGATCATGCCACTGCACTCCAGCCTGGGCAACAGAGCAAGATTCTGTCTCAAAAAATAAATAAATAAATATAAAAGTGTGGCATTGAAGTGAAAGAAATGTTAGGAATAAAAGGAGTGCATCCTGTAAAAAATCAAACCTGACCCAGAACAGGAGTGGAGGATATAGTGATATCAGAGAAGACTTCCTTCAGGAAGCGATGGTTGAGATGATCATTGAAACGTCAGAAAGGACCAGGGTATTTCAGACAGACAGAAGAGTATGTGCAAAGGCCCTGTGGTAGAAGGGAGCATACAGCATTTGAAGGACTCAAAACAACTACAGAAATAATACTGACTTTGTTAGTCAGGGGGTTAGCAGCAAGGGGTGTAGTTACACATTACTGAGGCAGGTAGCACATGCAGGGCCCTGAGGTTGTGTTAAGAAATTTGGTCTTTGTTCTAGGAGCAACAGTAAATAATGTAAGTGCTTCAAAGGAGAAGAGGGACAAGAGGATGGCATGATCAGATTTGCATTTTTAAAAGAACACTCTGGCTGCACCATTCAACCCTAGATCAATCTAATTCCAAAGCCCATGCTTTCATTCCAAGCCACCTCTGACCTAAGGTATAGGCGAAAAGGGTGGGGAAGGAGGGCGTGGCTTTTAAATAGGAAGGCTTGGGAAGCCTTCATGAGAAGACAATATCTGAATAAAGACCTAGAGCAAATGAGGAGAAAAGGCTTGCAGAAACTAGAAGAAAAAAAAAAAGACATTTGGAGGAGGAAATGGAAGAAGAAAGGTCCTCAGATGTTACTTGTTGTAGGGGTGGATTCTGGAGCTCTTTGGTGGATCACGGAAAGGCTGAAACATAGAAAGTATACATTTGTATGACTGTGCTGACAGTGGATCCAAAAAAGTAATTAGCAGGATTTTATGGTTAAAGAGGGGACCACTTTGCAAGGTGGCTTTGGAAGAATTGGGATGCCCAGTGGTCACAAGCACAGGATTAGGAATCAGACAGCCTCAAAATGGAGCTGTGGCTCTTTTGCTTTTGTACAGCTTACATTTCTCGGAATCTCAGTTTGGGTGTCTGAAAATGGGGGCAGTAATGACTGATCTCATATAGTCATTGGGAAAATTAAGGAAAATAATGATGGAAAGTGCCTGAGCAGATGTTGCCAAAGCCCTACCATATCACCTGGGCCACTGCACAGAAACTGAAGGTGATTATCCACAGTACACAGCTACAGCTGATTTTCTTCTCTCTGCCTGATAGAGGTCTCTGACCAGTACACGTGCTTAGCTGATCATTAGGCTGATCAGAAGGATCAAGACTGGAAAGTCATCTCCCAGGAATAATTCTCAAACAATACCCCTGTTTCCTCATCTCTTGGGAGACAAACACGGCTTTTGCTCTGATTGTCACCCAGAGGGTTCCAGCAGATTCAGCCCTGGTGGCCTGCAGTGGTCACTTGCCCTTCGTTGCACACTTTATACGCTTTCCTGCCTTGCGGGTCTCACTTCTCCACTTTCAGGTAGCGTAACCTGAGATCTCTTCCAAAAAAAAAAAAAAAAAAAACCTGCTTGTACTCAACTGCTTCCCTCAGGAGTAAATAAATCTGTGACTGTGTAGAGAAAGCATTCAAGAAACCTGGCAAGAGAAAGCATTCAATCAAAGTGAGTTGTTACAATTATTGCTACAGGAGTGAACAGGATTTAAGGAACTGAACTCAGGATTATGAGGCAAGAGAAAGAGGAGTCTCATTCAAGGCCAATTCAGCGAACAGAATTGAGAGAAATTTCAGGTGCTTCTGTCAGTAAACTCTGCCTACAGCTGGTTTAATCCGGCCTCAGACAGAAATGGCTTTACCCATAGGAGACTGAAAGTTGTACTCATCCTGTAAGCAGAATTGGAAAACACTCAAAAGGAAGAATCTAGAAAAACCACTGTGAAGACAAATTTAATACCAGAGACTTTGTCTTCTATAAAAAAACTCTCTACCCAAAGATCTCTCTATATATATAGTAAATAGATGACACCATCACAAAATATGCACATGTTTTTAATATATATTCAGACACTGATACAATAAATATTTATTGAGCATCTATTGTAGACCAGAAACTGGCTTAGTTCTAAGTTAGCAGTAAAAAAAATAAAAAGTGGAAAAAAAAAGGAAGCCATGAAAAATTCCTGACCTCACAGAACTTACATTCTAGATTGTGAAGATGAACAATAAGCAAAACAATTAAGTTAAAATTTGAGAATGTGAGAGAAAGAGAAGTTTTGGAGACAAATTAACCACAGAGAGGGAAAGAGGTGGGAAGGAGGAGGTTGGCACTTTTAAACAGAATGGCTCAGAAGGTCTTAGTGAGAAGGAAAGATCTGGATAAAGACATGAAGCAAATGAAAAAGAAAACCATTCAGACATCTGCAAAAAATAATGAAAACAAAAAGCAAAATTTAAGCCAAGGGAGAAGTAAAGCAAAGGCTCTGAGCAGAGAGAACCGCATCAGGTTCAAAGAACAGCAATGAGGAGGGTGCGGTGGAAGCATTTGGTTGCAGGGACCATGGCAGACAGAGGACAGCAGTTGGCACATTTATTTCTATAATGGATCAGATAGTAAAGAGTTTTGGTTTTCTGGATTATGCAGTCTTTATTACAATGACTCACCTCTGCCACTGTAGCACACAAGCAGCCACAGAAAATGCATAAATGAATGGGCCTGGCTGTTTTTCAATAAAACTTTATGGGAATTTAAATTTCATATCATTTTCATATGCCACAAGTATTATTCTTCTTTTGAGTTTTTTCAACCATTTAAAATATATATTAAGAATACATTTCTTTTTTATCTATTTATTTTTTATATATTTTTATTAAGACAGGGTCTTGCTTTGTTGCCCAGGCTGGTCTTGAACTCCTGGGATCAAGCGATCCTCCTACTTGTCTTGGCCTCCCAAATGCTGGGATTATAGGCATGAGCCACCACACACAGGCTAAGAAAAACATTTCTTAGATTACCAGCTGTACAAAAAAAAAGGACTGGGCTAGATTTTGACCACGGGCTGTTTGTTTGCCAGCCCCTAACATCGGACGTTGTAGATTTCAAGAAAGATTTGGCTTTTGCTCTGAGTGGGATGGGAAGGAATTGGAAGGCTTTGAGTGCAAGAGTGGCATTGACTCAGATTTGAGCAGGGGAGCTCAGACTTTTGTGTTGAGAGTAGGTTAAAGAGGGTCAAGGGCTAACGAGATCTTTAAAAGGCTTGGCACATATCTTTTTACATATCTGTTTAATTAAAGCTGTTTGCTGCAGTTATCATTTGTGATTCCAAATGCATGGACAGTGAGCCCTCTGATTTTTACCCATTATAACAGTGTTCAAAATAAACATGGGCTATCAAGAAACATATCAAATAGATCGCACAAGAGTACAGGGCAAAAATCCAATTTGTATTTTTATTTCATAGCACTGAGACATATTTATCATTGAGAAAGAGAGCTCATCTCCTACTTTGCATGTGCTTTTTTTGAATGT
The DNA here is from genome assembly GCF_008728515.1 of Papio anubis. Classification (NCBI taxonomy): domain Eukaryota; kingdom Metazoa; phylum Chordata; class Mammalia; order Primates; family Cercopithecidae; genus Papio; species Papio anubis. The sequence continues at coordinate 81,612,981 of NC_044991.1, read as the reverse complement.
CTGACTTCAGAGGCAATGCTCTTTGGTCATGTTTTTAATATCATCATGTTTGTATTTAATTAAAAATCAAAGCTAACGTGGAAGCACCTGATTCAATGAAAATGCATCGCCCAGCCGCCTCCTCTCTCCCGAGCACCTTCTTGATTCTGTATTTTGTACAAAAACTGGGAGAGCTGTTACAAACATAGATGATATATAACTGAATGATTTTGGTCTGAAAACAGAATTTACCACAGAACTATAAAAATGGTGCTATTAGGGCAAGTTGTCAAGAAATGATTAATACTTCTAACTGGCTATCATTTTTTCTAGCCTTCATGCTTCAGTAGGCCATTAATCTGAAATTGGTACCACAAGTGTCACTTGCTTTGTTTGTCCATAGGGACCAAGATACCAAGATATCTTCTTTAGAATGGGGAAATATTACCAGATTAAGGTTGGGGCTCAGGTTTATGCCTTAGAGTACAGGTAATATGTGTGTTTGCATGCGTGTGCGTGTGCCTGTGCACACGTGTGTGTATTATACATATAAGAAGTATTAATATAAATAATATATAATATATCATATATCATATATAATAATATATAATATATCATATATCATATATAATAATATATATGATATATATTATATTATCATATTCCAGGAGATTTGAGTGTAGAAAGTTTATTAGGTGAAACTTATGGCTCAAAATAGCATCTAACTCTGGTCACAGTGGAGTAAATGTCACTGGAATTGCTCTCTACACTACAAAACTGAAGCAAATATATAAAGCAACTATTTTAGACACAAAAAAACAAGCACTGAAGGACTGTGATTCCTGTGAAAAGGCATACAAACAAAATGGGCCCTTGCATTGTCTGAATCTTATCCTTGCGGGCACTTTCTGGACTGAAATTCAAAAAGGGAGAATGCAGAGAAGAGCATGATGATCTCAGTGCTTTGAGAAGACAGAGACTGGAGTTCAGAGGGGCTAAGGCTGCTCAGAGGTATTGGTAGAGTTCCATAAAAAGGGGAGCTATGGAGAAAAAGAACTCCAGATATCTTCATAGGGGTTTCATTAGGCTTTGCTGAATAATGAGCTGTGCAAGTGTAGAGAAAAACTCTGCACAGCTGAACAAAAAATGACAAGGAATTGTAAGATGATTGATGCTAAAAGCTACTAAGACTGGGGCTCATTCAAATGCCTGTCAGTCAGAATGGACAGTCATTGCTCATTACTTGAAACAGAGACCCCAGGAGAGTCATACCTTAGTGATATGGCTAAACTTGCCCTACATCCATGCTAGTGGAGCTGTTAAAAAAAGACTTGAATATATTAAACTGATCTGTCATTTTCTTAACTGCCTGCCATTCTACAAAGCTTAACAATCCATAAAAGAAGACAACAGAATCCAAGGGTTTAACCAGATAAAAGTCACAATGTCATAATGTTCTGAATCTAATCAAATATTAGTAGGCATGGCCGGCAGGCGGAAGATGGGCTCATGATCGGAGAAGATCGGTCAGTATGGGCGGTTGAGAGCCGCTTGATGATCTCGGCGGACGGGGCTGGGGATGAATCGCCAGGAGTCAGGAGTTTAGAGACCAGCCTGACAGCAGCATAGGTTTCCACCCATCTCTACTAAAAGCCTAAAATATAAAATTAGCCAGGCATGGTGGTGGCTGAGCGCCATAATCCCCAAGCTGGACCAACGGGCGGGCGAACTGGCTGAGCGAGCCGCTGCGTGCTAACCAAAACAAAGACTCCATCTCAATTCCGCATCTCGGGTAACCATCCAGAACCTCAAAGCCACAATAAAATCGCTTATCTGCGATGAAATTCATGTAAGGAGTAAAGGAAAGGTCCAGTTTCAGCTTTCTGCCTTGGCTAAGCCAATTCAGCACCATTTATTGATAGGGGTCTTTCCCCATTTCTTCTTGTTTTTCTCAGGTTTGTCTTAGAGACTTAAATGTATTGGGCCCCTAATACCATAAATCCTAGAGGAAAACCTAGGTAAGGCACCATTCAGGACATAGGCATGGGCAAAGACTACATCTAAAACACCAAAAGCAACGTAAGTACAAAATTGATAAATGGGATCTAATTAAACTAAAGGAAGCTGCAGCAAAGAAACTACCATCCCAAGGTGAACAGGCAGCCTGGAGGTGGGAGAGAAAATTTTTGCAATCATAATCTGACAAAGGGCTAATATCCAGAACCTACAAGGGAACTCCAACGAATTTACAAGAAAAAAAACAAACGGCCCCATCAAAAGTGGGCCAAAGGATGAACAGGGCATTCTCAAAGAGACATTCATACAGCCAACAGACATATGAAAAAATGCTCATCATCACTGGCCATCAGAGAAATGCACAAATCAGAAACCCTATTGAGATACCATCACCCAGTTAGAATGGCGATCATTAAGTGAGAAACAACAGGTGCTGGAGAGAGATGTGGAGAAATAGGAACACTTTTACACTGTTGAGGTAGGATTGTAAACTAGTTCAACCATTATAGGAAAACAGTATGGCGATTCCTCAAGGATCTAGAACTAGATGCTACCATATGACCCAACCATCCCATTACTTTGAGGATATACCCAAAAGAGGATTATAAATTATGCTGCTATAAAGACACATGCACCGTATGTGTTGCGTACCTATTCCTGATAGCGAGACTTGGGTCAACAAATATCCATCAATGAAACAAATTGGTCCATCTCACTTCCTCACCCCCATAAGTCTACTCTAACTTCCCTCAAGGATGAGTTTGCGTCCTTTGTAGGGACATGGATGCAGCTGGAAACCATCATTCTGGCAAACTATCTAGAACAAAGAATAGCACATGTTATTCCTCCTCCATAGAGTGAGGTGAACGAGATCATGGACTCAGGAAGGGGAACATGCACGGGGGCCTATCGGGAGGGAGGGATTGCATTAGGAGTTATACCTGATGTAGGCAGGTTGATGGGTGCAGCAGACTAGCAGCGGCACAGGTATGCCAGGCCACCGTATTGCACATATACCCTACAACTTAAAGTATAATAATAATAAATAAAATTTAAAAAGATGAAGCACAAAGGAAGAGCCAAGGGCATATGATGATCAAATGTTTTAGGAAACAGCGATAAAGGGAATATCATGGGAGGCGGATTGGAAGATGCATTTGTATAGGAGGCATTGGGGTACTGCAGATGGTGTTGCCGGGAGACAGAGGCAGCTTCAGAGTAGCTGGAGCAGAGCCGCTCTCCAAAAACCACCACCAACTAAAGAAATGCATATATTCAACAACAAAATCCATAAAATAGAATAAAGAACACTTTGGAATAAATAAACTAAAATTCTTTACCCGCGAAATCCTATGAAATATAAAAGAAATATTTCGGGTTGGATAAAATTGAGTTGAGTATATAATCCCAGCACTTTGGGGGAGGCCGGGGCAGGCCGATCCACCTGAGTCAGGAGTTCAAGACCAGCCTGGCCAGCATGGTGGGGAAACTCTGTCTCTACTAAAAATACAAAATTATCCAAGTGAGGCTGGGCACCTATAATCCCAGCTACTCAGGAGTTGAGGCAAGAGAGAATAACTTGAGCCTGGGAGGCAGATGTTGCAGTGAGTCAAGATCGCGCCACTGCACTCCAGCCTGGCCAACTGAGCGAGACTCTGTCCCAAAAAAAAAAAAAAGAGAAATATTTAAGGTTAATGATAGAAGAAAATGGTAGTAGATGAAAACTTGACCTTGCAGAAAAGAATGACATTTGATGAAAATGCTATATATTTACTTGGCAAATACAAAACTTTTTCTTATTCTAGTCTATGTGAAAGATAATAAACTGTTTAAAGCCAAAATAATAACAAAGTATTGTAACGTTTATAAAGATATATAATATATGTAATAGTTATAAAAATATGTAAAGATATTACTTATTTATATGTAATATATGTAACAAATATATACTTATGTTTAGATGTAATATATTTACATTTATATAAATTTACATATTTATCTTTATATTTACATATTTATCTTTATATGTAATATGAATACATATTTATGTTAGGTTGGCACAGAAGTAATTGCAGTTTCGCCTATTATTATTTTTTATTTTTTTATTATACTTTAAGTTCTAGGGTACATATGCACAACGTGCAGGTTTGTTACATAGGTATACATGTGCCATGTTGGTGTGCTACACCCATTAACTCATCATTTATATTAGGTATATCTCCTAATGCTATCCCTCTCCCCTCCCCCAACCCCACAACAGGCCCTGGTGTGTGATGTTCCCCTTCCTGTGTCCAAGTGATCTCATTGTTCAATTCCCACCTATGAGTGAGAACATGTGGTGTTTGGTTTTCTGTTCCTGCAATAGTTTGCTGAGAACGATGGTTTCCAGCTGCATCCATGTCCCTACAAAGGGCACGAACTCATCCTTTTTTATGGCTGCATAGTATTCCATGGTGCATATGTGCCACATTTTCTTAATCCAGTCTGTCATCGATGGACATTCGGGTTGGTTCCAAGTCTTTGCTATTGTGAACAGTGCCGCAATAAACATACGTGTGCATGTGTCTTTATAGCAGCATGATTTATAATCCTTTGGGTATATACCCAGTAATGGGATGGCTGGGTCAAATGGTATTTCTAGTTCTAGATCCTTGAGGAATCGCCACACTGTCTTCCACAATGGTTGAACTAGTTTACAATCCCACCAACAGTGTAAAAGTGTTCCTATTTCTCCACATCCTCTCCAGCACCTGTTGTTTCCTGACTTTTTAATGATTGCCATTCTAACTGGTGTGAGATGGCATCTCATTGTGGTTTTGATTTGCATTTCTCTGATGGCCAGTGATGATGAGCATTTTTTCATATGTCTGTTGGCTGCACAAATGTCTTCTTTTGAGAAGCATCTGTTCATATCCTTTGCCCACTTTTTGATGGGGTTGTTTGATTTTTTCTTGTAAATTTGATTGAGTTCTTTGTAGGTTCTGGATATTAGCCCTTTGTCAGATGAGTAGATTGCAAAAATTTTCTCCCATTCTGTAGGTTGCCTGTTCACCTGATGGTAGTTTCTTTTGCTGTGCAGAAGCTCTTTAGTTTAATTAGATTCCATTTTGTCAATTTTGGCTTTTGTTGCCATTGCTTTTGGTGTTTTAGACATGAAGTCTTTGCCCATGCCTATGTCCTGAACAGTATTGCCTAGGTTTTCTTCTAGGGTTTTTATGGTTTTATGTCTAACATTTAAGTCTCTAAGCCATCTTGAATTAATTTTTGTATAAGGAGTAAGGAAAGGATCCAGTTTCAGCTTTCTACTTATGACTAGCCAGTTTTCCCAGCACCATTTATTAAATAGGGAATCCTTTCCCCATTTCTTGTTTTTCTCAGGTTTGTCAAAGATCAGATGGTTCTAGATGTGTGGTATTATTTCTGAAGGCTCTGTTTTGTTCCATTGGTCTATATCTCTGTTTTGGTACCAGTACCATGCTGTTTTGGTTACTGTAGCCTTGTGGTATAGTTTGAAGACAGGTAGCGTGATGCCTCCAGCTTTGTTTTTTTGACTTAGGATTGTCTTGGCAATGCGGGCTCTTTTTTTGGTTCCATATGAACTTTAAAGCAGTTTTTTCCCGTTCTGTGAAGAAAGTCATTGGTAGCTTAATGGGGATGGCATTGAATCTATAAATTACCTTGGGCAGTATGGTCATTTTCACGATATTGATTCTTCCTATCCAAGAGCATGGAACATTCTTCCATTTGTTTCTGTCCTCTTTTATTTCATTGAGCAGTGGTTTGTAGTTCTCCTTGAAGAGGTCCTTCACATCCCTTGTAAGTTGGATTCCTAGGTATTTTATTCTCTTTGAAGCAATTGTGAATGGAAGTTCATTCATGATTTGGCTCTCTGTCTGGTATTGGTGTATAAGAATGCTTGTGATTTTTGCACATTGATTTTGTATCCTAAGACTTTGCTGAAGTTGCTTATCAGCTTAAGGAGATTTTGGGATGAGACGATGGGGTTTTCTAAATATACAATCATGTCATCTGCAAACAGGGACAATTTGACTTCTTCTTTTCCTAACTGAATACCCTTTATTTCTTTCTCTTGCCAGATTGCCCTGGCCATAACTTCCAACACTATGCTGAATAAGAGTGGTGAGAGAGGGCATCCCTGTATGTGCCAGTTTATATTTATATGTAATATATTTACATCTATATAAATTTACATATTTATATTTATATTTACATATTTATCTTTGTATGTAATATGAATACATATTTATGTTAGTTTGGTGCAAAAGTAACTGCAGTTTTGCCTATTATTTTTAATGGCCAAAACCGCAATTACTTTTGCACCAACCTAATATTACATATAAAGATATATAATGTTTAAAAATATATAAAATATAGAAGTAAAATATAGGACAACAATGACACAAAATATAGAAAGGTAAATGGAACTATACTGTTATATGAAAATAATATAATGCCAGAAGTGGTATAATGTTATTTGGTGTGGGATTATAAAAAGTTAAAGATGCAAATGTAAATTTAAGGGCAAACTCTGAAAATATAAAACAAAGAGAATTAGCTAGTAATCCCATAGTGGAGATAAATTAGATTCATTAAAAAATGCAGATGAGGAAAAAAACAAAGAAAAGATAAGACAATTAGTAAACAAACACCAACATGTCAGATTTTGACCCCATTATATCAATGATCACATTAAATGTAAATTGCCTAAGTACTCCAAATAAAGGCCCAGTGTGTAAGACTGGATTAAATATTTTTAAAAATTTTACATGTCACCTGGGGCCAAGGGATTGGCTCAACCTGCCTGCCACCACCAGTATCCACATGTACCATTTAGGGACCCAAGGACAGGCTCATCTTACCTGCTGCAGGAACCTGTGTACATTGTGTGGGGACTTAAAAATCAATTTACCTCACCCATCACAAGCACAATCCACATACTATCGGGGGGCCTGAGGACAGGCCCATCTGTCTACCACTGGTACCACTGGTGCCTGAGTACCAGCTTGCCTGGTGTCCTCACACAGGCAGCAAAGCCTCACAACAGACTCCACTAACAATTGCAGTCTGTCACTGGGAAACTCACAGACACCACTGATGCTAATTACAGCCAAAGAAATCATGATGAGACTACACTATAGTGCGTACCCAGAATTAAAGCCAAAGCGCCCCACCTATTCAACACTGTAGATCCATCTATAGAAAAATGTTCATCCCTATGAAAGCCAACTCATAAATTTGGAAGAAGTGACTGTTATACCAGATGACAGATATCAATGTAAAGACACAAGGAACATGAAAAAGAAAAAAATAATAATGACACCTTCAAAGAATCACAATAATTATCTGATAATAGATTATTTAAAAAGGAAATATATGAAATACCCAAAGAAGTATTCAAAATAATAATATTAAGGGAACTCAGAAAGATATAAAAGAGCATAGATAAATAATACAAAGAAATCAAGAAAACAATTTACAATCTGAATAAGAAACTCAACCAAGAATGATATACCATAAAAAGGGACCAAATAGAAATCCTGCACCTGAGGAATTCAATTAATGAAATAAAAATACCATCAAGAGCTTCAAGAATAGAGTAGATAAAGCAGAAGAAAAAATTTCTGAACTTGAAGACAGGTCTTTTGAAACAACCTAGTCAAGCAAAAAAGAAAAACAAAGAAATAGAATAGAAAAGAAAAAAAAAAAAAAAGAATGAAACCTGTATGACATATAGGGCACAAAAAGGTGACCAAATATTCTAATTATTGGTGTTCCAGGAAGATAAAAGATGAGCAAAGACATGGAAAACTTGCATAATGAAACAGTATTTTAAAACTTCTCAAATATTGCAAGCAATATAGCCATCCAGACACAGAAAGCTAAAACCTTTCCAAATAAAGTCAACCCCAAAAGGTCTTCTTTAGGGCACATTATACTTAAAGTGTCAAAAGTCAAAGACAAAGAGAGAATTCCAAAAACGGAAAGAGAAAAGTATCAAGCCATGAATAAGGGAATTCCCATCAGACTAACAGGAGTTCTTGACAGAACCCTTACAGACCAGGAGAGAATAGGATGATATGTTCAAAATGCTAAACAAACAAACAACCAAAAAACCCGTCAGCTAAAACATACCATTCCCAACAAAGCCATCCTTCAAAAATGAAGAGGATATAAAGTCTTTCCCAGACAAGCAAAAACTGCTAGACTAGCCCTACAAGAAATGCTAAGTAAGTCCTCCACATGGGAGCAAAAGGACAATATCTACCATCATGAAAACATAAAATTCACTTGTAAAGCAGATACAAAAATAAGAAAGAGAAAGGAATTAAATGTTTCACTACAAAAACTCCAAATCATAAAAATAAATAATAAAAGAGGAAGAAAGGAACAAAGGATATAAAACAATCAGAAAACAACAAAATATCAAGAGTAAGTCCTCACCTACCAATAACAAACTTGAATGTAAACAGTTTAAATTCCTGAATTAGAAGTTATAAACTGGCTTAATAGAAAACAACAACAACAACAAAAAAGACCCAACTATATGCTGCCTGCAAGAACTCACTTCACCTGTAGACACATAGACAGCAAGTAAAAAGATGAAAAAAAAAATTTCATTTAAATGGAAATTCAAAGCATGCAGGAGCAGCTACACTTATATCAGATGGCATAATTTCTATATAAAAAATAAAAAGTGAAAAGAGACAAGATCATTATGTAGTGATAAAGGTATCAACTCAGCAAGAAGATATAACCACTGTAAATAAATATGCAGTCAACTGGAGTACCCAGAACTATAAAGCAAATGTTATTAGAGCTAAAGAGAGAGAAAACTAAACTTAAAAAGAAACATCAGGCATAATCTACCTGATGGATCAAATGGAACTAACAGACATTTAAATAGCATTTTCTCTATCAGCTGCAGAATACACACTCTTCTCATCAGCACATAGAACATTCTTCAGAATAAATCACATGTTAGGCAATAAAACTTGTACAACAAATTTTTAAAACTCAAAATCGTAGAAATCATATCAAGCATCTTCTCAGACCACAATGGAATAAAACTAGAGATCAATAAAGCGGAACTTTGGAAACTGTACAAATGTATGAAAATTAAGCAACACATTCCACAATGACCACTGGGTCAATGAAGAAATCAAGAAGAAAATTAAAGAATTTTTTGAAACAAATGAAAATGGAAACACAATTACCAAAACCTTTGGGATATAGTAAAAACAGTGCTAAGACAGATGTTTGTAGCAACAAATATTGACATCAAAAAAGTAGAAATGTTTCAAATAAACAGCCTAGATATATATCTGAAAGAACTAGAAAAACAAGAAAAAACCAAACCCAAAGTTAGTTTAAGGAAATAAATAATAAAGATCAGATCAAAGAACTGGAAGACCTAGAAAAGCAAGAAAAAAACAAACTCTAAGTTAGTAGAAGGAAATAAATAATAAAGATCAGAGTAAAGCTAAACAAAATAGAGACTAAACAAAAGAAATACAAAGGACAAATGAAAAAAAACTTGGTTTTTTGAAAAGAACAATGATAAACCACTAGCTAGGATAACCAAGAAAAAAACAGAAAAGACCCAAATAAATAAAATCAGAAATGAAAAAGAATACAATGGATACCAAAGAGAGGCTGAGGCAGGAGAATGGCGTGAACCCGGGAGGCGGAGCTTGCAGTGAGCTGAGATCCGGCCACTGCACTCCAGCCTGGGCGGCAGAGCGAGACACCGTCTCAAAAAAAAAAAAAAAAAAAAATAAATAAAAAAATAAAAATCATTAGAGACTATTATGAATATATGCTAACAAATTGGAAAACACAGAACTGCATAAATTCCTGGACACATACAGCCTACTAAAACTGAACTAGGAAAAGTAGAAAACTAGAACAGACCAATAACACATAACAAGATTAAGTCAGTAATAAAGTCTCCCAACAAAGAAAGGGCCTGGACCAAATGGCTTTACTGGTGAATTCTACCAAACTTATAGAGAAGAACTAACAGCAATTTCTCTCAAATTATTTCAAAAAATTTAAGATGAGGGGATTGTTCCTAATTCATTCTGTTAGGTCGATATTGCCCTGAAAATCAAATCGGACTAGGGCCACAACAACACAAAAAGAAAAGTATAGATGATACCCCCATGAAATCAGTTGGCCAGAATAGCCAAAGCAATCCTGAGCAAAAAGAAGAAAGCTGTATGCATCACACTATCTGACTTCAAAATATACTACAGTGCTATAGTAACCAAAACTGCATGGTATAGGTCTAAAAACAGACACACAGACCAATGAAACAGAATAGAGAAAACAGAAATAAATCCACATGTTTATAGCCCATTGATTTTTGACAAAGGCACCAAGAACATATACTGGAGAACTGACATCCTCTTAAATAAGTGGTGCTAGGAAAACTGGGTAGCCATGTGCAGAAGAATGAAACAACCCCTATATCTCTCACCATATAGAAAAATTAACTAAAAATGGATTAAAGACTTAAATGTAAGATCCAGAACTATAAAACTACTAGGAGAAAACATAGGGAAAACACTTTAAGACATTGGTCTTGGCAAATATTTTATAGCTAAAACATCAGAAGTACAGACAACAAAAACAAAAATAGACAAATGGAAATATGTTAAACTAAAAATCTTCTACACAACGAAGGAAACAATCAACAGATTGAAGATACAACCCATAGAATGGGAGGACATATCTACGAAATATTTATTCAATAAGGAACTAATATCCAGAATACACAAGGGGCTCAAACAACTCAACAGCAAGATAATGAATAATCCCCTTAAAAAGTGGGCTAAAACTCTAAAATTCTGAATAGACATTTCTCAAAAGAAGACATAAAAATGGCCAACAAATATATGAAAAGAAGAAAAACTCAACACCATTAGTCATCAGGGGAATGCAAATCAAAACCACAATGAAGTATCATCTCACCCCAGGTAGAAGGGCTATTATTTAAAAGACAAAAAATAACAAATGCTGATGAGGATGTGGAGAAAGGGGAATTCTTATACGCTATTGGTGGGAACGTAAATTAGTACGGCTATTATGGAAAACAGTATAGAAGTTTCTCAAAGAACTAAAAACAAAACTAATATACAACCCAACAATCCCACTACTATGTCTTACTAGGTAAGAAGAGTATATCAGCATATCAAAGATATACCTACACCCCCATGTTTATTGCAGCACTATTTATAATAGACAAAATAATGGAATCAATCTAAGTGTCCAACAACGGATGAATGAATAATGAAAATGTGGCATATATACGCAATGGAATATAATCTTATGACTTATTTTGGCCAATAGAATGCAGCAGAAGTTATGGTATGTGAGTTCTGAGACAAGAACTCAAGAGGCCCTGTTCACTCCTGCTCTTTCTAGGAGCCCTGCCTCCATTATGTGTGCAAGCCTGGAATAGACCATTGAGCTAAAGAGCCATGCGGGACTGTTGTCATGGATAACAGATCACGTGGAAGAGAGCCCAGTTGTTCTGGCCAAGGCCGTTTTGGACCAATCTGCAACCAACAAACCCCTAATCATCTCAAAGAGCCCACCTGATCAAGCAGAACCATCCACTTGATCTGTGGTTGAAGAAGAAGTAAGTTCAACCGAGATCCATCAAATCCCACAGAGATCAGTAGAACCATGCAGCTGCCCATAGATTCATAGTAATATATGTTTATCTATTTGAGTTTGGGGAGTCCTTAGATAGCAATAGCTAACTGATAGTTTATATTGATATTCAATATATATTGTATCACTGAAAATCTTGAATGCATTCTAATGAAATTATTTTTGACATATTTTCTTAAATCTAATGTTTTCTTAACTACTCGAAAGAAATTAGAGAAGGTAAGCCTATTAGAATGTGTATTTCCAAATTATTTTCTTTTTAAGGATATTAATAACGTTAACAAATGGTGCTTGAAAATGATCTTGTGGAGTTTTTCTCCCCTCTACTGGCTATTTGCATAACATTATAAGCAATCTGCCCTGTGTCTTGGAATTAGTGTGACTGACATGGTATAAATGCTTCAAAATCTTCCAAGTCTACGCCTGAAAACCTGGCATCTTGCATCACAAGCAACACTTCCTAGAGCAAGAGGTTTTATTCTGAATAGCAACTCTAGGAAACTCTTTCTTGCTTGGATCATGTTACCACGACAACAGTCCCACATGGCTTTTTAGCTCAAGTTCATTCTTTTAATTAGAGGACTGAGATTCCTCTTCTTCTCCAACCACTTCCCCTAGGAGATTTTTCCAAACACTTCTGGCTCTTGTTTTACCTTTGGGTGTTTGCATGATGCCAGGAGGAATGTGCTGATTAGAACATCTTAGTGTTTGGTGACGGTTTTTGCAATTTTGAGAGAGCATCTGTAGAGCTGATTTTCTTAAGGTAGTTTTATCCCCCAAAGTAGCAATCCCATGGTCTATGTCTATGCAACAACTTCCCTTTCTGCAAAAGGGATTTAGAAGTGGCCTCAAGTAGGGAGCCAGGTATCCATGTTGGCAAGGTGAAGTTAAGAGTGTAGAATCATACTGAACTGCAATTCTTCCTTAACTCTGATGGCTACAATACAATCTTCATTAATTCATTCAACAGATGCTTTTTGACCACATTCCAGCTATATCACCAAACATGATGACAAACTGGAGACTATAATGAACAAGACCCTATCTTCATGGAGTTTAAACTGTAAACTACAGAATGTGACAAGTGCAATATGCAGGAAAATCAACTTACCTATCTGGTTTTCATTTCCTGCCCTCTAAAATGGCTTTAATCTTACTACTGCCATCTGTGTATCATGTGAGGTTTCAGTGAAGAAATTCTTGAAAATGTCCTTTGGGATGGTACTTAGCTATGACGAACAGAAAACCTAAATAGAAGTGTATTGTTCTCAGGTAACAAAAAACCTAGAAGTAGGTAATTGCTGGGATTGTTTTAGTGGCTCCACACTGGGAAAGTCTCTTGACTCTTCCCTCAGAGTCTAAATATAACTGCTTGTTCACAGCAAGATGAAATGAACGACAGCCAGATTAATCTATCTCTTTTGTTAGTAAAAGAGTAAAAGCTGCTTTGGAACCTACCCCAATAACTTTGAATTCGATATTATGGTCCAGAATGCATCATAGGGTCACCGCTCGCTTTGGGGGAAGCTGTGAATATGGGTACTTAGCTTTCCCAACCTCTAAAAGGTGGGAGGAGTGGGTTGCAAATAGATGCTGGATCTGCCAAACTAATGTGCTGGCCACAAACATTTAACACAAGCATGGACTACAACTGGCCCTCAGTGCTTGTTAGTTATCCGTTTCTTTATGTTTTTCTGAAGTTCTAGAGACAGAAGGATTTTCTGGATGCAGTAGGCTGATGCAGGGAGCCAGGAAATTGGATTTTCATTGACGCAATCAATTTAGGATCAGCCAGCAATTTTCTGGGACTGAGCATAACTGCTCAGAGAATTTTAAATAAAAAGGCAACTACATCTACATGATATGAGAAAATGTCATTTACAAGAGAAGGATCAATATTATGTATACATTAATGGTTCATGAATTGCAGATTGTGGACTATTTGGAAGCCTCAAGAATGTGTTGGGATGCTGAAACTGTGCCCATGTGACCTTTTAATTTCGTGTTTTTATTTAAATAATCATACCACTTCCAAATTAACATATGGATATGTTGGATTGTGTGGATGATTTCTGCATTAGTGAGATTAGATTAAGTTATTCTGTTGCAACAAATAACTTGCAAATCTCAGTGATTAACAAAGCCAAGGTTTATCGCTCACTGCAGGGTGAAGGGTTGGGTCAGTGTTAGAGGCTGCTTCCTTTGTATGGAAGCGTCTAGACATTTTCCCATTACATTTCTTGCTTCTTACATTCACATTTCATTTGCCAAAATGTGTCTGTTGATACAGCTAGTTTCATGCAGGTGGGAAACCTGTGATCTTCCTATGTGTTTCAGAATGGGGCCAAGAACTAAAGATGTAGTGGTAGTAATGTCTATAACAGTTATTATGTATCTAAGTACTGTTACTCCTTCTCAGTACCATAGTATGGAACTGATTGAGTTGAGATCAAATAACGCTACCTTAATTTTTTCAGGGAAAGAAGAAGTGGGCGTAATGTGTAAATGATCCAGTCACACCAATAGATGGTATAAAATATCATAGTATGCTGAGGAAATGAGCAGTTCAGATAGAAAAAAAAAAGTGGTGGGAAAATAGTCATTACCTGGCAAGAACTACTAGAGCCATGCTAAACTCAGAAAAAAACCTTGCTTCTAGATGTTATTCCATTCACTTGTGAGCAGAACTTGGAATTCAGCAATACAACATCATGTATTATATTATGTTAATGTTTTCAACTTTAGCTTTATTGGTTTTACGGTTTTATTTGACATTGACTTGTAAATTTCTTGTGCTTTTATAGTTGTATATGAGAAATAAAAATAAGAAAACTGTCATGTTTATTAAATAACATAATAAAAGCAATTTAAACTAACACAAGGGGATCTACATCTTTTCTATAAATGGTCCCTACATTTTCTAAAAGTTGGAAGTACATTGCATAAATTGTTCAAAGATCACTCAAAATCACCGAACCAAGATCTCCTGAATACATTGAAATCTCTGTTTTATCATGCAATACAAGGCACAGGCTATGTAGTATGTAGAGCCTAAGTTCAAAGTTAAAAAGGCGGTTTAAATGCAAGTATCAGCGTTTGTTATATATGGAAACTGGAACAAGTGGTTTTTGCTCAAAAAAACCCTGAGCATGAATTTACACATGCCTAAAAGGGGAGTAGCAATGCTATGTGAACCGATCTCAGAGGATATGGCAGAGATTGAACGAAATAACAGATGTGCCAGGGACTACATGTCCCGTATCAATAACTGCATGTCCAGTATCAACAGTAGCAGCCGTCCTTATTATTGTTATTATTATTACAAGTCTCAGAGGGGATGAAAACTTCTCAATGAACTCTTCTTTGGATGAATTGGATCAGCAGCTTTCTGATGGATTAATTCCATGCCTTCCCTCAAGTCCAGAAATATATCGCCTAGATTTCCCCCAAATAGATCAAAGAGGCCCAAACTGAAGTGGAAATATAGCCATTTTCAGAGGTACTTAATTAAAGGAGTGAGTCCGGTCAGGTCATTAACATCCTACATTCAGAAGAAATAATCATTGCAGGAGTGGAAAGTCTAGCCCTAGGAATTACACAGAAAAGCATAACTGTTCTTTTCATGTTTCTGAAAAGTTGGTTTTCCAATTAGATCTTCATAACACCCTGCACAATTTATTACCGAGCAAAGCCATGGTGGTTGGAAACTTTGATTTCACTGCTTCCTTAAAATTGCTTTGTCCATTTTACTCTTCTGGGGTTTCATGGGATTGTAAAAAGGAAATGTTACAAAGCAAAAACCAGAATTTAAAGGACTTATTCAGAAGAACTTCGTGCTAGTGGGGTTTTTGTTGTTGTTATTTTTCTTCCACTGAAAACATTCTTCTCTTCTATATAGCTGCCTTATGGAGCCACTATGAGACATAACTCCACTTAGGTATATAAATATTTATAACTTAATGTGCAGAACACTGCAATAATAAAATGTGGGAACATTTTTTTAAATGTGGATGACTTTAATTTGGTGCTGGCAATTAGAATTTTCAAAACACAGAGGCTATGAGTATATGAGTGCCTCAATTGATCTCCAGTGAACCATCTTTCATAAGCATATGCATCTTTTACGCTTTGTGAACACCAAAGGTCTTGAAAAAATTGCTCAACAAATATTTTTTTGATGCTTCTTTCTCATTACAACAGACCCAAATCATAAGGTAATCATCAACTAATGAATCTCTTCCTCAGGTTAGAATGTTGGATGAAACTTTCCATGTCAAGAATTTTGCTCATAACATTGAAATTCAAATAATTTTATGTGTAAGTACAGCTTTCAAAAAGCAATTGGTAATAAATTTAGCAAATGCCTTGCATTATTCCCAACATAATTTTCAAATTTGATTTTCCAGTGTAAAACTGAAGGCAAAACAAAAACCAATCATTCAGCTAATTGCTGTGAAATACAAAATCATCTTTCCACTGATTTATTTTGTAATATAGTTTGGTTTTATTTACCTGTGATGCACTCAAAACATTACAACTTGTTTATTCTTATGAAAATTAATAATAAATGGAGTCTTAATCTGGGGACTGGAGAATCAGACTTCTGGCTTGTTTACAAAATGATCTGTCTTCCTGTCCCGAGAAGCACGTGAAATGCTTGCTCAAAGGCTGAAAGAAGGTCAGTTGGTAATCTCTAACATGAGGAAATCTGTGCTATTCAATTGAGCTAGATAGCTGTTTCAATCACAAGTTGAACTTTGTAAATGAAAAAGAGTTGAACTCTGCAAAATATTTGAAGAGATTTATTCTGAGCCAAATATGAGTGACCATGGCTCATGACACAGCCCTCAGGAGACCCTGAGAACATGTTCCCAAGGTGGTCAGGGCTCAGCCTAGTTTTATACATTGTAGGGAGACATGAGACATCGATCAAATACATGTAAGCTACACATTGGATTGGTCCAGAAAGGTGGGGCAATTTGAAGCAGGGAGGGCCTCCAGGTTATCAGTAGATTTAAAAATCTTCTGATTGGCAATTGGTTGAAAGAGCGATTATCAATAAAAAGGAATATCTGGGTTATGATAAGGGGCTGTGGAGACCAAAGTTTTATCATGCAGACGAAACCTCCAGGTAACAGACATCAGAGAGAATAGACTGTAATGTTTCTTATCAGACTTAAGGTCTGTGTTGATATTAAATGTTGGTCTGCTTTTTCTGAATTTCAAAAGGGAGGAGGGTATCATAAGGCCTGCCTGACCCTTCCTTCCCGTCATGGCCTGAGCCAGTTTTTCACGTTAATTTTGGAGTGCCCTGGCCAAGAGGAGGGGCCCATTTAGATGACTGGGGAGCCTTAGAATTCTAATTTTGGTTTACAACTTTAAAAAAAAAAGTGTAAGATAGATTTGACTCAGTAGTTATATTTCTCCCTTGAAATTGATGAAAATTAACCAACAAGATATTTTAATGTTATTGTGTCTAAAAATCTCCCTTTTCCTTGGTCACATATTACAATTCCAAATTCCTTCTTAAAAAAATAATAATAATTTGGAAAGTTCTGTTGCTAACAAGAAAGCATTCAGGAGCCTATTTCTCCTGGGGTTCATAAATGTAAATAAGAAAAAAATTCACCTATGTTTTCATAAAGTCATTATAAAATAGCAAATTCTTCTGCTTTCTTCTGTTTGCAAAAGTATATATTTAATATAATATCATAACTCTACAATTTAAAACTCACAAAGGCAGAATATTTTACACTCTTTTATTGTAAAATATACATTGAGAAAATTTCATCAAATATGTATTTACATATAGTTCAATTGTTATAAAGTGAACCCCTATGCAATCACACAGTCAGTGTCCAGGAAGCCCCTGTGTATCATTTTTTTTTTATTTATCCCAGACCGTCCTACCTGCCATTAGCCTGACTTTCTGTAAAACAGCAAATTCCTAATGAGCTCTGTTGAGAGACTGCCATTCAAATGACTCTTTAGCATTTCCCGGTTATCAACACCATGTTTCTGTCCAGAGGCACATGCAATTTTAAAAGGTTATGAAACTACCAGTCCAGAACATACTTCCATAAACTCATTCATTTCTATCCAAATGCTGGAAAACCATCCTTTAATCAGAATATATTGCACCGTGAGGTGACAGTGGATTTGTTATACTGATTATCACATTACATTAGAGAGTGTGTGTATGTGGGATAGAGTATGGTCTTCCTTAACAGGTTGTGAACCCCACACAGAAGGATCGTCCTTATTAATCTTGGTCCACCTGGCTTCTCACCCAGCACCTGGAATAGAATGTGTATGCAAATGTTTTCCAAATGAAATGAGTCAAGAAATACTTATTGAGTGCCTGTTGTGTGCTAGGCATCATTCTAGGCACGGGAGATACAGTAATGAACAAAAGAAACAGGTTTCTTGCTGTCATTGAATTTATAGTCCAGTGGAAATGACAGATAATAAATTCTTAAATGAAGAAGAAAAAATATCAAATAGTGATAAATGTCCTGCAGAGAATTAAAATAGGATAACATGCAAGAACAATGGTTCCCAAAGAATGATCTCCATACCAGCCACATTGGCATCACTCAGGAATTTGTTTGAAATGCTGATTGTCAGACCTCACCCCAGATCTGCTAAATCTGGAACTCTGGAGGGGGAGCCCAGCCAACTCTGCTCTAACAAGCCCTCCAGTCATGGGAAGATCAGGAGGGAAGCATTCCAGGCAGAGGAACAAGATAGTGCAAATCCCAAGACAGAAACACACATAGTTAAGTTCAAGGAAAAGCAAAAAGTCCACTGTGGCTGGAGTAGGGTAAATAAAACCTGGAGCAGAGCACTGGATTTGACAGATAAGGAGAAAAACCTCTTTTCTGGCCTTATAGGCCATGGCAGTGTCTTTGGCTTTGATTCTCACATAGATGACATGCCATGATTCTCACAGTTTTAAGTAGAATAACATGGGTTGGCTGCTGGACAAAAAACTGAATGCCTACAAAATGCATATATATATGTGTGTGTGTGTGCATCAGTGCGATATATATGTATATATGCAATACATATGTATCTATATTGCATGTATAGTACATGCATATTTAAGTGTATGTTACATATATAAATTGTATATGAATTATGCATATATGTAAGGTGTATGTGTGTATACTGATATGTGTGTATATATACATATACATGTATGCAATATATGTATATATTGCATGTATTGTGCATGCATATATATGTATACATATGTATACATATATACCCACCTGAGCAAAGGCAACTATGGCACTATACATGCAACTATGTGTATACATATATATGCATGCACCATACATGCAATATATACACACATGTATACATAATACATATGTATACATTTGTATACATATATGCATGCACTATACATGCAATATAACACATATATGTATACATAATATATATGTAACATGTGTATACATATATATGCATGCACTATACATGCAATATATACATATTGCATATATGTATACGTGTGTATACATATGTATATGTATGTATACATACATATGTATATATGTAAGGGGTGTGTGTGTATAAAATTGTTAAGCTTCCTTTGCCCAAACAAGTGTTTTTGTTTTTGCTTTTGCTTTCCCTCCCAAAGCAAGTTGGTTTACTAGCTTGAGACAATCAGTTTGGAAAATAGTTTGGTGCTATCACTTTCCATACTAGGAGAACTGAACTTGCTTTGGAGCAAGAGATTTTCAGTGGAAGTTATTCCTGGTTAGTTATCCCATAGCTCTTGCATGCTTTCAAAAATACTGCCTGCCAAAATACTTCTTATGAAACTGGCAGCAAAAATGTGGTGAATGGATAAAGAGGAAGGGTGATGCCAAACTAAGGAAGAACAGAGACAAAAAATACTTTGATTTCATTCATGTGACATCATTTGGTTGCCATAATGCCAGATCTTGAGCTTTCAAGGGAAAGAGCGGGAGTACAGAGTTCCATGTATGGAATTTTTAAAAAAGATTTTAATTAATAACTCTCAAACTACCAGCTTATTACCATCACACTAAGAAAACTTAAAATCGCAAGTAGATAGTCAATAGGGCTAGCCCCCTACTAATGCAAAAATAATCAAACATGCTTATTTACTAAGAGCAAATTTATAATAACACTTAATGCCCTGTTTTCCTATGCCATTTGTAACCATCTTTCACTAAAGTAGTTGCTATTCTTCCAAAATACAGGATCTCTCACACTATAGAAGGCAGAAGCATGGACCATTTATGAACCTAGAAATTCTAATTTTATTCTGATAGTTGCACTAATGAATAATTTACATACTAATGTTAATTAGATGAATTAATAATTTTTCTCATGTGGCAAGGCTGTTATTAAAATAGTTCATCCTAAGGACATTGACCCATTTCTTTGCCGGTCTATCTAGCAGTGGATTTGAGATACCATCAATTTGTACCTCTTGTGTCTTTTCTAGCTCTGCTATCCATTAAAAGTAAATTGCAGCACACACTTTTTCCTTCTACACATTTGCATGTAAATTAAAGCTTTCTGTTAGTAGTAGAAAATTTCTCTCTTTTTAATCTAATTTACTGGCCAGTTAATAGGTTCCTGCATATTTGTTTTCCAATTCACAGCTCCACTCATTAAAAATAAAACCCTTTGAATGTTATTTGGTTAGAGATAACTTGAAAGAAATTTGTAAAAATAGTGTACGTTTTTAAAAGATCATTTACTTTGATTGGAAGAAACGCATGGAAGCATTTCAGAACTTTGTTTTTAAATAAAAAATTCAAAAGTGAAAATAAAAACCTACTTATTGGTAAGCAAATGGATTCTATTATTGCTATTACCTACTTTTTGCTTAATACTTCATTAATTTTTCATTAATATTTTATATTGTCTCACAGGGTTATCCTAAAAAGAAGTCACTGCGTTAAGGCCTATGCATCTATCATTTCTTGTTATATGATGAACAAATGATTTCTTGATTACCTGCTATGATAAAAAAAAAAAAAAAACAATAATAATCCCTGATGCTGAGTTATTTACAAGCAAATTAGGAAGACGAGATAATTTAATAGTGAATACCACTAGGGGGGATGTCCCAACTATTGAATAAATAAGGTCTCTGGGGGTTGATTTCTGAGAATGACTCATTTTTGGAATCAACAGGCAAGCTTCTAGAAATACAGATTCCCAAGTAATATTCTACATTCCCCTTTCCCTAAGCCTACTGAATCACAGTCTCTGAAGGTAAGCCCAGAAATCTATACAATCTATATTTCTAAAAAGTACAAGATCACTGTGAGAGACATCCGGTCCTGCTCTAGTCCACGAACCACTGCTCTGGGAATTCAGAGGAGATAGAATCTCACTTCCACGTTAAATGGTCGAGGAGGTCTTTGTAGATAAGTCTGGACCAAGGGAGAGTCTTAAGAAATATGGAAGACGGAGAGGAATGAGGAAGACAGTCCACCTGGTGTGACCCACCTGAGCAAAGGCAACTCTGGCACATGCAAGCAGTACAAGGGCAGGGCAGGCAATTTGCATCCCTGTTGGCCTGGGCTATGGAAATGGGCAAGTCAGTGGGAGGCTGGGTATCACATCAGGTTTGTAAATCTTTCAAGGGCAGATACCGTGTGTGAGGCCAAAATATATTCCAGAAATATTACACACTATATTTCCACCCTACAAGCATTCCCCTTTTATACCTTGAGTCTTCTCCAAATTTAATTTACTATGCAATTTGATTTACAAATTTAATTTACAAATGTAATTACTGTCACTGGTCACCAGGCCCATAACCACAGCCCCCACCCCCCCGAAAAACAAACACGCACTCCTCTCAGTTAAAACATTTTCTGCATGTTTCAATACATGTATAATCATTTACTATATATATAACACTATTATATTGTACTATGCACATGTTTGGCTAAATTTAAAATAGGACTTTTAAAATGATTTGATAAAGACTGAAGTAACAAATATCTTAGTTATAATTTTATTTTACATATTCATGATAAAAACATTCTTTTCCAACTAACACGTATTATTAGTATTTCATAGGGAATGACATGATTGAATATGCCTTAATATTTTTTAAAATGCAAGCTGAACTGTGATTTTAAAGGTCTGATTCTAAGTTAAATGTTGGCTTTTTATGGCAGTCAAGAATTACAAAGACATCTCAAAAAGATACATGGATCCAAATAGAAAGAGGGACATCAGTGGACACATATCCTAAATGTTGGTATTTATTTTCAGACCCAACTGCCAATTTTGCAGCATTGTTTAAAACTGGTAAATCTGCATCTTCCTCAATGTCAGTTTATTGTTTTGTAAATTAAATGACAAATGCCTTTTGGTTTTCAAACAAAAGGATTCATAAACCTACTCAAACTCTTCTTCAGAAAGATTTTTTTCTTGAGATAGAAATTCTGTTTCCTTTGGGTATATATCCAGTGATGGGATTGGTTCAATGGTATTTCTGTCTCTAAGTCTTTGGGGAATCACCACACTGTCTTCCACAATGGCTGAACGAATTTGCACTCCTACCAAGAGTGTATGAGAACACATGGACCCATAGAGGGGAACAATAAACACTGGGGCCTTTTGGAGGGTGGAAGTAGGAAAGGATAAGAAAAAATAACTAATGGGTAGTAGGCTTAATAGTGAGGTCGGGCGCGGCAGCTCACGCCTGTAATCCCAGCACTTTGGGAGGTCGAGACGGGCGGATCACAAGGTCAGGAGATTGAGACCATCCTGGTTCACACCCTGAAACCCCGTCTCTACTAAAAATACAAAAAAAATCAGCTGGGCGTGATGGCGGGCGCCTGTAGTCCCAGCTACTCCGGAGGCTGAGGCAGGAGAATGGCGTGAACCCGGGAGGCGGAGCTTGCGGTGAGCTGAGATCGCGCCACCGCACTCCAGCCTGGGGGACAGAGCGAGACTCCGTCTCAAAAAAAAAAAAAAAAAAGAAGTGATGATCAATGAGTGATTAAATAATCTGTATTAAATAATCTGTACAACAAACCCTCATGACGCGTTTACCAATGTAACAAACCGGCCATGTACCCCTGAACTTAAAACAAAAGTTAAAAAAAGAAATTGTTTCTATTTTTTATTTTTAAGGATATAGATGGGTTCCCTCCATCCACCCACCCACACATCCATTTTTAAAGGCTCCTCTCAACAAAACATGTTTCTTTTGAAGAACATGTTGCTTTTCATTGTTAAAATATCATCTTTACCTTACGTGGACATTCTAAGCTTCCCCCCATGCCCCCAAATCTGAATTTCAGGCAGAATATTCTGCCCAATTTCTTTTAACCTTGAAACATGGGTGAGGAATAGTTGAGAGTAGGAATAGGAGCTGCATTGTGCTGGTGTTGGTTTGCTGTGTGCCTGGGCTTACATTATCATTGCCATTTTCAATCTGCATTTTCTTTTCAGGAATCTTATTAAGTCTTTTGTAATTTTATGAGAGTATGTCTAATTAAAACGAGGTTGCATTGTCCACACATCCACTTCACAGTGAAAATGTAATCTGCAATGCGTTGCATTGGGCGGCAGTGAATCAGAGTCCAGATGCGTCTAGGGACCATTCTGCACTGAGCGATTTCATCTCTTCTTTCCTTTGCCTTGCACAGGGTGCCAGAGGAATGATCTCCTAGGCTCAGAACTGGGTGAAAACGCCCATGCTGACTTGTATAATAATTATTGGCAAAGGCCAATTACCTTCCTGTTTTATATAAATGTAAGTGTAAATAAAACTGCACCATTTTGCTCGCCCCCCACCCCCACCCCCGGTCTCCTGAGTCTTCGTTAGGGTGCTGTGTGTACTACACTGAGGAGCTGTCATAGCAGAAGGCAGAGAAAATGGGCTTCTTTTCCTGGCTTTTGAATTTCAAAAACCTAGTTCTTGAGGGGAGAGAAAAGACTCCCTTTTTACTCTGAGTATGAACCACAACTTGGGGAAATAGACCATGAATAAAAGCACAGCTTCCCCTCCCCTGAGTACAAAACACGTCTTTAAGACGTAGAAGAGAGACAATCAAAAGGGCATCAACAAGAAAGGTGACTTCAGGGGGCCCCTGAGAGACAGCCCTGGGCCCTGCTCCTCACATACATTCGTGGGATGCTAGAAAACAGAGCACCTGGACCATGGGAGACGTGATTTTTACTTTAGGCACACACTTCAGGACTCTAAGATGTAAATCCACTGTATCGTAATATCTGCACTCCTTGAAACATTTCCTGGAACTTCCTATATAGACACACTGGAATTTTACTTGTAATCTTTTTGTATATGCTACCCCAAATTCCAGGATTTGGAAAGCATGCATTAAACTCGAATAATTTGAAGACCAGTTTAACACATTCTCAAAGCATACTTGTTAAATTATTAGTCAAAAACCATGTCTAATTTTAGTCGTTTAGCATCTCTAAGACTCCAATGTTTAGAAAATCTGTAGCATGAAAAACCCATAATAAGAATGATTTGGGTATGGAAGATGAAGCATTGAGCGAAAGACCCTAATTTTCATTGGATTGGGTTTGTTTTTAAATTTGCAAAAAAAAAAAAAAAGTTGAGGGGGAGGTAATAGATGTTGGGCTGAGGTATTTACCATGGACTTTTCTTTTTTGCTTTAATGCTAAAAATGATTAATCAAATATGGCCAGTTAACATCGTGAACATGTGATATTCCTCTTTGCAGTGGTCTCTTAGGAAACTTTGGAAATGCTGTTTGGCTTGCAACCCAGTTTTCTTTATTAATCCATCTTAATTGTGTCATCGGCCATGTAGCTAAATTGCCTGTGGACATATGTGATCTCCAGGCTAACCTGTTCAAATGGCAGGTTAACTATGCTGTGTCCGCTGCATGATCAGCTACTCAAATGTGAAAGGATGTGTTTGCAAAATTGAAAGCATGCCACTCAAGTAAAATTAATGGATGTCAACATGAACTCTCTTGGACAAATGTATTCTGTATTGCAAAGACAAATTGTGGGCTAGTGAAAAATCTTCAAAGTATCTTGCATGTTTGCTAGAAGATAATTGGAATGACCTAGCTACAGGGATGTTTTGTAATTGTTGCTACTGAGTAGTCTCTGAGAAGTCCAATAATATCCTCTTAAAACACACCAGAGACCGAAGATGAACACCATCTGGCCTGTTTTCCAAAACAGTTGGTCATCACAGCTGATGTTAATTCGAACATTAATTTCTTCTGAAATGAGGTGGGGGCTGTATTCTTGCTCTCCAACAATGTCCTTAAGTTCCGGTCTTTGATTCATGCATGAGCCTTTCTGTTGCTGCTCATGTTTATTTTGTTTAAACATGAATTTAATTTAGCATATTTGTATCACTAAGTAATTTATGCCCATAAAAATATTCAGATAACAAAGGAAAATAGAAAGAAATGAATAAGTACTATCCATAATCCCAACACTCAGGAATAATGTTCTATTTTTATGTCTATCTATAGGCCTATGTTTATCTTTCTAATTTAAATATAATTTAAATAAAAATGAAATTATATTTACTGGTTTTCTGACTTATTTTTGCTTAATACTAAATATTGTGAATGTTTTCCTGTCAATAAAAATAAAATAGTAGTAATTGTTATGGTTGTATAAAGTATATAGGTGGTTTAGATACATTAACTAATCTCATATGGATATGCATTAGGCTATTTTAAAATTGTTTCTATATTAGGCATCCTTTTCTAATATTTATTTTTAATTTAATATTTTAAGTTCTGGGGTACATGTGCAGGATGTGCGGGTTTGTTACATATGTAAACATGTGCCATGGTGGTTTGCTGCACCCATCAACCCATCACCTGGGTATTAAGCCCAGCGTGCATTAGCTATTTTTCCTAATTAGGCATCTTTTTCTTAAAGCAAAATCAGCTCTATTGAGACACGTCCAAACCACCTATTAATATTTTAAGCATAGAATTTGAGGAGTTTGGAAATGTAAGCAAATATTTTATGTATACACATTTGTGCATGTGGAAAATTATTTCCCTAGCATAAATTCCTAGAAATGAAGTCATTGGTTTACAGTACATATACTTAAGATTTTTTTATACAAATTGTCAAAGTGCTTTCTAGAAATGCTGCACCAAGAACTACTTCTGATTCCTATGTTACACAAAGAAATAGAAAATTTAAAAAGTAGCTGTCGAGATAATTTTGGAAGGATTTTCAAAATGAGTCTACAAGTCCCTGCATAATCTGGGCCCTGTCAACCTCGCCAAACCAATATACACCCCCTCGTACAGTACATACCAGTAGATACTCATTTGTTCAAACATGCCCACTTCTTTCCCTCTCAGGGCATCTTGCCATACTTTTTGCACAGCTACAACCCAGTACCCAACATGGTGGATCTTTGCATCATTCAAGTCTCAGCTTAAAAATCCCCTGCCTCCGAAAGCCCTCCTGCCACCGGCCCATTTAATATTGGTTTGCTCATTGTTCTCTGTGTCTGAATCATGTTTGTTTTCTCTGAACATTTTGTACCATGTACAGCATTATTTGTTTATTGACTTAATTTTTTGTCTTTATCAACAGAATGTGAGTTCCATAAGGGTAAAGAAATTATGTGTCTTTACTATATATTCTGTATTGATTTGTTGAAAAAAACTAAAGGATAAATGAACAATTGGAAGATATTTACCAGTGTGTTTGTTGTATACATGCAATCAGCTGAACAAAATTTTAAAAGTTGATTGTTCTTATTTAATTGTTTGACTAACAGCGTCTCAAATCTGGAAGTGCCAATTGACATAAGAATAATTATCTGAAATCTTATGTAAATGATTAAAACTGACATAAGAAAGTCTAGGGAACTGATGCATAGCCGAAGAAGAATATTAATTTCTTTCCTTTTTTTTTTTTTGAGATGGAGTCTCACTCTATCACCCAGGCTGTAGTACAATGGTGTGATCTCAGCTCACTGCAACCTCTGCCTCCCAGGTTCAAGTGATTCCCCTGCCTCAGCCTCCAGAGTAGCTGGGGCTACAGGCATGCGTACCACCGTGCCTGACTAATTTTTTGTATTTTAGTAGAGACGGGGTTTCACCATGTTGACCAGGATGGTCTCGATCTCCTGACCTCGTGATTCGCCCGCCTCGGCTTCCTAAAGTGCTGGGATTACAGGCATGAGCCACTGCGCCTGGCCAAAAGAGTATTAATTTCTAAAATTTTCCTCATCTCATGTTTTCTCTTCAAATGATGCCAGTCTGGGTTCCCACCCTTCCTAAGACTCCACAGAATTGTTTTGTCTCATTTATTGATGATTTCCTTGCTGCTAAAACTGCTGGACCTTCTCTGTCCTTCAATAGCAGCAGATGACACACTGGGATAAGCCTGCTCCATCCTTCCCAAGACATTCTCCTTCCTTTACTTCTATTTTCTTCCTCTACTTGACCTTCCAACATGGCAGTGCTCCAAGAATTTGTCCACCCTCTTAAATTTTCTAGCTAGAAAGGTCTCATCCAGTCCATATGCCTAAAAATTACCTACCTGACTCTTAAATATTTACCTCCTGCCAAGTCACTCCACTGAACTCAAGATGCAATGAGATAGCCAATTGCTTGTTTCATATCCATCCATTATCTTAGTAGACACACTTAGTATGTGTGATCCACAATTTGTTTCCAGCCTTTACCTTCATCCCACATCATGTGTGCAAAGTGGTTTCCTTCTCAGACTCTACCATCTTATTAAATCAAATTTCCATTCACATACCATCTCAAGCCTTGCAGTTAAGGGTCATTCTTGGTTCCTTTCTTTTTAGCATCCACCTCAAACAACACACCTTCACCATCTGTAAATATATATTTGAAATCCATCTGCTTCTCTCCATCTCTACTGCTGTCTTCTAACTTTAAACCATCATCACTTCTCACCTGGATTATGGAAATATCCTTCTAATTTCAATACTTTCATTCTTACCTATATATGATGCATTTTCCCCAGAGAAATCAGAGGAACCTTTAAAAAAGGCAGCCTACATGATGCCATTCCTCCGCCAAGAGCTATAAATACTGCTTAATTCTTGGAAAATAGCCGCACTTCTGACAGGCAAGAACAAGGTAACTGCAATAGACATTTCCATTTCACAAGTGGAGGAATCAAAAGTATATAATAGTTCCCAGTCCATAAAGACTCTAAAATTCAGGTGACAACATGTTGTTAGGGCTCCCTACTCCCAAATCAGGATGCTCTTGGATTGGGATTCTTTTATGCTCCTTACCATGGTTCACAAATGTGTTATTCTACCACTGGGAAAATCACCCTCTTCCAAACCCTCACAGATCATTCTTGGTACCTGCCATAAAACTTAAAATATTTGGTCATGAAACATATTTATATGTAAACCTGCCTGTGAGCAGGTACTGCAATTCAATGTTGTATTCCCCACTCAGCATGGAAAATGGAGACTTTACTAACATGGGTACCCAAGACCTATTTACCGGATTACTAATTTTACAAAGAGTCAACAATTACCAAAAACGTTTCTATCTTAGAAGACCAATGCAAGGCCGTAGGCTAGCACCTAGAAGAGGAAAAGGAAAACATCAGTTTCAAGTTGACATAAATTTCAGAAAACCTCTCCAGCCACAAAATTCTTAAATTACTGTCTCAGGACAGAGTTGTCACTACTTCACTTCAATACCAGAGGGAAGTTCTCTGTATTTGTTTCACAATTAAGAGATCAAAATGGCTGGTTGCAATGGCTCACACCTGTAATCCCAGGACTTTAAGAGGTCAAGGGAAGCAGACGGCTTGAGCCCAAGAGTTTGAGACCAACCTAGGCAACACAGCAAGACTTATCTCAAAAACAAAAACAAAAACTAACCAGGTGTGGTGGTGTATGCCTGTAGTGTATGGTTGCAGTGAGTGGGATGCCTGTAGCATCCCAGGATGCTGAGGATCACCTGAGCCCAGGAGGTCCAGCCTGCAGTAAGCTATGATCCCCCCACTGCACACTGCACTCCAGCCTGGGTGACAGAGTGAGACCCTGTCTCAAAAAAACAAAAATTAGACAGCAAATCATTGCTTTCTGCTATTGGCCAACATAACACATGTGGACATACACAACTTGATGACTTGTAGATTGTAGAAGTCTGTCATCTACGACAGACCTTGGAATACTTTTTTATTTACTGTGAAGAGTTCTTCTCATTAGACTCCTGTGTGGTTGTCAAATATTAACAATTATGAGACCTACGATAATAATAATCAGCACTCATGTAAATTTCCATATGTAATTGATCAAATGTTTGTGTCTCCCCCACCAGTTCCCATGTTGCAGCCTTGAACCCCCAACATGACAGTATTTGGAGATGGGGCCTTTGGAAGATACTTAGGGTTAAATGAGGCCATGAGGGTGGGGCCCTCCTGATGTCAGTGCTCATATAAGAAGAAATACCAGGGCTGGGCATGGTGGCTCACGCCTGTTGTCCCAGCATTTTGGGAGGCTGAGGCAGAAGGATCACCTGAGGTCAGGAGTTCAAGACCAGCCTGGCCAACATGGTGAAACCCCACCTCTACTAAAAATACAAAAAATTAGCTGGGTGTGGTGGTACACGCCTGTAGTCCCAGCTACTCCGGAGGCTAAGGCAGGAGAATTGCTTGAACCTGGGAGGCAGAGGTTGCAGTGAGCGGAGATCACACCACTGCACTCCAGTCTGGGCGACAGACTGAGACTCCATCTCAAACAAACAAAAACAACAACAACAACAACAACAAAAAGAGACACACGGAGAGAAGCAATCCAGGAAGAGAGTCCTCACTAGAAATTCACCATGCTAACACCCTGATCCTGGACTTCCAGCCTCAAGGATTGTGAGACAATAAATTTCTATTGCTTAATCCATCCAATCTACAGTATTTTACAGTATTTTATTGTGGTGCCTCAAGTGATTAACCCACTATACATCATTTTATTTAATGTCGTTAGCTGTGTGAGTCGGTATCACTGTTGGCACCTCAGGTTTTTGTGGTAAAGTGAAGGTCAAAGGATTCAGAAGCTGCCTTAGATTACTCTGGATTAAGGTTTCCCAAGTTTAGCATCACTGACATTTGGGGGAAAAACTCTCTTTGTCAGGGAGGTGGGGCTACTGTCCTGTGCATTGTAGGGTGTTTAACAGCATCCTGGCCTCTACCCACTAAATACCAGCAGCAATCCCACCTCTGAGTTGTGACAATCAAAAACATCTCCAGACATTGTCACATTTTCCCTGGGTGGGCTTAGAACCACCAATCTAGACTCTTTCCTGCTACCAGTCACTTTGGGGAACACCAGTGTAGCTTATGTCTTCTTGAAACTAACCCATGTTGTTTGATGTTCCAATCTATAAAAATGTATGACAAAAAAAAAAAAAAAAGAAAAATAAGAAAAGAACTTTACTGAACACTATGACAGTTTTGTGCTGTCACATGTCAATGGAAGGTGAGATTTGAGAACAAGGTCCTTTATAATTCAATGTCCTCTGATCTGACGTAGCGAATCCATGGGTGGCCCTATCTTTGATGGTGGCACACTTCCAAACGCAAAGAAATCTATATGTCATTGTGTTACGATGCCCTGTCACCAGTGCCCTTAAGCAAAAGAAAACTTTGGTAGCATTTCATGGCAGACTCTAGAATGTCTGATTTCATATATTTTTAAAAATGATTCTAAAACAGTGGAATCAAAGTCAGCAAATAATTAGATAGAAACTGTGGCCACTCCTGAAAAACATGACAACTTGCATTCTATGCATTATTTTTGGCTATTTAAAAACTACATATAGTAGGATTGTAGCTATTTTTATCAAATTTACATTTAGAAAAAGTCAAATAAAAAGTACAGATTAGTAATTGGACATTACAAATTTATCAGAATTGTGAAACCCTACTACCAAATGGCTGTCTTCTTGATGTGGACACAACTTTACAGAAGATTTCATCAGATTAGATGAAATTAAGCCTTCAATCGAGCCATCTATTTTTAGTCACTTTTATGAATCCATTGTTAGTAGTTCTGCCACTGGGAACTCCACAAATCCTTGGAAGACTGGAAAACTGAAATACACTGAAAAAACTTCAGTTTTGTTTCATACAACCTCCAACATCTATTAAAAGAGCAATTTCTGAATTTGAGAGCAGGGCCAAGTTCCTGAAAGTGTTTCATCATCCACTTCAGTTCTGACCACCAGTTAGTTGAAGAGTTATTAGAACTCACTTCCCTGAAGCAGGAGGCTCTCACTGCCTAGCAAAAGTTCTCATCCTCCCAAACATTTATAACTGTCAACAGCAAACCATATTTTGAACCAAACTTTGATAATGACCATTCTAAAAAGACATGACTCATCTATGGAGTATAGAATTTGTTATAGTTGTTATAAAAGTATCTTTATAAGTTTTAGAAGGGTGAATATTTTCCCCTTCTCCTTAAAAACAAAGAAAATCCACTAATACTTCATTGGGAAAGAAACAGTAAAATAATGTATAACTTCAAACTTCCCTTTTTCATGTCATCTGCAATTACCCTTCTCAGAGGAAATCGTTAAATTTTGGGGTGCTCAGATTTTTAAAAAATGAAAATAGAATACCTGTGTATATGGTAATCCCTTGGTATCCACGGGGAATTGGTTCCAGGCCCTCTCAGATACCAAAATCCCCAGATGCTCAAGTCCCTGCTACAAAATGATGTAGTATTTGCATATAACCTACACATATCTTTTGGTATATTTTAAATCATCTGTAGATTACTTACAATACCAAATATGATGTAAATGCTAGCTAAATAATTATTATATCATATTGGTTTTTATTTATATTATTTTTGTATTGTTGTATTATTATTATCTTGTTTTATTTTTTGAATATTTTTTATCCCCATTTGGTTGAATCTACAGATACTAAACCAGTGGAGATGGACTATGTACACATGCTTTTTAGTGATATAGACACTTTACTATCCCATTGCTATTTTTCTTGATGTTTTCATACAATTCTACAACTTAGAAATATTTTTATAGCTCTAGCTCATTATTCTATGGAATGGTATATGGGAATTGGTCATGTAATCATGGAGGCCAGGAAGTCCCAGCAACCTGCTGTCCGAAAGCTGGAGAATCAGGGAAGCCAGTGCTGTCATTCAATCTCAGACGCAAGGCTTAAGAACCAGAGGAACTGATGGTGTAAGACCCAAGTCAGGTGTAAGACCCAAGTCAGGTGTAAGACCTAGGCCCAAGAATCAGGAGTGCTGGTGTCTTAGGGCAGGAGATGGATATCTCAGCTCAAACAGACAGAGTAAACTTGTTATTTTGTTTTAAGCAGGCCCTCAACAGATTAGATGATGCCAGCCCAAATTGGAGAAGGCGGTCCTCATTACTCGGTCTATGGATTCAAATCTTAATGTTTTCCAGAAACGCCCTCAAGAACACACCAGAAATAATGTTTTACCAGGTATCTAGGCATCCCTTAGCCCAGTCAGGTTGACACATAAAATTAACCATCACAAATGGGAATGCCATCATTAAAAAAAAAAAAAAAAAAAAAACTATTATCCTCTTGATAGACATTTAGGTAGTTCATAAACTTGTTGTCTCTAACCTACAGATATATCCAGATCTGAGCATGACTCTTCACCTCCAACTGCACTATCCCTACCCAACCTGCCATATGTTCCTGCTGGATGTCCCTAATGGCC
Organism: Papio anubis; assembly: GCF_008728515.1. NCBI lineage: Eukaryota > Metazoa > Chordata > Mammalia > Primates > Cercopithecidae > Papio > Papio anubis. The sequence goes on along the minus strand of NC_044991.1, from coordinate 81,580,556 downwards.
TCCTCACTGGTCAGCCAGTTCGGGCTCTGGTTTCCCTATTGTCCAATCCCCACTCAGCCACCAGAATGATCTGATTAAAACATAAGTCAGATCACATCACTGCTTTACTCAGAAACTTCCCATTCTTTCCTATCTTATTCCAAATAAAAGTCAAGGTCATCTCAATGGCCAAACAACCCCTGTATTCTCTGGTCTCTCCCAGATACGTGTTACTTCTCTGATCTCACCTGATTCTTTGATTTTTCCTAGTTTACTATGTTCCAGCCACACAGGCCCTCCTGCTTTTTCTTCAACTTGCCAGGAACTATCCTACCTCAGGGTCTTTGCTCTTACTGTTAATTCTTCCTAGATCACACTCTTCTCAGATATCCACAACTCCCTCTCTTACCTCCTTCTAGTCTTTACTCAAAGGTCAATTTCCAAGAAGGCCTTTCCTGACAACTATATTTAAATTTGCTGTATACTGTCTGAAAATATCCATTGCCTTCTAACAATTTAATATTACCTATTTTATTTTTTTTTCTTTTGAGACAAGGTCTCACTCTGTCACCCAGGATGGAGGACAATGGCATGAACACTGCTCAGGGCAGCCTTGAGCTTCTGGATTCAAGTAATCCTCCCGCTGAAGCCTCCTGAGTAGCTGGGACCACAGGCATGCACGGTCATGCCCAGCTAATTTTTAAATTTTTTTGTAGAGATAGGGTCCCACTGTGTTGTCCAGGCTGGTCTTGAACTCCTGGGCTCAAGCAGTCCTCCCACCTCAGCCTCCCAAAGTGTTGGGATTACAAGCATGAGTCACCACACCTGGCCTATTTTAATTCTTTATCCTGTTTATTGTCCATCTTTCTCAATAAGAATATAAACCTCATGAGAGAAAGAAAAACAAATGTTCACTTCTAGCTAATTCCTCAAGGCCTTGAATACATAAGTACTCGAAAAATATGTGTAGATGAATAAATGAGTTACAAATAATGGTGAAATGTACATCCTTAACATTTATCCTATAATATTTGGGGAAAATTTGTAGAATAGATTATAAAAGGAATTATTAGTTCAAAAAGGTAGATAGCTAAATGTTTATAGAATATTAAGAACCAATATCAGAGATATCAGAACTATTTTTAAAATTAAATATGAAAAACATTCTTGATAGTAAAACATTTAAAGAACAGTTGTTGGCCAGGCGTGATGGCTCATGCCTATAATCCCAGCACTTTGGGAGGCCGAGGCAGGTGGATCACGAGGTCAAGAGATCGAGACCAACCTGGCCAACATGGTGAAACCCCGTTTCTACTAAAAATACAAAGACTCACTGGGTGTGGTGGCATGCACCTGGACTCCCAGCTACTTGGAAGGCTGAGGCAGGAGGATCACTTGAATGTGGGAGGCGGAGGTTGCAGTGAGCCAAGATCATGCCACTGCACTCCAGCCTGGCGATAGAAGAACAGTTGTTGGTAAGGGGCCCAAGCTGTACTCAGCCTCACGCAACTGCATCAGAGGATGCAGTAGAATTCTTGCCATGGCTAAGACATTGATACATTTAACAGCCAGACTCATCTCTAGTGTTTATTTCCCTCAATTTACTCATCATCAGAGGAGTGAGCCAAAAAATAAACCAGAAAAAAATCAAATGATTCTAAAATGTGTAACAATAAGGGAAATAAAGGTCTCCATATCTGAATCCAATGCTGTCACAGCTCAGTGGAGCTGTAATTTTTGACTATTAAGCCTTCACAGAAATTCCAATAAAAAGTCTTCACGGGTGTGGTAAGTGCCATGTTTATCAGCTCCTGTTTACATCTCAGCCCTGTCAAGCTGGGAAAAAAATACTTAACCCATCAAAGCATCCATTTCAAGCCAGACTCAGTGTCAAATCCAAGGCTATGCAATTAAATATAATTAGGAGGAGCTCAACTCCAAGCCATTCCTACAATGCTGATGTCAATTGATTCAAATGCCATTGTGTTTGTCAGTGTAATTACATGATGAAACTTGCTTCAGATCTGTAACCAAAGCGCGCAAGCGCACACACACATCCACCACATATACATTCTACATGCTTTTCCTAACTTTGCTAGGCAGCCTATACATTTTTTTCTCTGTCAAGTCCCCTTCTAGTGAATAGTCAGAGGAAACTACAATAATTACATACAGGCAAAGCGATTAGGGTAGAAGGGTTTCTGATGATTACCTGTCTTCTGCAAGAGTTAGCTCTTGGTGAAAAGATTAACACATGTTTTGCTATTTTTCTGTGGGCAATTTTTCAAAGTTATATGTGCCATTTATGTTATTTGAGTATTTTAATGCACCCACTGGAGACTTGAGCACCCAGAGTTGACTCCATGACCAGAAACAAAATAAATGTGAAGCCAGCAAGAATGGAAGTGCAATAAACATGGCAAAATCAGCAGAAAATGTGGATTACCAAAGATATAATAGTAGGAGATTTTTCTTCATTCAATAGTGAAGGGGTCAGAATATGTCACCCCAAAATATGCCACATCGGCGTAAGGACTATTTCAAGCAGAAAGCAATTGAGAAACAAGAGGTGCAAGAAAAAAACACTCTCCCCTCCCACTACTGGCCTAAAATCAGGGCATAGATTTCCCTTTGTGAAAGTGACACTTCCTGTCTCTCCTACCAGAAAGCACACAGCAAGTGTTTAATCACCAGAGGAAACTCTGGACTATCAGCCTCCAGGAGAGTCTGCATAACAAACCTTCCTAAAATAACCCAATCTTCCATTGTTTTCCCCATATGTTTCCCCATATGTTTATCTTTCCACAACTGATCACCACTAGAAGCTCAATTTTATTTTGTCTTGTCATTTCTCCACCATTTTTTTGCCCTTTTGTTAAAACGGTATATACACCTCCAGGTCTGACTACTTCTTTGGGGTTTTAATTTCTATGAGGCCCTTCATATGCACATGAAATAAACCCTTTCTCCTGTTAATGTGTCTTTTAATGTTTAATTCCCAGGGTCCCAGCCACAGAACCTATGTGGGTAGAGAACGAGTTTTTCCTTCACCTCTGCAACAGATATTTGCTGTTCCTGATACATGCCAGACACTCTTCTAGGAACAAGCCTTGCCAAGTGAGTTTTGTGTTCAACCTGATTTGGCTACTCATTACTTGAGAGAACTTAGGCAACTTACTGAAGTACTTTTTGACACAGTTTTTTCATCTCTAAATGGTCTCATCTTTAACTATGAATACTTTCTTTGCACGGTTTTTGTGAGAATTCTTCTAATTATTAAGTTACATTTATTAGAAGCATATGCACTGGTCACTGTGCTGGGTGCTTTGGAGGCTTTATTTTTTTAATTTTCACAACAATCCCATGAAGCCAACACTGTGACTATTCCTCTTTCACAGATGAAGACTTAAGATTCAGAAAAGAGAAATAAACCTCCAAGACTCATGTAGCTAGTAGGTGACAGGGCAGGAATGGACTCCAAACCCGAAGTTCCTCCTCCTCTTGTCCTACTGCCATTATTTTGCACAATGTCCATGCTTAATAAATAATAGCTCTCATTATTGGTATTAGTATTCTCTAGACTTTAAATTTCCTCTGCCTTACAGGGTTGTTGATTTAACAGAAAACCTTGCGTAAGTGCAATGGATCTTTCCTATTTTTAGTGGAGACTGGGTTAATTAGAGTCTTAGTCACTAGTCAGTGTATTTGAGTTTTTGGAAATGACTCATTAAAAACATTCCTAAGCAGGATATTTGCTTGTGGCATTTTCATCAGACTGCAATTCTCTGCCCTGATCCTTCAGCCTGACAAATGCCTTCCAAGAAAAGTATCATACTCCAGTTTCCCTGAAATGAACCCAGTTCTCAACCAAAAAGAGTCACTTGCCTTAATCTCCTTTTAAACACTGAAAATAATTCATAATTTATCATTGTATGTGTTGGCTCTGATAGAATCTCAAATAAGTTAGATATTTTTAAAATTAAAAAATCTAGAGCAGGATTTTTGTCAATTCTGGCACAATTGATCACTCCCTGTTGCAGGAGGCTGTCCTGTGCATTGTAGGTGTTTAGCAGCATCTCTGGCCTCTACCCACTAGAAGCCGCAGGCACAGGCCCCACCCCAGTGGTGACAACCAAAAATGTCTTCAGACATTAATGAATGTCCCCCCAGGGGGAAAACTTGCTTGTAGTTGAGAACCATTGATCAAAAGCAACATTTTGAAATACTTATTTATAAGGCTTTCTATGAGATTTGGTATCAACTCTGCCCTGTTTCTATGTGTTCTTGGTGGGGGACAGTGACAATGTAATTGTAGTGCCACACTTTTATTTTAGACCCAGTGTCTGAAGATATAAATGTTGATATAAAATTTATACCATTAGCATCCTATCATGTACTACTCTACTTGAGATTTATCCATTGATCCAACTGATGCACAGGCTTTACTCATAATACTAATATTTACTGAATGTTTATTATATGCCAAGTACTACGCAAAGGTGTTTCATATAAGTTGTCTTAATCAATTTTTATATTGAACCTGTTGTGGAGTGGAGATCATTGTCTCCTCATCTCTACAATGGAGCCAAAGTAGAGTAAGGAGTGGGAGGCTTAAATGGACTCACTTAATTGCACAAAGCCTCACCAATGGTAAAGGGGAAAGGCAGGGCTTAACCCTCAAGGCTTTCTAACCTCAAGGTTAGAGTATTAGCTACTAAGTGTTAGCTACTAAGTATTAACTACAGTATTAACTACTAAGCTATATGGTACTTAGGGCATAACTTAGCCATGACATGTGACTCCAAAGATAAATAAGTGTTCATGGTTGAAGCAGCCTCTGAAAAAACCTACTTATCCTTTAAACAAGTAGTTAACAAATACTTAATTGTGTGCCAACAGTTCTCCTAGATGCTAGAAGTACCAAGGTGGGCAGTGCAGAGAGGAACCCACACCATACAAAATCTTCCTGGTACAGAATCTGACTCACTATCAACTACATTGTCTGCCTTGTGCCTGAACTTTTCTCAATTTGGCAAAGGTCCAGTTATTCCCATAAGGACAAAGACATAACTATATCTCTCTTTAAAGGCTGTGAAAAGTCCTGCAATTAAGACAGTAGTTTGATGTTGGTTTCTCAATTTGCAAATGTGGATATTATCATTTGGTATGAGTATGCAAGAGGCTGAAGAAAATCTTAAAACACAAGCTTTGAGTAACCAATTTGAGTATGCGCCACAAGATTTTTTCTTTCTGCTCAATTTCCAACTTCAACTTTGGATGCAAACATCACTGCACTTCTAAATGTTGATGGATGTACAGAACACTTTTTGCCAGAGATTCACTTGGGCAAAGAAGTCTGGAGCAAACTAGAATATTTTATACACACACAAAAAATGAGACCTCATTCTTTCACAGGCAAAACTCCTCTGACGTCAATAGTAGGCTGGGAACAAAGGATGAAACAGTAGATAGCAAATTTCAAGTAATTACCTAGCCAATGGCATAGAATGTGATTGACTGAGTCCTTGTTCTTGGCATGCAGATGATTAAATGAGTTTTAATTTGCACATCCAGTGGCAAGACTGCCAAGGAATAAGAAATAGAAAAAAAGGAAGAGAGAGAAACGGAAAGCCAAGAAGGCAGGGAAGGAGGAAAGGAGTGGGATAGAAGGGGGGGGGCTGTGTGGAGAGAGCGAGAGCGAGAGCGAGAGCGAGAGCGAGAGAGAGAGAGAGAGAGAGAGAAAGAAAAGAAGCTCTCTATGCAAGTTCCCTGGGAATATGGTTAACAGATTGCTAGCACACAGAAACAAAAAAAAAAAAGGTCAGCTAGATGGTTTTAAAAAAGCTTTGTCAACAGATTCAAACCTGTTCAGGGACTCTGGGGTGGTAAAGGGGGGAAAACGATGCCCTAGCTGTATCTGTAGAAAATGTGTGTTTGCATATTTATTGCTACAGGAATTTGAATTTCTTTTTATGCTATTTCCTAACATTTACAGATGGAGCAGAAGTGTGAGCAGTGGGGAGGCAATTTGTTTCTTCCTCAAAGGCTGCAACTCAATTCAGAGAAAAAAATCCAGCTTTCAAGAGCAATTAGATTAAATTCACAACGGCTGCTCTGGGCAAGTTTGATTGTCTGCGGTGATCATTTCTTGTGCCATTTTGCAAGTAGATAGTGAAAAACAGCGATGTCATCACTTCTTCACAATGTTGTCTGAATGAGCCTATCCCCATGATAATGTACTCACTGGTCAAATAAGTTAGAAAATTCTGCTTACTCTATTTGCTTCTGGAAAGTCACAATGTATGCTTGCATGTTATAGGCTCTGAAAAGTCCTGCAGTCAAGACAGTAGTTTGACATTGGTCAATCAAGATTTGTCTAATCCTGTATGAAAGCAAATGTTTTTCTGATAACCCATTTTGTTACATCTGACAGCATGGGTGTGCCCTAGAAATGTTTTAGGAAATGATGGGTTATATGATTTGCTCCAGTTATCAATCACAACTTTCATATTCATTTAAAAAAAATAGATCTAGACAGATCAATCAAACAAGTAATTATTAATCTGTCTCAAATGTGTTAATGCATAGAAATGAGCAAGACTCATAAATATGTTAGTTGTCAAATTATAATAGATACCATTTATTGAGTACTCACTATGGATACATCAAGTATTTCATTTGATCCTAATAACAGTAAGAAATAGACGTTTTTAGCCATGTTTTATAGACGAAAAAAACTAAAGTTCTGAGAATTTTAGTAATTTGCTTGCATTCAGCTAGGATATGGTAAAATCCACATTTGAACTCAGACCTCACTTTAAATAATGTTTTTACTGTGTTGCCGCTTTTTCTTCTGCCTGGCATGGGCATTAAATGAGGAGGCATGAATGAAATGGAATGCTTACCACATTTTCTCTGACTCCGGGTTTACCCACATCCTTTCTCATCTGATACGTATTTAACATCTGGAATGATACCTGATTTTTACAATGAGGATAATGAGGTTTGTGGATTTTGAGAGCTGACATTTTATCCACTATCAAAGTAGCTTTTGAGGTATATGATTAAAATCCAGACCCCCCCCCCAACTTTAACATTTCAATTAGGTAAAAATAAATAGTAATTTCATGATTATACACCAAATCAATGTAATACTCCATTGGTGTTAATAAAATTCAACGCTTGAGTCATAACTCTATGTAACTTCAATAATTCTACACTTTAGGAAATTTGTTTTAGAATGTGCATTATAAAGATATTAATTAATGCAAACTTTCCTTAAGTCTGTAATCACATAGACAAAAAGAAGATACCCTATCAGTCTGCATTTTTTTTCTGCTGATGAGGATGTTGGACAGATTTTTCAATTACATGAGTTAAGAAGCAAGGCCTGGTCAACACAGGCACCACTACCTTGAACAGAGACCAAATTTATAGTAACCTAGAGAAGAAAACCACACCACAAGCATAAAGAAAGTTATCAGGGCAAAACCTAATGAAACCTACTTTGAATTATAACTCTAGGCATCTATTAATCACTTATTGTCTTGTATGTCATTAAAGAAAATGATAAATCCAGCCCTGCTCTTGGGCAGATTGCAATCTATGAAACGCTTCCTAGAGAACACTGTAACTGGTCAGAAAATTTACAGTGTGGAATAAGCAAACCAAATATTATCTAAGAGGAATCTTGTGTAATCTTTGCTAGTTAGGATTTTCCTTTTTCTGGAAAAAGCATACTGAGTCGGCTTTGCAATGAGCGTACTTTCCCTGCTGGATAGAATATGGTAGAAATAACAGTGTCCTACCTTTCCCTGGTTAAGGGATCTGCCCATGGCCCAAGATAAGTTTATTGAATGCTGTTTCCTTTGAGTATGGAATCTTGAAGGAAATGATACAGAAACAAAAGAAATCTAGGCTGATTAATTTCATCCCTGACATCCTAAAGTAACAGCCCATCAATTCTGGCTGTAACTCCCCTCTCCCCATGAGCTTTCTTTGCTCCTTGTGTTTTTCCAGACCTGAGTCTATGGCTTTCACTTGGATCCCTTTAAGTTCCTTATTTCCCTTGAATGAATTATTTTTCTGCTTAAGAGAGCAAGATATACTTTCTCTTGCTTGCCATCAAAGATCCATAATTTAAATAGTTTCAGATCAGGAACTTCAGAGAAGTATAATAATGAATGAGACAAAAAGAAATATTAAAAGTAAACAAAGGTAAGTCCATAGTCTGATTCCAACAAAATCATAGGCTAACCATAATTAGACATGCAGGGTAGGCAAGTATGTTAATATTTACATTGGACCAAGAAGAATTATATCATAAGTTCTACCTCAAATGCTACTCAGAGACAAGCACTTAGGAAGCACCCTCCTTTTGGAAATATCCATAACTTCCTGTGGGGCAAAATTTCAAGGGAGTATGGAAGAAAGGAAGGAAGGAAGGAGTGGGCCAAATGGAGGTGAGGAAGGACTTTGAGTTCTCTTTTTTAATGTTTTAATTTGATTTTCTTTTTCCTTTTTAGACACAGAGTATTGGTCTGTTGCCCAGGCTGGAGTGCTGGCATGATCATAGCTCACTGTAGCCAGGAACTCCTGGACTCAAGACATCCTCCCACCTCAGCCTCCCAAATAGTTAGACTACAGGTTCAAACCAGTGTGCCATGCTAGTATTTTCGTTTTTTTTCTTTTGTTTTGTTTTATTTTGTTTTTTGGTAGAGATTGAGTCTCACTTTGTTGCTCAGAATGGTCTCAAACTCCTGGCCTCAAGCTATCCGTTTGCCTCAGCCTCCCAAAGTGTTGGGATTACAGGCATGAGCCACCACACCTGGCCTCAATTTCTTGATTTTAAATAGAAGTATGCATTGTTAAAATATCAGAACCAAAGCCTTTAACATAACAAGTAAAAGTCTACCTTGTTAGCTACCCCCTTGTATTAGTTGACTGTGCTGCCATATAGAATCTCACAGACTGCATAGCTTAGAAATTTGTTTTCTCATAGTTCTGATGGCCAAATGTCTGAGATCAAGGTGTTGGCAGAGTTGGTTTGGCCTGAGGGCCATTGGGAAGGATGTGTTTTAAGCCTGTTTTCCTGGCTTGAGGATGGCTGTCTTCTTCCTGTGTCTTCACATCATCTTCCTGCTGCACGTGTCTGTATCTTAATAATTTCCTCTTCTATCAGGACGCCAGTCATACTGGATTAGAACCTACTACTTAATGACTTATACAAAGGCCCCATCTCCAAATATCACATTCTGAGATACTGGGGGTTGGGACTTTAGCATGTGCATTTGAGGTGGGGGCACAATTCAGCCCATAAGACCCGCCTTTTCCCATTGCCTATTCATGATCTCTAAAGCAGGGGTCCCCAACTCCCAGGCCACAGGTTGGTACCGGTGCGACCAGTGCGTGGCCTGTTAGGAATCGGACCACAGAGCAGGAGATGAGTAGTGGGCTAGTGAGCATCATCGCCTGAGTTTCCATTTCCTGTCAGGTCAGCCGTGCATTCGATTCTCATAGGAGCAGGAACCCTATTATGAACTGTGCTTGGGAGGAATCTAGGTTGCTCCTTGTAAGAATCGAATCTCCCAGCCCCAACCCCTTTGGAAAAATTGTCTTCCATGAATCCAGTCCCTGGCGCCAAAAAGGTTGGGGACCGCTGCTCTGAAGGTCATTGTTGTTCGTTTTTTCTGTTTAAAAATTGCATGTGTCCACAGATATAAATAAATGTGTGCTTTTGAAAAAATTATACAAATAAAATCACAGTATACTCATTTTATGAACCTCTGTGCTTTCCATTTAAAGCTATATTGTGGTGATATTTCTCCTCTAAACATAGGCAGGTCCATGTTACTCTTTTTAAAGAATGCTTAGTCTGCTTCTTGACTTCAACCTTGATGTCAGGCCTGGGAAAATGTCTTGATCCAGGGCACCTTCCCTCTCCTTGCCACTGGAAAAGGAGTACGGCGGTTAGGTTTTTGTTTTTTTTTTTTTTTTTTTTATTGCAAGCAACACAAATTTACCCTGGTCAACCTATTCAAAATATGTTAGAAGCTACTAGAATTTCACTTACTCACTCCTCTCAGGACACTGGACAACGTGGATAGGACTTTGCAAGAACCAGGAGAGCTCCAAAAGGATAAAAAGGAGGACTTCCTGGATAATCCTGTAGAAGGTGGTGTTTGTTCAGGGAGCTGCTGCTGAAATGAATGAACTCTAACCCTACAGTCTCTAAGACAGTAACCACTAGCCACATGCAGTAACTGAGCATTGAAATGTGGCTAGTCTGAAAAATATTAATACAAGTGTGTATGCATGTGTATATGAATGCTATTATGTTATGCATATACTATCTCAAATTATTTTTATAATGATTACATGTTGAAATGATATTTTGGATACATTGGGTTAAGTAAAGTATATAATTTAAATTAGTTAAATGTGTTTATCTTTTAGTAGTTATTAGAAAATTTAAAATTATATTTGTGGCACGAATTATATGTCTTTTGACCCTTTCACTAGTCATGTCTCTTTCCTTGCTGAAAAGCCAAACTTCTGGTATGAGGAGCCCACTTGGCCAAGTTTAGGCCATGCGCCTGGTCTTCTGACAGTACCAATGTGGCACTTGGCTTCTGGATACTGATTTCTTTTTTTTTTTTTTAATTTATAATTTCAACTTTTATTTTAGATTCAGGGGATACCTACGCAGGTTTGTTATATGGGTATATTTTGTGACACTGAGGTTTGGGATTCAAATGTTCCCATCACTCAGACAGTGAGCATAGTTTCTCAACCCTTGCTCTCCACCCTCCCCCTCATTGTTGCCTATTGCTGCAACTCCTCCCTTATTGTGTCTATTGTTGCCACATTTACCTCCATGAATAACCACTCCCACTTATACGTGAGAAAAATTGAGTATTTGGTTTTCAATTCCTGCTTTAGTTTGCTTAGGATAATGGCTTCCAGCTACATCCATACTGCTGCAAAGAACATTACTTCATTTCTTCTGATGCCTGCATAGTATTCCACAGGTAGTATATGTACCACAGTTTCTTTATCCAATCCATCGTTAATGGGCAACTAGGTTGATTCCATGTCTTTGCTATCATGAATAGTGTTGCAATGAACATATAAGTGCATGTGTCTTTTTGGTAGAACAATTTACTTTCTTTTGGATGTACACCCAGTAATGGGGTTGCCGGGTCAAATGGTAATTCTAAGTTCTTTGAGAAATCTCTAAACTGCTTTCCACAGTGGCTGATCTAATTTACATTCCCACCAACAGTGTATGCATTCCCTTCCTTTTTCTTTGCAGCCAAATCGGCATCTGGTGTTTTTCGACTTTTGATAATTGACATTCCGACTGTTGTGAGATGGTATCTCATTGCGGTTTTGATTTGCATGTTTCTGATTATTAGTCATGTGGAACATTGTTTCATACTTTAATTGACCGCTTGTATGTCTTCATTTGAGAAGCGACTGTTCATGTCTTCAGCCCACTTTTTAATGGGGTTGTTTTGTGCTTGTTTAATTGTTTAAGTTCCTTATTGATTCTGGATATTAGACCTTTGTTGGATGCATAATCTGTGAATACTTTCTCCTATTCTGGAGGTTGTCTGTTTACTCTGTTGATAGCTTATTTTGCTGTACAGAAGCTCTTTAATTTAATTAGATCCCACTTGTCAATTTTTGTTCTTGTTGCAATTAACTTTTGAGAACAGAGTCATAAATTCTTTCCTAAGGTTGATGTCCAGAATGGTGTTTCCTAGGTTTCCTTCCAGGATTCTTATAATTTGAGGTTTTATATTTAAATTTTAATCCATCTTGAGCTAACTTTTGTATATGGTAAAAGGTAGGAGTCCAGTTTTGTTCTTCTATGTATGGCTAGCCAGCTATACTAGCACAATTTTTGAATAGGAAGTCCTTTCCTCATTGCTTATTTTTTTTTCATATTTGTCACAGATCAGATGGCTGTAGGTGTGTGGTTTTATTTCTGGGTTCTCTATTCTGTTCCATTGGTCTATGTTTTTGTACCAGTACCATACTGTTTTGGTTACTGTAGACTTACAGTTTGATGTTAGGTAATCCAATGCCTCTGGTGTGTTGTTGCTTTTGCTTAGGATTGCTTTGGGTATTTGGGCTCCTTTATGGTTCCGTATGAATTTTAGAATAAATTCTAAATAATTTTCTAATGTCTGTGCAAAATAATTTTGCTAATTTGATAGGAACAGCATTAAATCTATAGATTGCCTTGGGTAGTATGGCCATTTTAACAATATAAATTCTTCCAACCTATAAGCATGAAATGTTTTTCCATTTGTCTGTGTCATCTATGATTTCTTTCAGCAGTGTTCTGTAGTTCTCCTTGCAGAGGTCTTTCACCTCCTTGGTTTAGATATATTTCTAGGTATTTTATTTTATTTTATTTTTTGACTATTTTAAATGGGATTGTCTTCTTGGTTTGGCTCTCAGCTGGAATGTTATTATCTATAGAAATGCTACTGATTTTTGTGCATTTATTTTGTATGCTGAAACTACTGAATTCATTTATCTGTTCTGTGAGACTTTTGGCAGAGTCTTCAGGGTTTTCTAGGTATAGAATCCTATCGTTGGTGAAGAGAGATAGTTTAACTTTTTCTTTTCCTATTTGAATGCCTTTTATTTCTTTCTTTTGTCTCATTACCATAGCCAAGACTTCTCAGCTTCCAGTTTAAGGATTGCACGCAACTAGAGAAGTAATGTCTGAAGGGAAATTGAGGTGCTCAGAAATAAGGAACTAATGTTGGAGGGGTAAATTAAAGGTTCAGTATTAAAAGATTAGTGACTGGCACCAAGCAGGCATTTAAAAATTATCTGTTAAATGAATGAATAAACAAATATGGCACAAATATGGCAAAATTATCTGTTAAATGAATGAATAAACAAATATGGCACAGTCACATTGACCTTTATCAAGTCCCACTTCCATCCTGGACCTAGAAGAAGTCACATTTCAAATTAGGAATCACTCCATGTTGTTACTTCCATGAATTACATATTTAGTGCTTTTTATACGCACTATCATTTTGTGGAGGAGTGCACTGATTGCTATTATGACTCATTCATCTTGTTCATTGACTCAACTAAATTTAATTGAGCTAGTCAAAGCTAGTCACAGTCAATCCAGAGACCTCTTCCTTTTTCTAGCTACACTCATGCCTTTAGTGATCTCATCCAGTTTCTTAGCTTTAAATACCATAGATCATATGATATTTAGCTTTAAATATCATATATATTAATAACTCCCAATTTCATGTCTCCAGTCCAGACTTCTCTCCCAAATTCTAGACTCATCCAAATATTCAACTGCCTACTTGGCATCTCCACTTGGATGACAAATAGGGATCTCAAATTCAACTTGTCCAAAATGGAAACCAAACTACTTCCTCCTACAGCCTTCCCATTTCAGGAAATGGCAGCTTCATCCCTTCAGTTGGCCAAAAACCTTGGAGCCATCCCTGATTCCTTTTCTTACAGTCTATATGTAATCTACAGAAGATCTTGCTACCTCTATGGTCAAACATATCTTGAGTCTGACCGCTTCTCACCATCTCCAACACCCAGCGCTGGTCTGAGTGCCCTCATTTCTCCAGGATTGTTTCCTAACTGGTCTTTCTGCATCAACCCTTGTCTGCTAATGATATATTTTCAATCAGTTTCTAGAAGGTTCTTTTCAAGTCATACGTCATGTCATGTCATTTATCTACTTAAAACCCTCCAAGTCACCCCATTTCACTCACAGTAAAATCTAAGGTCCTGACAGTGGCCTTTCTTGTCCTAAATAACCCAGCACAACCCATTCATTCCCTCTCTGCTCTCCTCCCCTTCTCCTTCTCACTTACTCAGGCCTCTGCAGAAACAGTGGCCTCTCCCACTCCTCAAATATGCCAGCACATGCTCAACTCCATGTCCTTGCACTAGCCCTTTCTTCTTCCTGGAACTGTCTTCATCCAGATGTACATGTCCATTACTCACTCCCATCAAGTCATTTCCCAAATACCCTCTTCTCAATAAGGATCTCCCTAACTACTATGTTCTTTTATTTACATTTTAAAAAAACGGTCAGCTGATTGAATAAAAGAAAGTAACAATGCCGTGTATTCATCAAGACTTTTGTTGTTTAAAATATATGTATATGTATGCATCATAAAAAAAGAAAAGAAAGATCAGTAGGCTACACATTAAAATAATAGGGATTATTTCTAGGGGACCACACTCTTCACCTCGGCATTCTTGATCACTTTTAACCTGCTTCACTTTTCTTTTCCTTATGACATTCTTCATTTTTGAACATACAATTTTACACACACTAGTACAGTAAGTTACTTACATACAGCCTTTTTGCCCGATTTATCTTACTTCAATGTAATTTCTATAAGAAAATGGATTTTTTTCCTATTTTGTTCCATTGCTATATCTTAAGTGTCTAGAAAAAAAATGTCTGGCTCTGAAATGAAAGACAAAGAGTAGCTTCTCTCAAGGTATTTTCAATCTAGTGGTTTTCTTCCTGGAATGTGATCCTTTTATAAAATTACCTTTTGGTAATAATAAATTTTCATTCCTATTTAAGGTGAATTGTACCTCAGCCATCCCAAGTGTTGAACTGGTCAAGGTCATTTGAAGGAGAAAATGAAACATTTATTTATTTTACCAAAAGGAGATCTGTTGGCTGTTCTAAGCCCCTTTCCAAAAACAGAAGCCTCAGCCCCTCCTCTGTTTATATTGGCATGTGATGTAACTGATCTTAGTAGAAACTAGATAATGACTTATGGCATTATCATGACTACATTGCTATATCTCTAACATAGAGAAAATGTGTTTGCGTTTTATGATGCTGAATACTCACCCATTTCATGACCTTACCATCTGTTTCCATCTGTGGGATATTTTAAACAACCAAATAACACTAAAATCACCTAAAAGGGTTTCTTTATTAGTTATAAACTTTTACAATTCAATTTAAAAAGTTTATAGTCCTGAACACTGCAAGAACTGCCATTTTACAAAGCACCATCCTGTTCTTTATCACTGGGGTCTGACAGCAGCTCTGACCTTTTCAGAACATCTTTACTGAAAGAAGAAGGTTTTTTAAATAGATAATAAATGACCAGTGCTTTATTGATATTATGTGTAATATTAAAACAGGTTATAGTTATTAGACCATGGGAAATGATGCCTTATTATGCAATCAACTGTTCCCTGTGTGCCAGCTTCTTTTACTGACAAAACATGTTTTATAAGTTTTAAAACTTGCAGAGCCTATAAAACTGCATAGGAACAAGCTGGATTGCATTCTGCTCAACACATCATCACTGCAATTGTCAGCTAAATTCAAATGCTAGACCTGTTAGGGCCATTGCTGATCTCAGAGAAGGAAAGAACACAGCTGGGTGCTTTGATTCCTGGAGTACTTCTGGGGTGGGGCTCTCTTTTAGGGGAGAGAAAAAAAATCCTAAAATGCCAAATAAGGCTCATTTTCTATTGATGGTGATAAGAGGAGTGCTAGTCTAAGGATTTTTCCTAGGACGCCTTTATTTGTTCAAAATTAAGAATTATAACTAATGGAAGCAATAGGGTCTTTCTCTACCCCTTCCAGCTCACAGCAAATCTAACTGGTATCAACATCACTCTTCAGCTTGATAAGCTTAGGTTAGTCCTAGTCATCCAGGAACTAATGTCGTTTACAAGGGAGAAGATAACAGGTGCATCAATGTCCACCACATCAAAATATTTTCTGCTCTATTCATGCCCTTGAATCCTAATATGTCTTTGTATTCCTTACAGCACCTAAGACATAAATAGGATGCAAGAACTGTTTCGGAAAGTTTAACCATTAAGCCAATAGACTTAACTGCTTAATTACTATATCTTGTCACAAGTATTGATAACAGGTAAATTCTTCTCCTTTTCTTGTCAAAATTGTTTTGGACTCTTTTTATTCTTCCAAATGAATTCTATAATACATGTGTTAGGTTCACTGAAAAATCTTGTTCAATGTCATTCCAACTAAAATGTCAATGAATAGATTATTTTGGGAAGAATGAGCAGCCTTACATTATTGAGTTTTCACATTTACAAATGTGGTATCTCTCCAATAGATTCAGTTGGATATAGCCATTATATATCTGACTATACCTAACAATCAAATCCTGTTATCCCAATTTATAAAAACATATTAACCAGAAACTTGTACTATATAATGGAATAATGAAGTCAATACAGGAATTGATGAAGACATTTTTGCTACACATCGATCTTACTATGCCAATCAGTATCAGAGTGAGATGAGGGATCTGCAATTCAATAATTTAATTTCTCCTTAAACAAGTTTCATTAGACAAGATGACTAGACTTTACCAGTTAACCTAAATATAAACAGAAATAATGTTGTGTTTGGCAAATGCTACTTTAAAAGGAAAAAAAATGGGTGGCCAAGGAAATGATGAGTCTTCTGAAATTGAAAATGAGTCTCGACTCTATGAATGGTAAGGTTCTGTGTGGTAATACTGTTACTCTGATTAATTTTCTGGGAAGGTAATTGCAAACTCATTTGTTAATCTTACTGACTACTGGGGTCATACCTTATTTTAAAAGTAAACAGCCTGTTAATTTCTTAGAGCAGTAAATGTTTTGCAGCTGTAGTTTAAAAAATTAACATATAGCATCTCCAGAAAAAAATTTATTGGAGGAAATAATCTCTGAACTAAATCTTCAATTCCAGAATCTTGTGGGAGTGGAGATTTCTATCTTGTGGTTCAATAAGTAATGGCATTTTCATTTTGTTTTTTATCGACCTTGTTTTATCAAAAGGAAGAAAATACAAAATTTAATATTGGGGATTGTTCAAAAGTTTTTAATAAATAAAAAAAATCTAAAGCCATAAGATTACTAAACATAAAATATAAACAAGATAAGTCAATATGTAATGTATATTGTAGATTTATAAATAAATACATTTGTAGTTTATTTATAAATAATGTAATTTATTTTGTAACTTATTCTATTTGTTATGTAATTTATTATGTAACTTATAGAAATCAGTAATGCAAACACCCAGCTTTTTAAAACTGTCTTTATGCTTTTCTGAATTCCACAAAAGCAATGCTAGGTATTCTATCATAAATGATGAATGACAAATTATAGATGGATACATGCATAAATCTACAAACAGAGATAGATGATAGAAAGATAGATAGAGATACAAAGATAGAGGAATAGATGGGATAAATAGATACAAACATAATTAACACCAGGATTTGGGAAACATCTTACTAAAAACCGGTTGTGGTAGAAATAAATCCTACTGGTCCTATTGCTTCTCTTTCTTTGGAGAGTGTTGGCTGATGTAGGTACTGAATGTAACAGACCCTCTGGCAACATCTGTGGGAAGAAGCCTAGTGCAAATGTGGACATGGAACAGAAGACAATTCCTTTACAGAATTATTGCATAGAGCACAGAAACTCTCCCAGAATGGGCATGTGACAAGCTGGAGCCAACCTCATCTTTATCTTAAGAAACAGAGTGACTTCCACTGATTTCTGACTTATACAAACATGCATTTATACTTTTGGAATGCATTCATCTTTTGTCTCCTTTGCCTCACTCCTAAATTACGCTTGACGAGGCTGAGAGGACAGGATTCTCAAAGGGCTTTTCTCCAGCCACTCTGTTTACCCCAAACCCTTGAGAAAGTTATCTCATCAATCTCACCCTAGGAAAGAATTTTAAAGTTACCTTTTCACCCCATAAAAATCACATTCATATTTGAAGTTTTGACATTAATAAATACTTTATTTCACGCTCCCCAAATTCCTCCTTTATTTGTTCACAGAATTATTTATATACATTTGTCTCCTCCATTATATTTCAGCTTCTCTGGATGTGACCATTATGGGTTCATTTTTGTATCTCTTCCCTCAGCATACTTCATTGTGCGTTGCAAGGGACCACAGATGACATTTATTAAGTCAACCCCCTATACGCATGAGCATGTTTTGCTGCAGTTTTTCTGGCAAAGATTATGAAAAAGAGATGCTCAAGTTTTCCAAACTGGTTTCTACATCAACACTTTCACGCTAGTTCCCTAGGCCTGGAAAAATCTTCCCTCCATAATATATATTGGTTTCTTCCATCACCCTAAGGTCATTGCTTCAAAATTATCTCCTTAAAGAGGTCCTCCCTAACCTCATATCCTAAGTTGCTCTGCCTGAGCCCTACCCCAGGCCCATACTACCTTGTTAAGCTGTTTTATTTTCCTCCCTCTCATTTATTATTTCCTAGAATCCTGTTGTTTGTATATTTGCATAGTTGTTTTATTGTCTTTTCCCTATCACTGTAAGGAAAGCTCCCTACATTCAGGGACTTACCTGCTTATTCAACTGGCATGCAGCAAATGCTTGCTGAGTAAAGGTTGGTTGTTCATGTCACTGGAGGCTTTATTTGGTGGGCCTGAGTTAACAGATATCTGAGGACAACACGTATCTAGGAACTCGGACTGTGTCAGGCACCGAAGGACCCGGGGCTTTACGTATTTCCACATATACATTCAATCTTCACAACAATCCCATGAGATAGACATTATCAGTCACATTTCATAGACGAGGAAGCTTAGGCTGAAATACAGAGGCAGCTAGTAGGCAGCAACGCTGAGGTTTGAAGTAAAATCCCACGAATTCCAACATTTATATTTTTTTATACTAACAATTCAACAAAACTCATTCCCTTGCCCAAAGAAAATTCCCTAAGAGAAATACCAAAATAATTTTAAAAGAGTTCAACATTGAAATAAGTAAGAACAACTATAGAATTTGTGGGGCCCAGTACAAAATAACAAGATGGAGTTCTTTCTTAAAAAATTATTGATAATTGGAAAATAGTGACAATAGAGCATTCAGCATGGGGTCCTCTGAGCATGGGGTCTTGTGCTACTGCCCAGGCCCTGAGCCCCTGGTAACAGCCTTGGAAATATGAGCCTTTCATAATAGTTAATTTGGAAAAGATGATACTCATATTCATCTGGAAATGTTTGTCAAAAATTATAGAAATATCTTTCTAACATCATTTCATGCTGTGTTTCCCCCTAGCACTATGGCTGTGTTGGTAAAACTTTGCAGTGATTTCAGAAACAGCCTTCTTATAGTAATTAGGCTCCTGAAAAGTCCATTTGGTTTCCAGTTTATAAGAAGCAGCAAGAAAATTTGATTATGGGTTTCTCAAGCCTGAACAGGTGTCAAAATAATTTTTCCAAAGCAGGAAGTAAAACTTCTTGATAAACCCTCTCTTGGCTTCTGTGCTCAGGGCTCCTGGCTGTTGAGCTGTTCTCTGTCAACAACATAGACTATGGGCTCATGGCACTGAAGTAAAAAGTGTGAGACGGGCACAGTGGCTCACACCTGTAATCCCAGCACTTTGGGAGGCTGAGGTGGGAGGTTTGCTTGAGGCCAGGAGTTCGAGACCAGCCTGGTCAATAGAGTGAGACCCCACCCTGCTTCACAAAAAAATTTTTTAAAAATTAGCTCAGTGTGGGGGTGTATGCCTGTATAGTCCCAGCTACGTGGAGGCTGAGGCTGGAGAATTGCTTGAGTCCAGGAGTTGAGGCCAAAGTGAGCTATGACTGTACCATTGCTCTCAAGCCTGGGCAAAAAAAAACAAGAACGTTATCTCCAAAAAAAAAAAAGAAGAAGGAATGTGAGGGCATGAATTTATCTCTGCTCATTGTCTCTGCCTCTCTGTTTACTCCTGTGTGGTTACTGCCTGCTGGGATCCCATCTTAGCCCCACTTACTAGAACTTTCTGCCATCTCCCTGTGCAGAGGTTCAGATGCCTCACTATCAGCTATATGCTATAGATGCCCACGATATAGTTTTAAATTCAATTTCTTAGCTAGCTTTTGAACATCTCCACCCAGGTATCCCTCAGAAACCTTAAAACAGAAATGTATCCCCAGCATCATTCTAACATCAGTATACGATAGATTCCCAGTGGATGTCGTGGAATAGAAATGAACCCCAAAATGCCCCCCTCCACTGACTTTCCAACTCATTCATTCAACATGTATTCACCAAACTCCTATGTGCTACTGCAGTGGGTTGAATATTGCACCCCCCAAAAAATATATCCACCCAAAACCTGTAAATATGACCTTATTTGGAGAAAGGGTCTTTACAGATAGAATAATGTCAAAGATCTCAAGATGAGATCATTCTGGATTCGTTTGGGCCCTAAATACAATGGCAGTTGTCTTAATAAGCAGCAGAAAGATAAAAGACACACAGAGATACAGGGGAAAAGGCCATGTGAAGACTCAAGCAGATACTGGTGGGGCGTTGCCAGAATCCAAGAATGCCAGGAGCCACCAGAAGCTGCAAGAGGCAGAAAGGATTGCCCTCTAGAGTCTTTGGACAGAACAAGGCTCTGCTGACACCTTGATTTCAGAGTTCTGGCCTTCAGACTGTGACAAAATAAATGTCTGCCCTTTTAAGTCACCAAGGTTGTGGCAATTTGCTGTGGTAGCCCTTCAAAACTAATATGGCCATGCTGTCTCAGGATGAGACCACGAATACATTAAATAAGCAGATGATGATATGATACGGTGTCTGACTGCTCCAAGCATTATCAATAGGGATGCTCAGTAAAATCAAGGACACCCAGTTAAATCTGAATATCATATAAACAACAAATAATTGCTCAGTAGAAGTGTGTGCCAAATATTGCATGGGACATACTTTTACGAAAAAATTATGTGTTCAGTATGTGAAATCCAAAGTTAACTAGGCATATTATATTTTATTAATAAATGGGTCAGTCCTAGCTATGAAGGGTGGTTATGAAAGGCTGCTCTGATGAGAGGATATTGGAACAGAGACATGAATGAAATAAAAGTTAAACCATGCAACTGTCAGGGCAATAGTGTTTTAGGCCCAGAGAAGACTGAGGTCAAAAGCATGGGGTGGGGATCTGCTGGCTCTGTTTAACTTTATTCAAAAATATTAACAGCAAGAGAGGAAAATCACATTCTCTCAACATCTAAAATTTTCCTGAACTAAATGGCAAGAAATCTGTGTTAAAGTATTCACCAAGCTATTGATCGCAACTTTTAATGAGCTGAAATTAGATTATTTAGATGTCAAACATGCCTGGTGTCCAAGTTTTATGATCCTCTTAAATAACCATAGGCGATTCGGCAAGTAATAAAACAATGCAAGACAGCACAAAGCTGCCATAGTAGGAAATGTTGGCATATAATTAAAGCAGAGGCTAATATTTATGTGATTTTCTCTAACAGATTCATTAACATTATCTTAAGCAATTTTACTCACTTGTAAACTTCTGGTTCTATTGGCATCCACTCAAAAAAAAAGGTTTAATTTTTTTTATTATTTTTATTTTATTTATTTACTTATTTATTTTTTGAGGCAGGGTCTCACTCTGTCACCCATGCTGGAGTGCAGAGGCACAGTCATCACTTAAGAAATCTTCCTCCTGAGTAGCTGGTATTACAGGCACACACCATCATACCCATATAATTTTAAAAAATTTTTTTGTAGAGATGGGAGTCTCGCTCTGTTTCCAGAGCTGGCCTTGAACTCTACGTAAAGTGATCCTTCCTTCTGCCTCGGCCTCACAAGGATTAAAATTATACCACTGTGCCCAGCCAATCTTAAAAAAAATTTAAGCTTATTATTTATAAAAGTTTAAAACTTTTAATCTTATTTTTCAATTTACAAAAATGCATGCTCATCTACACAGACAATAGCATGCAAATGTCCACAGCACTATTATTCATAATAGTCAAAAACTGGATACCTCAAACATGCCAAATCTAGTGAATAAAAACATGAGATGTTTGATTACATTTAAATTTCAGATAAACAATGAATCATTTTTTAGTATAAGTGTGTTCCAAATTATTTGGGACAAATTAAATTAAATGGGGCATTTAATTTTTGTATTTAATCTGGCAAGTCTATCCAAACATCCATTAATTGGTGAATGGGTAAGCCAACTGTGCTATATCCATACAATGGAACATGCTTCAGCCATAAAAGGGAGTGTGGCACTGATACACGCTACAACGTGGATGAACCTGAAAAACATTAAGCTAAGTAAAGGAAGCCAGACACAAAAGACGACATATTATAGGATTTCACCTATAAGAAATGTCCGGAAAAGGCAAATCTGTAGAATCAGAAAGTAAATTAGTGGTTGCTTGAGGCTGAAGGTGGGAATTGGCATTAATTGTAATGAGGTATGAGGCTTTTTATTGAAGTGATAAAATATCCTAGAAATGAATTGTGGTGATGGTTTCACAACTTGGTAGATTTACTAAAAATTATTGATTGTACACATTAGTGGCTAAATTTTATGGTGAATTACACCTCAATACAGATTTTTTTTAAAATACGTGCTTATTACAGAAAGTCAAATGGTACAGATATGGGGGAAATGTTAAACATTTCTGTCTCCTTCCTCCTTAAGAAAGCCAACGTTACAGCACAGTTTTGTGTCTCTCCTTCCATACTTTTTTTTTTTTTTTTTTTTTTGGCTCATACAAACAAGAACGTATATAGCTTACATGCACATCCTGTATGTACTAATTTGTAACCTGCATTTCTTATTTAATATGTCACCGAATACTTTCAGGAGAAGTATCATTAAATACTTGCATAATATTTCATATAAGTATGTCTTACAATTTATTCAAACAGCCTTTCACTTACTGATGAAGATTTAGGTTTTATGTTTCACCACTTCTCCTTTCCTCCCTTCCTACTTCCCTCTGCCCACTCTCCCTCGGCTTTTTCTCTGCTTCTTGTTTTTTCAAATTATACTTCAAAACCACCCTTGAACATACATTAAAGGGAGTCGCTTAAAATTAGCAAAAGGTTCCAGGATGAATAAAGAATGTCAAGATATCAAAGTATCATTAAAGGTCAAACTTTTTTCTCATATGAATATCATCCTTTTAGATTAATTTAGACTTCACATCAAATGATGAAAAGGTTAAATTATGCATCAACCATCACGAACATTTGTTTTTTACTTTAAACAATGTGCGTTTGTGGCCTAGATACCAGATGAGGCATAGTTCTCAAATACAAGAGGCATGCACTGAGCTAAGTGTAAGGTTCTAAAATACAATGTCAATGGGCTGGAGATTCTCATTCTTTCACCAAGACTAGAGACAAGCATCAATAGGAGATTTTTTTTTTAAATTGTAGAATTGTTTATCATGTCTCTGGGCACACAGCTAGACTCACGGGGAAGTTTGTGAGTTGTGAATAATGACAAAATTTATCATGAAATGGGTAATTTACATGTATCATTATATCATTTAAATACATAGGAGGTAAATACTATGGCTCTATCAGTTTTCCAGCTAAGGAAACTGATGCTTGTGTTGCTTTGCTAAACAGAATCAGGTTTGGAACCCCAGTTTCAAATATCTATCTTTCAGTGACTACCCACACTACTGCTCTGTGGGAGAAATGTTTTGGATAAATATTTCAAATAATCTTTCCTGCCCAAGGATGTAATGAGAATCTTGGGATACCAAGTTAAATAGATTATTCCTATACTCAAGTAGCAGAGTCTACAGAGAAAAACAGGAACACCATTAGAAAATGACAGCCTGTATGGGAAGACAATGGTGAGTGCTGAGTGCTCGGAGTAAAGTGAGCCAATGATAGAGCTTAGTGAGTACTGACTGCTCACAGTAAACGCTCTGAGTGCTCGGTACTCACTAAGTTCTATCATGAAAGGCTTCTGAGGTGGCTTCTGAGTTGAGTTTTTAAAGATCAAGCCATGTGCAACGAGAAGAAGGAGGATAGCATTCCAGACAGAGGAAGCCACACGAGAAAAAACTCAGAAGCCAAAAATATCCTAAAGGGCTGGAGGAATGAAAGGTAGATGCTCTTCCAGAGGGGAAGTCATGAGGCAAGAAGAGTCAGGAGATTCGTGAATCATGTGAGATACATTCAGCTGCAAGTCAAAAAAAAAAAAAAAAAAATCTAACTACATAAGGGGATTAGACAATAAGGAATTTATTTCATTGAACAAGAAGTTTGTTGATAGGGCAGCTACATGACTGGATACTTTGGTGTCCCAAGTGTCTTTGCACACTGTTTCTTACCATCTTTCTATCCCGACATCTTCAGGTGATTGGCGTTGTGCTCTGGCTTTAGATTCCTGAGTCTCAGAATGACTGTTGGAGTTTCAGGCATTTCCTTCTTTCATAGCTATATCCAGGGGAAACTAGGAAAACGTCCCTAAATTGACAAAAACCACCCAAATAGATGAGCCTTTGTGTCCCTCTGTATAGAATTGGGTTGCATGCTACTGCCTGAACCAGACACCCAGAAAGAGAAGGATCACATCACAGTTGGTTTGGGCCAGTCAAGATTCACTAGATTTCCCCTAAAGGGCATGGCTAATGGGTATAGAGGGAAAATGGGATTATGTTAGCCAGGCAGAAGGCAGTGATGAGGAGCTCTGCCACAATAATGTTGGGTCACAGCCGAGAATGAAGTTTAAAGTAGCTTGGACATTACCACATAGCTCAGCTTTTTCTAAATGTGAGTCAGATGAAGACTACCTTTGCAACCTCTTGCTATATTCATGCAGTACTAAATTTCACATTTTATTTCCTTTACACGTTTTGCCATATCGCTAAACTCTCTGTAACATTGCCTACTTGATATCTCTTTGTAAATGATTACATTTTATACTTAAATAAGTTTTTAAAAAAATACATCATTCCCCAAATGGAAAGTCAGCATAACCTGTCATAAATCAAGGGCCTTCAAAAAGGCCATGAAAATGTATATTGTGAAGGAATACACATGGATTTCAAAATGTTTTTGCACCAAATTAAATTTGTACCACATTGTTATAACGTATCTAAACAGAATCTAGTTTGAGGCACTAAGAATGGTAAGACATCCATTTTAAAAGAGCCCCTATCAGAAAAATGAATTCTGCTAAAATTAAAGTAAGAGGAATCATCTTACTGATAATGAAGCTTGAGTGAAAGACAGTGAACTCACTGATGCTTTTTGAAAAGTTCATGAGGACAATGCCCCCATTAAATCAGCAGTTTAAGGGATTTAAGAAATCACTTAAAACAAAGGATAACTTGTTTTAAGGAACAAGACAATGTTGAAGTTGAAGCCCGTAGCAGTAGACCATCCACCTCAATTTGTAAGGAAAAAATTCCTCTCGTTTATGCCCTAATTGAAGAGGACCAATGATTAATGGCACAAGCAATAGCCAACACCACAGACATCTCAACTGGCTCAGCTTGCACGATTCTGATGGAAAAATTAAAGCTGAGCAAACTTTAATTGATTTTGGCATTCAATGTGTGTCAAAATCATACCCAGATCAACTGCAGAAAAGAGCAGGGCTTTCCATGGAAATTTTAAACAAGTGGGATTAAGATTCTGAGGCATTTCTTTGAAGAATCATAACAGGAGATGAAACATGGCATTACCAGTATAATCCTTTTTTTCCCTTTTGAGATGGGGTCTTGCTGTCTTGCCCAGGCTGGTCTTGAACTCCTGGGCTCAAGCAATCCTCCCACCTCGGCCTCCCAATGTGCTGGGATTATAGGCATGAGCCACCACCCCCCCTGGCCAACCGGTACAATCCTAAAGACAAAGCACAATCAAAGCAATAGCTGCCAAGAGATGGAAGTGCTCCAGTTAAAACACAAGCCAACTGGTCAAGAGCAAAGGTCATGGCTGTTTTGGGGGATGTTATTAAACAAAAATAATGCTATTAAATTCTAGCTAAAAATTGTTATTTGATAATGACTCTGAACATGGGTATTGCTCCCATTTAGTTAAAAGGGAACATAAATAACTCATAGGGAGGTTGAACTTTGTACTAGCACAAAACTAAGATTTTCAATTTATCTGATAAGATCCTGAGGAAAATACCACAAAGGGAATCATTTTCTTATCATGTGAACAGATAGTTAATGCTGTGTCCACATAAAGAAATTCTGCACATTTTCCACACTTTGGTGACATCACTATGCAGGAAGGGATTACTGTTTAGGTGTAAGCAGTGAGTGACACAGTGAGATTTGGGTGTTCGATTTTTTTCCTCCTTGGCTGCAGGGAAGAGGATGGATTGAAGTGGGTAGAAACAAGATCAAAAGAGGCCCATTAGAAGTTGCTGAGGAACCCAGGAGGAACAGTACAAATGAGGCAAGTATAGTGAAAGGTTGGAAGTCAAGATGGTCATGAAAAAGCCCTTCTGAAATAATTCCCAGAGCCACTCTTTAAAAAGATCATGATGCCGGTGGCTTCCCATAGCTCAAGTTCAAAGAGACAGCTCTTATCCATTCAAGTTTATTATTTCTGTCTTCTGTGTTTGAAATCAACACCATCAGCAGAATTTTGGCATGAAATAAATTTCTATGAGCAGCTTGCAGTTACAATCTTGTAGAGAGTTTCTTAACTTAGGGAGTATTTTAAAAATAACTATCTACCAATACCTTAAAAATCCTTCCTAAATGCAGACTATTTCCAAACATACAACATCACACATGAATAAGTGGCTTATTTGTACCCAAAATTAAATTGCCATTCAGTGTAGCATTATTTCTATGAGAAAAACAATCACAAAATATCTGAGAAAACAATTCTAAATAAATCTAAGATTTAATCAAATAACCACTCTCTCAGAAAAGGCTCTCCTAAAGAACCTCTGACCAATAACATGGTCTATTACAGCTGTGGGTACTTTATTTCCTCTCTGCACATGCCTATAAAACAGTAGTTCCACTTTGTCTCCGGGGCATGAAAAATTATTAATCACTACTATAGAGGCCAGGGCATAAAATATGTATAATCTTCATTCTCATTTTATGATTTGATCTAAATCTTCATCAGGAAGTAAAGGGGCTCTTTAGTTGTTGATACGGTCCTTTCAGGCAAAAGGAAAATGTACATGGTTTAATTTCACAGACGCACCTCCCATATATTTACCTACTACAACAAAGTGAAGAATTAATATCTCCAGTCCTGAATGTCTGGAAACCCTGCCTGCTATAACCAGCATCTTTGTGTGATATATTTTAACTTTTATATATTTTAATATCCTAAGCTCAATGAGTTCAAAACCAAATTAATAATTCTTCTAATAAACCAGTCCTCCTTTCCTGCTGATATGATGTCTCCTTCAATAACAATTATACTACTAGATTATATGTAATAATAACATGTAACTACCTATTCTGTGCAACATTCTGTAATAAATATTTAATTGTCATCTCATTTAATCATAACAGACTCAATGTGAAACTTACAATTTTATAGAAACCCAATGCTTAGAAAAACATTAAAAAAAAAACTCATCCTACCAAGACAACTTACATAGTAAGTAGTAGAGTATCTGACTCAAAGCTCTAGTGGAATTTGCCATATATTTTTAGCTTCCATTTCCCTGTTGGGAAAATATTGCCTACTTTATGAGTCAGAGCTTTCTTCTCATTATAGATACTGAAAATGTCAAATACTTTCTCAGAATCTGTAGCAGCTAAGACATGCTAGAATGCATATTCTGAGCTCTGTCACTCAGAGACATGCACTCCAGACTTTGAATCAAAATAGTAGTACAAGGAAGGTGTTAGTAACAAAAGGAAGGCAAGTGGTACTAGAGAGTAGTAGCTATATCCATTCTCCAGGAGGCAGCAGATAAAGGTTTTAGAAGCAGCATCCCAGGACCACAGCTGGTGGCATTGATAATACAACCTATGGTATCCATGTCCAAGCAGCCATGATAGATGTATCACCTAAGAACTACTTTGGGGCATTATGCCTGGCTGCACAAACTCCACGCCTATTTCTTTGGCTCTCCGAGGGTATCTGTGAACTACCCAGCATCTTTCAGTACATTCCTTTCCATTTAAACCAATAAGTGATGACTTCTCTTGCTTGCAACTAAGAAACCTGAGTGATAAAAGCTCTTAACACTTATCCAAAATTATTCTAGGGTTACTTTTATTAACTCCTTTCTGCCGTCTAATATTCTTTTAAAGTGTATTTTTGTAGAAAGCAAATAGTTGGTTTTTCCTTTTATTTGTTTTTAATCCTTCGTGAAAATGCCTTTCAAATAGACCATTTAGCTTTTACATTTGATGTAATTATTGATATGGTTTTGGTAAGTCCACAATTTTGCTATTTGTTTTCTACTTGTTTCGTCTACTCTTTGTACCTCTGCTTTCTTTTCCCTGTTTTCATTTGGATTAACTGAATAATTTTTACCCATGTGTTCACTCATTCATTTTAGCATTCTATTTTATTTCCTCTATTTGCTTTTGAGCTCTCCATGATTGATATGTTTTTAATGGTTTCCTTAAGTATAACAATATGTATTTTTCTGTTATCATAAACTATCATTAGCAGTGATAGTTAGTCTTCATGCAAAATGTAAGAAACTTACAATATATTGATGTAATATCATTTGCCACCTCCATTATTTAGGCGATTATTGCCTCATATTTCACATCTTCATATTTATAAGCTATATTTTAATTTAAATAGTAGAAATAAATGAAATTTTGAAAAAAACAAGTTAGATTTTTTAATTTATCCATACATTATTTATAGATATTTTTATTCATTCCCAGAGATATCATTTCCTTTCAGCCAGAAGAACTTTCTTTAACATTTCTTGCAATGAATGTCCATTTTAAAATCTAGAGGTATTTTTATTTTACCACTATTTTTAAAAATCTTTTTGTGGACTAGAATATTGTATTTATAGTCTGTCTCTGTCTCTCTCTCTCTCTCTCTCTCTCTCAGAACTTAAAAAAGTCCTCTATTTATTATTTCTGATGAAAAGTCAGTCATCATTTGTATCAGGTTCTCTGATACATGAATTGCCTTTTTCTCTGACTGTTAAGATTTTGTTTCTTTACCTTTGACTTTACATTTTTATCAGTTTTACCATGAGGTGCTTAGGGGTGTATATATGTTTTATACTTATCTTGTTTGGTATTTACTGAAAGTCTTGAATCAGTGGGCTGCTGTTTTCAACACAATTTTAAAATGTTCAAAATTTGAATATCTTCAAATAATTTTCTGTCCCCTTCTCTCTCTCCTGTCCTTATAGGACTTAATTGTACTTATTAAAAACCATTTGGTACCATCTTAAAAGACACTGGGTCGTTTAATTTTTTTCTCTGTTCTTCAGCTTGGATAATTTCTATTTAATCAAATTCAAGTTTATTAACTCATTCTGTAGCACTTCATCTCTAGTTATGTTTATTCAGTGAGTTTTTCATTTTAGATATTGTAATTATTTTACTTCTAATTTCTAGAATATCCATTTGTATAGTTTATTTTCTGTGCTGTTTTCTCATATGTTCACTCATTATATTTATCCTTTTTAAAAAAAAAATTGAGTGTATTAAAAATAGTTTCTTTAAAATCTTTATCTACAAATTCCAAAATCTGGACCATCTTGGAGTATATTTCAATTGCCCACTTTTACTGTAGATAAAGTATTGATACACTTTTTTTGTAGAGGGTTAGATAGTAAATGTTTTCAGTTTTGTGGGCTTACAGGCTCTGTCACAACTACTCAACTCTGCCACTGTAGCACAAAAATAGCCATAGATGAAAAATGGCCAAAGTTTTATTGGTTACTAAGCTTTAACCTTAATTAAATTGTTACAAATTTAATTGTAAACAAATGATCTGTGTTCCAATAAGACATTAGCACTAAAACAGGTGGCAGATAACTTTGGCTATCAGGCCATTTTTTGCTGATCCTTGCTCTAGATTATAGGTGACATTTTTACATGTCTAGAAATTTTGGATTATATGCTGGTCATTATGAAATGATACATTGTAGCGAGTCTGGTTTACATAGTCATTCCCTTTTAAAAAAAAAAAAAATTCTGGTAGGCAGTTAAATTACCAGTTCTTGATCTTATCAGGTTTGATTTTATGCCTAGTTAGAATAGGTATAATTTGAATTTTTCGTTTGCCATAAGATATATCCCTTGCTTCTAACCTGTGGCCTTTAGGGGTCTCAACTGAGTACATGAAGTGATCAGCAAAGTGCTTCCAATCTAGTTGCATGAGCACCCCAATCTCTAACTTCACAGGACTGGCTCTGATATCTAACTTACCACTTTCCTTCACTACATATTCCCCAGCTTCTAACTTGCTACTACTCTAGCCCAAATACTAAAGCTACCTCAATATCAAATTCCATTCTCTGCCTCTTCAACTCAATAGAACTACTGTCCACTGTTTGGAACAGTCCACATGGTCCATTATCAAGAATGTGCTCCCAGAAACAAAGCCAAGATGAATGTGTGCTCATCTAATTTGTTTCTCTTCCTTCAATCCTATATAAGTAGAGTGTATTCATTCTACTTATTTTTACAAAGTTACCTGTAAAATGTGTTCTTCAGGAGGTATTCTGGAAGAACATCGTTATCCTAGGAGATGACAGCTCTATGCAAGTTATTGCCCCTAAAGACCTTCTAGTGGGACAAGATGTGGAAGCTGAAGACAGTAATGTTGATGATCTTGACCCTGCGTAGTCCTAGTCTAATGTGTGTGTTTGTGTCTTAGGTTTTAATAGAAAAGTTTAAAAATAAAAAATATATATATATTTTCTATTTTTAAAATAGAAAAGTTTAAAAATAAAAAATACATAATTTTAAAAATAGAAAAAAGCTTATAAAACAAGGATATAAAAAAATTTTTGTACAGTTGTACAATATGCTACTGTTTTAAGCTAAGTGTTATTACAAAAATCAAAAAGTTACAACTTTAAAAAGTTTATACAGTAAAAAGTTACAGTAAGCTAAGGTTAATTTTTTTGCATATTAGTATAGCCTAACTATTCAGAGTTTATAAAGTCTATAGTTGTGCATAGTAATGTCCTAGGCCCTCACATTTACTCACCACTCACCCACTGACTCACGAGAGCAACTTCCAGCCCTGCAAGCACCATTCATGAGTGCCTTGCACAGGTGTACCATTTTTTATCATTTTGGCCATATTTTGACTGTACTTTTTCTATGTTAAGATACACAAATACTTACCATTGTCTTAAAATTGCCTACAATATTCAGTACAATAACATACTGTGCAGGTTTGTAACCTAGGGGTAATAAGCTACACCATAAAGCCTAAGTGTGTATAGCCTATGCCATCTAGGCTGCTGTAAGTGCACTCTGTGATGTTCCCACAATGTTGAAACTGCCTAACAGTGCATTTCTCAGAATGAATACCTGTTGTTAAGCTGAGCATGACTGTTTCACCTTATCATAAGCTCCATGACCTGGTGACTCTATCGGTCTCTTGTGGTTAGTTTTCTAGTTTCTGCAAATCTCAGGAATGTCCATTCTATGTGGACATTTTCTCTTATTTCCTGGCCAGTTTGTGCTTGAGAGAGAATTGTTTCTTAGTCACATCACAAAAAAGAATGAGCAAGGCAGTGATTAACAACTGTCATAGCTCCAGGATGGTCCCAAGCTGGTTCAATTTCACATTTGTCCCTCCACACAGGCAGTCCTGGGGTGGCAGCTTTACCATCATTGTGTCCCTAGGTTTGCAGAGATCCAACCCTAAATTCTTTGCTCAAGGGTATTGGGTAGCCTGAAGTATCCACATGAGGTAATCAAATCAGACCAACCAAAGTATCGAAGCAGAAACTTTTGTCCTCCCAGAAAGTAGTCAATGAGCAAAGTGTTTGCAGGTGAAAAAGTGAAGACCCACCAGAATTAGTGGGTCCATGAGAGCAGGCATAAGATTTTCCTTCAATAACCTCCAGGGTATGACTCAGCTCTGCATGATAACCAATATGATCCTTTGCTATATTCGCCCACTTGGATCCATGCACCCAGGTGGTAAAGCCTCATTTTCCCTTCTGAACAGATTCGTTACTCTCTAAGCTCCTCCTTTTAAAATTACCCTAATTTTCTCGCCACCTCTCTCTGATTTGGAGAAATTATTTGCCTGCATCCACCGCTCTTCCTTGCTTTAGAAATGTTCTACATCTTCTTTCTCCAAAATAACTACTGAAGCTTTCAGGATCAATCAGAGTCCTCCATATCAGAACTCATTTCAAGATTTTGTTCTATAGTTTACTTCAGATACAAGGAAATGTAATCAGTAATTTCTTCTATGTACTAAAGGGTGCTATGGAACCAACCCGCTGGGTCTTCCAAAAGAGGATAGTTTCAAAAAAGTGTTGAATTTTAGTCTGGAAAAATATTCACTAATTATAATAGCAAAATTGAGTTTTCTCCACCTTCAAATTTAAATGAGAGCCTTAGGAAATATAATAACACTCTACTTCAAACTTGATCATAAACAAATGATTCTTATTCTAAAAAGACCTCCTCCTCATCCATACAATCCCCAAACTCCCCTCCCACAACACACAGACACACATTCACAACATCCTCCATGAGAGAAAGAATAGCTTATAGATATATGATCATAAAGAATAATGTATTGATGAAAAATATGATTTCTATAGCACCTGTCCAACCTTCTCAGGTCTTGGCAATAGAAATAAATGGTAACAAATTGTTCTTTGGTGCTGAAATCATAAACAGGCTAGAAGATTGGCTTGTTCTCCATCTGCTCCTTAGGACATGTCTAACATTAAACCCTTCATATACTAGGAGTCTGATATCAAAAAATATATTAAAAAACAAAAAAATAAAAAAGCGCAAGTAAAATAAAACAAATCCTTCATATAGCCCTGAAGCTGAGTTCCAACACTTCTTCTATCATAACTGTCTTCTGATGGCCTGAGATTTTTAGGGCAAAAAAAGTGTCCTGTATATAAAATAACAACGAACCAGAGTCATAACCTGACTGTCTTTCTTATTCTTTACATTACATTCTTCATTCTCGCATTCTCTTGCACCCCATAGTCAGCCTACAAAGAAATTATCCTGGCTGCACTTTCAAGAAATGTTCAGAATCTATCCATAGCTTTCATGTGTATTGCTACTGTCTTGGTCTAAAGCACCATCATGTTTTGCTCGGATCCTGGATTATTGTAATACGTTTCTAAATGGCCTTCCCATTTCTACTCTTAAACTTCTACAACCCATTCTCTGAACAACAGGTATTTTTTATTATTATTATTATTTTATTATTATTATACTTTAAGTTCTAGGGTACATGTGCATAACGTGCAGGTTTGTTTTTTAAACCTAAGACAGATCCTATCATTTCTCTGCTGAAACTCCGGCAATTGCTTTCTGTGTTACTCAGAATGGAACAAAGTCCCCCATTGCCTATGTGGGTTTAGGTGATCCTACCTTGGCTGGTTCACTAAGTTGATCTCCTACTATGCTCTTTCACTGCACCCTTTCCAACTGCACCCATCCTGGGTAGCCTGCTCGCCCTCCTTGCTCACGCTCCCTTGGCATGCATTTAAGTCTCCGTTCCAGGACAACCCTCCTAGAAGAGCAGAAGTAGCAGGAGATTTGGAGTCAGGGGTAACTTGCTTTTAACACTGTTTCCATATTTTACTTGACCTTAAACAAAATACTTTCAACCTCTGAGTTAATCTTCCACATGCTAAAAACAGAGATAAGCATCTAGCTCGCCAGGTTGCTGTGAAGACTAAACACAATAGTGAACATAGCACCTGTCACAAAACAGGAACCAGATAAGGTTCGATTTCAGTCTCCTTTTCAATGTCATTGATGATTGCAATATTTCAGAAGATGGTATTTGTTTAAAACTCAATTAATTTATTTGATAAAATCTTGATCAAAGTCATACCCTTCTAATGGCAGAACTTCTCCTAACAGTACTTGACTGCTAAAAGACAGGAAGCAGCAGTGCACTTGAGTTTAATTTAAAATATTTTTCTTAGAAAGAGGAGTTGCTATTTATACTGCCTTCCATCCTTCTTTTCTTCTTTCCTTTCTTCTTTCCCTTCCTCCTCACTTCTCTTCTTACTCCCTTTATCTCTTTTTTTCCTTTTGTCTTCCCTATTTTCTTCAAATTTATAACTTGCCAGGCTTCGGTTTTGCTGATTAGGTTTTATTCTCTTTAATCTGATAATTTAGTAAAAAGAAACATAAGCACTGCTAAGACCTTCTTGTTGTTATGTTACAAGGATGAACTGAATTTTCTGTTTCTTCTTATTATTATTTAAATATATGTTTTTCCCCAGAAGCTAATTGAGGAAATTAAGCCATCTGCTATTTGGAGTGAAAAAAATCATTGAAAATAACTTTCGACAGTTGGCAATGAAGTCATCCTTATGACTACACATTTTCATGCTTCTCTTACTAATATTTCTGATAACATACAGAAATATTCATTGAATCATAATCTGTAATTATTACTTTTAAAATATAAGTATGACTCAAATCTAAACAAGCGTCAAGTTGTTGAGTAATTTCTGCCTCCTGTGCCCACATTCTGAATTTGAGCTAATTGGATGGTATGAGGCATGATTGTCCCAGAGAAGAAGATACAAAATCAAAATAATTGAAGACATATGGGTGGTCTAAAATAACTAAATCAGGAGGTTCGCATATCAAACTACTTCCAGACTCATAAAGGAATGATTGCATAAACAGGGCTTTGGGATTAAACAAATCTAATTGTTATAGTTATATTGTATGCATTTGCAAACAAAAATAAAAATTATACCCTTAGTTTCACACTTGAAAAATTATCTGATACATAGTTTGGCAATATATTCTCAAAGCTGCAAAAAGGCGCATATCCTTTCAATTTTACTTTACACAATAGGTCTAAGAAGATGGACAATTTTCCTACATGTCCAGCCCTATTTAATAAATATAGCAGGGAACAAGACAGCCAAGGTCCCTCCATATTTAATTCTTATGAGAATCTAACATTTAAGTCATTTTTCTAAGAAAAACTTTATAACAGAGTCTAAAATCATAATAGGAGACAGAAAAACTAATATACTCCCATAAAAGGAAATATTATGACATTAAAAACTACATTGCAGAAGAGTATTAAATGACATAGAAGAGATTAAAATAGCTTCAGTGAAAGAAATAAGCTACAAAAGAATATGGCTTATACAATCTAATCCCATTTTCATTTTTAAAATCTATGTTATGGATAGCCTCCTAAAGAGGCTATAAAAAATTACCACAAACTGAGTAGCTTCAAACAACAGAAATGTATTCTCCCAAAGCTCCGGAGGCTAGAGATGAAGTCAGTGCAGTGGCAGATGTGGCTGCTTCTGGAGCTCTGAGGGAAAATCTGTTGCATCCCTTTGTCCTAGCTTCTGGTGGTTGCCAGCAGTTCTTGGCGATCCTCGTGTGATAGATGCACCACTCCAATCTCTGCTTCCACTTTCACACAGTGTCCTTCACTCTGTTTCTTTCTGTGTGTCCTCTCCTCCTCTCAGGACATCAATCATCAGATTAGAACTGACCTTAATCAAATAGGACCCCGTCTTGATGAACTACATTTACGAAGATTCTATTTCTAAATAAGGTCACAGTCTGAGGTTCCTGATAGACATGAATTTTAGGGGTGCAATCTATGTAACTGTCCAGCATAATGGATTAATGCTCGTATTAGTCCATTTTCACACTGCTATAAAGAAACACCTGAGACTGGGTAATTTATAAAGGAAAGAGGTTTAATTGACTCACAGTTCTGCATGTCTAGGGAGGCCTCAGGAAACTTACAATCATGGCAGAAGATGAAGAAGTAAGTACCTTCTTCGTAAGGTGACAGGACAGACAGAGAGCGCTAGGGAAACTGCCACTTTTAACACCATCAGATCTTGTGAGAACTCTCTCACTATCACGAGAATAGCATGGGGGAAACCAGCCCCATGATCCAATCACATCCTACCAGGTCGCTCCCTTGACTTGTGGGGATTACAAGATGAGATTTGGGTAGGGACACAGAGCCAAACCATATCAATGCTACTATTGGAAAGATTTATGAAAGATGATAGGGAGAGAGAGAGAGAGAATAATCAGAAGGTCCTGTGGGCTGAATGTGTCCCCCCAGAAATTCATGTGTTAGAAACTTAATCCCCAATGCAACAGTGCTTGGAGGTGGGGCCTAGTGGGAAGTGTTTGGGTCATGAGGGCTCTGTCTTCCCCAGTGGATTAATGCTACCACTAAAAGGGTTTGTGAGACTGATTCACTCTTCTCTGTTCTCCTGCCATGTGAGAACCCAGCAGTCACTCTCCCTTGCCCTTCTGCCTCCTGAATGTGAGGGTACAGTTAAAAGGCTCCTGCCAGATGCTAGCACCTTGATCTTAGACTTCCCAGCCACCAGAACTGTGAGAAATAAATTTCTATTCTTTAGAAGTTACCCAGTTTATGGTATTCTAACAACACAAAATGAACTAAGCCAGAAATATACACTCTAAAATGTTAAACTTGATTACTTTGTGAAGGTGAAATTGCAAATAAGTTTTATCGCCTCTCTTTGCTTTTCTATATTTCCTAATTTTTAAAACAATAAACATATATTCATTTGCAATAAGGACAATAGTATTTCAGAAATTATTCTCATGATAATACTAAAAGATTGAAGGTCAGAGTTACTTTAAATAACTCGTGTTTTATTTATAAAGAAAATTTTGAATTACTGCTATGAAGAGAAAATAAGCATCCTTTGTCATCAGTAGAAGGTTTTTTAAAAATTAGACTTAGACACTCCACCTAAAAATCACTTTATGAACCATCAATGGTACAGGTACTAACATAATATGCAGGAACTATTATTACTCCATGATACAGATGAGAAAACTGGGCATAGAAAGGCATAATAATATCCCCAAAGTCATGTATATATAAAGAAGATAATATTAAAAGTGAGAAGTAACTTCAAACCCAAGTACTGAATCACTACATAATCAAAGAAGTCTTGTAAGAAAACCAACTGAATAGCAAAACAAACTTGATGGAAAAAAGAAAAACAGGAAGTGGAGATAAAATGACTTGAGATGGGATGGTAGAATGAAAATAAAAAGAAAGCTAGTCTAGAAATCTTGGTGTTATAAACTGTGTTCCTTCAAAATTACCATGTTAAAGTTCTTACCCCTAGTACCACAGAATGTAATTGTATTTGCAGATAAGGTCTTTAAAGAGTTCATTACGTTAAAATGAGGCTGTCAGGATAATCCTAATCCAATAGAACGGGTATCCTTATAAGAAGAGGAGATAAGGATATTGAGGCAAATAGAAGGGAGATCATGTGACAACACAGAGGAAAGACAGCCATCCAAAAGCCGAGAAGAGAAGCCTCAGAAGGAAGCAACCCTCACAACCAATGAGACACATTGATCTCAGACTTCCAGCCTCCAGATCTGTGGGAAAATTAATCTGTTGATTACACTACCCAGTCTGTCATGTTCTCTTACTGCGATGCTAGGAAAGAAATACTCCAGAGGTACAAGCCATTCTGATGAAACATCTTGACTTAGAAATTCATTTCCAAACAGGCACAGTGGCTCACACCTGTAATCCCAGCACTTTGGGAGGCCGAGGCAGGTGGATCGCCTGAGGTCAGCAGTTCGAGACCAACCTGGACAACATGGTGAAATCCCGTATCTACTAAAAATACAAAAAAAAAAAAAAAAAATTAGCTGGGCTTGGTGGTGGGCGCCTATAATCCCAGCTACTCAGGAGGCTGAGGCAGGAGAATCGCTTGAACCTGGGAGACAGAGGTTGCAGTGAGCCAAGATCGTGCCATTGCACCCCAGCCTGGGCAACAAGAGCAAAACTCAGTAGGGAAGGGGAGGAGAGGGGAGGGGAGGGGAAGGGAGGGGACGGAAGGGGAGGGGAGGGGAGGGGAGGGAAGGGGAGGGGAGGAGCATTTGCCAGGCAGGGATTGAAGCAGAGGTGGAAAAGATGAAGGTGTCCAACAGAATCGTGAATTGTAAGGACTTCTACTAGCAGAAAGGACCTTCTACTGAAAAATAGGAGAGATGAGCTATTTTAGAAATGCCAGCTGTTTTTCTTTATTATTATCCCTGATTTCTAATCTCTGTTGGGCCAGAAATTATTTCTATGGCACATGTAAAATTCAGTAATCTATAGAAGATTCTTTCATTTTATAACTGTCATTATTATCAAGTTGGGAGTGAATTCTCTACCTTCCAGAAGTTCTGAAATAATAGTATGTGTTAGTTCTCTGACATTCACAAAATTCTCTTGCAAGTTTCTATTCTTTTTATTGGTTTTAATTATTAAAAAATTCGAATCATTCAGAAAATACTTTTGCAACCATATACATACCACCAAAATTTAATATTTTATATTTTCTTTGGATTTTATTTATTTATTTATTTACTTTGAGACACAGCCTCGCTCTATCTCCGAGGCTGGAGTGCAACGGCCCAGTCTCGGCTCACCGCAACCTCTGCCTCCCAGGTTCAAGCGATTCTTCCGCCTCAGCCTGCTGAGTAGCTGGAACTACAGGCGCCCACCACCAGGCCCGGCTAATTTTTGTATTTTAGTAGGGACGGGCTTTCACCATGTTGGCCAGGCTGGTCTTGAACTCCTGACCTCAAGTGATCTGCCCGCCTCAGCCTCCCAAAGTACTGGATTACAAGCGTGAGTCGCCGTGCCCGGCCTGGATCTTTTCTTTTTAAATAAAATAATAAATTACAAATAAGACTTAAGTGTTACTTCTCATATGTTTTTCTTCCTCCTTTACTGAGATGACTATTACACATATTTCTAGACTTTGAAATATATATATATGTGTGTGTGAGGGTGTGTACATATAATCTTAAGCAATGTATAATATAATTTCTGATTCTTTAAAAATGTAGACAAATGGGGTCTTTTGCTCAACATTATCATGTTGCATTTTATCCTAGTTATAAATATACAATTTATGTAGATCTGCTGAAGCATAATCCATTGCATGAATAAATGAGTTTACTTCTCATTTCCCCTGTCGATGGAAAATTAGGTCGTTTTGCTTTTTTAGCTATGACAAGCAGCTGCAGTGTCTGTCTCTGCATTTGTCTCCGGGTACACAGGCAAAAGCAGAAGTCTCTTTTTAACTTTCCCCAACTCAGTTCACAAACTCTGACCTTAAGTAAGAGTACCTCAGCCTTCCCCATTCCAAATTCCCCCAGAAACAGCACTGGCCCGATTACGAATTTGCGCATCTACTAAATAGAGACAATTAAGTCCACTTTTATCTGTAGCTTCAGCCCAGATTTGAAGCCAAGTCTCCAGCTGTTGGGTGGCATGCATCATTTAGTAGAAAATAGTATTAAAAGGACTGTACTGAGTCCTTGGGTAAACAGGTTGATAATATGAGAAGGCAGTTATACATTCCATTAATCATGACATTGCTTCAGGGAGAAAATAATAAAACTTTGCTTTGTTACCTGTTCTCAAAGGGAATCGTGAATCCCAACTCCATTAATGACGGAAAACATTGCAAGGAAAGAATCTCGGTTGTGAGAATTTCATCAAACTCACCTAAGCTGTAATCACCTTTCTTTAAAGAAGCTGTTTCATGGGGTTGAGTCAATGTCTTCATATTGAAGTATCATTATAACATTTCAAGTTTCTTATGTTCGTGTTTACATCCAGGGCTTTCACTTTTGAAAGAAGGCAGTGCCATGAAAGCTGTTTTCTCCCCACCTCAAGAAAAGTGGCATTATTACAATTA
Organism: Papio anubis; assembly: GCF_008728515.1. Taxonomy (NCBI): domain Eukaryota; kingdom Metazoa; phylum Chordata; class Mammalia; order Primates; family Cercopithecidae; genus Papio; species Papio anubis. Next base: position 81,540,886 of record NC_044991.1, on the reverse strand, counting down.
CATGGCTGATTTAGCCAGGTATTCATTCAAGTGTATATTGAGCATTTGTCATAAGAATAGCTGTTTATTATTTGATTGAGTGCTTATCATATGCTAAGTGCAATGATGCTCACTTTATATACATTATCTTATTGAATATTCAAAACCATCTAACAAGGTAGAAATCATTATTCCCATTTTAAAGAAGAAGACATTGACGTGCAGGAAGCTTCAACAGTTCACACAAGTTCACACAGCAGAACTAGACTGCTAACCTGGTCGGTATGACTCCGGACCCCATTTGCCTTTACGTCTTCTTTGGGGCTACTCTTTAAGTTCTGGAGATACAAAGGTGTATCAGGCACAGACCCTAACTTTGTTAGGCTCATGATCAAGTGTCATGGAAGGAGATGACCCCATGAGGAAAAGGGGCCAGGTCTGCCTGGTTTCCCACCACATCCTCAACATTTTTGCATTACACTGAATGTAATAAGTGTTCATGAAGGAATGAATAAAGGAACAAACCAATGAATTCATGGCAGCATGATAAACACTTTCATAAGTGGTAAAATGCAAGTCAGCGTTTGCAAAACAAAGTGGTGTGTCCAGGTAAAGCATTCGTGGCAGAGAAGTGGCCTGTGAAGAGGGAGGGATGCAGGATGATGTGGCATGGCAAGAAGCAACAAGGCGGAAATCAGGCTGATGGCAGTAAACTAAAAAAAATAGCAGAAAATAAGGCTGGAAGCAGAATTGAGAAGGATTCCTTGAGTCCTGGTAAGAAATTTGGAGTTGATCATATAGAAGATGTTCTTAATCTGCAGTGGCAAAAATTATTGGGGATGTCTGTCTTTCTTGCCTGCTCAGCATCTATTTCCTCTTCTGATGTTGACATCCGATTTTCAACCACAATCCAGCTTTCCCACACTCACCCAAGGTGCTGCAGGCAGGGACAGTACACCACTGCTCACCTCAGAAGTAGACCTAGGACCCACGCCTGGTCCACCAGTGCATCCCATTCTCCTAACCTTGGTCATTCATTGAGGAATGAGTGGATGACCCAAGCAAGCATCTCAGAGGCAATCTGAGGAATTCTCTCTGAACGACCAAGAAAGGGAAGTTCTCTTATCTCTCCTTCCTACAGAGTTTTGGAGCTCAGAAAACATAAACCTGGAGCTGTCACTAAAAAGATGACCCTGCTAAGAATAAAAACAAAGCAGAGAGAGAAACATAAGTCTTAACCATATCCTCTGAGCTCTGGATCTGACCATACCTGAAACTAGAGCTACCCATTGACAATGCAAATATACAATCGAATAAACTTTCTTTTGAGATACTTGGAGTCAACATAGCATAGCAGTTCAATGTACAACCTTGGGAGTCAGACTGGTTGACTTCAATTCTCACCCTCTGGCATTACTAGCAGTGAGATATTGGAATGAGACGACATGTATAAGGTGTCAGAACAGGGTCTGCATAAAAGGAACCTCAGTAGGCCTTAGCCAATATTAGGAAGTTAGTTTGATTAGCTGTGCTACAATTTACAACCAAAGGATACTTCAATGGTTAGTTGGATCATGTCAAGCCAGCTAGGCTATCATTAGAAACACTAATCTAGGTGTTCCTGCGAAGGTACTTGTAGGAATTAACGTCTCCAATCAGTTTACTTCATATTAAAGGACATTACCTTTGATAATCCAAGAGGATTTCATCTAAATCAGTTGAAAGACCTCTGGACCAAAACTGAGGTTTCCCTGCAGAAGAAGAAATTCTGCCTCAAGACACGGGACTCAAGACATCAGCTCCTGCCCTCGTTCCCCTTGTTCTGTCTTATCCTACAGATTTCAGACTTGCCCACTGATTTGGTTTAGCTGTGTCCCCATTCAAATCTCATCTTGAATTGTAGCTCCTGTAATTCCCACATATTGTAGGAGGGACCCGGTGGGAGATAATTGAGTCATGGGGGCAGTTTCCCCCATACTGCTCTCTTGGTAGTAAGTCTCACGAGATCTGATGTTTTCATAAGGGGTTCCCCTTTCACTTGGTTCTCATTCGCTCTTGCCTGCCACCAGGTAAGACGTGCCTTTCGCCTTCCACTACTATTGTGAGGCCTCTCCAGCCATGTGGAACTGTAAGTCCATTAAACCTCGTTTTCTTTACAAATTATCCAGTCTCAGGTATGTCTTTATCAGCAGTGTGAAAACAGACTAATACACCAACCTTCTTAATTATATAAACCAATTCCTTGGATTCAATGAATATCTATCTATCTATCTATCATCCATCATTTGTTATCTCCCCCTACTGATTCTATTTCTCTGGAAAATCCTCACTGATACAGATGCTTACAAATTCCACTTTAAAAAAAAAAAAACTAGAAAAGATAAAGTAACTAATTCATTGTGAGCCCAAGTGATCTACATGAAAGCCAGAGCCCTCCAACTAAAGACTGCCAGAAAACTAGTTTTGATTAAGACGACTACATTTTTTTCTGAATTTAACAAGAAATGATGCAGAAGGTGAGAAGCAGAGAGGGCAAATATGATCTGAAATACAATTACTGTTAGGGTTTAAGTTGACATATTGTATGTTAGCAGGAGTTGGGAAACACATTGTGTTTTTCTGGGCTCTTGATAATTTTCTTGGTGCCAGAAAACTGTTCATGTTTTTTAAACACTATAAAGTGTCTCCCTTTCCCCCTCAGCACATGGGAAATGTCATCACACAAGTGATCTAACTCCATATAACTACGCCAGAGAGATTGGAATTTATATTCATGAGGAACACACAGACACATAATTCATGAGTGATGCTGACATCAGTAAGTAATCAGAGGGCCTCGGTGGACTATAGATCAATTCTAAATCTTCGATATATTTAGTACACGGTTGAGTTCTACAACTCTTCATCTTGAAAACTGTCATTGAATAGATTGCATTCTGGGCTTATAACTGCTGAACTATGGGGCTTCATTTTTATGGACACGTATGTGGCCTGTGTTTCATTATATTCAAACTCTATGTTTTACCAATAATTCTGTAGTGACTTCGGTACTTAAGGCCTTATGTTGATTTATGGGGCATTCCAGATTCCAAAAGAAAACTTCCCAACCCCAGAAGGACCTGCGTGAATGGACACATTATTTTGCTGCTAACATGGGTAGGCATAAATCTCTTTCTTCTCAAATGGAAGTTTATTAGGGAGCCATTAAGCTAGTTACTGCCCCAGTAGACTCAATATTGCCTAAATATTTTGAGAAAAGATAAACAGGTGAGTAATTTATGTTGATATCATTGAGAAGACAAGACCGAGTATCTGATCCCTATGTATAGTGCCATTGGATTGGCTAACAGTGAGAGCCACATCTAGGCAAACTTCTTTATCAACAAATTATTCAATGGGCCTCCCAAACTTAAAACTAATAAAGACTATGAAGGAATATCATTCGCTCACTCTACATCCATTTTACCATCCATATGTACTCTGTTTTCTGCCACCAAGACCCTAGTAAGATGTCCATAATAATAATTGAATATAGATCTTAAATTTTTTTACATTAATCAGTGAAAAAAACTTCAGTGAGTGCCCACAGGAGAAGACTACAGCTACTTGTGTTTAATTTTCTAACCATTAGGCAATAAATGAGAATTACTTTCTGATTATTCAGTGAGATTTATAATTTGCTAATTTGCTATTGGAGAAGATAGTATAACCAAATGCAGTTCTGGCCTCTTACTGCTTGCCAAGTCCAGCTAGCAAGAGTGAAGTCTGGTAGAAATTAAACAAGCTGTACTCCAGAGCTTAGCTGAGGGGAAACAGTACAGGCTTCTGCCTCTAAGGGAACCACTTCAGCTTTTGGGGTGGAAAGCAGGGGCTTTAAAGAGGACAACTGGGGCTGGGCATGGTGGTTCATGCCCATAATCCCAACACTTTGGAAGGTGGAGGTGGGTGGATTGCTTGAGTCCAGAAGTTCAAGACCAGCCTAGGCAATATGGCAAAAAAAAAAAAAAAAAAAAAAAAAAAACATCTCTAGAACAAATACAAAAAATTAGCCCACTGTGGTGGCATGCTTGTAGACTCAGCTACTCAGGAGGTTGAGGTGGAAGGATCACTCGAGCCCAGGAGTTCCAGGCTGCAGTGAGCCATGATTGCACCACTGTGCTCCTGGGTGACAAAGCAAGACCCTGTCTCAAAAAAAAGGTAGATGGGGGCACTTGGCATGAGTGGCATGCAGGAGAGAGAATGAGGAGGTATGGGGTCCACATAACTTGCTTCAATGTCTTACCCCTTGGATGGTCTGTCTGGCACCATCTTTGGTAAAGTTGGGCTATAAATTGACCATTGTCAATCTCATGGTGGGACAGAATCCCAGAGGGTGCCTGGTTTGGTTCAACATTTGGTTCAACATTTGGTCCTGACAATTTCTAAGCAAACATATAGTTAGATAAGCTTGCCGTGCAGGAAGTGCCTGGTGGAGAGAAGGTAACAGTTATAATTGCATTCTTAAAGAGTGAAAAGTAAGAGGTGAACACACAGGGAAAAAGAGAAAAGGTAAAGATAACTTTTAGGAAAATGGGGCACTCAGTTACAATAGCTGGTTAGACACTTCCAAATTAGTTTAAAAAAAAAAAAAAAGATGGTTAGTTCTAAATTAGTTTTTGAGAATAAGATTGACATTTAATATATATGCTAAACAATGTCAGATATTTCATAAGCATATACAAATATGACCTGTAATAATAATGTCCAATAATACTTTACACTAAGGCTCCTTTTGGTGGGTATAAGTGAGGTTGGAGCAAAGTGAGTTAGAGGGTTATATTTTTTAAATCACCTTTTGGAATATCTGGAGAGTACATGTCAGATCCCCTCTCTCTGAGAAGACCTGTCTAGGCACAGGAGTGAGTCACCATGTTTATATAAACACCATATAAACAGCCATGTTTATATGGAAAGACCCTGGCCCATGGCAAGAGTTGATTGGACTAAGAGTGGACCCTTCATCAAAGCTGTGCTGAGCAGATTCTCCTTCCTAGGAGTGTGGAATAGGACATTGACATGTTGATCAATTGAAGAGAAAAGAGCTGAGAAATGATACTGTGCCATGACAAGGGTGGTCAATTTTATTTATGTAAAAAGAAGCAGAGAAAACTGAAAAGAGAAGGAAAAAAGTGAAGCACAAATGTGTAACTACCAGACACCCGAGCCCCAGAGCAAGAATAATGAAACAGACCCTCCTGCTGGGCATGGTGGCTCATGCCTGTAATCCCAGCACTTCGAGAGGCTGAGGCGGGTGGATCACCTGAGGTCAGGAGTTCGAGGCCAGCCTGGCCAACACGGTGAAACCCCGTCTCTACTAAAAATACAAAAATTAGCCAGGCATGATGGTGGGCACTTGTAATCCCAGCAACTCGAGAGGTTGAGGCAGGAGAATCGCTTGAACCTGGAGGCGGAGGTTGCAGTGAGCCAAGATCACCACTGCACTCCAGCCTGGGCAACAAGAATGACATTCCATCTCAAAAAAAAAAATTTTTTTTAAAAAGAGCTTCTTCTCTGCTTCCTGATGGCTTTTTGGTTCCTGGTTCTTGTTCTCCTGGAGGCATCGCTTACCACTTCCCTTAAAGTCTGGGACACTTGGGTGTTTTTACAACAATTTCACTTATTTTTTCCTAAGCTAATTTGAAGGAATTTCTATTACTTTCAGACAAATAAGCTGAAATCAAGAACAAACAGAGAAAGACAGGGAAGACTTTCATACCAATCAATAAGAAATCATTGAAAAAACAAAGGGGGGAAAAATCTTACTTTTATTTAAAGCCCAAAGAAATGTGGACACAAAGAAATCTAGAAGTAAAAAATCCAGAAGGAATGAGCTCCTCCTGGATGAGCAAGGGCAAAGAATGTTTGCATGCTTAGGACCACTTGTTGAGGTTGGAGACAAGGCAGGCAGATGTGCTGTAAGTGTGAAATACAAACTGGACTCAAAAGGCTTAATACCAAAAATATGTGAACTATCTCAGCAATAACTTTTCTATTGATTGCATACTGAAATTATAATACTTTGAATATATTGCATGTGAAGGTTAATTTTAGGTGTCAACTTGACTGAATGAAGGAATACCTAGAGAGCTGGTAGAGCCTTATGTCTGGGTGTGCCTGTGAGGGAGTTTCCAGAGGAGACTGGTGCCTGAGTCAATGCACTGAGTGGGGAAGATCTCCCTCAGTGTGGGTGGGCACCACACCATGGGCTGGAGGCCAGGATAGAATAAAAAAGGAAAGGAAAGGATTTCTTTTCTATCTCTCCTTCAGAACTGGGACTCTTTCTTCCTTCCACTCTTGGCCATTAGTACTCCAGGCCCTCTGTCCTGGGTACCCAAGGATTTGTGCCAGCACCCCCCTGGGTCCTGAAGCATTCAGTTTCAGACTGAGGATTATGTCATCGGTTTCCCTGATTCGGAGGCTTTTGGACTTGAACTAAGCCATGCTCTCAGCATCCCAGGGGCTCCAGAATGCAGACGGATTGTCATGAGCCTTCTCAGCCTCCATAATCCTGTGAGCCAACTCGCCTAATAAATTCCCTCTCGTATATCTAGATCTATGTCTATATATGTGTGTGTCTATATCTATACACCTGTGTCTGTGTCTGTGTCTATATCTACATGTCTGTGTCTAGATCCATGTCTGTCTATATTTATATGTCTGTGTCTGTGTCTACAGCTATATCTATGTCTGTATCTATATCTGT